>NC_062551.1:81128299-81753299 GCF_016906955.1 Phacochoerus africanus
GAATGTTTCTCTTGAAAGGGAGTTACTGAACTGTGTGTTGGTAAAGTCCAGGATCTGGGGTGATGCTCCAGAGGCCTGTCAGCATTGCACTGAGATTCAGGCTCTCCAGTGAGACGACTGGGTTCAAATTGCTGTTCTGCCTCTTACTAGCTATATGACTTTCGCCAGTTCATTAACTTTCTGTGACTTCATTTTCTCCCAAATAAAAGAATTGTTCCTGGAGTTCCCATCGTGGCGGCGCAGTAATTAACGAATCCGACTAGGAACCATGAAGTTGCGGGTTCGATCCCTGCCCTTGCTCAGTGGGTTAATGATCCGGCGTTGCCGTGAGCTGTGGTGTAGGTCACAGACGAGGCTCGGATCCCGCTTTGCTGTGGCTGTGGCTGTGGCGTAGCCCAGTGGCTACAGCTCCGATTGGACCCCTAGCCTGGGAACCTCCATATACCGTGGGAGCAGTCCTAGAAAAGGCAAAAAGACAAAAAAAAAAAATTGGCTAACTCAAAGATTCCTGAGTTTGCATTCCAGCCTTGCCACACTTTGGGCAAATTTCTTAACTTCTCTGAGCCCTGGTTTCCTGCAGAGTTATAAGGATTTGGGTTAGTGGTAAGTTAATATCTTGCTGAAGAAATTGTCTCTTGCTATATAGTTCCTGGTCCCCATTGCAGAGTTGGTAATCCCAGTTTCTGTATCTTATCCCTGAGAGTGGATCTCATGAAATCTTGGATTGAGGGGGAGCCCGATTCAGGGATAGAGGTGATGGAAGTCAGCCCCAGCACCGGAGAGTGGCGGGGATGTGGTGAAAGGTGGGGTCAGCCACTACTCAGCTCCAACCACATGTTGCCCCATAGGCTGGCCAAGAACTGCTAGAGCTCAACTGTTTTTTGAGAGAACTTGTGAAATCTCCTGATTTTTAGCTCTTGGCAATTAGCTCAAATTTATAAACACTCCAAGGGCAAACAAAACGTGGCAGCAGGCCATATTGAGCCCACAAGCTGCCATTTTGCTTTCTCCACTCTGGCCTTTCTATTCTTGGGTTAGCAAAATATTTACTAAGTGCCTGCTGTACCTGTGCCTCTCAGTGCCTGGCCATGTTTATTGTGCTGCAACCTCAGGTCTGCTGGCTCAGTTTTCCTATCAGGTACCAATTCAGTCTGGTGGATTTGACATGGAATTTCATTACGGTTTTAATTTGCATTTCCCTGATTACTCCTGAGATTGAACATCTTATTATGTATCTATAGAGGCTTCTTCTTCCTTGGTAGAATTTTTGGTTCAGGTCTTGGGATCATGCTTTAGTTGTTGATATATTGAGGGCTTCCCTAATGGAATTTTTCTTTTGAATAACACCACACTACTAGACTGGACTCCTTATGGCTTTGGGGCTGTCTGCACACCTTAGGAGGCCCAGCACCAAACACAGCACCTGCCAGAGAAGGGGCTTAATAAACATTTGAATGAATCAAGTCCTGTTTCAAGAGTATGATATTTCTTAATTTATTTTGCAGTTCTTAGCACAGGGAGTATTGGTTTAGATTAGCTATCAACTTATTCAATAGCACAATCGCCCTGATTTGATGAGAAGACAGACTGAGAGAGATGTGTCTGTGTTTTGCCCCTTAAAACCAGGAAGTAAAAAGAGGAACTGGCTGGCCTTAAGGGAACAGTGATTCTTTTAGGTGCCTGGGGAAGTGTTTCCTGAAAGAGGTATGGGAGCCCGAGAGAGCGAGATATTGGAACTCTGACAGCCAACTGCTTAGAAATCATCCTAACAGGGGGCTGAGGATGGATGAAAAACCTGAGGTGTGAGTGTCCCCTTAGTAGTTGGAGCATATGTTTTTGTTTTTGTTTTTGTTTTTTTTGCTTTTTAGGGCCGCCCTCGTGGTATATGGAGGTTCCCAGGCTAGGGGTCTAATCAGAGCTACAGCTGCCAGCCTACACCACAGCCACAGCAATGCCAGATCCAAGCCATGTCTGCGACCTACACCACAGCTCACGGCAACGCTGGATCCTTAACCCACTGAGTGAGGCCAGGGATTGAACCTGCAACCTCATGGTTCCTAGTCGGCTTCATTTCCACTGCACCATGACAGGAACTCCCAAAAAACCCACTTTTAACAATAGTAATTCTTCCATTTATTTATTTTTTAACTTATAACTAGTCTGCCTTCATATAATATGAGGGATCTTTATCTGGTGGGGAGGTATCTAACCCATGTTTGTCTCTAATCAATCTGCCCATCCTAGGCTACTCTGCTCCCAGGGGTGGTTTTCCTCTGGATTTGCTAGTCAAGCCTGGTCTTTGTGTTGACAGTTTCTCTGACTCTTGGTTACAGGGCGGCTTTTCTTTTCTTTTCCTTTTTAGGGCCATACTCGTGGCATGTGGAAGTTCCCAGGCTAGGGGTTGAATCAGAGCTAAAGCTGCTGGCATACACCACAGCCACAGAAATGCAGGATCCCAGCCGAGTCTGCAACCTACACCACAGTTCATGGCAGTGCCGGATCCTTAACCCACTGAATGGGACCAGGGATTGAACCTGAATACTAGTCAGGTTCATTACCTCTGAGCCACAATGGGAACTCCCTCAGGGGCTTTTCTAGAGAGTGAGTTCCTTGAGGGCTGCAGGGAGGTCACGCTGGTTTGCACAAGGTGGTTCTCTGTGGCTGGAGGTCATGCTGGTTTGAACATGGTGGTTCTGCATGGCTGGTTTTGCATCTGTGCTCAGATTACCTGCTTTTTTGTCTTCAAAGTAGAAAAATACACCAGCCTCACACCCCTTTAATCAGCACCCACTGGAAGTATTTGTGGATGTGTGTACTGCGTTGGGCACCTTGACCAAGACTGTGTGGGGCACACACTGTGAGCATCGGCTTTTCCCTCCTGTCCCTTTCACTTACCCTCCACTCAGCCTCCATTTCCCCTAATACCTCAGACCCTCAGACCTCCAGTCCCTCCTCTGGAGTGTGCGTCCACTCACCTCTCACCTGGCAAGTTCCTTCCTGGTCAAATGCTTCCTCTCTGAAGCTTCCTCTGGCCCTCCAGGCAGAGGCGGGCCTCCCTTCTTTATAGATATCTATTTATTCTCTCACGTGGTTAGCTATTGATTAATTGAGGGTGTACTATGTGCCAGGCAGAGGTTACAGGGATTCATTAAAAAAAAACTCAGCCCTTTCCCTAAAGGAGTTCAGAGGCTGGCTAGAGAGACAATGAACATGCTAAATGCTTTAGGGAAGCACTGAGGGGGAGCCCCTCACCTGCACTGGGGGCCAGATGACAGGTTCAGGTGGAAGGACCGGCCTGGGCAAAGGCACAGAGCAGAGAAATAACGTGATGTGGAGGACAGTGGTAAGCAGTTGGTTGCACTGGAATGTAGGCAAGGGTTAGAAAATATAGGGCTTTCTAGTAGGTTGAACCATATGAAATGGTCATTTTCATAGGTCAAAACAAAAATGCCTGATATCATCATGTTTTCATATGGTTCAAGCTAATATGTTATCCTAGGGTCTTAGATCTTAGTGTTTCCCAAATTTCTGCCATTCTTGAACCACTTTTTTTATTTTAACTACTGAGTATCCACTTAATTTTTATGTAAAGAGACTCATCTTTGGAGCTCCCCTCATGGCGCAGTGGAAACAAATCCGACTAGGAACCATGAGGTTGCGGGTTCGATCCCGGCCTTGCTCAGTGGGTTAAAAATCTGGTGTTGCCGTGAGCTGTGGTGTAGGTCGCAGACACGGCTCAGATCCCAAGTTACTGTAGCTCTGGCATAGGCCAGCGGCTACAGCTCCGATTAGACCTCTAGCCTGGGACCCTCCATGTGCCACAGAAGACAAAAGAAAAAAAGAGAGAGCGAGAGCCGAGAGAGACTCATCTTTAAAAAAAAATAAAAACAAAAAACAAAAAAACCCTTAAATTTAATTTAAAAGGAAACTTTACCTGGCTGGATTTGTCTTAAGAAATAAATAATGTAGAACAAGAGACCAAAAAATTAAGAAAATAAAAGGAAACTATGTCAAAATGAAAAAAAAAACATTATTGCTTGACACAAAAAGAAGCTAATTGTAAAAAGAAGCTCAATGAAAACAAAACTCTTTCTAGATCCTACTGCCTGGCTTGCTCAGCCTAAAACAAACAAAAGGAGTGTAAGAAATTGTTAGAGAAGTGTGCAGAGAGAGAGTTTGAGAGATTAGACATCTTTAAAGAGCCCAGGAAGGTTCACAGCAGCAGGAATTTAGAGGAGAAGATGGAATCAAGAAATGTCTGAGGAGCTCCCGTCGTGGCTCAGTGGTTAACGAACCCAAACATCCATGAAGATGGGGGTTCGATCCCTGGCCTTGATCGTGAGTTAAGGATCCCGCATTGCCATGAGCTGTGATATAGGCTGCAGATGTGGCTTGGATCCTTCCTTGCTGTGGCTGTGGCATAAGCCAGCAGCTACAGCTCCAATTTGACCCCTAGCCTGGGAATCTCCATATGCTGCGGGTGTGGCCCTCAAAAGACAAAAAGACAAAAAAAAAAAAAAGTTTGAGAAGGAAAACCACCAGGATTAATTAGATGAGGTAGGAGAAAAAAGAGGAATCAAAAATGTCTTTCAGGGAGTTCCCACTGTGGCACAGTGGTTTAGGATCTGGTGTTACTGCACTGTGGTGTAGGTCACAGCTCCGGCTCAGATTCAGTCCCTGGCCTGGGAACTTCCATATGCTATGGGGGTGGCAGAAAAAGAAAAGAAAAGAAAAATAAAAAAAAAAAAAAGAAGAATGACTTTCAGTTTTCTAGCCTGGAAGGCTGGGGGCAGATGATGGTGCCAGCTGTAGTTGCAGGGAATGGGGAGGATGATGAGGTAAATTTTGTACATCTTGCATTTGAGATGCTCGTGGGCACCCCCCTGATGGAGATGCCCAAAAAAATAGCCAGGGGGAGGGTCAGAGCAGATCACTGGGCACAGGCAGTCTTCGAGGCTGGTGGTATGAGCCTCTAATAGATGAGCTGTGGAGGCAGCCGTTTTGGTGAGTGTGCTCCACTGCATTTCCTCTCAGGTCAAAGACAGATCTCTGCCCTCTCCTCTGAAGGAGTAGCTGGGGGTCCTGGAGCAGCAGTGTTTTGTGTTTCTTTTTTTTTTTTTTTTTGGTCTTTTTGCCATTTCTTGGGCTGCTCCCTCGGCATATGGAGATTCCCAGGCTAGGGGTCCAATCGGAGCTGTAGCTGCCAGCCTACGCCAGAGCCACAGTAATGCTGGATCCAAGCCACGTCTGCGACCTACACCACAGCTCACAGCAACGCCAGATCCTTAACCCACTGAGCAAGGCCAGGGATCGAACCCGCAACGAACCATGGTTCCTAGTCAGATTCGTTAACCACTGAGCCACGACAGAAACTCCGAAGCAGTGTTCTTAATCATCTGTCTCAGCAGCTCTTAGCTCACCAGAGGAAAGGAGATTTAATGAGAAGATGGCAAGTTCCATCTTGAACCTGCCCAGCCATGGGGCCATGGGGAACATCACAGGGAAATATCCATCCCGGTAAATTCTCAGCTCCATCCAGGCAATCTAGAGTTTGGGACAGACCTATAGATTTGTGAATCACCAGCCTATAGATGGGGGTAGAAACCACGAGAATAGATGAGAATGCCCAAAGAGAGAGTCGCATCATAATAGTAGTGGGCCCAGGATTAAACCCATAGGAACTACAGCATTTTAGGGCAGAGAAGTGGTGGGAAAGGGGATCATTACGGAAACAGAAAATGAACAGTCAGAAACCATCGAAGTTAATCAGGAGAGGAAGTAGCCAACAAATGGAACTTCCCAGAGAAGAGAAATCACCAGTGGCAGTTACAGCAGAGAGCTCTACACAATAAAAACACCTTCAGGTAGGGCACCTGGGATTTTACTGGTGACCTGAGAAAAGCTATTTTCAGTAGAGTGGTGAGAATAGAAACCAACGTTTGTATTGATTGAGAAGATGAACAAGCAGAGGCAGCAAATGCAGACTGTTCTTGGGGGAGGTATAAATACCTTTGTTATTTGTTCATGCAATAAATATTTACTGACTGCCTACTGTGTGCCAGCCACTGTCCTAGGTGGTGAGGAATAAAGCAGTGAACAAAAAGTTCCCGCTTTCGTGGAGTTTACATTCTGTTGATGGAAAGACAGACACTATATAAAACACAGTGGACCCTTGAACTGTGTGGGTCCACTTATAGGCAGATTTTTTTCCTAGACACATACTACTGTGTTTACCATGTGAGGCTGGTTGAATCCACATATGGGGAACCACACATACAGAGGGCTGATTATAAAGTTATATGAGTTATAAAAAAAAATTTACATGAGTTCTATTTTTCAGGGGTGTCAGGGCCCCTAACCCCCAGTGGTGTCCAAGGGTAAACTGTATATCAAGTGGTGAAAAGTGCTTTGAAGAATAATAAAATGATAGAGATGTGTGTGTCCGTGTGGGTGGGTGTGCTGTGTGCACTATTTTATATAACTAGGCAATAATATCTCTCTGATGGAGTGACTATTATAAGGGATGGTTGAGTTTGTTTGAAATTAACTGTAGAAGTAGCCCTTAATTTTGTTTTCTCTGTGTGTGTGTGTGTGTGTGTGTGTGTGTGTGTTTAGGGCCGTACCCACAGTATATGGAGGTTCCCAGGACAGGGGTCGAATTGTTGCTGCAACTTCCGGCCTATGCCACAGCCACAGCAACTCAGGATCTGAGCTGCATTTGTGATGTACACCACAGCTCACAACAACACTGGATCCTTAACCTACTGAGCGAGGCGAGGGATTGAACCTGCGTCCTCAGGGATACTAGTCAGATTCATTTCTGCGGAGCCACGACGGGGACTCCCTTTAATTCTTGATACATTGTCTACAGTGTTAAAAAAATTAATTTATAGGTTTTATCACTCCCCTACCCGGGGTCCATAAAACTTTACAAAACAATTATAACATCCTTACCCTGGTCTCTAAACCCCTCCATAATCTGCCCCCTGCCTTCCTCAGCAACTTCTTCTGGTACTACCCCTCTCCTTTCTCAATCCTCTCCACCACCAAAGCTGGAGCAAATGAATGAATGGATGGATGGATGAAGTGTGTCCGTTGGATAGTGTCTTCCCAGTGTTTTCTCTGGCAAGGGGAAGCAAGGCGGCTTAAGGTCAAAGGGCTTGAGCATTGGTGCTGGACAAACCTGGCTTTGACTCCTAGCTGTGCTGCTTTCAAGTTCTGGGAGTTCAGATAGGTCACAACTCCTCAGTTACCTCATCTGTGAATGGAGATCATGTATCTATATTGCAGGATTGTTTTAGGTAAAGTTGATAGTTAACGAAAATTGCTTAGCATAATATGTGGCACACAGTAAGCACCAAGAAATGGCAGTAGCGTTACCATCACTGTTATTGCAATTATTACTTTGATACATCAGGCCTCCTCAGTTAACAGATGAGGAAGCAGGCCTCACCTGAGTCAAGCAGTGAGTCAGGAAAGAAGTGACCAGAACCCAGATGTTCAGACATGCGTGCAGGCCAGGATGGGCTTTGGAGCTGAGCAGTTCATGTTTTGGGTGTGTCATTTACTATGTTTGAGCCAGTTGCTTAGCCTCTCTGAGCCTGAGGTTCTTCATCCTTAAAATGCCTCATGAGATTGTTGGAAGGTGGAGGGATGACATTTATAAAGGTAGCACCGAGCTGGGCCACCTCGAGGCACTCAACCAGCAGCAGTTCTTCCCACCCCAGCTGCAGTGGTGCTTTCTTAATCGCTACTGAACCTTTGGTGGTTGGTTTGTTCTCCCAAAGGGATGAGGGAGACATGGACTGCTTTGAGAATTTGTCATTTGTGGACACCCAAACTCAGAGGGTTCATAGATCTTAGCTGATTGTGGGGGTGCAATTTAATCATCCAGACTTAACCCAATCAGTCAATCTCCTTCTCCCTCCCCCTTCTCCTTCTCTCTGTTGTCTAGCCCTGTGTGTTCCAGGATAGCTGCCTTTAGCTCACATTTTTTTTCTAACAACTTCTTTCCAAGGGCATTCTCAGCAAAGACCACAACCATATTTTCAGTTTCTGGGGCTGAGGGCAGTGGACAGTCTGCCCTCCTGGACAGAGGATCAATTAAGATAATATTGTTGATTACTAGCACTTTGCCAGATGTGTTTACACATAATCTCATTAAGTGTAAGCAATTATGTGAGGTAGCTCTTTTATTCAGCTCAGTCAATATTGAGTGCCTACTATGTTCTAGGTAGTCTTAGCTACAGTGATGCTGCATGGAGTTTATATAGTGGGGAGAGACTATAAAAATAAGAACTGTGAAATATGACCGTTTCAAATTGTGACAGATGCTACAACAAACATGAAACAAGATAGTTAAGGGAAGGGGGTTAGGTTACTACCTGGATACAATTTAAATAAAAACTCATAGTGTAAAGGTATCAAAGTATATTCTCGTTACTTTTTAATTTTTAGGGTAGCCTTTTTTTCCTGGTAAATACAGATTCTCAATGGACTGCTCTCTTTGGGCGTTATAGAATGCTTCAGTCTACTTCTTTAGACAAAGGGCCTCAGAGGGTTTCTAGGCCTGATGTCCTTAGCTAATTAGTAGAGCATTTAATTGAACTTCAAGGCAAGTCTATGAAAGGTGTGGATTTTGAATCTCAGACACCATTCCCTAGGGCTGGCAGTCTCCACTTGCAGTACTATATTTGAGGAAGGCAAACCCAGGCTGTGAGACTCAGAAAGATGCTATCGTGAAGTAAAATAACCAACTGAACATCTTTGAAGGATGTGAAACAAAGATGAATGTAGTCAATTCAGAAAAATGAGCCCACTGGGGACGAGAACAGTGGCTACAGCTGTGCAGAACAAAACTGCCCAGATGGAGGGTTTTATATTCTCTTTTACAGCAGAACACAATATTCTCTTTGCCAAGGCATTGAATTTTCTCTAATAATTGATGCTTTAAAAAAAAAAAAAAAAAAAAGGGCTACTGGAGTTTGTTGGTGGTTCACTGCTGTGGTGTGGTTCGATCCCTGGCCTGGGAACTTCCTCATTCTATGGGCATGGCAAAGAAAAAAAAAAAACAGAGTTCCTGTCATGGCTCAGTGATTAACAACGAGGAATGATGAGGTTGTGGGTTCGATCCCTGGTCTTGCTCAGTGGGTTAAGGATCCTGTGTTGCCGTGAGCTGTGGTGTAGGTCACAGACTCGGCTCGGATCCCGAGTTGCTGTGCCTGTGGCTGTGGCATAGGCCGGCGGCTACAGCTCTCATTCGACCCCTAGTCTGGGAACCTCCATATGCCAAGGGGGTGGCCCTAGAAAAGACAAAAAAAAAAGGAGAAAAAAAACGTAGAGTATCAGTTAATATATTAATAAACCTCACAAGAAATCTATAAAGAAACAATTTCAGGAGTTCCTGTTGTGGCACAGTGGTTAACAAATCCGACTAGGAACCATGAAGTTGCAGGTTTGGTCCCTGGCCTTGCTCAGTGGGCTGAGGATCCAGCGTTGCCGTGAGCTGTGGGGTAGCTTGCAGTCGTGGCTCGGATCCGGCATTGCTGTGGCTCTGGCGTAGGCTGGTGAATACAGCTCCGATTAGACCCCTAGCCTGGGAGGTCTTATATGCTGCAGGTGCAGCCCAAGAAAAGGCAAAAAGACAAACAAACAAAGAAACAATTTCAGCCAGTAAGTTGACCACAGTCAGCATTGCTAGAGGTAGGGACTGGAGCTCAGGTTGTCACTGAGCCCCAATCCTCTGTCCTTCACAC
Organism: Phacochoerus africanus; assembly: GCF_016906955.1. Lineage (NCBI taxonomy): Eukaryota > Metazoa > Chordata > Mammalia > Artiodactyla > Suidae > Phacochoerus > Phacochoerus africanus. Next base: position 81,138,055 of record NC_062551.1, read on the forward strand.
TCACCACCCAACAAACCTCACACTCTGTCCACTTGGTAAGATAGAGGAGTGGCAGCGCCCAAGCCAGGAGTGGTCCAACGGGGAAGCCCTCCACCCTGAAGTATTCCTCACTCAGCACACTGCCCAGCTCACAGAATTCCAATGGACCATTCCATGAAAGACAAGGGCCCCCTTCTGCTGTTGAAGACAACATCTTTGGTGTTTGTTTTCACTTGTCTTTCAGGATTCTAATTGACTCTAGTGCCAGCCAGCCTGGGGTTGCTTTTTTCCAAAATTAAAATACCTTTATGGGTTTTTTTTATTATTATTATAAAAGTACATATTTGTTGAAGTTCCCATTGTGGCTCAGTGGTAATGAACCCAACTAGAATCCATGAGGATGAGGGTTTGATCCCTGGCCTTGCTCAATGAGTTAAATATCCAGTGTTGCCGTGAGCTGTGGTGTAGGTGCCGTGATGTGGCTTGGATCCTGCATTGCTGTGGCTGTGGTGTAGGGTGGCAGCTGCAGCTCCAATTCCACTCCTAGCCTGGAAACTTCCTTATGCCGTGAGTGCGGCCCTAAAAAGCAAAAAAAAAAAAAAAAAAAAAAAAGGAAAGTAGATATTTGTTGCAAAAAGTCAAAAGTGTGCCTAGCAAAGATGAGAACCTTCCTACCCATTTTTCTTCCCCAGTATAGCCTTAAACATGCCTTCTGAACCTGTTTTTTAGGTCTTCTACAAGGGGCTCTATAGTCCTGGTAAGAGAGGTGGGAAATCCTCATCAGGTTTTCCGATGATACTCTGGGCTAACGTTAAGTTGAATAGTAATTAGTTCAGTTTTCAAGAAACCTTCATGGAATGCCACCTGTGGGCTAAGTATTGTTGATCCAAGATGGACAAAACAGCCTCAGACTTTAGGGAACAGCATTCTGTTGTTGAAAACCCTTGTATAAACCAAGGAGTAGATTGTAATCCCCCAGTGAATATATACAAAATATCATTTTCAGAACTGGCTAAAAAACTTTCTTTTTAATCGGCGTGACATATACAACATAATTAACTGATCTGCCAAGTAGTTAGATATTCAAGTGAGACTACAATATTCGCAAGTCTCAGGTTGACATACATAGGGTAGAGGGTTGGGGTGCGCTCTCCCCAGTATCCCCAGCAGCATGCATTGTTTCTTTTTATTCTGGTTGTTGAGATCTCCCTGGGTAACATGCACAAAATGTTCTGAGTGTCTCAAGTATATGCCAGGTCAGTTAGTCAGCAATTCTGCTTAAAGAATGGGCCCATTTTCCCATTACACCAATGTTACATTTTCAAAATGGAAGCAACTTAAAATGTAAATGTAAAAGCATTTGCTGTGCAGAAAAGGGAGACTCTAGGGCCAGGACTAGAATCCAAGTCTCCTCACCCTAGTTTGATGTGTTTTCCATTATACCTCATGATTGAGTCTTAGGGCACCAAGCAGGTGATTATTAATCTTTATGGACTTTTTATCCAGTGCTGATTCTATGGACTAGTTTATGCCAGGCAACAGAGATTTAAAGTTGGACAGGTCAATGATTGCAGTTGATAAACAGCTCAGTGACAGGACAGAAGAATAGATGGACAGTTTACACCCTGAAAAGGGTTAGTTGCAGAGGAAAGGGCACCAAGCAGAGGGGTGGGAACACCTTAGGGAGGTCTTCTCAATTTAGTGAGTGCGTGAAAGTTCGTTTACTTTTTCCGGAGCTGGGACTTGAAGAGCTGCTGGGCCTTCCGCATTGGGTGAAAGGTCAGGCTCCCAAATTGCTGATAGTGATAAGATTAGGATATAATCCGATATGATCTAATCAAACAAAATGTGATCAATGCTGGTATTTTAAACCAATTTTCCACTGTTCAGTACTTCATTTTAGTAGTAATAATAGTAATAGTGAAATTTAGTGCTTATAGGATGAGGGTAAGGGCCCTCAAGGATGGTGTCTTGGGCTGGTCTGATTCAGGCTGTACTGATTTAGACAAAACAGCCATTCATTCATTCAATTATTCATTGAAGAAGTATTTCTTTGGTACCTCTGTACAAGACACTGTTTTGGGAGAAAAGTGAGACATGGACTATTATTAATTACCTCACGTAGCTAAACTGACTTGACAAATCCCTCTCTCTCTCTCTAGGCCTCAACTCCTTGACCTATTCAGAGATGTGTGTTAACAGCGTACCTAAACTGTTTACATTCAAATTCCAGCTTCGCACTTCTTTCCTGTTATGTGATCACATGCAAGTTCGACTCCCAGGGCTTCAGTTTCATCATCTGTAAAATGGGGATAATATAACTCCTTTCTTTGGGTTTAAGTGAAGGTGAAATTAAGCTAGTTTACAGCTGACGCTTAGTGCGCCCAATCAGAGGTGGTCACTATGTTAATTCCCTGCTGATTCCCAGGGCAGCAGACCCACACACAGGTGTTACTTAGGGCGTGGCTTACGGCGGACGGGGGTGGACCAGGGTTTATAAAGCCAGGGTCTCAGGCGCTCGCCTCATTCCACCTTGGTTAGACACGTGACAGGTCTTCCAGGCCTTGGCTCCGCACACCAAGGACCAGAAGCGGGGCCGGCCAGCGGTGACCAGTGCGGAGCGGACCAGTGCAGAGTCGGCGCGCGGGGACCAAGCGGCTCCAGCTCCCCGCGCGCGCTCGCGCGCGGCCGGGGTACGCGCTGAAAACCTGGTCCCCCGGCCCCCCAGCCCTGTGGGCGGGGCCTGCAGCCGGCCAGCCCCCCACGCCCCGCGCCCCCCCACTTCGCCAAGGCCCGGAAGGGGCCAGTCGCGCTTCCGTCTCCGCCGGGGATGCACGGAGGGCGGAGCTGCAGCCCGAGGACGCGACGCGAGCCCAGTTCCGGCGAGGAGGCCGCGCCAGTGACAGCGATGGCGGCGGAGTCGGCGCTCCAAGTTGTGGAGAAGCTGCAGGCGCGCCTAGCCGCGAACCCGGACCCGAAGAAGGTGAGCGAGTGGGCAGCGCGGAGCGGGGCGGGCGTTGGGCGCGGCGTGACCCCGTAACGGTCGCGGGCCCGGGGGCGGCCCCTTCCCGAGCGGCCCGGGCCGTAGGGTCTCGGACCCGGAGCGCGGCCCCGCCGGGCTTCGGCCTGCGGTCGGGAAGTTCGTGGCCATTGGCCACTGCCCACGCGCTGGGACCCCGCACGGCTGGCGGCGCGCCTCCGCGATCCGGCCTTCCTGCCTCCGGGGCCGGGCCGGGGCGCCCGCGGGCTCCGGGAGGGCAGGAGCGCGCTCCGTGCGGCCACCGCGTGCCGGCGGGGCTCCCGGAGCCCTCCTCCGGCGTCCCGGGCCAGCTGTTTCCTGTCGGGAGAGCTCGCCCGGAGTTAACTCCTGCCTGCTCCGTCCCTCGCCCTGCGAAATGCTTCTGATTTCTTAGTGTCTTTTGATGTTTGTTGGGAGAAGGAGGTGGTTCTGCCAGTGCTTGATGGGGAGTCTAAGCTCAGTGTGGTCCTACACCTGTAAGACATTTTTATTGCATTCTGACGTGGTATTAGAACGTGGACCTTTTCACTTTCTCAGTAAGTCTTTTTAAAACAAAATTAATCTCCTGTCACCTAGGTAAAAACTTAAGTTGTAATTGGAAGGGGAAAAAAGATTAGAAGTTGCAGCTAGATTTTCTTCTGGCTTTGATGAAAAGGTAAGAGCCACCGTTTCTGGCTGCTACCAGTGATAGGCAACCATTTGTAATTGTACTCAGCTAAATTTTTTGCCCCTTGACTATTTTCTTAAGTTAGATGCATTCTTCGCTCCAATATCTGCCGCCTAGCTTCTCTGTCTCTGAGAGAGTGTCCGGTGGATGTTAGATTTTTTTTTTTTTCAATTGAAATACACTGATAAAAACACTGCAAATGTTTGACATTCTCTGTCAGCATTATAGCTGGAGTGTGCAGTCCTTAAGAGTTGGATCTCTGAACCCCACAGTGGCTTTTGAAAAGGACATCCGGGAAGGCAGTTGAGGTAAAGTGATAAGAGGATCTGAGTTCTAATGCGTTTATTAACCATGGGGGATGTTCCTTGCTAAGCCAGTTTCCTCACCTGCTTCTTCCTAGGACTGAACCAAAAAGGTGGAAATGCTCAGTAGATATTAATCCCCACTCTTTACAATTTTTCTTGAAGGGCCCCTTTGTCTTCACCTTATTCCCAGCCTGTCATAGGTGTGGTTCCCCCCCTCCCCACTTCTAAAGGCAGTGCACAACCTCTTGCTGTCAGACTACTTTTAATTCTTCTCATGCATACCTAGCTCAGAGATTCACTTCTTGGGGAAGACATTTTAGCTTTAAGTCTGTGAAAACTTAAATGCTTTCAGTTGTTTTGTGTTATGTTTTATATCATGGCTTCAGTACCTAATGGACAGGCATATTTACAAGTTTCTTTTTAAGTAACCCTTTGTGGTCATCGAATAAATGGTCATTATTTGAGTACTAGCTTGTTTTCTCAAACACTGTAGGTTTGTGACTGATTATTAAAACCTTAAAGCAATATTATGTAAATCCCCCCATTTCTCCAGTTTGGTCTTCCATCAGGTTAAAAAAATGCACAATATAGTATCTGTAGTCATCTTCCCACTAGAATTTAAATTTTGGAGTAACTTTTCTAGTAGTTGATGTGCATGAAATTTCAAATTAGGAAAATGTTTGTTTGGCTTTTCATTGTACATGAGCTGTTAGTGATTATTGTGAGCATCCAGGCTTTCTCTTCCCAGATAGAAACTCACCCTGAACTTCACTGGCTTTGCATTATGAAGATCATTTTTGCAAAGGGCACAATAGTTAGCATTCACAAATGAGCTAATGCAGAGAGAAAAACTGCAAGCCGGCACACTGGCCTTCTCAACCTTCTGTTAACCCAACAAGCTCCCACAGGTTGTTCTTGAAATTGCAAGATGATTATATAGCAGTATTGAATTTCCAACTAAATCTTGATTTCAAACCATTATTAGCCTAAGGGTTGATTCCACACCTATATTCTATTTAAATGGAAACAGTTTTCATGGCTGGTTAAGTTACCTGTCTGTCCCATGTTACAGTTCAAATGTGGAAACTACTAAGGACACAGTTTGGAGGCACATGGAGAGCAAGGGGTCAACATTATGAACATCTTTAGCTCTTTGGGTTGAAGCAGTGTGCAAAGGACAACTGAGATTCCTAAGCGTGGGCTGTGCAAATGTTTGACGTTTCTCAATGACTTGTTACCAGTTCTTGCAAACTCTACAAATGGTCCATGGGTTTGATAACAGCAAGTTTCCACCTACCTGAGGATGCCCAAAGTGCTTTACTTTTTTAATGCTTTGTTCTCTTTTGAACTTCATTGAAGCCATTTTTCTCTTATGTTGGGTAAATAGGTTTGAAAATCTCTAAGGTTTTATTTTAGTTATGTCTACTTTGAAGTCACCCCTCCTAACCTAAAACAAAGCAGAAAGCAGCATTTTCTCTTCCAGTTAGCGCTGATCTTCAAGATGAACATACCCTTCAGTGACTTCTGGCCCCATTCTTATATGCTGTCTTTGAGGAGGTCCTGGGACTCTTTGGCCCCATGGTGACCTTATTTCCTCTGTAGACTCTAAGCTGTCTGACGATATAACCTTAAGGAAGGGCTCTTCTCCTTTGTGTCACGTATACTAAGAGGCATATGAACTGCTCTGTTCTCTTTTCTTCTAAGGACAGTGTTTTTATGTTGGGTATTTCTCTGGCTTTGTAGCACATGCTGTGGTAAACACACTTGACTTGCTTTTTGAGCAATGTCACCTAACCTCACTGAGCTCAGTTTCAACATCTGTAAAAGGGGGGAAAGAATATCCTTTTTATAGAGTTGGTTAATGAGGGTGAAATGAGGTAACACATGAAAAATTTAGCATAATAGCTAACACATAGTCAATAGTATATAAATGCCTTCCAGGGAATGGCATTGGGGGGAGACAACCTATTTTTAACCTTTTCAATGATTCTAAATTTTCCTTAAAAAAAAAAATGGCATTGATCTCTGTACCAATAGTTTGGGTGACAAGAAATACGCTTATACTTTGTCCTGAGTTGGATGGTGGTAGTCGAATTTGAAATGGAGATTAATTTTCACTCACTTATGAAGGTGAACCTCCTAAGATACTACACCACTTAGCTTCTTATTTGTTCCCAAACAAGATTATCACATATGATCCAATTGCTCTGCCTAGCCCACTGTGTTCAGTAATTATTGAAGTAGAATGACCAGAAAAACATACTTGCCACTCCACCTAATAGCAATATGGCATACTAATTATAGCTTTGGCTACACCTGGAAAAAGAACAGATATTGTTATCAGATATTTAAATATAAAGATAGTCACCGTTATCTCTTTTGAACTACTTGTACTTTTCAGCACTCCTCGAATGGTAAGTGTGTTTATATGTGCATAAGCATTTCCTAGAGAATGGCACAGCAGTCTTGACTTTGGGTAGAAGTGGAGTAAGTAGAAATTGGTTGGGGAAAATTAGGTATAGAATCAAGGGTAGCTGTTTAAAGAGTGGTCACTTGATGAAATGATTAAGCAGCAGCATTTATTGCGCTTGTATAGCATTCCAGGCCTTATTGATAAAGACTGCTTGTAGTTTTTGTCTCTGAATCCTAACAGCTTGTGAAGTAGACAGGAGTCAGTTCCTGTTTTGCAGATGAAGAAACTGAGGTTCAGAGAGGTCAGTGACTTGCACAAGATCACCTGGCAAGGACTTGGCAGAGCCATACTGAAGCCTGTCTCTGACTCTGGAACTCTCTCTTAACAGCTCTGCTATTCTGATTTCAACCTAGTTTAAAAGAAAGGAAATGTGGCCAAACCCAGATCACTTCTTTTATCTACCCAGACATTTTGTAGTCACCATTTGCAATGGCAAAGCTCTGATTCTAGCAGCTTGAAATTCTTGGCTTCCCACTTATATCAAAAGCAAAACACAAGTGAAAAAACCCAATTCTATTCAACATTATGACTTTTCCAGAAAACACGATCACCTGTTCCTATAGAGACCTCTTCTCCTTTTCACTTTTCTGTATGCTGGGTCCATGAGTAATTTCCTTAAATTGGCACCTTTCTCAGAACTGGGGCAGAATGATAGTTGCTAATGACTTTTGTTAGAGCTGATAGGTTTGATTCTCTTCTCTAAGTCTTATTTCCCCTTGGTGCATCCTAGTGGTTGAGAAAGCACGGAATCTAAAGCCACAGGCTAGAGAGAACCCTGCCCTACTTGCAACCTGGAGCAAGTAACTTAACTTTTTTGAACCTGTTTTCACACTTGTAAAATGTGGGTAATAACCTTGCTTAATACTGTATAACAGAACAGAGTACTCACTTAACCATTAGATATTACTCTTATTTGTTCCAGTGAATAATTATGATTTTATAGAAATTAACATTTATTTTATTCTCTTTGCAGCTATTGAAATATTTGAAGAAACTCTCTGCCTTGCCTATTACAATAGACATTCTTGCGGTAAGAACTGTGTAATTTTAGCTATCATGTAAATATCCCAGACCCTTCCCAATGGGAAATATTGTACAGTAACCTTAAGAGCAGGGGCTTTAGAAGTGAAAGGAACCAGAAGCAGCCATGTATTGTATGGTTTTATTTATATGAAATGTCCAGAATAGGCAAACCCATAAATAGAAAGTAGATTAGTGATTGCTAGGAGTGGTGGGGAATTGGGAAGAACAGAGTTTCTTTTTAGAGTGATGAAAATATTCTAGAATTAGTGGTGGTGGTTTGTGTGGTATTGTGAGTATTCTGGAAACCACTGAACTGTACACTTTAAAATGATTACAATAATGAATTTTAAAAAAACCAATTTTATCTCAAATTTTTTTCCTAAAAGTTAAAAGAATATTGGCTTTGGCCTCTAGTTTTAAATTCAAATCCAAGTTCTTAACTAACTTTAGGCTCTTCCTTCATGAAATGGGCAGGTTCCTGCCTCTCAGAGTTGTTCTTAAGTATTAATTCAGACACTGTATGTAGTGCTCTTAGCTCCGTGCCTGACACCTGCCATGATCACTCTTATTATTGTGAAAGTTCTAGAAGTGTTTTCATTTAGCATTTACCTCTTTTGAATCTGGTATGCTTTGCTACTGTGTCATCAGAGCTTGAGGGCATAGATACAAAGTAATCTTGTACTAAGACTTGGAAGGTATGTTTTTGGAAGGAAGTATTGGTTTGTTGAAAAGTAAAAGGCCTTCTTTCCTTAGAAACTTGTGAGCCTAATTCCACAACCTTGTAACAATTCCTTTGTCAACTTTGTAGGAGACTGGAGTTGGGAAAACGGTCAATAGCTTGCGAAAACATGAGCACGTTGGAAGTTTTGCCAGGGACCTAGTGGCCCAGTGGAAAAAGCTGGTTCCTGTGGAACGGTAGGAAAAGTTTTTCTTTGTTTTTCCTTCTCTGCTTTCTTATTTAAAATATTTATTCTACCTCACTTATAAAAAAATAATTCATGATCATTATAGAATATTAGAAAACATTAAAAAAATACCAATAAGAATAAAAATTTCTGATAATTCTACCATCCAAAGAGAAGCATTATTGACATTTTGGAATGTTTCTTTTTGACCTGTTCTTAAAAGGCATTTTCAGGAGTTCCTGTCATAGCTCAATGGTCACGAACCCAACTAGTTTCCTGAGGACGTGGGTTTGATCCCTGGTCTTGCTCAGTGGGTTAGGGATCTGGCATTGCCGTGAGCTGTGGTGTAGGTTGCAGATGCAACTCAGAATCCACGTGGCTGTGGCTGTGGTGTAGGCTGGCAGCTACAGCTCTGATTTGACTTCTAGCCTGGGCACCTCCGTATGCTGAGGGTTTGGCCCTAACAAGGCAAATAAGTAAATAAAGGCATTTATACATAGTTGTGAATAAATCTAATATAAATTATAGCCCCCCTTTTATGTAACAGATATTTCCCTGTGTTGAAAAGGTTTTTAAGCATTTTCACATCCACAAGTTATTTGATCTTTGTATCCTGTAGTTAAACTCGTCTTTTTCCATTTACTGAATATTTGTGTTTTCCCTATTTTAAAACTTAGCTGAGTGTCTTTGAGCCAAAATCATTTACCTTCTTCCCAAGACCTTGTTTCTCACTCTGTACACTCTCATCTCTTTCATGGATTCAGTTTCTGTGACTGTGCTAAGCAAGGATTACCCTTGAGATTTATATCTGCTGTATCTGCTTTTTCGTTTATTCTAGAAACCCTGAGCCTGATGAACAGGACTTGGAGAAGAGCAATTCTCGAAAGCGTCCTAGGGATGCCCTTAAGGAGGAGGAGGAGGTGGAGGTGGAGGGGGACTACCCAGAAAGCTGGAAAGCCTCCGGGAGTCGGTCGTATAGTCCTGATAATAGACAGAAGAAACACAGAAAACTCTCAGAGCTTGAGCGGCCTCAGAAAGTATCTCACAGTCAGGAGAGGAGAGACGAGAGAAAGAGGTACCACAGAGCCTCTCCAGTTTACTCTTCAGACCACGAGTCTTCTGACTACGGCCATGTTCAATCCCCTCCGTCATCCACCAGCCCTCATCAGATGTCTGGGGACCATTACAGATCCCTGGAGGAGGACCACGAGCCCTTTGTTTCACACCAGAAGCCTGGCAAAGGCCACGGTAATGCCTTTCAGGACAGACTGGGGGTCAGCCAAGAACGCCACCTGGGTGAAGCCCAGGGAAGAGAAGTCATGAGTCAGAGCAAGGAGCACAGATCTTCCCATAAAGAAAAACGTCCCGTGGAGGCCAAAGGAGACGAGAAGTCTTCTTTGAGCAGAGAAAAATCACACAAGGCCCTCTCCAAAGAAGAAAACCGGAGGCTGCCCTCTGGGGACAGTGCAAAGGAGAAACCGCCCTCTAGTGGCGTCAGGAAAGAGAAGGAGAAAGAGAGCGGTACCAAGAAAAAGGTTTCACCCACCTTGGACGTGGCTTCAGACAACCACCTTAAAAAGCCAAAACATAGAGACCCAGAGAAAACCAAATCAGACAAAAACAAGCAAAGTCTAGAAGGCTTAGACACTGGCAAGGGGGCAGGAGACCTGCTGCCCAAGGTGAAAGAGAAGGTTTCTAACAACCTAAAGACTCAAGAAGGGAAAGCAAAACCTTCTCATTCAGATAGAAAGTCCGTGGGCTCCTTACCCAAAGCCGAAGAGGCAGATGTAGATGATGAATTTGAGCAGCCCACCATGTCTTTTGAGTCATACCTCAGCTATGACCAGCCCCGGAAGAAGAAGAAAAAGATTGTGAAGACGTCAACCACAGCTCTTGGAGAAAAAGGACTTAAAAAAAATGATTCCAAAAGCACTAGTAAAAACTCGGACTCAGTTCAGAAATTACCTAAGGTGAATGAAAACAAGTTGGAGAAGCTTCTGCCAGCCGGAGCCGATTCAGCCAAACCGAAAAAGGTAACCCCTGTAGCCCCTTCCCCGTCAGAGCACCTGGGCCTGTGGAGCTCCCAGGACCCGCCCCATCGCCATTTTGCTTGGCTGGCGTCTCCATGGTGGCCTGTTGAATTTCAGTTCGAAGTAATTTCCTCCAGCCTCTCTAGTGCCAGGGTCTGTAGGACCCAAGCACAGTATTTTCTGAAGTGTCCCATTGTGCTGGGCCCATCGCATGTATCTCCTGACTCAAGTGGTGTCAGGCCTGGCTGCCGCCCTTCTTCAGGCTGGATCTGCCTGGGCAGTTATCTGCCCTGTGAGCATTGCTGGGCATTGACTGTAGGAAAGAGCTGTGCTTGGGAAGGGGCCCTCCAGTCACCTGTCTTTTCTCTGCAGGTCCCCAGTGAGGTGTTGCCAGTGTTACCAGACCTTCCATTACCTGTGATACAGGCCAATTACCGTCCGCTTCCTCCCCTCGATTTGATATCTTCCTTTCAACCAAAGCGAAGAGGTAATTTTCTGTATCTTCTTCTTTTTTTGTTGTTTTTTTTTGTTTGTTTTTGATGGAAGTAGGATCTTAAAAATTCATTCATGATCTGTCATCAGATTTTGGTACATTTCCTAAGAACACAGGTTCTGGAGTTCTTGGGTTTGAATTCCCAGCTCTGAATTCCACTAGAAGTTATGTGAAATGGGATCACAACAACTTCCTTGGACTTCAGTTTCCTAGTCTGTAAATGGGATTAATGTATCTGCCTATTAGGTGGATTGAAAGTGATAATACCAGTAACGCTCTGAGCTCTGGGTTTTTCCACAGAGTAAGTGTTCACTGATCTTAGCTGTTCCTTTCACTAAGATCCCTTTATTCTGTACATTCTCCAGGGGCTTAAAAAGAAGTCTAGGGAGTTCCCTTGCAGTGCAGCAGGTTAAAGATCCAGCATTATCACTGTAGCAGCTGGGGTCCCTGCTGTGGGCGAGGGTTCGATCCCTGGCCAGGAAACTTCCATATGCCATGGGTGTGGCCCCCCCCAAAAAAAGTGGAAAATCTATATACTGATGTGGAGTCATTTCTAAAATGTAAATGACGAAATGATGATAGTATATTAATTGGTTAAAAAGGAGTAAAATATTAGCTTATTTTTGTATAGACTCCCTGGAAGGATACACAAGAAGCTGATAGCATTGGTTGCCTTTGAGAAAGGAAACTGGGAGGCTGAGGAATGGGATGGGAGGGAGAGTTTTCACTAGATAATTCAGTGCCTTTTTAAACTTACATTCCTGCTTTCCTCATCCCACAGCATTCTCCTCACCCCAGGAAGAGGAAGAAGCCGGATTCACCGGACGAAGAATGAATTCTAAGATGCAAGTATATTCTGGTTCCAAGTGTGCCTATCTTCCCAAGATGATGACCTTGCATGAGCAGTGCATCCGAGTACTTAAAAACAACATCGACTGTAAGTCCCATGCTTCTCCCTTGGCTCGTAAGCACGTTGTGGCGCTGGAACACCGGTGACTTGGCTGCTACTCAGTGCTTTTCTCCTTTGATTCTTTGCAGCAATCTTTGAAGTGGGAGGCGTCCCGTATTCTGTTCTTGAACCTGTTCTAGAGAGGTGTACACCTGATCAGTTGTATCGCATAGAGGAATACAATCATGTGAGTATCCTGTTTTCATGGGAAGAGAGCAGTTTTCTGGCTTGTATCTCCAGAAATAGCTTTTGTCTCTGAATCGGCCACAGTGATGGGCAGGTGGTGGTCAGATCACTGTTCTGAGTTTGCCTCTGGGCCTTTAAACAGCTTATTTTTAGCACCTGCTTCTGGCATGTTAAGTGAGCCTCTTGGGCTAGCATCAAGGTAGGAATAAAAGGTGGTGGGAGTGTAGCGAGGGCTCCGTGGGAGGGCAGAGACCACTTCCCATACCTCCCTTGAGCTTGCCTCGTTTAGGAAGTCAAGAGAGAATTCTGGCAGCACAGCCCCTGGGATGCCAGGCAGGGACAGAGCTCTTTGTTGACACCCAGATGTCTGGTGAATGTAAGAGCACAGATTGGCTGGGTGTCTCCTAGAGACCAGCAGATTTACCCCCCAAATCTTCCTGATGCTGAAGATGCTCATTTGATTGCATCCACTCTTTTTAATTCTGAGGGATCTATAACATATCCTTCTTAGGTGGCCCCTGGCCATTGCAGTTTAGTGTAGTGCTGGGGAAATGCCTGGATTTGACTTCATCCCAGGTCATGCCCTGCACTGATTATCTAAAGGAGAAAGACTGATCTTAAACTAATTTTTGTATTGGCTTCTCTCCTAGCCCCACAACCCCCCAAAGCAGCTAGTATAGTGCCTTACACTTAACATTTTTTTAATTCAGTGATTTGGGTTTTTTCCTAGAACTGTGGTATTTTAATATATTACTACTATTATGAGGACCAAAACATCATTAGGAACCTGTCACCCCTGGGTGATTAAGGATGGAAAAGAGATGTATCAGAGTGCTTGCGTGTAAATGACATCCTGGTTCTGATTTTAGGTATTAATTGAAGAAACAGATCAATTATGGAAAGTCCATTGTCACCGAGACTTTAAGGATGAAAGGCCAGAAGAGTATGAGTCGTGGCGGGAGATGTACCTACGGCTTCAGGATGCCCGAGAGCAGCGGCTACGAGTCCTCACAAAGAATATCCGATCTGCACACGCCAATAAGCCCAAAGGTAAGGGGGCAGGATGAGTCTAGCAGAGCAGTGAGCCCGTGTTCTGATCGACAGCAGGGCTTTGGTGGGCTTGGCTGAGGTAGAATCTCTGAACCCCGGATCTCTTGTGTTTGCGGAAGAGGGCAGAGGTGGCATGCTTTTTCCACCACCACCCATGCTGCCCTAGAGAGGGGCTTCCAGGGTTGATAATCCCATACCTCTGGAGGGATTTGCAAAACCTTTATCTTTTGATAGCATAGATTATTGAAATAACAGTAGCATCTCAGCTGAAGAAGGCCGGTGTTAACTTCCATTTCTCCAAAGGCCGACAAGCAAAAATGGCCTTTGTCAACTCTGTGGCCAAACCACCTCGTGATGTTCGAAGGAGGCAAGAGAAGTTTGGAACAGGAGGAGCAGCTGTGCCTGAGAAAATCCGGTAAGACCTCTGCTCCTGTTGTTCCTTCCTGCTCAGGGAGAGAGCCCAGGATCTTGTCATTTAGCCTGAAAGGGCAGCCTGAGGACAGGAAGCAATTTGGGGGTGAAAGCATGGCCTTGCAGAGTGGGTTCTGGAGGCTGACCTTAACCAGCTGGGCACTTGACCTCCCTGAGCCTCAGCTTCCTTGACTGCATTGTGGGCCAGATAATAATTCCTGCCCCTTAAGGGGTCATGATTAAATGGAGAAAAGGGCCTGGCTACTGGGAAACATCCTCTAATGCTTTCCCTTCCCCCATTGAAACAGTAAAAATGTTACCATGATGACACAACTATCTAAGTACACTGGCATTTTCAAAATACAGATTTACACCTAAACAGTGAAAAGTCAGTCGAGATCATCATTCATTCTAAAGGGCTGTTACCATTGTCACTTCCAAGCCATCAGCATAATCGAAGGTACCAGGTCCATTGATCGAGGCCACAGACCTGAGTCCTCGGACCAGCCAGCTTCAGGCTCTTGGTACCAAGGGCAGACCTCTCTTACGCTTGACTAGCAGCTTTGCTTTGTGTCCCAGGATCAAGCCGGCACCGTACCCTGCAGGAAGCAGCCGTGCACCCTTCAGCAGTGGCAGCAGCAACAGCTTTAACGCCAGCCCGGAGGAGCCAGCCTATGACGGCCCGAGCACAAGCGGTGTCCACTCTGCACCTGTGATCAGCAACACTGTTTCCTATGACCCTAGGAAACCGACTGTGAAGAGTAAGTAACTTGGGGCTCCTGCCCAGGTATTTCAAAACTAGTATTTGCACCCCTTTAATGCCATTACTGCTGCATGGCACTTTGTGATTAGATGTAGCCTATGTGGTGCCTTGCCCACAGCTGGTCTAAAGGCCAGTGCCTCCTTTCCCCTGCTTTGTTCATACTGTGTGTGGTGTGTATTGTTTCGATTATGAGCATAGGGAATACTCATTTTGGTATTTTTTTTTTTTAACTTGAATGTAAACCCCTTTTTCTCTAGGCAGTAATGTGGAGTTCATACTATTAACAGCTAAAGGATTTTATTGACCTTTTATGACCTGATAAGCCCAGCTTCCAAGAATTTATTTTTGATATATAGTTGGGTCCATTTCATATTTTCCTAACTTGACTACTATAGGCTCTCCCTAAGGGGGTGTCCTAACTTAAGAAAAGCATTATTCTGGAGTTCTTGTCGTGGCGCAGTGGTTAATGAATCCGACTAGGAACCATGAGGTTGCAGGTTTGACCCCTGGCCTTGCTTAGCAGGTTAAGGATCCGGCATTGCCGTGAGCTGTGGTGTAGGTCGCAGATGCGGCTTGGATCCCGAGTGGCTGTGGGTGTGGTATAGGTTGGCAGCTACAGCTCTAATTCATCCCCTAGCCTGGGAACTTCCAGATACCGTGGGTGAGGCCCTAGAAAAGGCCAAAAAAAAGCGCATTATTCTGTATTTACTTCAGGGCCCACAGGAGGGTAGAAGTCCTGGGCTTAAGCTTTGGCTGGGCTCAGGTTAACCAGTTGAGAGGGCAGGCTAGGACTTCTTAGGTGATAATTGTATTTAGCTCATCTCAGACCTGTTGCCAGCACTGGTTAGACAGGGGTAGGAGGGGGTGCTTTGTGCTGGTTTAATGTTGGGGAGGCAGAATTAAATTACGGCTCAGAATGGCTATTAGAGTATGGCAAAGATTGAATTCCAGTTCTGCCACTTACTATACAGGGCAAGGTGGCCAGTCTGAGTCTTGGTGAAGTTGTGAGAATTAGAAGAGAGGGTGATTGTCAGGGGCCTGGGGAAGCGACAGCTTTGAGCAGCTGCCTTTATATGGTGTCAGTAGATAGCTGCTGTTTGTATCCAGTGGTCTGGTTATGGAGAGCCAAGAGGAGCAGGACTTTGGTTTGATTGTAAACCACTGGTGTCCAAACTGCCGTGGATCCGAAACAATTGCCTTATTTCTCTCTTCACAGAAATTGCCCCAATGATGGCCAAGACGATTAAAGCTTTCAAGAATAGATTCTCCCGACGATAAACTGAGGACTTACCTTGGAAATGAAATTTGGGGGGGGGGGGGACGAATTTGAAGACAGTGGGGGTTGAGGAATGGAACTTCCAAAGGAGACCGGACTCTTTGGCTTCGTGGAACCGTTTTGGTCTCTTGAGTCCTGCACAGTCCGCAGGGGTTGTGCCTACACCTGTGTCCGCAGCCACTGCCTCCCCGCCTGGCGAGCACTTCAGAGTTCTGAAGAAGATGTGAAGCCTCATTCTCACTGAGGATTTTAAGGTCAATTGTACCTTTATTGTTAATTAGCTTCTTTATAAACTATAAGACATAGTTTTAATTAATAAATATTGCCCCCAGATTGTATTTATATTACCCCCAGGGTTTTTTGTTTTGTTTTGGTTTTGGTTTTTTCCATCTTCCACCACACACTTAGCCTTTTATTTTAAGGGTTCTTTGTTAGACAAAAGCCTAGTGAAAGCCATCCCCCGTCCCAGTTCACCTCTCCTGAGTAGACTTTCGTCCAGAGGGAGGACTGGGTGTGCCCAGAGCCTGTGTGGTGCCTGCTGCATGAAGGGCGAAGAAGGGGTCCAGGCCTGGGCTGCCTGTCCTGGAGGGGGAGCCTCGTGTGGAGATAGGAAGTGTTCATGTTGGACCCCTCACCTCTGAGAGCCTTCTCAAGTGTTGCTTTGAGGTCCTGTGAAGGTGCATCTCTCTCCTACTCATTAAATAGTATTTATTAAGGGAAGTTATTTGTAAAGGTCTAGACTCTCCCCCATCCCTTTTGCCAGGTCCTATTTTTTTTTTTTTTTTTTTTTTTGAGGCTCACCAGAGGGTACAGACCCCCCCCCCAGTGTTTGTTTTTTTTTTTTTTTTTTTACAATTTATGGTTTCTAACTTAAAATTTAGGCTTTTTTCCCTTCTCCCCACTGGCATGGGGGCAAAACACAAACACATGGATGGCAGCGCTTTTGCAGCCCCACAGATACAACTTCAGAGTTTTAAAAGCCAGCACTTTGATCTCTTATTCCCTGTGAATCGCTACAAGAAGTGAGTGATTTTAAAAGTTGTAATTCAATGTTGGAAATTGGTTTTGTTTTTGCCTTTCTTTAAAAAGTAGGATCATGTGATCGGAAAAGCACAACAGTTGGTTATGTTTCAGAGAGAACTTCGCAGCTTGAATCTCTTACTTTTTGCATCTGTAAGCCAGAACCTAGAGGGAAGGACCAGTTTCAGGAAGTGTCTGAGCTGTAGCATCAGGATGGGGGAGCCACAAGGGCATCCACCGGGTTTGGGAAGGGAGGATCTCACCTTCAGTTGACAGAGGGGGCAAGATCAGAACTAGGAGGACAGGGTCAGTGTCCTGGCAGCTGAAGGGCATTGATCTAGTAGGAACCCTCTCGGCTGTGATAGGTAGAAGTAGATGCTGTACATTTGAGATGACCATCCTTAAGCAATGGGTTGAGGGCGTTTTTAGTGTGACAGCCCAAGAGCTTGGCTATTAGTCCCTTTGACAAGCTCACTCCAAGCCCAGGTTATGGAGCCCACTGTTTTTAATCATCCTGGACACCTCAAAGTGACGCTGACTTTGAAGATTGCAGAGCAATGCAGCAAGAAGTGTGCAGCAAAAGCTGGACTGCTCAGTGTACATTGCTGTGCAGGGTGCCTGAGGGATGCAAGTATTGGTATGTTTTAATTTGCTGTATTTTTGAATTGGGTAAAGCATTATTTCTCTGGATTGTTTGTATTACCGTTCCACCAGTCCCGCAGCCTGCTCCCCAAATGTGATATTAGGAAGCCTTGTACCGAAAACCAAATGAGCAACTGGGCCTGGTGCCAGACATCTGTTGCCCAGAATAGCTTCCTCTAGGTGTCCACCACCTTGATTTTGTCTCTTCCCTTTGTGCTCAAGTCTTCGCCATTGAAACTAGTTTTTCATATTTGATTCCGTTGCATAAGATTTAATTTCCTCTATTAGGAGTCTTTAGCTAGGGAGAGAAGAAAAAGCACATCCCAACATTACTCCCCATCTTTAGAACATGAAGATTTTGGATCACCCCTGTTTGCATAGAGCCAGAGCTTCCCCCCGCCCCCCCCAAGGGTGCCTGCATCAGGGCTGAGACTTGGTGAGAAGAGTGAGGAAGAAGAAAAACCGAGTTTCTAAACAACCTCCTCTCCTGGGTTACTGAAATGGCTAAAGAGCAGACACAGGATGATGTGGAACCTTAGGTCTCATGTGTAAAAACTTGTGCAATTTTTTTTTCTGTGCTACACTACATACAAATCACCAAATTACAAATTAACCCTTTGTGATCCTTGGTGTAATGAGCATTTTTCTTTGGGGCTTTCTCTTTCTTTCTGGGAAGTGGGAGGGAAAGAAGCAAGACATTATCTTGCTCTTCATTTGTATTTTGGTCCCAAAATGTAAATACAATTTTCTATGTTACTTTTTTGTGGTAACTACCAAGATGAATATTTTAATTAGATAAGTTATATGAAAAGGAAGGAAAATTCCATGTCTAAATAAAAAAAGAAAAAAACATATGTTGTCCTTCTTCCTTTCTCCCTTACTGTGTCAGAGACTGGATGTCGGCCACAGGTGTGTTTCCTGGGCTGTGAGGCAGTGGTCTCAGGCCTTAGGCTGCACCACAAAGGATCCTGGGTTTCTGTCTCCACTGTAGCACAGCAGGACTGGGAAAGTGGGGTTCGCAGGGAGAGAACCCTGTGAGCAGAGCAGGGAGACTCAGATGAAAATGAGCACCTAGTGGGAACTGGGCACTGTCCCCTCTTTCACCTGGAACCCTGGTGCTGAGCAGTTACCCCATTTTACAGTTGGAAGCCGAGGCTCAAAGGGCTGAAGTAACAGCCAAAGCCGCATAGCTAATAAGTGGCAAAGCAAAGGAGTTGAAACCCAGATTCTCTGACTGCAAAGTGTGTGCCACTCCACCTTACGGTCACTTTTGAGAGGCGTGGAGGACCCAGGCAGGACTCCTCAGTCTTACAATGGCTAATGAGAGCATAGTGAGCACGCAGCAAGGGCTCAGTAGGAACCTGCTGTGTTGGCTCTGGCGGCGTTGGAGGAGTTTCAGTGTTGCTGGCGGAGCCAAGGGCTTGATTTCAGCCCCTGTATACATCAAAATGAAGTTTCTTACATCAAACTCCCAACATCTCATGGCAACACAGTTTTATTATCCCTTCTCTCCTAAAGAGGGCATTCTTGGTGTGCGGTCTGGACTTAATTTTTCTCAAGTCTTTACTGGATCAAATTCTCACTGTTGGACCTTATTAGGCATTGAAGTTAATTATGGCACGTGGTATCTGTTGGCTGATGTCACCCAGAATCTGTAAGTTAGCCCTTGGTCCCTTATTAATTGAACATTTCCTGAGCCACAACCTGTGTATTAGACCCCAGGATACAGAGTAATACACAAGTCTGGTGCTCAGGTCAAAGTAACTAACCTCACTGGTTACATATCCTACCATGTGCCAGAACCACTGTCATAATATACACACATCTCAGTTATCACAACAATCCTACAAGGTAGGTCATCAAGGTTCCCATTTAAAAAATAAGGAATCTGAAGCACAGGGAAATTAAGAACTTGCCCAAGATCACACAATGGTGACCAGCAGTGCTGTGCACTGGTCTGATGCTAAGCACATATTCTCAGTGGTATCTGCCGTCTCACACACAGACGTGTACCCGATGTTAGGCTTCTGGAACCCAGCTGGCCTCCAATGCATTAAGATGCCCAGACCAAGGCCTTGATGACTTGTAGGAATGATTTCTTCTCTCTGCTGCACTTAACTGATGCCCAGAGGAATCCTCTACCTGACTTATCACCTTGACAGATGCCCCCTTCACAGGATTTCTCCGCTAGGGCTCCACCTCCACTTGAGCATCTCCCTGGGCATTAGCCTAAATGGTGAAATAGGCACTTTGTCCTCACAGCCCCCCAGACTTCTCCTTCAGTGATGCCTACTGTCTCAACCCTTGCTGGAAACTTCCAAGGAAAGTTCAAGCCATCAAAATTTTACATAGCTATACCTGTGTTTTGCAAGCATAGAATCTCTGGGATTGGGCCCCTAGAGCATGCATAAAACAAACAAACAACTCCAGTAATTCTTTTTGTTTGTTTGTTTGTTTGTTTTTTGCTTTTTAGGGCTGCACCCACAGCATATGGAGGTTCCCAGGCTAAGGGTCGGATCAGAGCTGCAGCCACCGGCCTACGCCAGAGCCTCAGCAATGAGGGATCCAAGCCATGTCTGCAACCTATACCACAACTCACGGCAACGCCAGATCCTTAACCCACTGAGCAAGGCCAGGGATGGAACCCACAACTTCATGGTTCCTGGTCGGATTCGTTAACCACTGCGCCACGACAGGAACTCCACTCCAGTAATTCTTATAAGGTACACATTAAAGTTTGAGAACTGGGAGTTCCTGTTGTGGCTCAGTGGTAACAAACGCAAGTAGCAGCCATGAGGATGCAGATTTGACCCCTGGCCTTGCTCAGTGGGTTAAGGATCCAGCATTGCCATAAGCTGCAGTATAGGTCATGGATGCAACTCAGATCTGGCATTGCTGTGACTGATGTAGGCTAGCAGCTGCAGCTCCGATTTGACCCCTACCCTGGGAACTTCCATATGTTGTGGGTACGGCCCTAAAAAAATAGTAAATAATAAAATAAAATACAGATTTCTGAGCACCCTCTGCAGAAATCTGAATAGATTAGAGATAGGACCTGGAAATATGTACCTTTTTTTTTTTTTTTTATAGGCCTCCCCCAGTGAGTTTGATGAGCAACCTGGTTTGGGAATGCGTAGTAGACTGGGAAAACAATGTATGAGCTTTGGAATGACTCAGATTCAGGTTCAAATCCTGGCTCCACCATTCTTTAGCTTGTTCTTTTTTCTTTTTCTCTTTTGTCTTTTTTAGGGCTATACCCTCAGCACATGGAGGTTCCCAGGCTAGGGGTCAAATCGAAGTTGTAGCTCCTGCCGGCTTACACCAAAGCGACAGCAATGTGGGATCCAAGTCGCATCTGCAACCTACACCACAGCTCATGGCAGTGATGGATTCTTAACCCACTGTGCGAGGCCAGGGATTGAACCCGAGTCTTCAAGGATACTAGTCAGATTCTTAACCTGCTGAGCCGTGATGGGAACTCCTTTATAGAATTCTTTCAACCTTAAAGATCATAGTATCAATGCCACTTTATTCCAAAGCAAAGAAAAGTACTATTGTATCTAGTAAAACACTGATATGGAAACTGAATAAAGTTTGCACCAGAAAAATTACAGACCAATCTTACTATGAATAGTTATATGTCTATCCTAAATATTAGCAGATTCTAACAGTATATTAAAGAAACCAGGTCTAAATGGGGTTCATATAGGACTGGCAGGATAATCAAACTATTAGGATAGAATAGGGAAGGAGTTCTCAACCGGAAGTGATTTAGCCCCCAATAAGACAAGCAGCAAAAAATTTTAAACATTCCACAATGCAAAGGACAGTCCCCACAGCAAAGAATCATCTGGCCCAAAATGTCAATAGCGCCAGGGTTGAAGAACTGTGGACTTGGTTATGGTGCAGTAACAACTCTCAAATCTCAGTGGCTCAAAACAGTGAGGTTTGTTTCTTACTTGCACTATAGGTCCACTGAGCTCTGCTTTATGTCACCCTCCCTCAGGGACCCAGGCTGAGGGAGGCCGTCTCAGGTTTTCAAGGCAAGTAAAGAGTCCTGCACCGGGCCCTAAGCTATGTCCAGAGATGATACCCATCGTTCCCATCATCTTTCATTGGCTGCCCCTAAATTCAAGGGGCTATGGAAGTATAATCCATCTGTGCACCCTCAGGCAGAGAACTGGAAATACTGGCTACCTCCAAAGGCAGTCACAGTAGCCTGGACTCGGGAATCCACAAGCCCACCCAGCTTTGAATCCCACACTTCCGAGATTCAGCAGGTCACTTAACCTCTCTGTGACTCAATGTCTTCCTCCAAGAATGAGGAAAATACACCAACCTTGCAGAGCTATCATATAATGATTTAATAAGTTTAAATATGTAAAGTGCTTACAATAGGAGTTCCTGTCATGGCTCAGTGGTTAACAAACCTGACTAGGAACCATGAAGTTTCTTGGGTTTGATCCCTGGCCTTGCTCAGTGGGTTAAGCATCTGGCGTTGCCGTGAGCTATGGTGTGGGTCACAGACAAGGCTTGGATCCCAAGTTGCTGTGGCTCTGGTGTAGGCTTGGCAGCTACAGCTTCGATTCGACCCCTAGTCTGGGAACCTCCATATGCTGCAGGTGCAGCCCTAGAAAAGACAAAAAAAAAAGACACACACACACAAAAAAGTGCTTACAATAGTGCCTGGCACATAAAAAGAGCTCAAGATATGGCAGCCAGGATGTTGATGATGAATTAGGTGATGTATACAACAGGGAATGGGCATTTAGTAAAGGATTATTGTTATAACTGAAGCTCTAAGGAAAATGATTTGTCCAAGGTAACGTGGCTGGTATGTGCAGCATGTGGTTAAGAGCCTGAGCTCTGGGGCCTCAGCTCGGCACCAGAGTAAGTACTTAATAAATGCTAATTAATATTTGGAGGAGATTCAAACTGGTTAAGAGCACAGCCTCTGGAGGTCCACTGCCTGGATTCAAATCCTAGTTCCACCACTAACCAGCTGTGTGTCCTTGAGCAAGTTACTTAGCCTCTCTGGGCCCCAGTTTTCTCATCTATAAGAATAAAGATAATAATAGGACACCTCTAATTATGAAGACTAAAAAATAATATAAGGAGTTCCTGTTGTGGCTCAGTGGTTAACGAATCCGACTAGGAACCATGAGTTTGAGGGTTTCAATCCCTGGCATCACTCAGTGGGTTAAGGATCTGGCGTTGCTGTGAGCTGTGGTGTAGGTCACAGATGTGGCTTGGATCCCACGTTGCTGTGGCTCTGGCATAGGCCAGAGGCTACAGCTCTGATCCGACCCCTAGCCTGGGAACCTCCATATGCCGTGGGTGCGGCCCTAGAAAAGACAAAATAATAATAATAAGTAAAGCCCTTGGGACAACGGGCATTATTAGTGCCATTATTAGCACATTATTAGTGCCATATGATTGTTAACTATTATTATTAAATACTCTCATTTTGCCACTGTGCCATGACGGGAACTCCTTAAAAGATGTTTTCATTTTCAGGGGTCACTTAACATGTGCGGTACTGTGGCAGCCACTTCTAAGGGGACCTCTAAGGAGTTCTACCCGCAGTATTCACACATTTATGTTGTTCCCTCTCATACTGAGAATGGCTAACCGACGGGATCACGGAATCTTGCAGACTTGACAGTTTGTGATTTTTTTTGTTGTTGTCTTTTTGTCATTTTAGGGCTGCACCCACAGCATATGGAGGTTCCCAGGCTAGGGGTCTAATTGGAGCTATAGCTGCCGGCCTACGCCAGAGCCACAGCAACATGGGATCCGAGCCGTGTCTGCAGCCTACACCACAGCTCCTGGCAATGCTGGATCCTTAACCCACTGAGCGAGCCAAGGATCAAACCTGAAACCTTGTGGCTCCTGGTCGGATTCATTTCCACTGCGCCACTATGGGAACGCCACAATTTGTGATTTCTAAGGCTGGGTCATATAAGATATCATAGTTTCTACTTTGCACTCTCTTGGATCACTTGTACTGGTGAAAGTCACCACGTCCTGAGGATACTCAAGCAGCCCTCTGGAGAGGGCCATATGGTGAGGAACTGAGGCCTCGTGCCAACAGCCCGCACCAACCTGCCAGCCATGCAAGTGCACTGTCTTGGAAGAGGATCCTTCAGCCCCAGTCAAGCCTTCAGAAGACCCGAGAGCCAAGACAGAAACTCCCAGCAAAGTCATTCCCAAATTCCTGGCTTGCAGAAATTGTGAGATAAATGTTTTTTGTTTGTTTTTGTCTTTTTAGGGCCAAACTTGTAGCATATGGAAGTTCCTAGGCTAGGGGTCCAATCAGAGGTGTAGCCACCGGCCTATGCCACAGCCACAGCAACACCAGATCTGAGCCACATCTGCCACCTATACCACAGCTCATGGCAACCCCAGATCCTTAACCCAGTGAGCAAGGCCAGGGGTCAAACCTATGTCCTCATGGATACTAGTCAGATTTGTTTCCACTGAGCCACGATGGGAACTTCTGTGAAATAAATGTTAATTGTTTTAAGCCATTACCTTTGGGAATAATTTGTTACACAACAAAAGACAACTAATACAGGTATATTGGGGGCAGGGGAGAGGGGAGCCACATTATTTTTGTCATTCTTCCAATTAAAAGGTGAAGTCCATCTCTCCACCCTTGAATCTGGATTTGGCCTAGGAAACTTGTTTTGGCTGATGGGACAGTAACAAACATTACAAAAGCCAGGGTTAACAAGTGGTCCTCCCTTGGGTGCTCCTGGAACTCAGCAACTGCAACAATGTGTCTGAGCTCAGGTAGCCTGCTGGAGACTCCAGGCTATTACCATGGCTGCCCAGCCATATCAACTAGACCTGTGAATGAGGCCATTCCAAACTGATCAGCCCAGCCAACTTGCCCAGAATAGAACTGCCCAGGTGCTCTACAGAACCATGAGAAATAACAAACACTGCTTAAAGCTTTAACATTTTGGGGGTGATTTGTTACACAGTATAAACTACTTGATACAACACATTTATTTCATGCATACCTTTTTGTTTCAGGAAACCACAGGCTGTGCTCAAAGCCTAGTTACTTCCTTATCTTATCTGGTCTTGGGCAAGTTAACTCACCTCTTGCAGCCTCACTTTTCCTCATTTTCAGATGGGAGATCACATGGGATAACACTCCCTATCTTTTAAAGATCATGTGACCAGTACTTGAGATGAACCACATGAACTTACAGAATGTGCTTAGCACTATGTCTGGCACTCTGTACTTACTAAAACAGTGAAGAGGCCCATGATGCAAATGACAAGAAAGAAGCCAAAAGTGAGTAGAAGGGCTTGGGTGTGGCCTGGATTAGTCTTGCAGTGGGACATGGTCTTTCCAGAGCAAGACTGCTGAGTGTACCATTCAATTCAATACATATTTACCATGCATGTACCTCCAGCCAGGCCCCTTGCCTGAAACTGTGAGGTGAAAGCAGGAGTATGTCATGGCAGTGAGCTATTTGAATCAGAACCAAACTTGCCTACTCCACAAGGAACTGCACTAGGACATCAAAATATTTCTGAATGGGGAGTTCCTGTTGTGGCTCAGTGGTTAACAAACCTGACTAGGAACCATGAGGTTGTGGGTTCGATCCATGGCCTTGCTCAGTGGGTTAAGGATCCGGCGTTGCCGTGAGCTGTGGTGTAGGTCGCAGACGCGGCTGGGATCCAGCGTTGCTGTGGCTCTAGTGTAGGCCAGCGAGTATAGCTCCTATTCGACCCCTAGCCTGGGAACCTCCATATGCCATGGGAGCGGCCCTAGAAAAGGCAAAAAGACAAAAAAAAAAAAAATTCTGAATGGAACAGAGGGATATTTTGATTTACAGTTCTAGCCTGGTCTGGAGACTCCAGAGCCAGAAGGGAAGGGCAGGGGACATCCAGAGTATCCCATAACTCTCTCTCCAGCCTGTCTTTGCCCGTCTCCACCAAGGAGTAAGGACAAAATCTTTGGCTTTCCTTTTTTGGGGGCTTTCCATTCTTCTGCCCTCAACCTACAAGACAAAACAAGAAAAAAAAAATCTTAAATTGCACCTGAATACACAAACCCAAAGCTGAAACAAAAGTTCCAAAAATTGAGACTTAATATGTGATACATTCTGAACTTTTTACTCAGTTTTTTAGTGCTGGTGACAATCCTCTAAATGAACTTTGACTTATTAATAGGAAAAAAAAAGAGATGATGAATGGGTCACAGCCAGCTGTTTCAAAAAACTGCTTGGGGAGTTCCCGTCGTGGCTCAGTGGTTAACGGATCCCACTAGGAACCATGAGGTTGCAGGTTTGATCCCTGGCCCCGCTCAGAGGGTTAAGGATCCAGCATTGCCCTGAGCTGTGCTGTAGGTCGCAGATGCGGCTGGGATCCTGCGTTGCTGACCCTCTGGCATAGGCTGGCAGCTACAGCTCCGATTGGACCCCCTAGCCTGGGAACCTCCATATGCTTCGGGTACGGCCCTAAAAAGGCAAAAAGACAAAAAAACAAAAAACTGCTCTGAAATATCACATAGGGAGGGGACTTAAAATTCATCTAGTCCAATTATTTTATTTACAGGGAGTAAACTCAGTTTACTCTCAGGGAAGCTAAATCACTTGCCCAAGGCCTCACAGCGAGTAAGTGGAAGTGCTTGAATTTGAATCAAGATGTATCACAATTACTGACTTCTTACCATGTATCAGCTAATGTGCTGAATTCTTTTTTAAAAAATTTATTTATTTACTTATTTATTTATTTATATATTTTTTGCCATTTATTGGGCTGCTCTCATGGTATACGGAGTTCCCAGGCTAGGGGTCCAATCGGAGCTGTAGCCGCCGGCCTACGCCAGAGCCACAGCAACGCGGGATCCGAGCCGCGTCTGCAACCTACACCACAGCTCACGGCAACGCCGGATCGTTAACCCACTGAGCAAGGCCAGGGATCGAACCCACAACCTCATGGTTCCTAGTCGGATTCGTTAACCACTGTGCCACGACGGGAACTCCTAATTTTTGTCTTTTTAGGGCTGCACCTGCAGTATGTGGAAGTTCCCAGGCTAGGGGTTGAATCCCACTTGCAGCTCTCAGTCTAGGCCACAGCCACAGCAACGCCAGATCCAAGGCGCGTCTGCGACCTACACCACAGATCACAACACCGGATCCTTAACCCACTGAGTGAGGCCAGGGATCTAACCGAAGTCCTCACGGATACTAGTGCGGTTCATTACCGCCGAGCCATGACGGGAGCTCCCTATTGTGCTGAATTCTTGAAGTGCATTATTTCATTTAATACTCATTGCGATCCTATGAAAAAGATATTACCAGCCCCACTTTACAGAGGAGGACGAAGTCTCAGGGGAACATGAGTTACTGGGGCGTCACACAGTCAGTAACAGACCCAGGACTTGCCTCCAGATTTGGCTGTCCTTAAAGCCCTTGATGTCGACCGCTAAGCCCACTGTGAAGATAGTGGCTATGACAGTGGGTTTGTGAGCTCTAAGGCCTAAGCGCGCACAAGTGAGGCCGTGATAATGTGCTCCCTGCTCCTCAGGGCCTTATCACTGCGCCACCAGCTCCCCCAAAAACGGTGGTGGTAAACAAAGAGGGAACAGACTTTAGTCTAAAGGGGAGGGGGATTCGAAACCCAGCCCCAACATTTTCTCGGAACACCGTTTAATCTCTCTGCCCTTTAGTTGCCACATCTGGCAAAAAACCTGGGAAGGCAGCAACATCCGTCCCCAAGGCTGAAAGAGTCGACGTTAATCAGCTCCCTGGCTCCTGAAACCGCTGGGTCAAAAGTAACCCCCCTCCGAGCCCCGCCCTGTTCTCCTCATGCGCATGCGCCGTACAGGGGCGCCTTTTACGACGCGGCGGCCGCTGCGCGCTTGGCGGCCGGAGCGAAAAGAGCGGAGCGCGGGTGGCCGCTGCGGCAGGGCCGAAGGGACGCGCGGGCGGCGGCGGCGTCGCCATGTCGCACGGCCACAGCCACGGCGGGAGCGGCTGCCGCTGTGCCGCCGAACGGGAGGAGCCACCCGAGCAGCGCGGCCTGGCCTACGGCCTGTACCTGCGCATCGACCTGGAGCGGCTGCAGTGCCTCAACGAGAGCCGCGAAGGCAGCGGTCGCGGCGTCTTCAAGCCCTGGGAGGAGCGGACCGACCGCTCCAAGGTGGGCCTTCCCGAGCCTGGGCGGGCGGGCGAGGCGGGGACCCGCGCGGGGCCTCAGGCCGCCCGTCTGCTGTCAACCTTGTTCCCAAAGTTAAAAATAACCACAGCCCGATTGGCAAGCGCTTTCCCATGCCCGTCTCCTGCCAGCCCTTTGAGAGGCGACAGAGGCGAGTCTCCCCATTTTGCAGGTTAAGGGAACTGAGTCCCAGAGACAGAAAGGGGCACTTTGCTTTACACAGCCAACATTCAGTTCCAGGGCTTCGGGAGGTCGTGGGGGAGGATGGCCATCAGGGCGTCTTCCTTACCGCTTGACCACTAGTCCAATTGCAGCCTGATCACTTATCACCAGATGAAGACCAAAGACCGGCCTGGGGAGATAAAGCGCGATATCTATCTCGAGCGTTCACCATTGCGGGGTCACAGAGCCATTCGAAAGCTGTGGATCGTAGATCTTTGCACACAATTGCAGGGGGCTCATCGGCCCTGAATGTTAATAAGTGCTGGATAACCGAGGGAGGTTGACTATTTGCATTGCACTTCAGCTGTAAAACAGGGTGGAACATGCCTAAAATTGTAGGCTCTCAGCAAATATTTGTTGCTTTCTCCTACCCCCTCCCCATTCCCTCCAGTTTGTTGAAAGTGATGCAGATGAAGAGCTTCTGTTTAATATTCCGTAAGTATCTCCTTGGTGTTTGCCTCAGGCTGAATAGGCTATACTCAGGATTCATTCATTGGTGGTGTCAGGAGCACACATCTGTTTCTAGAAATGGGGCAAATTACCGCGGTGGGTGTGAGGAGAAAAGCATCATTGCTTTCTTGGTGCAGACTGAGAAAAGATGTTATTTGTTAAACGATAACTGAGAAGTCAAGGTAAATTTCTTAGAACCACAGAATGCCAGAGGCAGGTAGGATCTTAGAAATTATCTAGTACAAGTCTGACACGTGCATGAACTAAAGGCCAGAAAGGGGAAGGGTCTTGCACAGGATCACACAGCTCAGCAGAGATTCCAACCCAGGTTGACAACTCTCTTTTTTGCCTTCTGGCAGATTCACAGGCAATGTCAAGCTCAAAGGCATCATTATAATGGGAGAAGATGATGACTCACACCCCTCTGAGATGAGACTGTAAGTGGCAAGGGTTTAGGCCCTCAAGAAGCTCCTGTCTCTTTTTCTCTTTCCTCTGGTAGCACTTTATTCCAGAATAATGATTTTTTCTTCTATACTGGGTTAAATATCCCCCCCCCTAAAAAATGTCTTCTGTTTGTACAGATTATGCTTATCTTTTCCTGAATTAATGACATTTTTAGATTAAGCATCTTTAGGGCCAACAGCTTGTCTCTCTTCAAAGCCTTGCTATGGCATCATTCATTCAGAGAGCATCCTATAAATGCCAACTATTGATGACTATGCAGTTTTCTTAATAACACATCTGCAGATCTCAAATGACCTTTATGGAGTCTACTCTTGGGGTTAGCTTCAAATTTTTCCTTTGCTTTTTCAGACACTTATAATCTTTCTGTGTGTTTTGTTGAGCTGGAATCACCCCATCTGAGTTTGCATGGCTTTAGTTAGCAGTTCTCTCTGCCTCTTATAAAACTGAACCTGTTGACCCCAGAGCTCATACTTCCTCTTTAACAACTTCCAGTGGATCCTTTCTAAGAGGGAGGAAGAGTGCCTGTTGCGGTGCAGTGGGTTAAGGATCTGACTCCAGTGGCTTGGGTCACTATGGAGGTGTGGGTTCCATCCCAGGCTGGGTGCCATGGGTTAAGGATCTGGTGTTACCACAGCTGTGACATAGGTTTCAACTGTGGCTTGGATTCAGTCCCTGGTCTGGGAGCTTCCATGTTCCCTGGGCGCAGCCAAAAAAATAAAGAAGTAGCAGTTAAGTATCTGGCATTGTCATTGCTGTGGTGTGGGTTGGATCCCTGGCCCTGGAACTTCCACATGCCTCAGGTGCAGCAAAAAAAAAAAAGGCAGGGTGGCAGTGGGGGGACCAGTTCCTGAGTGCTGGAGAAACAAATATCAGAAGGACTTTACATAAAAAGTTCTTTTGAGGCGTTCCCGTTGTGTCTCAGTGGTAACGAATCTGACTAGTATCCATGAGGATGTGCCTGGCCTCGTTCACTGGGTTTAGGATCCTGGGCTGCTGTGAGCTGCTGTAGGTCGCAATGCTTCTTGGATCCCACGTTGTTGTGGCTCTGGCGTAGGCCAGCAGCTATAGCTCTGATTCAACCCCTAGCCTGGGAACTTCCATATACTGTGGGCGTGACCCTAAATAGCAAAAAGAAAAAAAAAGTTCTTTTGAAAAATTAATCAATTTAAATGAAAAATTTAAGAAATGGATACCATTTTTTAATGTTAGAAATATGATTTTGAAGGCAAATCCACACATTTAATCATTTTAAGGAAACAAAACATGTTTGAGGTGAAGCTTTTTGAGATCCATTTACTTGGGAGATGGATTGGATTAGCTGGAGAGGACTAAACATCCATGTTGCATTATGATTAAGAATGGGCTCCAGAATAAACTGCTTGAGTTCAATTCTGGCTACCCCTTGTTAGCCACATGACTTTGGGCATTACTTCTCTATATCTCAATTTTTTCATATGTAAAATGTTAATTATAGTCTGAATCTCTTAAGATTATGGACAGAAATGAGGTATAACATGTAAAAAGCTGAGGATAAGTCTGGAACAGAGTAAATACCCAGTTTGGGAAAAGCAGGTGCAAATACTTACATAGCCCTCAGTTCTAAGCATTTTCATGTACTACACTGTACCGAATCTAAGATGTCATTGATTGTAAAATGCACCATTTTATGTACATTGCTAAAGAATGCCTCTTCAACTATGACATATCATCAGCACATTCAGAAAAATTAAATTGAGATTTAAATCAGTGAAATTTGAAGACTGGGATGTTAGATGATATTAAAGAATTATTGTTAATTGCTAATTATAAGATGGTACCACAGGTTTTTCTTAAATCCTTACTTGATTAGCAGGTACAAACTATTATATGAAAAACATAAAAAGGTCTACTGTATAGCATAGGGAACTGTATTCAATAGCCTGTAATGGACCGCCCCATCTGCAACCTCAGTTCACAGCAGCCCCGGATCCTTAACCCACTTAGTGAGGCCAGGGATCGAACTTGCGTCCTCATGGAAACTAGTCCGATTCGTTTCTGCTGAGCCCCAACGGGACCTCCTCTCTCTACTTTTGCATGTGTTTGAAATACTCCGTCACAAAATTTTTACCAAATCTGTCTCTTAGAATTGATTCTATTTAATGTCCACATCAACTGTATGGGATATGCACTGTTGCTATCCCCATTTCACAGATGAGAAACTAAGAGACAGGTTAAATCACTTGCCTAGGATTACACAACTAGCAAGTGACAGAGCCAGGCTTTAAACCTAGGAAGTCTAGCTCCAGAGACACTGCTTTTTACCACAGTGCTACACTGCCTCCCATAATGCTGCTTGTAAATGTTCACTATTTTTATTATTCTGTGCATGATTCTTAGAAACACTTTGAAGCAAACCTTTGCTTTCTTAAATTACATGAATTTTGCTAGGCCCCTCTCATGTGTTGTGTTAATAAAACACTGTAGAGATTGGGGGTGTGTGTGGCTCAGTCCTTTAGAATTTGTGTTATAGAAGAGACTGCTGTGTCTTGCAATTTTTTTCTTCACTAGCAGTTTTTTATTTGACTTTCCAAAGCCCATCGTGAATTTGCAGTCTTCTGTGCTCTTTTCAAAATGGCAATCCCCAAATTGTATTTTTTTAAGAATTGTAAGATGATTCGGTATGTAGGGTAATTTTGAACACAAAAAAATGCTTGAGCGTTGGGTTACCTGATCTTATCTCTTAACTGTGTTTAATATGTTTCTGCCAAAGTATTTTTCCCCCATGAGTAAGCTGTTTGTTTAACATCCTCAGCTTAGTCTGAATGTGCAGAGTTGCTTATTTTCTCCATGCACTTGCTGCATGTGACCTAATTTGAGCTACCTCTTTGTGTATTGCTTCTCATGTGATCTTAACCCACTCAAAGATGCCATTGGATTATGTTGCAGTTCTCAGCTCTTTTCTTGCTAGATTAAAGATATCTGTGTATAAATGCCAGTAAAATGCCATTTCCAAAATTTGATCTCCTTTTGATAGAACTGAAAGCAGTTGAGTCTAGGAAATTTTGACAAACTGCAAGATATGATAATGCATGTTTCTTGATTTTTCTTCTCTTTCCTTTCTCAGGTACAAGAACATTCCACAGATGTCCTTTGATGATACAGATAGGGAGCCAGATCAGACCTTTAGTCTGAACCGGGATCTTACAGGAGAATTAGAGTATGCTACAAAGTAAGCACTGGGCCTCTCTTCCACTCTCTGAGTTCGAGAATAGCAGGCGTTCCCTCATTTGCAATGAGCATCTGTGCATTAGTGCTTGCTGGGCTTACAAATTGTTTTGGGCTCGTCTCATGTGCTCTCTCAGTGTCAGAAACAAGTTAAAACAGTGGAGGAGGCATGATCCTAGGCTTGGTCAAATTTTGGCAGAAGTTTAGTGCAAGCCACAGACTTGTTAACCTGTAAGCAATTGGCAGATCTGGGAGTTCCTTGGTGGCTTTGGAGTTAAGGACCCAGCCTTGTCACTGCTGTTGTACTGATTCAATCCCTGGCCCAGGAACTTCCACATGCCGTGGGCCTGGCCAGAAAAATTTGGCAGATCTGAATGAGCTCCTGGGATGGTCTTAGGAAAGATGTTTTCAGAATTCCTCTCTGCAAAGTGGGCTTACAGCAGGCTGAGTTACACGTGACCACCTTATCTCTTCACTAGTTCTCCATTCCCTACTGAGCTTGTTTTCACATCCCTGCGTGGTCACACGGCATTTCTCCTTCCTGTTCCTTGAGGGCAGGGGTAATGTTGATTCATTTTTCTGTTCCTGTTATCTTGGGCAGGGTCTGGCAGATGTTCAGTAAATGTATTAATTGCTTGTCTAAAGGTGAAAAATGAGATGTAAGACCCCAAGATTGTTCTCTGACATTTGCCTGGGTTTTACCAAAAGGTGGAGTCCGAACTGTCATTTTTGACATCGTGGTGAGCTTCTCATTGAACTCTAATTGTTGTCTTCTCTCCCTACTCCTTTTATCCTCTAGAATTTCTCGTTTTTCAAATGTCTATCACCTTTCAATTCATATTTCAAAAAACTTTGGAGCCGATACCACAAAGGTCTTTTATATTGGCCTGAGAGGAGAATGGACTGAGGTAAGATGGGGTTGGAAATATTATTGACTCCCTCCAGTATGTGTGCATATATGTGTGTGTGTATCTGCATGCTGTGGAAGTGGGAGCTTAAAGGAAAGGACAAGGCAGGTGAGACATTGACTGCTCCTAGTCCCTCTTAATTTTTCTTGGTTTCATCACTGTAAACTGTCTCATTTAACAGGCCATAGGAATTTTAAAGGAGTTGAAATAATACAATTATATCAATTCGGTTTTTTCACCTTAAAATTCTTTCCTTCATTGAACATTGTTGATAACATTTCTTGTTCCAGGCACCAGAGAAAAGATGACAGACAAGATAGACAAGGTCCTTTTCTCACGGTGCCTCCATTAGAATGGAGGAATGAATCTTCTAGGTTACGGGGTGAACCGTTGATGTGGTCTTATCCAGATCTTATCAGGATGAAAAGTATCAGAACAGGGAGGAGATTAGACAATGACTTGCAGAAATGAACCTGAATAATGACTACTCCATTGTGTGGTCTGGGAAATGGCCAGCTGACCCAGCCTCTCAATTTTCTTACAGCTTCGCCGACATGAAGTGACCATCTGCAATTATGAAGCATCGGCCAACCCAGCTGACCACAGGGTCCATCAGGTTACCCCACAGACACACTTTATTTCCTAAGGGCTGGCCAAGGCTCCTACAGTGGCGTTGTGTCAGTGAAGATACGTGACATCCTGTTGGGGAGGACAAAGAGAGATGGGGCTCCAGAGAGAGTTGGCAGCTACAGCCTCTGCCAAGCTTTGTGTTTGGAGCTTGCTGCAGAAACCTGGCCTATGGAAGATACCACACCCCCGGAAAGGCTTGTGTGGGCGCTGAGGGACAATCGTGGTTCTCTAGGGGCCTGCAGAAATTGGGTCTTGGGCTGGTCAGCGTCTGGTAGTCATGGATAATGCCTGCCTTTCCAGTTAATGTGGCCATGGGATTCCAAGTATCTTGTTGCTTTGTGGCAGGATTTTTGTGTGACTTTTTTTTTCTTAAAGTGAAGACTATTCCTGGGCTGCATAAACTTTCTGAAGCCTCAGCATTGTGTTTGTATTAACCATCAGGAGGGTTTCCAACTAGAAATACTTGTCCCTGCTTGCTCCTTCTCCCTGTCATCTTTCAACATTCTTGTCAAGTTGCCCAGCTTGGAGTTGTCTGTCATTCAATAGTGTCCCATGGTTATAGCTAGAAGAGCAGGAATCACCTGATGATGCTTAATAGCTTGAGGAGAAGGTCTTTTTTCCTACTGCCCAGGTAAGCAATCTGAGGCGAGCAAGGGCATCATTTCTGTGTTTGTGGGTATGCTGGTCCGGGTGAGATTGGGACTTAGGTAAGATTCTCCTTGGGACATCCTTAATGTTTATTAGCTTCTCACTAGTATTGTAAGCCCAGTGGCAGAATTTGGAAATCTCAGTTCTCCTGTTCATGGCTTTTTATTCACTGTGATTAATAAGCTTCCTAATAAATCCTTGCCAGACTTAATGTTTGTATATCCTTTTGAGTTCTTGGTAGTACTTATGAAAACTTTACTGGGAGCTGTATGGAACTTTGAAATTTGTTGTTGTTTTATACTAGGTAGATCATACGTGCCACAATTGTATCAAGACTGGATCAGTTTCTCTAGGAAAGGTCAGGCTGAATTCTATATAGTAGGCTAGAAACACTCCTACACCCACCTACCTACATTTTGTAAAGAGGAAGGTGAGGTTAAAAACCTTGCATTCCATTTTTCATGCAAGGAAGTAACTTGTGGGGTGACATTTACAAAAATAAGGGAGAGCAGATTCTGGAACTCATCAGAAAAAATGGTGGTGAGGAAATAAGTGAGCAGCACGTATGTTCTAAAGGTAAACAAACCCAAGACACTGGATTTAAGTTTGAAAATTCAGTATAGCAATTGGAGAGAATATAAGTATCTAAAAGTAGAGGATTTGAAATGGTCAGTATTTTCTCCCTTGCAGGAAATAGATACATTTGATAATGGGGATCAGTGAGGGAATTCCTCTGCAGGATTGGTCCACCCTGTTGTTAGCCTGTTTCTCTAGCCTATTCTGAGGAAGCCTGCCACCACCAAGCCATGTCAACCTCACAATTTCTGAGATGCTGCCTGAAACCAACTAGGATGCAAATGAATTTTATTTTATTTTTTTTTGCTTTTTAGGGCCATGTCTGGGGCTTATGTAGGTTCCCAGGCTAGAGGTTGAATTGAAGCTACACCTGCTGGCCTGCACCACAGCCATAGCAATGCCAGATCCCACAGAGCGAGGCCAGGGATTGAACCTGCAACTTCATGGTTCCTAGTCAGATTCGTTTCCGCTGCGCCATGACGGGAACTCTGCAAATACAACTCTTGATGCATTAGGGGTCCTCACTCCTCCACCACAGCCTCTTTGTTTCAGTTGGGTCATTTGGAGATAAAAGAAGGGCTATGTTTTAATTTGGGGTAGGGGGAGAATAAAGTTAGAAATGTTAGCAAACTAGCCTTTCATTAGTTCCACTGATTAAAGCACTAATCACAGATAGCCTCTGGGACTGGGCCTCTGAATTTGATTTTTACTCTGAAGAATTGCTCAAAGTGCCACCCATGTCTCAGGTGATTGGGATGCAGGAGGAATTGTCAGTTCCTCCACAAGCTGACCCAGCAGGCATTCTGGGAGTGGGGGCAGCTGTGTGGTCTTCACGCACTTATCCTATTTCTTCTGACATCCAATCCTGGGTGCTGGGCCTGCTATGGTCCTGTGGACACAAATTCTTCCTGTTCAGGCCTTTTTTAGGCTGTCTCTGACCTGCTGAGTACTTAAGACCAAACGCCTCTTAACCTGGGGAAAAGAGCTTTGTTGAACTTCCAAGTTTACTGTTTTCTTTCAGTTGAAAGAAAAACTAGTGTAGGTTATGCTGGGTGAATGAGTCCTAAACTGCTGACTGATGAGCATGACTCATTTCCTGTTTGTAGATGCCCACGGGCTCTTTCAGAGACAAGAGCCTTCAGCTCACTTTGCCTCCCCTTTCAGCCTTTATGTGGACCCTGAGCCCGGTTCCATTTTACCAGTGCAGCAAGCACCGAGTGACTCCTCGGTGACCAAGTGAAACCCTTTTTGTTAACTGGAGCTCACTGACGGTGGTTATCTTGTGCACTGTCTGCGTGGCATTGTTTGTGTAGGGCAGAGCTAAGACAACACTTTTGATTCCTGTCCAGTTTTCATAGACACTGCTGATGCCAGTGCTCTTTTTTTCCCCCAGGGTCCTTTTTAGAGTCATTACATCCTCACACTGATTTTATACTGTATAAAGCACTTCCACACAACCTTATTTGAGCCTAACAGCGAAAGTGTGAAGGAGGAAAGGTGGTTATTATCACCGCTTTATAGCTCAGGAAACAGGTGCAGAGGCAGCATTACAGTGTAAACCTGAGATTGCTGTTTACTTCCCTTCTTTGAACCTCAGCTTCCTCATCTTTAAAATGAGAGTGGAAGACTAGACAGTCTCTAAGGATCTTGTCAGGTGAGTGTATAACTCTACCCATGATCCTGGAATAGGGCATGAAAGCCAGTGGTGGATACCCATGACCGTAATGACGTGTGGCCCGTGGGGATGGGAAGGGGGGAGACTATGTTAGTGTGAGGAACGCCTCTCCTTCAGGATAGGTTTCCTCCAGGAGGTGCATGGGTGGTGGAAGCAAGTGGGAGTCACAGATGCACTGCCCAGATTCTGCAGGTGACTCCGTGGCTTAATTACGGGGAGTGGCCCCATCGGACCCAACATGGCAGCTCCTATATGAAGAAACTCCGACACCCACTTCCGGGTTCCGTACTGCTGGCCAGGCTACTTCCGGCAGCGGGATGGCTGGGTTCCCGGGACTCGAACGGAAGTTCCGGCGGGGGCGGCCGAGGGGGAAGAGTGTGTGTCTGTGCGGGAGAAAGAGGAGAATCGCCGGAGAGGTCTCTAAACCCCCAGGGAGTGGAGGTACTCTGGTCCGGGGCCAGCAGGCGGAGGGAGGGCACTGGGGGGCATCGGCCCACCGCGAGGGTCTTGGCGAGTGGGGAGGGGCAACCGCAGTTGTGAGGGATGGGGGTGGGGAGTGCGGTGCGAAGAGACGCTGGCCAGTCTTGGGGACTCGGAGGGTAGAGAGGAGGAAGAAGGTGGGGTCCGGGTACAATGAGAGGATTTCAGGGTCGGAAGTGGAAGATCCCATTATGGGCGGGGGCTCTCCGGGGTCAAAGGTAGAACGCCCCTTTGTGGGCAGAAGCGGGTCCGGGGTCAGGATAGAAAAAATGTCACTATAGGGAGGAAGACTCTTGGTCAGAACAGAAGTTCCCATTGTGGGGAGTCAGAGACCCTGGATCAGGGTTGTAGTTTTTACTGTGGGGAGGAAGACCCCAGGTCGGGGGCGGGAAGGCACCACTCGGAGAGGAGGGACCTGGAGTGAGAGGTGAAAGTCGCCCAGTGGGTAAGGAAGGAAATCTCAGCTCAGAGCGAAGGGTGCACTTCTGTGTGGACAGAGGGGCCCCGGGGTCAGAGAATAGGGGCACTCGGGGACTGAGAAGGAAGGTGGAAGCCAGTTGGTGGGATGGGAGGGGAGGGCGCCCGGTAGGAAAGGCAGGCACTTAGGGGGAAGTAGCAGAAGCCTCTCGGGGAGTTTGGAGGATGCTGAGGATGGGGAGAAGTCAGCCAGCTTGACATTCTTTTGTGTGTTTGAGAGTACCAGAGCTTGGTTGAGCTGGGGGGACCTCTTTGGAGTCATTGGGCAGCAGCAGCAGGTAGCCTCATTCAGGGGGTCATGGGGCACCATTTAGGGGGTGGGTGTTGGACCAGAGTTCATGTGCCTTCTAGGGACATGGGCATTCCCCAGGGGTTCTGAGAACGGTTGAGCCAGAAACTGCTGTGAAGGCTGATGGGGGCCGGATGGGAAGGAAGTTGGAGGAAATGTCTGAGGGGTTGCGGGTAGGGGCTGAAAGCATATTTCCCTGGCGTTTTTCTCCCCTTCATTTCCCAGTAGGGCTTGAAGTTGGGAAGGAGGGGGATGATTGGAGAGAAGGGAGAGGAGGCCTTACCCGCTGACAGGTGGGGAGAAGGCAGCAGGGATGCCCTGGCTTCCCCCCCCCCACCCCCCGCCGTGGCCCCCAAGCCCTGTCTCTGCCCATCTCCAGCAAGCTCAGGCTGTGGGGTGGGCCAGAAGCAGAATCTCTAGGGTGGCTGCCTTTGCTTTTCAGCCCTGGGATGAAGGCAAACCTCCTGCCCCCTCTGGCCCTTCTTGCTTGTCTTGTCTTTGTGCCCAGGATAACACCCGGGGTGCCATTGGGGGCTGATGGCCTGGATGGGCCCTGGGTTTGAGGCTCTGCTCCTGTGCCGGGATTCTCTCCCCGCCTGGTCTTGTTCTTGACCACTCCCCCAAATTTGCACAGGCCCCAGCGGTGGAGCCCTGCAGTGTATGTGTGGTAACACCATGTCTGTGCCCCTGCTCACCGATGCTGCCACTGTGTCTGGAGTTGAGCGGGAAACGGCTGCGGTAAGGGTCCTCTCCTACCCACGTGGCCCCCAGGCCACCTGGGGAACTGGCTGGAGGGAGTGTGGGGAAATGGAGATGGCAGTGATGAGAGGGGAGGAGCCTGAGGCCAGGAGGCCTGGAGTTCCTCACCTGTCTGGCTGCTCCCCCAGTTACCCCCCAGGCCCCTGGGGGTCAGAGGGGGGTGGCTAAAATTTGGAGGATGGAGTGGTAGCAGGATGCTGACTGCCCTCTCTCCCATCTCTGATCCCCTTCCAGGTTATTTTTTTACATGGACTTGGAGACACAGGGTGAGAGAGCTGGCAAGGGGGTGTTGCTGGGTTGGGGGTAGGGAAGGGCCCGGTGGGCAGGCCTGGAGAGGCCGGCACCCTCCCTTTCTCCCTCTCCACAGAGGCGCCTCTTCTCCCTTCCCTCCTACAGGCACAGCTGGGCTGACGCCCTCTCCACCATCCGGCTTCCTCATGTCAAGTACATCTGTCCCCATGCGTGAGTGTCACCCCAGAAAGGGAGCGGCTAAGGATGGGGGGTGGTCCCGTGGCCCCCAGGCCTGTTCTCTCCCGCCGGCCGCGTCCTGGGGCCTGGGCCTAGAGCAGTGAGAAGTGCCATTCTCAGCCTTCATTTCTGTGGAGCCCTCAGGAATGGGGTCCAGCCCCCAGCCCAAGGCCTCCTATACCTGAGACGCCTAGACCAGACCTCTTGTGCCCCTTCCCCAAGTACTCACCGACTGAACTGGAACCCCATCCCACGGAGCACTGGGCTCTGCCTCTCCAGCACCACTGCTGATGCCCCAACCACAGCCTCCAGCCCCACGTGGCAGGTTGCCTGGCAACACCTTAAACAGAGGCCGGGCCTGTTGGGAGGGTTCCCCAGGGCTGCCCTGCCCCCTCCCGGGCTCTCTGCAGCGGCTTCCTCATCTCTCCTGAGCACGATGGCCCTTCTTGCTGTCCCTCCTCAGGCCTCGGATCCCCGTGACACTCAACATGAAGATGGTGATGCCCTCCTGGTGAGTTAGGGGAGGAGGAAAAGGAGTGGAGGGAGTGGCCCAGGGCCAGCCCAGGTCTTCCAGTAGCTGCAAACGCCTCTGCTCCCACAGGTTTGACCTGATGGGGCTGAGTCCAGATGCCCCAGAGGACGAGGCTGGCATCAAGAAGGCAGCAGAGAACAGTAAGGCCCCAGCCCCTCCTGGGCATCCTCCCTCTTCCCCTCTGCCCCCAGGAAAGTGCTGGGCAGTACCTCTGTCTGGTTTCCTTCGCTGGGCCCCTCCAGCAGCTTTCCCCCACCCAGTCATGCCCCCTCCCCACAGTCAAGGCCTTGATTGAGCACGAGATAAAGAATGGAATCCCTGCCAATCGGATCGTCCTGGGAGGCTTTTCACAGGTGAGCAGGAGAGAGAGAGGGGGCTGGCGGATGGGATCTGAGCTGTGCCCTCGTGACCCTCATTCTTTCTCTCCTCCAGGGTGGGGCCCTGTCCCTCTACACAGCCCTCACCTGCCCCCACCCTCTGGCTGGCATTGTGGCATTGAGCTGTTGGCTGCCTCTGCATCGGGCTTTCCCCCAGGTGGGTGTCTCCACAACCCTGCTCCTGCCCTCCATCTCCTTGTGGCAGGGGGATTGTGCTGAAGCACTGGCTTTGCCCACAGGCAGCCAACGGCAGTGCCAAGGACCTGGCCATCCTTCAGTGCCATGGGGAGCTGGACCCCATGGTTCCGGTACGGTTTGGGGCCCTGACAGCTGAGAAGCTCCGGTCTGTTGTCACACCCGCCAGGGTCCAGTTCAAGACTTACCCAGGTGTCATGCACAGCTCCTGTCCTCAGGTCAGTGGTGAGGGGTTACCACCCACTCCCACCTCCTCCCTTCCCCTCCCTCCAGCCAGGAGCCTCTCACAGCGCCCCCTCACCCCCAGGAGATGGCAGCTGTGAAGGAGTTTCTTGAGAAGCTGCTGCCTCCTGTCTAACAAGAGTGGCTGGCCCCCGGCGCAGTCCCCCGGCCCATGGAGGACTCCGCTCCCGAGGCACCATCTTGGATCTGAGCCGGTCGAGCCCCTCTCACCCTCCTGGACCCATCCTTTTCCCACAGGCCTCTGGGGCAGGCAGGCCAAGGGAGGCCCTCTTTCCAGGCTTCCGCCACCTGGCTGGCTGCCTCCGGGGGTGGGCTGCTTTCTTACCCGTTTCCCCGGAGGTGGGGCCCCCCCACGGCAGCAGTATTGAAGGGGCTGTAAGCAGCGGGAGAAAGGGGCCCAGCCGCTGACCCACTCACTCAGGACCTCACTCACTAGCCCCGCTTTGGGCCCCCTCCTGTGACCTCAGGGTTTGGCCCATGGGGCCCTCCCAGGCCCCACCTCCCACCCCCTCCCCACAACTGATATTCTGCCCAGATAATCGTGTCTCCTTCCTCCACTCCAGCTGCTTCTCAATCATGAATGTCTGTGGCCCAGACCCCCTTGCTGCTGTGCTCCCTGCCCCTGCGCAGGGGTGTTGCTGAGGGGGTGGAGGCCTTTGAGGGGCCTCCCCTCAGCCATTTATTGACTTGGGGGCTGGGCCCTGCCTCCCCATTACCCTCCCCCCAGGCCTGGAGCCTTCAGGGCTGGACTGAGGCTCAAGGTCGTCCCCAGCTGTCCCACCCCACGTCGCCCCCACGCTGGGGCCCGGGGAGAGGTGGGGAGGACTTGTGTCTTGTCTTCTGTCTCCATGTAGTTTTGGGTGTTTTTCTTGTTGTGTCCTGGATTCCGATATAAAATTAAAGAAATGGCTTCACCTCTCAGGCCTGGATGATTCTATCCCAGGGGCAGAGAGTGACCAGGTGGAGGAATCTGCTCCAGTGTCAGCAGGGGTTTTATTGTAAATACTTTGGAAAGCTCCTGCAGAGCGGTCTGAGTTAGCGCCTGGGAGGAGGGTGTTCTGTGTCTCAGGGTCCTGCTTCCCCCACTCGCTCTTGGGGGTCCTGTCCTCATGGGTTCCTACACCCTGTGGAATAGAGACCCCTGATACCTGGTCAGTGGGGCCCTTGGCCTCTTGCCTGGTGGGCCAAGTGGGCCCAGCTGGGGTCTGAGGTAGGGGAGGCTCTGAGGCCCCAGGGTTCGTGCCGAAGGCTGGAGAGCAGGCATTTGTTTCTCTTC
The DNA here is from genome assembly GCF_016906955.1 of Phacochoerus africanus. Taxonomy (NCBI): domain Eukaryota; kingdom Metazoa; phylum Chordata; class Mammalia; order Artiodactyla; family Suidae; genus Phacochoerus; species Phacochoerus africanus. The sequence continues at coordinate 81,179,302 of NC_062551.1, forward strand.
CTTTTCTGGCCCCAGAGGATCTCAGGCCTGTGCGCCAAAGCCTGAAGGATTCTGCTTCTGCCAGCGCCATAGATCTTCACCTGGGAAGGGGCGAGGTCTGTGCTTAGGGCCCAGACTGGAATGCAGGGCCCGCACCACCTCGGGCAGCCCGGGCTAGGCAGGCCTGGGCCCCACCAGCCCTTTCCTAGCCCCTTTCTCTCCCAGGGGTCAGGCCAGCACCAGGGTCAGAGGTCAGGGCTAGCACTCACACATCCTGTCCAGCCCTAAGGCTGCTGTCCAGCCCAGCTCCTTGAGAGCCAGGCTGGGGTTGGCATAACAGGCAGCCACATCTCCTTCCCGCCGTGCCACCACCTTGTATGGGATCTGCAAGAAAAGCGGTGCTTGTAGCTGAGCTGAGCCAGCCCTAGCCTCACCCCCTGAGTGCTGACCAGGCTCTCAAAAGACGGAGGCACAGGGCAGGGTCTCGCTCTCAGGCACCAAGGCTGAAGGCAGGCTTGAGCAGGCAGGGCAGTGCTGGGATGCCCACCAGATAGGTCAGTGGGAGGGGCTGGGGTGGGGCAGGGTGGGCTGCCAGCCTACCTTCTTCCCGGAGGCCTTCTCCATGGCCCGGACCATCTGGAGCACCGAATAGCCCGTGCCCGTGCCCAGGTTGTAGATCTGCCCAGGGGAGGAGAGCAGGGGTTGTGGTGGGGCCGCACCTCCTACCTCTCTGGGACCCACTAGTTGAGGATTCCATCTCCCGCCCTCCCTTGCTTCTCCCTTCTCTCCCTACCCGGCAGCCACACTGCTCCTTCAGCTTCCGCAAGGCTGCGATGTGGCCCTTGGCTAGGTCCACGACATGGATATAATCCCGGACGCCTGCAAGGAGGAGGCGGTTGGGTGCAAGGGTTCAGCACAGTCTCCGCCCCGCTTCCATCTCCCACGCCTGGCTCTTCCTGGTCCCGGGCTCACCTGTGCCATCCTCCGTGTCATAGTCATTGCCAAAGACATTCAGTGCCTCTCGTCGCCCGATCGCCACCTGGGGTGAAGGTCAGGTTAGCTCTTCCCAGGCCCTAGGCACCAGCTGGGCCCCTCAACCCTAGGGCCACCGCCCTTCCTCTCCCTTCTTTACCTGGGAGACATAGGGCATGAGGTTATTGGGGATGCCCTGGGGATCCTCACCGATGCAGCCTGAGGCATGGGCGCCTATGGGGTTGAAGTATCGCAGCAGCACTGCGTTCCAGGCCTGTGGGATGCAGGTCAGATGATGGGGGGGAGAGCGGTGCAGGCTGCCCATCCGAGCTGAACCCAGAATCTGTGCCCACCCCCGCCCTGCCCCTGCCAGTCCTCTGTCCCTAGAAAGGAGCAGGGGATTGGGCCCTTCCGCCCCAAATACTGTGACCTTGTGCAAGTCACTGCTGCTTCCTGAGCCCCAGCTTCCTGTCCTCCGGCTCATGGGGGCTGTGAGGGGCCCAGGAGCGGAGTCAAGGCTGAAGCAGAGGGGGCCTCACCTTGTCGGCCTGGCACAGGTCCCGGATCATTTCCTCAATGAAGAACTTGGACTTGCCGTAGGGGTTGGTACAGCCACCCGTTGGGTGGGCCTCGTCCAGGGGCAGGTACTGGGGGTTCCCGTACACAGTGGCCGAGCTGCTGAACACCAGGTTCTTCACCCCATGGGCCCTCATGATCTGCCCGAGGGGGAGAGGCGTCAGTGGCCTCTGCCTCACATGTTATCCTGTCCCCCTTATGCCTCACGGGTGAGGCTGAGGTGCCGGCACTTCCATTTCCAGAAGGGGAGACTGAGGCCAAGAAGTAAAAATGTGTCCAAGATGACACAGCTTAGGCCCTGCCTGACTCTACCCCCTAGGGGCCTTACCTACTGTGGCACTGTCTGCTTGGCTAGGGGCCCTCCCAGGGTCTGTGTCCTTGTCCCACGTCTCACCTCCAGAAGCTGAATGGTTCCTGTCAGGTTAACCCTGTAATAATCCAGAGGCTTCTGCACCGACTCGCCCACAGCCTTGAGCCCGGCAAAGTGGATGACTGCCACGAAGTGGTACTGCAGGGTTGCAAAGCTCAGGTCAGGGGCTGCTTATAGGCCCGGCCCTGGGCAGCGCCCATGGCCTGCCAAGCGCTTACCTTCTTAAAGAGATGCTGTAGGGCTGCCTGATCTAAGATGTCCATCTCCTCAAACTCCACAGAGCGGCCTGTCAGCTCCTGAACCCGCCGCAGGCTCTCCGGCATGGAGCTCCCTCCTGGTTGGGCACATGGGTCCTGGGTTGCCAAGAGGCTGGCCATACATACAGCCCTTGGAGGTGAAGGTACCTCGCGGGGTTTTCCTTCCATCCTCTCTGGGAGCCCCAGCGCCCCTCCCTCCCAGGCTGCTCACCACGAATGGCGTTATGGAAATTATCGATGACCACGGGGGAATAGCCTGCTTCCAGCAGCTCCAGCACAGTGTGGCTGCCAATGTAGCCAGCCCCACCTGTTACCAGCACTTTCTCTGCCATCGTGCCTGGTGCAGGACAGAGACTACCCGCTCAGCGTCTTCTTCCAGTGAGAGTCTGGGGTTGGAGGGAGGCAGTGGTGTGTCCTAGGTAATAGGGTGGGTCCAGAGTCAGCCCTGGGCCAAGTCTGGATACCATCACTTTCTGGCCTTAGGCCTTAGAGACCAGTTCTCTCTTGGCCATGGTTTCCATTTCTATGAGATGGAGTTTATAAATGTACAGATATCTCATGGTAGTGTGAGAGTTAAATGAGATGATTTTAAAAAGCTGCCACATGGTGCAGGTGGGGAGGTTGATGCACAGGCGCCCTAATTCCTAATCCTAATTTGACCAGGGCTGGGAAGATAGAACCTGAGCCTCCACACTGCCTTCCCTAAGGTGTGTGGAGACCAGACAGTTCTGGACAGAAGGAAACAAGGCAGCAGCATCGGAACTCCAAGAGCTCAGGAGGGGGATCTGTCTGTACAGACTCGGACCTTCCCAGTCCCTCTACCATCCCTAGGTATAAACTGGCTCCTTGGTTCAGTGACTAAAACGTCATGCTGTAAGTAGCTCCTGACTCTCTCTCCCACCATCAACTGGGAGGAAGCAGGAAATACAGCAGTTGGCCTCAGGGTGAAGTCCTTGAGGCCAGCTCTGGGGGCTGTTAGCCCTGCAGTCCTGGAGTGGGCCCCACCCCAGGTCAGCCAGGCTGGTTCAGCCTCTGCCCATGCCACTCTCGGCTTGAGGCTAAGGATACCGTCCAACGCTAGGCGGCACTGAGCGGGATGGTGTAGACGTGGCGTTTGCCCCAGATTCCACTGCCAGGTGTGCACCACCGCCCTGAACAAACTCTGCGGGCAGAGACGGTGGAGGAGGGGTGAAAGCCCAGACACTGAGGCCTTTCATCCGGGACAGGCTGGCCCGCAGCCGCCTTCCTCCAAGTTGCCTCAATCCTCTTCTGGGTTCATCCAGATCCGATCCACTTTGCTGAACGCCCGCTGAGTGCCAGGCTCTGTACTGGGCACTTTTGCATTATTTTCCTGAATTCTCCCAATATCCTGATGAGGCAAGTGTTATTAGTGGCACTTTACAGAGACGGATACTAAAGTCAGAGAGGTGAAGTAATTTGCCTTAAGTCACACAGCTACCAACGCCGCCCGGCCAGGATCTGGAACGCCAGGCTCAAAGCCCCGCCCCTCGCCCCCCGCCCTCACTGTTTCCCGCTGGACTCTGCTCCCAACTCTGAAGCTGCCCGCGCCCACACACCCCCCCGCCCCGAGCTCCAAGCTCTACGCGGGGCCCAGGAAAGTGGTGGCAGAGGGGCCCTCGGAGGCAGGAAGGCTGGTGAGGCTGGCTTCCCTCCGACCAGCGGAGTGACCTCGGTCAGCTGTCGCCTCCTCAGTTTTCCCAGTCCGCAAAATGGAGGGGAGGGGTCGCAGGGCCGTGAGCGCTCGAGTGCAAGGAGCCTCGGCTTGGGATTCTGGTGGTGGCTCCGAGAGGGGACAAACTAGGTGCCCTCCGGCCGGGAATGAATGAACCCAGGCCGCCCCAGCCAAGGCAGCAGGAACTGGGACCAGCAGAGGCGGGCCTGCCCTGGCGGGACTCTACCCAGAACGCGGTCTCTCTCTCTCTCGCTCCCCGCGGACCACCCGGCCCCTCGCAAACGCGCCCGGGTCCCCCATTCCCTTCCCGAACCTGCTCGGCTCCACGCGCCCCGCACTGCTTCCAACAGCACCGCCTCCGGCGCCCGGCTCAAGGGTCCCTTTAAGAGTCGAAGGCCCCGCCTGGCCCCGCCCCCTCCCCGCCCCCAGGAAACGTGTCTGTCGGGAGACTGCAGTACGGGGCGCCGCGAGGACCTAGGGCGCTGCCGCTTCCAGACGCCTGCGCGGCGCCTCCCGCAGAGGGCGGCCCAGAGCCGTGCCAGAGCGGTGGGCGGAGGCAAGGCGCAGCTGGGACTTAAGATCTAGTGCCCGAGCCGCGGAGGTCCGCTTCCTGGCCGAGGCCCCAGGCCTCCGCGCCAAACACGAGCGCTGGTCCCAGCCCCTGAGAGCAGGCGCTGCGCCCCCGGAGATGGGGCTCGTTGGGGGCGCCCGGCACCTGTCCCCGCGGTAGGAGCCACAGCCGAGGCTGGGGCCGAAGACTGCTGCTCCACGCTCGCCCGCAGGTTTTCCACCCTTTTTATATCTTACAAACCTTTTCTTCACAGTAAGCCTGGCATGAAATAAGACGGCTGCCTGGAGGAGAGGCAGTCGTTCTGGAAAGTCTAGTTTGAAAACCCGCCTAAGGGCTGGCGGCAGCTCTGAAACTAAAACAGGAATTACAGCGCCGATTGCGCTCAGCCTTCACGTAAACCGTGCCCCCCCCCCCCCGCCCCGCCTTAGGGAATGGTGTGCACACTGCCTATCCTGGTAGGTTCTAAAACAGTGTTCTGCTTGAAGGGAGGGCTACGGGATGCTGTGTATAGAGGCATGACATAACGGGGGATAAAACCCGAGCAAAACAATGTGCGTCCTACAGCCTGGACAGGCGCCAGGGCACCTTGTGCACCAGCCTGGTCACAGGCCAAAAAACCCCAAAAACAGCCTCTCCCGGGTGCTCTGACCAGAGTTGAGTAAGTCTTAAGCCACTGATTTCCAGTCACTATGAATTCCCAAATTTTCAGGAGGAGAATGAGGGAGAAAACCCAGAGATAAATAAAGTCTGTGTTTCCCTCTCAGCGTGCAGTGCTGGAAGGATGCTTTATTCCCCCTCTCATACACACACACACACATCTGCACAGGACACTGGCATGGTTATGGCATTAAACCTTTAATTACGTAAGTTGTTTTCAAAAATCATGTTCAAAGTGGAGATTTTCCAGAGTTGCTGGAGTTGGCAGGTAGCTACCACTGCTCCCTCACACCTTCACCAAATGCCCTCTGCCAGCTGAGGAAAAAACTCCTCCATGCCCCTTTGCCCTATACAGAGAGCGATGGCCCCAAGGATATGGCAGCATTGTGCTGAGGAGAGTGGCTAACTGGCAGGTTTCACCCAGAGATGAGACTTAAGGATCAACCCAAGCCCAAGAATTGGGTTCCCAAATGCCCACAGGTATTCAGCTCCTGGACCTTTGGGTCCGTACAGGAGGGAGACTTCCAGCTGCCCAAGCCTCTCATTCACACTCAGGTTGGACAGGGAGGGCCTGAGGCCAGGCAGCGCCCATCTGCCTCCTTTCCCCAGGAGAGACCACTGGGCAGAGCTGGCGGTGAGGTGCCTGCACCTGTTCATTTCATTCCCACTTCCATGTGCTCATCCGTGAATCATCCACATGTGTCCCTATTCCCATGCAATCCCCAAGGCTTCAGGGGGCAAGGGGCTCACAGTTTACAGGAAGCCTGAGCCACTCTGGAGCTGGGTTTTTTGTTCAGGGCTTGACAGATAAAGGCCCCAGCTTCCAAGAGCTTCTGGAGGTTCACACCCTTTGAGAAACAAATCAGAGGATGCAGTAAGTCACGACATGTCCACAACACCCAGGGAAAACATCAGATTGGACAGAAAACTGTGATACTGAAAAAGTAAGGGTGAAGACAACCAGGCTCTTGTGCCTCCGACAAGGGGACACCGGCTGCTGGGAGTCCTGCTGACTGCCCTCCATCTGTGACATGGTTTGTAGTGCTGCCACCAGGGAAACCATCTCATCAGTGTGGTTGGGCACAACATCGTCTAGCACAGGCCTGACCCTCAGGGGTCAAACACTGCATCCTGAAGTAAGGATCGTGAGGCAGAGAAAAATAGGAGTAAAAACACCAACTGAAAGGGCCACACTGAAAACCTATGGTTATAATAGGAGCTCTTATTTACTGAGGTGTACTATGTGCTCCGCTCTGGGCTAAGCATTCTGCATTTTCTTGGTGCTATTATTCCCATTTCTTAGGCCCAGAGAGGTGAGGAAATTTGTCCAGTCACAGACTGCGAGTGGCAGGACTAGGTTTTGTTTTATTTATTTATTTAGTCTTTTTAGGGCCGCACCCTTGGCATATGGAGGTTCCCAGGCTAGGGGTCTAATCGGAGCTGCAGCTGCCAGCCTATGCCACAGCCACAGCAACGCCAGATCTGAGCCGAGTCTGCGACCTACACCACAGCTCATGGCAACGCTGGATTCTTAACCCACTGAGCGAGGCCAGGGATCGAACTGAAACCTCATGGTTCCTAGTCAGATTCGTTTCCACTGCACCACGAAGGGACTCCAGTTCTGTCTGACCTCAAAGCACAGATGCTATACTGCTTCCACCCCACACTGAGGGCCTTTACTGACTCTGGCAGAGCCTGGGGGGCGGGGGTGGGGGGGCCACGGTGTGCTGGCTAATTCCGCTGCTCTTATTTTACAGAGAACAAAACAAAGGTCCAGAGGGAATGGATCCATTTCAGGTCATGGCCTTAACCCTCTCAAAGCTCCTCCCCACACCCTGGTGCCTCCTGGAACTGAAGTGTCAAAGTGACACTGTGAGCCTGGCCTTCTTGTGGCCTCCATCAGTTGCACTCTTATCTCAAAACATCTGACAGCACAGCCCTAATCCCCTGGCACCCTTCCCCTCTTAGCTGCACCAACACCACCACAAAAACCCTGAACAAACCTAGCAGCTCTGGTCCTCGGGCAGAGCTCTGGTCCATTCAGGGCTGTCGCCACCAGGGGGCAGGCAGGCTTACCGTGTCAATGCCCATGCCCTCCAGCATGTAGACCAGGTCCTCTGTGGCCAAGTTTCCTGACGCCCCCTGTGCAAAAGGACAGCCTCCAAGTCCTGCTACAGAAGAGTCCACGACACTCACTCCCATCTGGAAAAAAGGACGGTGAAACACGGCTGTCACGGTGGGGACCAGAGCCCACAGAGCCAGTTCTTGTAAACCTGTCACTTGCTGCTGGAAATTCCAGGACTAACGCATTCCTTTGGTTTATGATTCTGCTGAAGTGAAAATCCCACAGAAAAGAAACAGTGTTTCCCTTTTTATTTCCTCAAACTGTGAGTCTTTTTTGCTACATTCTTTCCTCTGCCAGGAATATTTTTTCTCCTCCCTTTCATGGGAGATCCCTCACCTCCTTCTCAGCCTGAAAGTCACTTCCTCAGAGAGGCCCTTCCTGATCACTGACCTGAAGTAACCCCCGCTAGGCCCGCCGTAAGGTTTCAGACCCCTGTGGAAAACCTGTTGTGTTCGTTTGCCCACCGTCGGAGGGCCTCTAACCCCACGGGGGCCTAGTCCATTTCCCTGGGTCAGTGGCTCCCACTTTCCGAGATGATGGTTTCACTGTCTCCTCTCTTCTTAAACCTTAACTCTGAGAAAATAGACCCAGAAAGTAATAGAATCAACCAATTTAAAGATATGAGCCTCAAGGAGGTAACCTGAGAGCTAAACAAGTTGGCGCAGGATTGCTCTAGGTAACCTAGACAACTGGCTAGACTTGGACTAGCCTAGAGCTAAGTAGCCCGTGGCCAGGCCAGCACTTTCCTCCTAAGGGGCTGCTGCATCACGGGACCCTCGTTCTGGGCCAGGCTCCGCCAACCTCGAGAGATATCCAATTTGAGGTCTCAGTCTGGTTTCTGAGGACCGCATTAAAGCCCCTCCCTGAGCGCCCTCTGCCTCCCTCACTACTTCCAGCCCGCTCCCCTACACACAGGCACACGCACACACACACAGCCGTGCGTGCTATCTCGGGGCCAGGGTACCCGAGTGCTCCAGGACCCACCTTGGTCTTACAATGTGGTGCTGCCCGGTTACCATTCCACTTCTCTCTTCCACCTGCTTAACTTCCTCATGTCTGTTGAGCCTCGCTCAGGACTCCTCTGCAAAATCCTCTCTGACCTCCCCAGCTCAGATGGGTGCCTTCCTCAGCTCCAGGCTTCCTTCCTCGAGGCATTTGTCACATGCATTAGGGTTACTACCTAACTCTCGAATGTCTCCCTTAACAGAAAGATACAGGTGCTTCCAGCGATGGGTCACATGTCTGTGCCCACCATGGCCAGCTTGGGGCCTGGCACACAGCTCTGGGCTTTTGGCACAGTGGGTGCTTGCTGAAAGCATAAATGGAACACAGTTGTCAACCTGCGCTTTCCTTCTCTGCCTGCCTCAACCTCCAGTCCCTCACTCCCCACCTTCACACAGTTTCAGGCCATGTCCTTTGGGAGAATGGACTTGCGCCTTTAGCCTGGGACAGGCCCTGATTACCTGCAGGGCCATCAAGGTGTTGGCCAGTGCCTGGCCGTAGGTGTCATGGCAATGGACGGCCAGGGCAGACACTGGCACCTCCTGCATGACAGCAGACAGCATGGCCTTCATGAGCCCGGGAGTGCCCACGCCAATGGTGTCTCCCAGGGAGATCTCGTAGCAGCCCATCGAGTACATCTTCTTGGTGACCTGGGAAGACAGGCAGGTACTTGGAGGACATGAGGCTCCTCAAGCCAGAGGCCGAAGCCTGCGCAGAACACCCCCCATGTCCGAGTTCCTACTGGCCGACAGGCTCCTTACAACTTTCTAAGTGTGGCTAATAATCCTCGTTCTGCAGGAGACTGGGACATAGGGAGCAGAGCTGGCCAGTGGTGCGGCCCTGGGGCTCCAAGGCCTGCGCTTTCCTCCTCTGCCTGCCTCAACCTCCAGTCCTTCACTCCCCACCTTCACACACTGTTCCAGGCTCAGCAGAATTGACTCCTTTCAGGTGCTTTATCTTGGTAAGAAGATATGTGAAATCATGGGGCTGAGGTGCTAGATATATATATATATATATATATATATATATATATATATATATATATATATAGTCTTTTTGCCTTTTCTAGGGCTGCTCCCTCGGCATATGGAGGTTCCCAGGCTAGGGGTCTAATTGGAGCTGTAGCCACTGGCCTACGCCACAGCCACACCGGATCCTTAACCCACTGAGCAAGGCCAGGGATCGAACCGAAACCTCATGGTTCCTAGTCGGATTCGTTAACCACTGAGCCACGACAGGAATTCCCAAGAGAAATATACTTTAGGAGAAGTACAAAACTCTTACAATTTTTGGAGTTCCCACTGTGGCGCAATGGGATCAGCAGTGTCTCTGCAGTGTTGACCCAGCACCATTGGTTAAGGGTCTGGCGTTGCCGCAACTGGAGTGTAGGTGGAAACTGGGGCTTGGATCTGATCCCTGGCCTGGGAACTCCATGTGTCACCGGGTAACCGAAAAAGAAAAAAAATTATTTAAAAGTCCATTTGTAAAACCCTAAAATCACTGCAAAACAAGAGCAGGATATGCTCCACCTGAAGAGATGCTGCCCTACACTGTTCTGCTGGAGAAGGTGGGGGAAGGGTGCGGCAGGGCCAGGGACAGAGACGACACTCAATGATGGGCTGCTGGATAAAGGAAACAGAGCCCCTCCCCACTGCCCACCCAGGCAGTGATAGAAGGTGTGGCAGCACAGGCTGTAGCCAAAGGGACAGACTTTGGAGTGACCTGATGCTGAAGTAAAATCCCGGTTCTGCTGCTTTCTAGCTGTGGGATCTTGACAAAGGACTTAAATGTCTCAGCTTCAATTTCCGCTTCTGAAAAACAATGATGAACCTCTGTAGGGCTACAGGGAGGACTGGCAGCAACAAGAGGCTGAAGTCTGGACTACAAAAGCCACTCTCCATAAGCAGTTGCTACTGTAACCACTGCTTATTTATTTTATTTTTTATTATTTATTTTTGGCTGCACCCAGGGCATGTGCAAGTTCCCAGGCCAGGGATTGAACCCACACCATAGCAGTGACCTGAGCCACAGCAGTGACACCACCAGATCCTTAACCACTAGGCTACCAGGGAATGCCAACCACTGCTCTTTTTTTTTCTTTTCTTTTCTTTTTTTTTTTAGGGTCGCATGTTCGGTATATGGAGGTTCCCAGACTAGGGGTCAGATAGGAGCTACAGCTGCCAGCCTACACCACAGCCACAGCAATGCCAGATATGAGCCGTGTCTGCAACCTACACCACAGCTCACGGCAAGGCCGGATCCTTAACCCACTGAGCGAGGCCAGGGATCGAACCTCAACCTCATGGTTCCTAGTTGGATTTGTTTCCTTTGTGCCACAACGGGAACTCTTTTTCTTTTTTACAGCTGCACCTGTGGCATATGGAAGTTCCCAGGCTAGGGGATGAATCAGAGCTGCAGTTGCCGGCCCACACCACAGCCACAACACCACCAGATCCTTAACCCACTGAGTGAGGCCAGGAAGCAAACCTGCATCCTCACAGAGACCATACTGGACTCTTAACCTGCTGAGCCACAATAGGAACTCTCCAACCAGTACCAGAACCCCTCTGCAGAGGACTCTCACTTGTCCACTCACCAGCCTAGAAACTGAGTCAGAGGCTTTCCTTCTGGGGTAGAGGACAGGGGCCTCGGGGACTCCATGCCAGGCTAGGAGGTAGCCCTCCAGGAGCAAGCGCAGGGCTGGGCTCTCAGAGGGGCTTAATGAAGGAGTGGCAAACAAAGGAACTTAGGGACCACAAGGAAAGGGTGGCGAGAGCAACTTATGCCCTCAGGGGCAGGCACCCTCACAAGACCCCGCCCTGACACACACACACACACCTTGGCTACTTTGGCTGGGGAGATCTTCCCTTCGTAGGGGCATCCAAGCACACAGGAGACATACCTGTGGGAAAGCAGGAATGGTGTCACTGTCCCCGAGCTCTTTAGCCAGCAGGGCTGGGGCAAGCTGGTTTCACATCTCTGGTTACACCTGAACCTGAAGCTGGGCAGGAGGCCAAGGGCCTGGGTGAAAGCTACTTCAATGATGACGAGCCAAAGGCAGCGCCGCTCAGTGGGAGTGGGCACTGCAGCGCCATGGCAGGGAGGGGAAGGAATGAACAGGCTTGTCGTTCGGGAAGCGCAGGTTTTGGGAGTGGTTGCCAGAGACCAACCAAGGAGGAGAAACTAGAGGGCAACCCGAGCAGCCAGCTGGGCCACACAGGGGAAGGGACAGCAGAAGACAGGTGGTGAGGGATGGGGGGGAAACTCAGGAGAGGACCAAGGACAGGTGAATCCAAAGCAGGAACAAAAAAGTGGGGCTGGAATTCCCTGGTGGCCTAGCAGTTAAGGATTTGCATTGTCACTACTGTGGCTCAGGTTCGATTCCTGGCCTGGGAACTTCTGCATGCCATGGGTGCAGCCAAAAAAAAAATTTTTTTTGAGGTATATTTAAACTATCAGAATCAATGAAGAATTAAAAAAAAAAAAAAAAAAAGGCTGGGCCAGCTTGAAAGCCAAAGGATGAGCTGCTCCAGTGAGTTGCCAGAGGATTCATACACTCATTTATTTAACTGATATTTACGGAGTTGCCACAAAGTGCTAGGCACTGGGGTAAGCCCAGTGAGCAAGACTGAAAAGGTCCCTGCCATTATGGGGCTTAAGGTTGCAAGGTAAGGAGGCAGCTGATAAAAAGGTAATCAAGGTGGTGAAGGCGAGAATCACAGACAGTGATATGCTGGGAAGGAAAAGGCAAGGGAAGTGAGACAGGAGCGGCGGGAGGAGGCCAACAGCAGTTAGGATGGCCCAGGAGGGCCTCGGTAAAGACATGATGCTGGAGCTGAGATGGAGGGAGAGCTGTGTTCCAGGCAGAGAGAAGAACCAGTGTAGAGACCCAGAGACAGAAGAGCAGGTGTGTTAAAGACACAGAACAGAGGACTGAATGGCTGAGGGAGGGGGAGCAAGGGGCAGAGAAGTGCAACATGAAGTTGGAGAGCGTCCGCCAGCCTGATCTCGGGGTCTTGGGAGCTATGGTAAGGCCTGGTGCTGGGTGTACACAGCTTCTAAGCCCACCCACCCTACTGAGGCTGAGGCTCTATTAAATCCTTTTAAAGTCTAGCAAACTACTCTACATGTTAAGAGACATAATACATGTTTGCTGGATAAGTAATTTCATACCCAAACATCTCCATGTATTTTTCCATCTTAATTTTCCCCCTTACTCCCCAATCTTCGTTGAACAAAGAAAAGTTAAGAGAAATACTGAGGAAAGAGCACAGGCTTGGAAGTCAGGAAGACCTGACACGCCCCTGCCTCCCATCCATCCCCTGGCCCATCGATTCCCTGAGCCGGAGAAGGGAGCACACCAGGGACTGAGAGATGTGGGCTCTGCCCTCATGGGGAGCAGAGCCTGGTGGGGGTGGGGACAAGCAGGTCAGTGTTTAATTAGAGGATGTCCAGGCGACTATGGGAGCTCAGAGGAAGGGCTCCAAAGCCACCTGAGGGAAGAGGAAGCTTCTTAGAGAAAATGGCATCTGCGAGAGGACCTGAAGGTGAGCAGGAATTAGCCCTGACAAGTAGGTTGAAGGAAGAGTATTCTGAGTCTATGGAAAGCACATGCAAAGGCCCAGAGGCAGGAGAGAACTGGGCCATGGGACACATGGACAGATGTTCCGGCTGGCTGGAATGCAGTATGCAGAGGAAGCAGGGCCGGAAGGGAGCAATGAGCACCGAGGCTGCAGAGAATAGCAGTGGCTGAATCACTCAGGGGCTTGTAAACCATGCTGAAATCTCTGGAGTTGATGAGTCACTAAAAGGTTTTTAACCAGGGAGGGATGTGATCAGATGTGCACTCCCCGCCATTCCCCCATCCCCTGGTTGCACCTGTGGCATATGGAAGTTCCCAGGCTAGGGGTGGAATCAAAGCTGCAGCTGCGACCTACACCACAGCTTGTGGCAAAACCAGATCCTCAGCCCAATGAATAAAGCCAGGGATCAAACCCGCATCCTCATGGACACTATGTCGGGTTCTTAACCCACTGAACCACAATGGGAACTCCCAGATGTGAACTTTTGAAAGAGCATTCTGGTTGCAACTTGTTGTGTAGCCTTATAGCAGACTTTTTATCCTTCCTCAGCCTATTTTGTCATCTGGAAGTGGGGCTAGCACCCTCCCTGCTGGGCGATGATGAGGCCACAATGAGATAATCCATGGCACTGCTGCCATTAGAGGCGTGAAGGTGGAGACATCTTAGAGGCCAAAGGCATTCCTTAGGGATGTGTGAATAGCTGGCGATGAAGCCAGGATTAAATTAATTGAACCCCATTTAGTATCCTGTCCTGCCAGATTCCTCTGGTGAACTGACCCGAAATTTAGGTTTGGAGAAGGCATTTGCCTGCATTTCTTCTGACTGCACTTACTTGGGATGAGATGTCTGAGTGGCGAGCTAGGCCTCCCTGCACCCAGGATAAGGAGTCTGCGAGGGAGGGTCACTTGAGTCAGCGCCTGGCCCTGCTGCAGAATGGTACTGAGGAAAGGGCAGGCAGCACCCATGTGGTAGACTCACCCCCGCACAGGGATACCGGCTACCCGAGCTGCCTTCAAGATTTCGTCAGACCGCTGGAAACTCTCATCTACGGAGCAGTTGACGTTCTTCTTGGTGAAGAGCTCAGAGGCAGCTACAAAGACCGCCACTTCCTTGGCTCCAGCAGCAACCTGCCAACAGCCAGGAGAATTTCTTTCAGGTTTTTCTCTTCAAGGAACATCAACACAGAGTGGCAAAAATCCTTGTCTTACAGCGAATGTTATGATACATGAATATTACAGGTTGAATTGTGTACTTTTTGTGTTCCCAAAAAGATAGGTTGACCAAAAAAAGGAGTTACTGTTGTGGCTCAAAGTAACGAACCGGACTAATATCCATGAGGATGTGGATTCTATCCTTGGCCTCGCTCAATGGGTTAAGAATCCAGCGTTGCTGTGAGCTGTGGTGTAGGTCACAGATGTGGCTCAGATCCTGCATTGCTGTGGCTGTGGTGTAGGCCGGCAGCTGCAGCTCCAATTTGACCCCTATCCTGGGAACCTCCATATGCTGAGGGTGCGCCCTAAAAAGACATGTTGGCATGCTAACCCCCCAGCACCTCACCGTGCAATCTTATTTGGCAATAAGGTCATTGCAAATGTCATTATTAGGATGAAGTCACATTGGTCCCTACTCTAAGATGGCGGCCATGTGAAGACAGACACAGAGGGGGGAGGCCATGAGGATGCGGAAGACATTGGAGTGATGCGACCACAAGCTGAAGACTGCCAGTCATGACCAGAAGCCAGGAGAGAGGCATGGAACAGATTCTCCCAGAGCCCCCAGAAGGAACCGACCATACAGTTAGGAGTCTTTCATAGCCTCCAGAACTGTGAAAGACTACATTTGTGTTTTTCTTGTTTTTTTTTGTCTTTTTGCCATTTCTTGGGACACTCCTACAGCACATGGAGGTTCCCAAGCTAGGGGTTGAATCGGAGCTGTAGCCGCCGGCCTACGCCAGAACCACAGCAACGCCAGATCCAAGCCTCATCTGCAACCTACACCACAGCTCACGGCGATGCTGGGTCCTTAACCCACTGAGCAAGGCCAGGGATCAAACCCGAAACCTCGTGGTTCCTAGTCGGATTCGTTAACCACTGAGCCATGATGGGAACTCTCATTTCTGTTGTTTTAAGCTAAGTTTTTGGTATTTTGTAATGAAATTAATACAGTGAACTTTATTTATTTATTTATTTATTTATTGGTCTTTTTGTCTTTTAGGGCCACAGCCACGGCATATGGAGGTTTGAAGGCTAGGAGTCCAATCGGAACTGTAGCTGCCAGCCACAGCCACAGCCACAGCAACTTGGGATCCGAATCACATCTGTGACCTACATCACAGCTCACAGCAACACCAACTCCTTAACCCACTGAGTGAGGCCAGGAATCAAACCTGCATCCTCATGGATGCTAGTCCGGTTTGCTAACCGCTGAGCCACGACAAGAACTCCAACTTTATCTCAATGAAAAAGAAAACCTGGCCTTCCTCCAAAACCAATACTTTTGCTGCCATTGCCACCCTGGAAGTCATGTTTATTTTTCTGGCCATGCCCATGGCATGTGGAAGTTCCAGGAAGCAACCTAAGCCTTGGCAGTGACAAAGTGACAATGCCAAATCCTTAACGGCTAGGCCACCAGGGAACTCTCTGGAAGTCACTCTTAAAAGAAGCTTTTTGCCTAAATCCAGAATCAACACCTCCAATGGCATTCTCATCTAAAATTATAAAAAGGCTGGCAGATACTAGCAACTACCCTTGAACTCTTGTGGCGAGTTTGATTACCTTTGTCTAATGAGGAAACGGGCAACAGCAACAAGAGCTGACACTTATTACACTCATCTTCTATGAGGCTCCTCTAAGCAATTACATGCTTCCTAAGTTCTGATGCATGGTACTATCATTAGTCTTGTGTTTTAGGCAGAACCCGAGGCTCAGAGGTTTAGCAGCTTATCAATATCAGAGAGCTGGGAGTGGCAGGGCCAGGACTGCCCCCGGTCTGTCTGACGGTGCCCATCACTGCTGGAGCCAAGCTGTCAGACAGACATCCTGGGACAGGGACTGAGGCCCAGAGACAAGACAGGGACCAACGCCATCAATCTCATTTCAGCCCCCCCCCCTACCCCCCAAACGAGACCAGAAGCCTCTTACCGCTGTCTGGAAGGCTCTGAGATTTGGTGTCAGGACTGGGTAGTTGACGCCAGGAAATTTCTGGATGCCCTTCAAGACTTCAGTGTGGTCAGCCATCTGGGAACCAAAGGAGACATTGCAAGTCACCACCAAGGGCCGGCAGAGAACTCAGGTAGAGAAAACCTTTTTAGCACAAAGTCTGTTCTCCAGAGCCCTTGGAGAATGAGTCCTTTTGCAGAGCTAAGGCTCCCAAATGCTTTTACTACTTGTTAGACTGCTGATGAGCCAAGAACCCTCCTTGGCAGGGGTGAGATCCTCCTTTTCTCCATATGCCTAATACTGCTGGCTTTACATAAGCAGCAACAGCAATAATGAGACTTCTAGCCATTTGCTGAGAATGTGCTCCAAGCCCGGCACTGGGCTCAGCACTCTGTCAACTGACAGTTAGAAAACCATCTTTCTTCCCAATTGACTGTCTCTGTGAAGCAGGAATCATCCGTCTTTCCCTTTTAGAAACGCTGAAGCCACATCTCTAGACAGGCCTAGAGATTCTAGACTTCTAGCGCCAGAAGAGATCTGGGAGGTCATCTTGAACCTGGAGAGGGGAAGGCCTCAACGAGCAAGTCAGGGCATATCCAAGACTGAATCCGAGCCTCCTGCCTCCCAGGCCGTGCTCTTTGGTCACACCACACTACTACGAACCACCTGAGACCCCTCAAAGCCAGAGACCTGGACACCTACTTTCCCACCTTCTACTTACTTCCAAAGCAAATGCAAAATGTCACATCCCTCTTATCTGAGAAATGCCTCGTGCTGAGGGCTAGGGCTCACCTGGGGAACCCATTTGGGAGACACGAAGCTGGTGACTTCTATTACGGGGAGTCCTGTTTCAGAAAGCATGTCTATCAGCTTGATTTTTGTCGGAGTAGGTATGATATTCTGCAGTGGAGAAAGAAAAACACCAGAAAAGACAGGTAGGCAAAGTCAGTCAAAAAAAAAAAAAAAGGTCTCAGAATGCAGCCTGTTAGTTTGAAGTTTTTGCTACAGCATGCACTTCACTGCCTCAACTTCCAAACACTAATATGAATTAATAATCCTTGCCAACAGATCCGGTACAAGGCTTGTCTTCAAGTTCTACAGATGGTGTTTTGCAGTGGAAGCAGTTTCTCACTTGAAAAGGGGTTAATACTTACACGGAAACAATATTTTTCTGTTATGCAGGTGTTTTTTTTTTCCTTTTCTGTTTTTTGTTTTTATCCTTTTTAGGGCCATACCCGCAGCACATGGGAGTTCCCAGACTAGGGGCTAAATAGGAGCTGTAGCTGCCAGCCTATGTCACAGCCACAGCAACGCTAGATTCGAGCCACATCTGTGACCTAGACCACAGCTCATGGCAATGCCAGATCCTTAACCCACTGAGTGAGGCTAGGGATCAAACCTGCGTCCTCATGGATACTAGCTGGGTTTGTTACTGCTGAGTCACAACAGGAACTTCCATACAAGCTTTTAAATTTCTGTGACTTTATGACCTTATTATAAATGAATTAAGAGCAACATACCATGGCCTGAAAGGGCAGAGATGACCAATGCTCTAAGTTCCAAGAGATGGGAGTGTGAGGGTGGAAAGGATCGCACTCTCCTCTTTCCATCTCTCAGCTGGCAGAGGAGCTCATCCTCACACACAGCCCACTGCTTCTTTCTTTCTTTCTTTCTTTTTTTTTTTTGTATTTTCTAGGGCCGCACCCACAGCACATGAAGGTTCCCAGGCTAGGGGTCTCATAGGAGCTGTAGCTGCCGGCCTTCACCAGAGCCAGAGTAACACAGGATCCAAGCCACACCTGCGACCTACACCACAGCTCACGGCAAAGCTGGATCCTTAATCCCCTGAGCGAGGCCAGGGACCAAACCCGCAACCTCATGGTTCCTAGTCAGATTTGTTAGCCACTGAGCCACGATGGGAACTCCCCACTGCTTCCTTCTTTCCCTCCCCCAACATAGAGTTGCCCACCTGATTCTATGGACGCCTATTTCCAAATCTACCGTCGCTATCCCATGTACATTACGGCATGGTCTCCTCTGCCAATTCATCCTGCATAGGAATCCTTCTAAAACACAGTCTCCGTTAGCTCACTCTCCTGTTCAAAAGCCTCCTATGGCTCCCTAGTACTTACAAGATTAGGTCAAAAATCCTAAAAACTCCAAGTCCTTCTCATCGGACCCTTCCGCCCCCAATTTCTCTCCCACTGCTTTAATGTAATGATTAATTCAAAAGTAAATTTTGATAGCCTCCCATGTTCCAGGGATTGTGCTAGGAGCTACAGATACAGTGGTGAGCAGAACAAACATGACTCTGCCCTCAGAGAGCTTACAGCGTATTGTTTCCAACCAATGTTCACTATTAAAAGTTAGGCTGGGAGTTCCCATCGTGGCGCAGTGGTTGACGAATCCGACTAGGAACCATGAGGTTGCGGGTTCGGTCCCTGCCCTTGCTCAGTTAACGATCCGGCATTGCCGTGAGCTGTGGTGTAGGTTGCAGACGCGGCTCGGATCCCGCATTGCTGTGGCTCTGGTGTAGGCCGGTGGCTACAGCTCTGATTCGACCCCTAGCCTGGGAACCTCCATATGCCGCGGGAGTGGCCCAAGAAATAGCAAAAAGCCAAAAAAAACCCACAAAAAAACAAAAACAAAAAAATTAAAAAAAAAAAGTTAGGCTGGTGAGGCTTTAAAAATAAAAAAGAAAAAGGTTTTCTTACTGAAAAAATAATTAATACATGATTATTTCAGAAAAATATGCCCAAAACAAGAGAAAAGCACCCTTAAAACTTCTCAGAGACAATACTATTAATATCCTGACATGTAATTTCTAGATCTGTCCAGTCCAATACATTAGACACTAGCCATATGTGGATATTTAAATTTATTAAAATTACATTTAAAAAATTCAATTCCCCAGCCACACTAGTCACATTTCGAGTGCTCAATAGCCACACATGTCTAGCGGCTACTGTAAGAGTGCTCAAGTCTACAGCACTTCCATCTTCACAGAACGTTCTACCGGACAGACTGTTCTAGACCCTTTTCTAGGTAGATGCTCCCACATGTATAAACTTTTTTGCTTTTACACAAAAGGGTAAGAATAAAAACACATATATAGGAGTTCTCTTTTGGTGCAGTGGGTTAAGGATATGGGTGGTGTCACTGCAGTAGCTTGGTTTGCTGCTGTGGCAGGTTCAATTCCTGGCACAGGAACTTCCACATGCTGTGGGTGCAGCCAAAAAAAAAAGATATATATATATATATTTTAATATAGATAGATATAATTTTATAATCAGCTTAAGTCATTTAATATACCCCTACTTTATGTAAAAAAATTTTTTTTCTTATTATTTGTTTTTTTAGGGCTGCACATGCAGCATACAGAAGTTCCCAGGCTAGAGTTTGAATCTGAGTTGTAGCTGCTGGCCTATACCACAGCTGCAGCAACTCCAGATCTGAGCTGTATCTGTGACCTCCACCACAGCTCATGGTAATGCTGGATCCTTAACCCTTTGAGCAGGGCAAGGGATTGAACCCGCATCCTCATGGATGCTAGTTGGGTTCGATACTGCTGTGCCACCACAGGAGCTCCTCCCCTATATTATTAGTGGCTTCAAAATATTCCATTTTATTAACTCATTAATGTATTTGTTCTAACTTTCTTCCTATTGAACATTTAGGTTGTTTCCAACTGTTCTGCTGTTACAACAAGGTTATAAGGAAAATCCCCAAGCCTAAATCTTTGCATGTGACCTGTATGACTTCCTCTGGGCAAATTCCCCCACAGGGATTTGCCAGATCAAAGGCACACTCTCACCTTCCTTTTACACTCCTGCTGCACCTACCGCCCACCCTGTGCCACAGGGCCTTGAGAGGGACCTGAGGTCACGACACTTCTGACATTACCATCCTAGATGGATGAACTGTCGCAGGTGCCTGCCTGGCCTCCCCAGCCCAGGCCTCAGTTGAGCAGAGTGATCACGTCTTGCATACTCTACACCATCACATCAACTCTCAACACCTGAAAAAACAATGTTTTGGTTGATTTCCATCTTTACCTTTTCATTTTGTAGTCCATCTCGGGGACCAACTTCCACAATTTTCACCCTCTTTGGGAAAGTACCCACAGATGAGGTGCTGACCTTTGGTATAAAAGAGGAAATAAAAAAGTAACAGGAGGAGATTGTCACAATTGTCCAGGGGGACACATCTGAAAAAATGTATGCCTCTTCACTGAGACAAGAAGCAGTATTTCTTACCCTTTAATTCACATTTGGTCTGTTTTACTTTATTTTATTTTTAATTTTTGTTTTTTTGCTTTTTAGGGCCGCACTCGCGGCATAAGGAAGTTCCCAGGCTAGGGGTCAAATCGGAGCTACAGCTGCTGGCCCTGCCAATGCCATAGCCATGCAGGTTCCAAGCCGCATCTGTGACCTATACCACAGCTCAGGACAACATTGGATCCCTGACCCACTGGGTGAGGCCAGAGATCGAACCCAAATCCTCATGGATACTAGTTGGATTCGTTTCTGCTAGACCACAAGGAGAACGTCCATATTTGGTCGGTCTTAGAATCAAAGAACAAAAAGAATAAGAACATTTCACTTAGAAACAGGAACGAGTAAGAGATTCATGCTCCCAGTACAGGGCCATTTCCAACTTCTCTGAAGTCCAGACCCATTTCCACCTGAATGGCAGTTGCATTTAGGTTGTTTTTTACACAGACCTATTTGTACTTCTCAAACATAGAAGTCCCCAAACAGAACTGTTTAATTTCTCCCAAAGCCCAGTCTGACTTTATCCTTTTTATCTCAGTTAAAAAGCACCACATGCATCCTGTTGCTTAAGCCAGAAACATGACTCATCCCCTTCTCCCACCCACCATGGACCATAAGATTCTTAGCATCTCACTCTTGCCACTCTTGCTGAACTCATTAGCTGTTCCTGCTGTTCCACATCCACCTTGTTGGGTCACTCACTGGCCTTTCACCCACAGCAGGGCCTCACTGCTTTCAGTTCCCTCTGCCCAGGATGCTCTTCACCTGGCCTGTCCCACATCTGGCTCCCTCTCATCTTTCATAGATAGGTCCCCTCTGACTACCCTTTGTAAAGCTGCCAAACTGCTCATCCTCATTCTTTTCTCTTTCAGGACTATAATCACTTTCTCAGGGTCTCCTGCAGTAGAACATAAGCTCTATGGGGGACTTTGTCTCAATCGCCACTTCATCCTTTGTGTCTGGCACTGTACTTGGCACAAAGCAGGCACTCCTTCAAAAGTTACTAAAACAACACCTAAATGCATGAAGGTCATAGCTGCCTCAGAGGAGGGAAATTATTGAGTGTGGTGAGGAGCAATCTTGGACCTTGGGGGGTTGTGGAGATGGAGTTGGGCTCTGTTCTGATACAAGCACAGGCTGGATGAGGACAAGGAGACTGAGTCTGACAGATGAAAACTTTAGCAGTTGAAGACATTTAAGAGAGTGAGATTCCCTCTCTATTTAAAGCCTGCTCTATATAAAGTCCTCTATATAAAATCTTCCCCTTTTCACCACCAATATAAGGCTTTTCTCTCTCTCTTTCCTCTATCCTTCTTAATATTACTTGAGGAGTTCCCGTCGTGGCTCAGTGGTTAACGAATCCGACTAGGAACCATGAGGTTGCGGGTTCGATCCCTGGCCTTGCTCAGTGGGTTAATGATCCGGCATTGCCGTGAACTGTGGTGTAGGTTGCAGACGCAGCTCAGATTCGGTGTTGCTGTGGCTGTGGCGCAGGCCAACAGCTGTAGCTCCGATTAGACCCCTAGCCTGGGAACCTCCATGTGCCATGGGAGCAGCCCTAGAAAAGGCAAAAAGCAAAAACAAAAATTATATATATATATATATATATATATATATATACATGTTATATATATATAACTTGATACTCTTCAAGTTAACTTCATTTTACCAGATTTAATCTGGATAAACATAGTGCAATGGGGCAAGGAGAGAGGTATATTGAGAATCTGCTAAGGATTCCAAATTCCTAAAATCCTTAAGGAAGGAAATATTCCTGGCTATTAATCAGCTAGAACTTAAACAACTCACCTGAACTGGCCTTGGTTTTAGCCAGCAAAGCTTCCTAGAGGCTAATGATGAGCCACTGAATTCCATGAAGTCAACAAGCTAGGTGGAAGGTCCCTGCAAGCTGAATCTCCCTCCAATAGGGAGGTTCAGGATCTGCTGGTACATTACTCTAAAAGGATCCCACTGGAATGCAAGCTCCATGAGCAGGGACTTTGTTTTATTCACTGCTACATTGCCAAGACCCCAGGACATAATAGGGGCACATTAAATCACTGCTGAATGTTGCTGAAAAAGTGTAAAATCTGTTTCCAAGTTCCTTTTATGAGAACACAATAAAAACTCAATTCCACTTCCTTGCCATAACAACTCTTCACATACTAACAACAAAGCAACTCACATTTACGAAGCATTTACTATTTGCCAGGCACTTATAGGAGCCTTTTACATATTAACCCATTCATCCTCTCAACAACCTTATTAGGTAGGAACTACTATAATCTCCATTTTACTGTGAGAAATCTGAAGCCCAAGGAGATTAGGTAATTTTCCCAAGGTCACATGGTAGTCACTGAGCCACTATCTGAACCCAGCAGTGTGGATCTAGAGTGCTTGCTCTCAATCCCTAGGCCACATTACCTCTGCCACCCTTTGGTTCCCCAGCCTCCTTTTGTCCTGGTTAAGCACCTATTTCATTCCTTCTATAAAGTTCCCCATAGTAATAATGCCCTCTAACCACACAAATCCCAGGCCACAACTTCTGAGCTATGGTGTCTATATCAAACAGCCGATAATGACTAAAGCCCAGTGCTAACTTCCAGACATCAGCACCTCATTTAGTCCCTACATGACAAGGACTATCACTATCCCAACTCCAAAGAGGAAGAAACAGCCTCAGAAAGACCCCAGTTCACCCAGTAGGAAGTGAGGAAGTTTGGACTTAACTGTCTGCTTCTGACACCAAGTCTATGCTAGTAACCTTGAACCTACCTACCACCATCTCACTACACCAGGAATTTTTTCAAAGCACATTTACATCCACCATCTCATTTAATTTTCTTAACTTTGCAAGTTGGAATTACTAGCTTTTCTGGCACATGAGTAGTTGGTGGGGGAGGGTGGCCTAGGAGACACTGAAGTGGTTTTCTGAGAGGGGCCCCAAGACAGTGAAATTTTTACCACTGTACAGTTTGTTTTTGTTTTTTTTTTTTTTGTCTTTTTGCCATATCTTGGGCCGCTCCCGCGGCATATGGAGGTTCCCAGGTTAGGGGTCGAATCAGAGCTGTAGCCACCCGCCTACGCCAGAGCCACAGCAACGCGGGATCCGAGCCGCGTCTGCAACCTACACCACAGCTCATGGCAACGCCAGATCGTTAACCCACTGAGCAAGGGCAGGGACCGAACCGGCAACCTCATGGTTCCTAGTCGGATTCGTTAACCACTGCGCCATGACGGGAACTCCCACCACCATACAGTTTTAATTCCTTCTAAACTCTAAGGCAACAAAATTCATCGATCACTCACGGGCCTAGAACAATGTCAAATGCTTTACCTACATCTTCTTTAATCTCCAAACCCACACTGAGGTAACGTTTTTTCATGCTATAGTTCAAGAAAAGGGGTTTAGAGACCTGTCACTCAACCTAAAAAGTGGCGTCATAACCACTGGCTCACCACAATTTTTGAGCTTTAACCAACACAGTGTATTCAACCCTTTAAACGATTAGGTCCACTCACTGAGCATGGGAAAGAAGAGGGAAAACATCAGGACACAATTCCAAGGTAATCACACTTAGCCCCACATGATCCAAATCCTGCTCTGCACCCTGGAACAGCTCGCCAAGCGTCCCCAAACGCAACAAGAGCTGGAAATGGAGACGGACAGAGGGGGATAACCTTGCTTTTTCCACTGGCAACGGACAGAGTATTCTCGATTTTCACTGTGTCACTTTAGTCTGAAGTCTAAAGTTCAATCGGACAGAGAAAGATGCCAGAGACACCAGGAAGAACCTAAGCCAGGGAATTAGGACGTCTGGGATGGCGTCTCAGGTCCTGACAACCTGGACAAGTCGCTCCCCATCTCTGGGCCTCAGTTTCCCTATGCCCCTCAAGAGCTTTGGGCGGGACAGACAGGGTTCAAGACGCCGAAGACCTCTGTGAAAGAGCTGTCGGCCTTCGCCTTTCACAGACCAGCCGCTACGGGTCAAGCCCCCGACCTTCACCGTCAAAGTGCCTTCAGGACCGCGCCCGGGCGGGTCGGGGCACTTACAGCCCGAAGGGATGCCAAGCCCACCAGTCTCCGTAGCGGCACCTTTCTTACTGTCGCCATCTTGCCCCAGCTTCCCCGGCGGCTGCCCAGCAGAGGCCCGCGTGTCCGCCTTCGCCAGCTGGGCATGGCCCCGCCCCCAGGCGGGGCCTCTGGGACGACGTGGTGACGCACTACGCTGGCTCCGCCCCCAGCCTATCTAAGTTTTTCGTCTTTTCTGACCGCTCTTTGTGTGCCGGGCGAAGTGAGGCGCTAAGACTATAAAGATGAACAAAAGTTAACCAAAGTCTCTGACTTCAGGGGTTTGTAGTCTAGGGGGTATGGGGAGACAGATGTTAACAATCACGCAATTATAAGATGAAGCGTTGCTATTTGCCATGCAGTGTTCTGAGTTGTTTGCATATAATAATTCATTAATCATGATCTTTGGGACTCAAATGCAGGCAGTTGACTCAAGAAAGAGAAGCGTCCTTTGATTTCACACCTCGAAGAATAAGTAAGATTTACCCAGGTAAAGAGGATACAAGAAGAATTTTCCGGACAGAGCATAGCATTATGCAAAGGCCCCTAGGCAAAGAAATTGAATGTTTAGAGCAGCGTTTTTCAAAATTGAATGCCTGTGACCAGTGTTGTACCCCATTGGTCATAAAATCAATTTAGTGGGTACTTTTTAAAAAATCCTTTTTTATTAAAAGCTTTAAAAAAATCAGGAATCCACATTGGATTTTGTTGCTTGTTTTTTCTCTAGTGGCTTATTAAATAAATAGTACTTTAGTGGGTACTTTTTTTTTTTTTTTTTGGTCTTTTTAGGACCGCACCCGCAGCCTATGGAGGATCCCAGGCTAGGGGTCTAATCGGAAAGCTGTTGCCGCCGGCCCACGCCAGAGCTACAGCAACGCCAGATCCGAGCCTCATCTGTGACCTGCACCACAGCTCACAGCAATGCCAGATTCTTAACCCACCGAGTGAGGCCAGGGATCGAACCTGCAACCTCATGGTTCCTAGTCGGATTCATTTCCCCTGCACCACGACAGAGAACTCCTTTAGTGGGTACTTTTTAAAAGAAATAGCATAGGAGTTACTGTTGTGGCTCACTGGGTTAAGAACTTGACTAATATACATGATGACGTGGGTTTGATCTCTTGGTCTTGCTCAGTGGTTTAAGGATCTGGCGTTGCTGCAAGCTGCAGCATAGGTTGCAAATGTAGCTCAGATCTTGCTGTGGTTGTGGCTTAGACTGGCAGCTGCAGCTCTGATTTGACCCCTAGTCGGGTAACTTCTATATGCCACAGGTGTGGCCATAAAAATAAATAAGACAAAATAAGTAGGATAGAAAATATCGCAGTGCATTGTATAAATAGAAATCTAAGTACTGCTTTACAAAACTTCTGTTATTACACAACAAACTAGGTTGCACTGTAAAATTTATTACTGTAGGCTGCAATTAGAAATGTCTGAGAATATTGCTTCAGAAAGATGAAAAGAAGGCTAGAATGACTGGAGAGCAGGAGGGAGTTAAAAGGGGACTTCCTACTAAGATGGGAGAGATTGGCAGGGACTATACCAGGGGGCTTTGGAGAACATGTTAATAACAGCTATCCTTACAGCAATGCATTTGAAGGATTCTATGCAGGAAGATATGATCAAATTTGCATTTTGTAAATAGTCACTGTGGCTCCTGGGTGCATGGATATCCAACTGGTGAGTGAACTGACTAGCATTCTTGGGAGGAGCAGAAAAGGCACTGTCCCTGCTTTCAAGGGGCTCAGATTTTCGCTAGGGAGAAGATGAGACATGATTAAGTCTTTTGTTATGCTTCCAAAGCACCAAAAATATCCTCCATCATAAGTTAGAGCACTACTGGACAGAATCCTCAAGCCTGCAGCCAGAAGACTGAACTTGACCCCAAAGTACTACCATGCTGTTTAAAATAAACATGACTTTCAAGATTTTTTTTTTTTTGTCTTTCGTCTTTTTTGTTGTTGTTGTTGTTGTTGCTATTTCTTGGGCCGCTCCAGCGGCATATGGAGGTTCCCAGGCTAGGGGTTGAATCGGAGCTGTAGCCACCGGCCTACGCCAGAGCCACAGCAACGCGGGATCCGAGCCGCGTCGCGGGATCCGAGCCGCGTCTGCAACCTACACCACAGCAACGCCGGATCATTAACCCACTGAGCAAGTGCAGGGACCGAACCCGCAACCTCATGGTTCCTAGTCGGATTCGTTAACTACTGCGCCACGACGGGAACTCCGACTTTCAAGATTTATACGCTGAAAACTACAAACCATTGCTGAAATTAAAGAAGACATAAATAAATGAAAAGATATCCATGTTCATGAATTGGAAGATATAATATGAAGATGTCAATATTACCCAAAAATGACCTACAGATTCACTGCAATCCCTATTTAAATGCCAGTGACTGTTTTTTGCAGAAATAGGAAAAAAAAAAAAAGCATACTAAAATTCATACAGAATTTCAAGGGACCTTGAATAGTCAATGAGATCTTTAAAAAGAGAAAGGAGTTGGAGGACTCACACTTCCTAATTTCAAAACTTACTATATTGATTAAAACAGTGTGGCATAAAGGAGGACATACAGACCAATGCAAGGGAATAGAAAATCCAGAAATAGGCTGTTGCATGTATGTTTGAAAAATTTTTGGAGTTCCTGTCGTGGCGCAGTGGTTAACGAATCCGACTAGGAACCATGAGGTTGCGGGTTCGGTCCCTGCCCTTGCTCAGTGGGTTAACCATCCGGCGTTGCCATGAGCTGTGGTGTAGGTTGCAGACGCGGCTTGGATCCTGCGTTGCTGTGGCTCTGGCGTAGGCCGGTGGCTACAGCTCCGATTCGACCCCTAGCCTGGGAACCTCCATATGCCGCGGGAGCGGCCCAAGAAATGGCAAAAAGACAAAAAAAAAAAAAAAAGAAAGAAAGAAAAAAGAAAAAATTTCAACAAGAGTGTCATTCAAACGGGGAAAGAACAGACTTTTAATAAATGGTGCTGGGAGAATTGGAAATCCACATGCAAAAGAAAGAGGCTGGACTCTTATCGGATGCCACACACAAAAATTAACTCAAAATGGATCATAAACTTTAACTGGTTGTTTCCTGTGGTGTTCACAATACCAAGTACGTGGCTGGCACTAAGTAAATATTTACTGTTAAGTGTAATACTTATATAATCTTATCTATAGAAAATCCTAAATATTCCATACACACAAAAAACTGTTACTACAGTGATCAAAACAACACGGTACTTGCATAAAATAGACCAAAGGAATAACAGATAGATAAAAAATAAATTCTTATATATATGGTCAAAGTATCTTTGACAAGGGTGCCAAGATCACTCAATGGGGAAAGGATAGTCTTTTTAATAAACAATATTGAGAAAACTGGATATCCACATGCAGAGGATGAAGTGAGATCCCTACCTGACATCATACAAAAGTTAACTGAATGGATCAAAGACCTATATGTAAGACCTAAGACAATAAAACTCTTTGAAGAAAACATAGGACAAAACCATCATGATATGGATTTGGCAGCGATTTCTTGGCTATGACAACAAAGGCACAGACAACAAAAGAAAAAATAGACAAAAAGACTTCATGAGGAGTTCCCATCATGGCTCAGCGGAAATGAATATGACTAGCATCCACGAGGACACAGGTTTGATCCCTGGCCTTGCTCAGTGGGTTAAGGATCCAGTGTTGCCGTGAGCTGTGGTGTAGGTCACAGATGTGGCTCAAATCTGGCTGTGGTGTAGGCCAGCAGTTGTAGCTCTGATATGACTCCTAGCCTGGGAACCTCCATATGCCATGGGTGCAGCCCTAAAAAGACAAAAAAAAAAAAAAAAGACTTCAAGAAAATTTTAAAGTTTTGTGCATCAAAAGGCACTATGAATAGGGTTTTAAAAAAGACAACCCCCAGAGTTCCTGCTGTGGCACAGAGGGATAAGGATACAGCATTGTTTCTGCAGCAGTGTGGGTTTAATCCCTGGCCCAGTGCAGTGGTTTAAAGGATCTGAAACTGTTGTATGGGTCGAAGCAGCAGCTCAGATTCAATCCTGGACCTGGGAACTTCCGTAAGTGGCTTTTTTCTCAGTGGAGAGGAGTAAACTGAACTCCTTGGGTTTGCCCTCAATTCAAATGTCTCAGTGTTGAAATTACTGGGCCAGAACCAGATAATTTGAGTGAAGAGTGGATTGCACTGCTTAAAAAAATTGTGGCCCAAGGCATGGCTGGACTCTTTAGCTGTGGACATTAGGAGGCCACTTCTTCCCATCTGCCCTCAAGTCCTAAATTGACAAATTATGTATCCACTCTGCTTATCTTAGACACTGACAAGAATAACTCCCATAGCCTATTAATGGGCTGGGAATCCTCTGAAGGTAGGCAATCCTGCCACAGTGGCCACCAGGGGATGTGTAGTGCAGCTCAAAAGACCTCATCTGGGCCCTGACACTGTACACGTGGGGACTTTCTGGGGCTGTAGACCTAGATGGCCACCCTGGAGCAGGTGGAAAGGTGGGATTGAGACTTCGAGGCCTAAAGGACTTCATTATCAATCATCACAGAGACTTCACCTCCCCTTTATGTATTAGGTTTTTAACATTTAAAAAACAACTTCATTGGAGTTCCCATCATGGCTCAGTGGTTAACGAATCTGACTAAGAACCATGAGGTTGTGGGTTCGATCCCTGGCCTTGCTCAGTGGATTAATGATCCGGCGTTGCTGTGAGCTGTGGTGTAGTTCGCAGATGCGACTTGAATTCCACATTGCTGTGGCTCTGGTGTAGGCTTGGCAGCTACAGCTCCGTTTAGACCCCTAGCCTGGGAACTTCCGTATGCCGAGGGTGTGGCTCTAGAAAAGGCAAAAAGACGACAAAATAAAAAAATAAAAACAACTTTATTGAGATGTGATTCACCTTATACAACTCGCCCATTTAAAATGTGCAGTTCAGTGGCTTTTAGGATATTCACCAGGTTGTCCATCACCACAATCAATTTTAGAGTAGTTTGATCATCCCCCAAAGAAACCCCATACCCTCGAGCAGTCACCCTCTTCTCCTCTCAACACTCCCCCAGCCCTTGCTAACCATGAGTCTACTTTCTAGTTTTGTGAATGTGTCTGTTCTGGGTACCTCACACCAGTGGGACCATGCAATATGTGGTCTTTAGTGTCTGACTTCTTTAACTTAGTGTACTTTTTTTAAGTTGATGCATATTGTAATAGATCAGTACTTTCTTTTTTTGGCCACACCTGCAGCAAACAGAAGTTTTCCTGGGCTAGGGATCAAACTCACACCACAGCAGCGACCCGAGCCACAGAAGTGCCAATGCCAGATCCTTAACCCACTGAGCCATCAGGGAACTAAATATTTTCTAATTTTCCTTATGATCTCTTCTTTGGTATATTAGTTGTTTGAATGTGTTATTTAATTTCCACAATTTTGTGAATTTTTCAGTTTTCTTTGTTACTGATCTCTAACTTCATCTAGTTGTGGTCATAGAAGATACTCTGAAGATCTTTTTCTTTCTTTTTTTTTTTGTCTTTTTGTCTTTTTAGGGCCATACCCATGGCACATGCAGGTTCCCAGGCTAGGGGTCTAATCAGAGCTGTAGCTGCTGGCCTATGCCAGAGCCACGGCAACGCCAGATCCGAGCCACGTCTGTGATCTACACCACAGCTCACAGCAACGCCTGATCCTTAACCCACTGAGCTAGACCAGGGATCGAACTGCAACCTCATAGTTCCTAGTTGGATTCATTTCCACTGTGCCACGACGGGAACTCCAAGAATGGGCCGTACTTCCATGTTTCTTTGTATATTGTTATTGAAAACTGGACATTTGAATCTAATAATATGGCAATGCTAGAAATCAGATTCTCCCCCTTCCCCGGGGTTTGCTGTTGTTACTGTTTTTGCTTGTTGTTTTTTGATTGTTCTAGGCTATCTCTGTGCCAAAGATAAGCCAGAGATGTAAACTAATGTTGTCTCAGAATTTTTTTCTTTCCCTGGGTATGCATGGTCATTTTTTTTTTCCCCACAAATGCCATTATTTTTAAAATTTCCTAATTTTTAGCATCTAGCTCCCAAAAGGCGGGGGGAAATTAAAGGGGAGGAAGGCACCAACCCTTTAAATTCTCTGGAAGTTACTTTAGGTGTTGGAGGAGGGGCTTGCCACAATGGAAATTGTACAACAATGGCTTGCCCTCCTCTCTGCCTGTACCTCTGTGATAAAAAGCAGCAATCAGAGAACAAATCCCTGCTATTTGAAGGACAGGATCCTCTTGCCCACCTTGGTTCTTGCAAGCTGCGTGCAAGTTGCTCCAGGAACACATGCACAACTGCCTATTCTGTGACTAGGGATGAGGGACGGGTAGCTGCAATTGACCAGAATTAGCTGTATTTCCTGTTCAAGTCTTCCTCTACAAGTTGCAAGCCTTCTGTAGACTCCAGAGCTTGAAAAAGTTACATCAGACGGATTCTGCCAGTGCAACGAGGAGACAGATTCTTGGTGCTTTCTCTCTGCCATCTTCCCAGAACTCTCTCTAAAGACTTTTTTAATGTTGCATTTCACAAGTTTCAATGCATAGTGTTTTCATTATCATCCTAAGTATATTCTAATTCCCCATGTGGTAGTTAGTTTCTTTGATCAGTAAGTACTCAGAAGTGTGTTTAAAAATTTTTAAACGTACTTTTTTTTTTCCTCCAAGTTTTTATAGTCCTTTAATTTTTTTTCCTTTTCTTTTTATGGCTGCACCTGTGGCATATAAAGTTCCTGGGCTAGGGGTTGAATTGGAGCTGCGCTTGCTGGCCTACGCCGAAGCTGCTACAACACTGGATCTGAGCTGTATTTGCGACCCATGTTGCAGCTTGCAGCAACACTGGATCTTTAAGCCACTGAGGCCTGGGATTGAACCTGCATCCTCATGGACACTATGTCAGGTTCTTAACCTGCTGAGCCACAATGGGAACTCCTAATCTGTTAATTATGTTGTATACATACTATATAGTCTGGATGATGCTGCTTCTTTGGTATTTACATTTGCAAATGTTTGTTATGTGCTTGAGAAAAACAAAATTTCTATAAATGTTGGGTAAGGATTTCTAAATACATCTAGTTAATAAAAAAATAAATAGAAAACTTGATTTGATCTAAAACAATTAAAGAGGCTGAACTAGTAGTCAACTCTAGTACTAGAATAGTATTAGAGGGAGTTTCTGTTGTGGCTCAGTAGGTTAAGAACCTGATTAGTATCCATGAGGATGAAGGTTTAATCCCTGGCTTCACTCAGTGGGTTAAGGATCTGGTATTGCCGTAAACTCAGCGTAGGTGGCAGATGTGGCTTGGATCCTGCATTGCTGTGGCTGTGGTGTAGGCTGGCAGCTACAGCTCTGACATGACCAGTAGCTTGGGAACTTCCATATGCTGCAGGTGTGGCCCTAAAAAGAAAAAAAAAAAGACTAGTGCTACAAGTGAGGAGGAGCAGAAAAACCAAAATAATTACTTTTTTTGCTCTGCATTAAAGAGACTTGGCAGGTTCCCCTCCTCCCACTTTTTTTTTTTTTTTTTTAACAAGAGGAGGCAATAAGCAGTCCATATAGAAATTGGAAGAAGAGGAGTTCCCGTAGTGGCGCAGTGGTTAACGAATCCAACTAGGAACCATGAGGCTGTAGGTTCGATCCCTGGCCTTGCTCAGTGGGTTAAGAATCCGGCGTTGCCATGAGCTGTGGTGTAGGTTGCAGATGCGGCTCGGATCCCGCGTTGCTGTGGCTCTGGCGTAGGCTGGTGGCTACAGCTCCGATTCGACACCTAGCCTGGGAAGCTCCATATGCTGCAGGAGCAGCCCTAGAAAAGGCAAAAAGACAAAAAGACAAAAAAAAAAAAGATATTGGAAGAAGAAAGCTATAACATGCTTTTCGGTAGAAAATGATTTGACATGCAAATTTATTCATGATTGTATTACACAAAGGAGGGCAGAATCACATTCCTTTTCTTCATAGTCTCACTGTAAACAGAATGAACTTCAGTGCTCATAGTTTGCTTTGGAAACTTCTAAGAAGCTGTTAGTAGCCTGGGGAGCATTTTCCTTCCCTTCCAGGCTCTCCTGCTCCTGGGAGTAGGTGGGGATAGTTGGTGTAAGTTGATGCTACATAGGTAGCATTGGTGGAGCTTGCCAAATCCTTGTTAGCTCCTCCCATAGGCAGTGGGGTAACTTGGCTTATTCTTGACCTGAAGTCATTTGAGTAAACAAGCAGGTTATCAAACACAGAATGAAGGGAAGTTTCGTTGTGGGTAACTCCCAAAGTTGGGAGTGGATAAACTCAGAGCTTAACTGTGCAGTCCCTTCTGCTGATCAGAGAGAGCTATGTTAGCAATGGAGCTGAGACCTTTGATCCTGTGAGAGTAATGTAATCAGTTCCTTTTATTAAAATGTATTAGAAAAACCATCTCTGAGTAGAGAGGAGCAGTTTATTACCACGACGGTTGTATAAAGAGGAAAATCAAAGTGCAAGCAGTGTCCCTTTCTTCTTGAACTCCAATGATCACTTCACTCCTGTCAGCCTTATAGTCCAAGCAAACTCAGTCGGAACGGCAGCGGGGGGTAAGTGGGGCAGGTACACGAGGAGACCTTCACCTGGATTTGTGGACCACTTCAGATCGTTTTGGATTCCCAGCATGGTTATCTGCAGAAAGCAGAAGGGAATGGAACACACTTTAATGCACCGATGAGCACAGAATATGCCCTGAACACAGTGGAAAACAACCATGCCAGGCCAAGGCAGGGCAGGGCAGATGGTCTGAAGGGGAATAAACATGGGACACATCTGGGGAAGTAGGAAAGCATTAGAGGAGGCCTCCAATTCATTTAGAAAAGGTTCCATCTCTGACAGGACTGAGGCTCTTTACCTGTGTGGTTGAGGTAGCTATGGGGGATTCAAGGCTTAAGATTCCAGATTCTGGCCAGTGCAGGAAAATGGCATAAACAGTTGATCCTTTTGAGGTATACCTGGCAAAAAAAGAAACATCATTGTCAAAGATACATGGCTTGTTACCCTGACACATAACTTACCCATTCCCCTTTCAACTATCCACCTTCAGTCTATCATTACTGTCACGAAGCACTAACAACTCAACACCCGTTAAGGTCTGCAGGAAAAAAATCAGTCCTGGGAGACTCTTTCTAATGATGTCTTCCATTTTCTCTCTCGATGGGGTTCTGAGATTTAACATGTTTTAAGCTCTTATAGTAGTTATTTCACACTGAAGCCATTTGCCTCATTATTCAAATCTTTCTTCAACTCCGAATCCATGTGAAAAGAGCCAAGGATAATACGCAGATGAGGTGTGCAATGAAAACAAGCTTGTTCTAAGATTTCACCATGCTTAGAGACAAGGGTGAAAAATCACTAAAAAGAAACACACCCAAAACAGAGGGATGAATGAGTTCCTACCAATCCAAAGAGCCCCCCTCCCCAGTCTATGGTGGAACACTTGCAGAGGTCTTTCATTGAGCAGTTAGTAGGTATCTGGCACTCTGCTGGTTACTTGACATATGTCATCTGGTTTAACCCTCATGACCACTATGGGAAGTTAGGTGTCAACCATGTTGCAACTGAAAAAGCTGAAGCTTGAGATCAAATAACTAGATTCACAATTCCAAGTATGAATCATCACACCTCTACTTAGTAGCTTTGTGATACTCAGCAAGTGTTATGACTGCCCCGAGCCTGCTTGCTGACTTGTAACCTGGGGCTACTGACAGTGTGGACTTGGTGGGATTGTTGAGGGGATAAAATGAGCAGAAAAAATTTAGATGGAGCCTTGCACCTTGCAGGTGTTGTACAAATATTAACTCTTACTATTCTTAGCAGGTGGAATAACATTGTCAAGCAAATTGACTGATACTTTGTAGCTCCTTATTCTTTTTTGTGTGTGTGTGTTTGTCTTTTTTGTCTTTTAGGGCCACACCCACAGCATATGGAAGTTCCCAGGCTAAGGGATGAATCCGAGCTTAGCCGCTGGCCTATGCCAGAGCCACAGCAACACCAGATCCTTAACCCACTGAGCAAGGCCAGGGATCGAACCCGCATCCTCGAGGATGCTAGTCGGGTTTGTTAACCACTGAGCCACGGCGGGAACTCCCATGTAGCTCCTTATTCTTACCACCCCTACAATCTCCCTCACTCCTCAAACATAGACTGGGGCCTAAAACATAAACCTGGGTACAAATTTAAAAGCAAAAGAACAGTTTTTGGGGTTCCTCAAGATGACTCGCAGCCTGGTTTGAACCGCTGTGGACTCAAGGAGGTGCCAGCTCAGGATGGGTCACATCCCATTCTTTCCCACAACAGAGGACAAGACTCACCACACAGAGGTCTCGTTCTTTTCAAATTGTACCCTCCAGGGTTTGGAGGCATAGATGGCTTCCCCATTGATGCTCAGCCACTTCCCAACGGCAAGAAGCCTTTCTTGGAAGATGGGAACAATCAGTCCATCTTTAGTTGGTCCAATGTTGAGAAGATAGTTGCCTCCCAAACTTACTGTCTGAACCAGTTCCTGGAGAGGACAGAAACAAGGAAATCCCAGCTCTGAACACCAAGCCTGGCCAAATGCTTAGAACACACAGATATGAAGAGAAGAAAAAGAAACTAGGGTACCCTTTCCCACTGCTTTGTGAATATTCTTTACCCTTTGGAAAATACTATACACTTTTGTCATTATGAAAGCAGGACATACTTACATGGGAAAACTGAAAACTCCTGCTATGAGATGGAGAAATATATTAACTGGAATTCCAGAGAGTGACCATGGGCATGTCCCTGTGAGCCTGCACTTGCCATGGTGTCATACGAGCAGGAAGGGTCATGTGTCAGAAGCACCAAGTGTGAGTGGGGCCTGAAAACAAAGCCCTTGGCCATGAAGAAGTCCATGGAGCCATCCAGAGAGAATACAGGGATCTGAGAGAGATGCTGAGCAGGTGCTGTGGAGACTCTGGGTAGATGGAAGAGATCTGGTGAATTTCAGGGCACTCTATATGTGATGGGCTATATAGACAGATACGCTGCTCCTTCAGGAAAACACACTGTAAAGAGGTATATTCTTTTTTTTTTTTGCTATTTCTTGGGCCGCTCCCATGGCATATGGAGGTTCCCAGGCTAGGGGTTGAATTGGAGCTGCAGCCACCGGCCTACGCCAGAGCCACAGCAACGCAAGATCCAAGCCGCGTCTGTAACCTACACCACAGCTCATGGCAACGCCGGATGGTTAACCCACTGAGCAAGGGCAGGGACCGAACCCGCAACCTCATGGTTCCTAGTCGGATTCATTAACCACTGCGCCACGACAGGAACTCCCAAGAGGTATATTCTTCAAGGTTTCTGGAGTGGGTTGTGTGCGTGCTTACTGTGACCTCAAATGGTTGCACTTCAGGGCAGCCCAGAAAAATTAAGGCTACAGATGGAACATTTTAATAAGGAGGTTTCGTTACAGTTCCCCGAAGACACCACACCATTAACTTTTTTTTTTTTTTTGTCTTTTTGCTATTTCTTGGGCCGCTCCCTCGGCATATGGAGGTTCCCAGGCTAGGGGTGGAATCAGAGCTGTAGCCGCCGGCCTACGCCAGAGCCACAGCAACTCGGGATCCGAGCCGTGTCTGCGACCTACACCACAGCTCACGGCAATGCCGGATTGTTAACCCACTGAGCAAGGGCAGGGACCGAACCTGCAACCTCATGGTTCCTAGGCGGATTCGTTAACCACTGCGCCACAATGGGAACTCCCACACCATTAACTTTTGATGTTTCCTTCTGATCTTTTTCCTGTGCGGTTAATTCTATATAGCTGTGAGAACACATAACTTGTCTTTTCATCAACCGTCTAAGCATTAATCCATATTACATTCAGAAACACTTTCATGGTTAGGGAAAATCCCTGATTCTACTTAATTATCCCTTTACGGTCGCAAGAATGGAAACGCCCCAAAGGTCAAACTGAAAATAACCCTGGAAAGAACATCTCTGTACAGGAGTCTTTCTTCTGTAATTACACCCATTTCCTTAGGACAGGTTTTGCGAGTATGTTCAATAACCCTAACGGAGTCTATCGGCCCCCTGCCCTCCAGGATGCTCCCACCACTCTTGCTCGGAGGGTGGCTGCAGAGAGCAGGGAACAGCTCCCTCACAGGTGCGCTTACCGAAATGATTGAATATTCACTTGCAACGTCAGTTATCATCATGTCGCGACGGTAGCCCCAGGACATCTTGTCTATGGAGGTGCACATCTCCCACTTGTGATCTGGCAAGGTCTCTGGCTTGAATTTATCTTGACAGTTGTAGTATCCTCCGTGGTGACAGGAACAGTTCTTACCCCATCGGTCATTTACTACGACCACATCCTAAAGGAGGAAAGAGTCCTGGGTCATGGGGGCGGGGGGTAAAACCACTTAGCTTCCTCGAGTAATGCGGTTTGATCAATTAGGTGCCTGTTTGGAAGCAAGGAGCAGACTTAGTTGACAGCAGTGGTCCCTGGCTAGGGGCCATTTCGCCCTGGACCAGACGACTGGCAAAAGCGGGTGTTGGCTGTCACAACTGGGGTGGTGCTACTGCCACCTAGTGGGAGGAGCCCAGGCATGCCTCTAAATGTCTCAGGACAGGCAGGAAGAGTCCCCTCACAACAAAGAAACACCAGCCTCAAATGTCACTAAGACCGATGCTGAAAAACCTTGCAATATGAAATTTCAGAGCTGAGACAGGCTCTTTAGATCATCTCATTCTATCAGGGGAGAAATGGAGATTTGCCCAAGGTTACCTCCCCAGGTGGTTTTGGAAAGCTGGGATGAATCAGGTATCTGAACCTAGACCAGGATGCTTTCCTATATGGCCCTGACTTTCTTTAACTAGGTAAGGAAAGGTCATTAATGAAACATTTTTTTCTTTCCTTCAACGTTTTGATGAACTTTGAGAAAGTCTTACATGGAATATCTTTTTTTTTTTTTTTTTTAGTCATTTTAGGGCTGCACCTTAGGCATATGGAGGTTCCCAGGCTAGGGGTCAAATCGGAGTTAGAGCTGCTGGTCTACACCACAGCTACAGCAACGCCAGATCTGAGCTGCATCTGCGACCTACACCACAGCTCACGGCAATGCCTGATCCTTAACCCACGGAGTGAGGCCAGGGATCGAAACTGCATCCTCAAGGATTCTCATCAGATTCATTTCCGCTGAGATGAGACGGGAACTCCTTACATGGAATATCCTAATGTAAAGGTTTAATGCTACTATGAGGCTCACACTGGGCTCCAAGGTGGGAAAACACAGTTCTTGCCCACAGGGATCCAGCAGAGACTAGCCAGTGAGACAAATACATGGATACCACATCAGAATCAGGGGCTAACATAAATGGGGAACACTGATCTGGGAGTGTTTCTTACTTCTTCCAGGAAAGAATATAAATTGCCAGGAGCTAGATTTGGTTTACATTCGATCACTACTTCTTATGTGCCTCACTGGACCAAGTACTGTTGCTGGGGTTGGGAACATAGCAAAGCACAGACCCAAACTCTTGCCCTCACACAGCGGACAGTGAGAGAGACAAATAGTAACAAGGTAAATGATGTCTAAAATATGTCAGACCAGATGGGTGGTAAGAGAAAGACATCTAGTGCGACAGGAACATGCTGAAATTGTAGTCGGGGTGGTGGGGAGGGGGACCCCTTGGGGAAGACCCGCGGAGAGCTCAGGAGTGAGAATGGAGAGGGCGGACAGAGGATGATTCTCCTAGAGGTATTTTCCTAACATGAGCATATCTCCACCACAACCCCCTTTCCCAACGCGTGAGAAAGTGTGCAGAACAAGAGTGGGTAGAACAGTGCCCGCAGGGTCCTGCTCAGCCGCGCGACATTTGAGCCACCCCAACCCGGCGACCATTGGGGAAGAGCCACAATACTCTGCCAGTAGAAGTCCCCATACATTTGGCACATCTCAGAAAACCAATCTGAGTTGGCCTCTGTCACATAGGATCTTTCTTTTTTTCTTTCTTTCTCTCTCTCTCTCTCTCTCTGCCGGATCCTTAACCCACTGAGCAAGGCCAGGGATCAAACCTGCAACCTCATGCTTCCTAGTCAGATTCATTAACCACAACAGGAACTCCCAGATCTTTCTTTCTTTCTTTTTTTTCATTTCTTCCCACTTTCTGAATTTACTAATATTAACCCAAGGAGAGGCTTAGAGTTTTATGAAATCTACCAAGATAGCTCAGTTCAAACTGGTCTTATACTTGTATTTTTTTTTCTTTAAAATCCACAACCAATCTAGATGATGTAAAATGTTGGAAATTTTCTACAGTGAAGATGAAAACTTCTGCTACTTTGTAATTGTACTGAAATACAAACTGTAAGTGGGCAGCCATTATGCAGCGGAATAGCGCTGATTATGAGAAAGAGGACAAGGTAGGCAAAGTTCCCTCAACAATCTGGATGTAAGGGAACTGAAATTTCCCCTTAAGAGTCAAACTATGGGAGTTCCCATCGTGACTCAGCAGAAGCGAATCCAACCAGGAACTATGAGGTTGCGGATTAGATTCCCCGGCCTTGCTCATTGGGTTAAGGATCTGGCGTTGCCATGAGCTGTGGTGTAGGCCAGCAGCTGTAGCTCCGATTTGATGCCTAGCCTGGGAACCTCCATCTACCACAGGTGTGGCCCTAGAAAGCAAAAAAAAAAAAAAAAAAAAAAAATTTTAAATAAAAAATAATTTAAAAAAGAGTCAAACTACATAGTCAACATAGGGTAGGTGAGGTCATAGATATTTCCATTTTATCCCTATTATTTATTTTTATATGTTTTGTATATTGATTTTCTGGGTGTTTTTCTCATTTTAATGTCTGTTTGCTTATAGTTTATTTTCTCTACTTTCTATATACTATTTCTCTTCTACAACTTACATTGAAGAAGATTTACAGCTATCTTGTCAAAATCAAGAAT
Organism: Phacochoerus africanus; assembly: GCF_016906955.1. Taxonomy (NCBI): domain Eukaryota; kingdom Metazoa; phylum Chordata; class Mammalia; order Artiodactyla; family Suidae; genus Phacochoerus; species Phacochoerus africanus. Next base: position 81,218,562 of record NC_062551.1, read on the forward strand.
TAAAGTTGAAAAAGAAAGTTTATACTCCAAGGGAGGAGGAAAAGAAGAATTAAAGGAGAAACCTTTAACATCTATTAAGTCCCTTGGTCCCTCCCATACTCATGTTGACATTACTCTTTATTATTATTGCTGTGGTCATTATTGCTATTACTCCAGGTCTTGGAGACTCACATTTTCTTTCTTTCCTTCTTTTTTTTGGCTGGGCCTGCAGCATGCAAAAGGTCTCTGAGCCACGGCAGTCTCACATTTTCTTTTAACATAACAGATAAATAAGAGATACATCATGCAATCACATACCTTTACTGGGCTATCATTGTAGAGCCAAGAAAGGAAATCTGTAGAGTTCCAATACGTATCAGGGCCTTCCCACTCTCCGTCAGACCAAATCAAGTCAGGTTTGTACCTGAGAGGCACGCAGTTAGAACAAAATTTATTATCTGACTCCATTCACCAAAGTCTTACAGAGCCGTCTTTGCAACAAGTATTTAAAAATTAATATTCTCCTATTTTGAAAGTAACATAAAATTACTACAGTAAAGAGAAAGCGGAGAACTAAAGAGACAAAAAAGACAACACACATACACACAAGCTCCTTAGCTAACACAACCATTGTTTAATCCACAGCATTTTGAGATATTTCCTTCTTGTCTTTTTTTTAAGGTCTTAAGTTAAAAATAAGAGTTATAATCAGTGTATTTACAAGTTGGTTTCCTTCTAGCAGCTAATTCCAATGAGAAGAGTGGTGCTACAGAACTATAGGTTAAGGTTTCTGCTTTAAAGATGTATTAAGAGCTTGAACTAGTCCGCCAAATGCATTTTTTTGGGACAACTCTCTCAAGTTTAACTATAAAAATCTACTGAATCCACCTGAGCCACAGTTGTTTTTCAGTTTCACATATGATTATTCTGAGCCCTACAAGGTGTGAGAGTGTATATTCATACCTATAAGGTAAGCAATATTATTCCCTCTTTAGAGAGCAAGAATCTGATGCTCAGTAGGGCAATTTGCTTTAGGTGAAAAGCTTTTAAGTAACAGGACCTGGAATCCACAAGCAAATCTGCCTGATGCCTAATCCTGTGCTGTACTCCATAGTTACTTAGGCTAGCAGGTTGATTTCAGGGAAAAGACTGGCTGTGTAAGAGGCGAGATAAACACAGACAGTCTATGTTTTACTGTGTACGAGAAACTGTACAAGGCACTTTATATCCGTTACTTCATTAGCTCTCACAGCAACCCTGTGATGTATAAACAGATAAAGAAACTGAGACCTAGAAAGATTAAGTGGGTTGCTCAAAGCTATACAGTCAGTAAGAAAAAAGAATTGGACTTCAATCCAGTTCTATGCTGCTCTCTTATAGCTGTACTATTTCCTTAGAGAAGTCATCTATCTTTTGGTCTACAATGAGAGTCCAGGCAGAGATGTCTGCCTCTTAGTCTTTAAAGGTCCATCATCATCTAGGAGCCCCCGGGGGCAAGAAGGACAAACTCAGAATAAAACATGAAGACGAGTGACAAATCCCAAAGTGAAAGTGGTCACTTTAAGAATAATGATAATAACACCACCATTATTCTGTACCAGGCATAGTGACAGATGCTTTTTTCACATATCATTCTGGGCTCTACATAGAAGGCATTATTGCCCCCACTGTATACAGTGAAAATCCGAGGCTCAGAAGGGTGACCTGTTTAAGGCTTATAAGTAACCAAAGTCAGGTTTTATATACAAATCTGCCAGATGCCAACTCTTCTACAGTGCCTATTAGACCATGTTGCCCTTCTCCAAGGTCCTGACAAAGAAAATAGCACAGGGAACTGAACTTTTGACTTAACTAATGTCCTCAGTTTTCTTTCAAATTTTAAAGGCAATATTAAAAAAACAAACAAACAAAAAAAAAATAAAGGCAATATGACCATATGATGGACGTTTTGAAAAGTAGGAAGAGAAACTGTATTTTGTCTTAACCACTGCTTTTATTATTTTGATGTCCTCTAGATTTTTTTCCATATCCTACCCTTCTCCCCCCTCCCCTCACCTTAACAGTATTTTATAAGTAGCTCAGATGTCACCAATCAAAATCATAAAGCCAAAAACATTTATGTTTTGTACCTGTTAACAAGGTCATATAGCTCTGGCATTATTTTTGCACGGACAAAATATTGGGTTTTGAAGTCATTTTTCTTATCACGCAGGTAGAGAGGATGGAACCATTCTAAGAGTGAGTGATAGAGTCCATAGCGTATGTTCCTTAAATAGAAAAAATAATTTATTTTTCTGTCATTAAGTAAAGAAAAAATAATTCATTTTAGAAAAATCAGTTGTAGCATTTTTACATCTCAGTGAAACTTACCCATAGGGCATGCAGAGGTGTAGGAGCTACAATAATTTCCTTAAATTATCTCTTATCTTTCATTCAGGCAAATGACTGAGGTTCTTTTTTAATTGTTCTAAATTTTATTTACTTATTTTTTCGCCACACCCATGGCATGTGGAAGTTCCCAGGCCAGGGACTGAACCCAAGCTGCAGTGGGTTAATCCACTGCAGTGGGTTAATCCACCCTTAATCCACTGCTCCACAAGGGGACTTCCTGAGTTTGTTTTTGATAATACACATAACAAATTATTTTATACATAAATATCTTAACACCAAATGTCATTTAAGCCATCTTTTGTCTTTTAAGTCAATTATCTCAATAACATATAGTCCTATTAAAGAAAAGTTTTTTGTCAATCATATGAATACATGTTGAAGAGATACTGGAAAATAGAGACGGGTATAAAGAATAAAATATCCAAAATCTTATCACTCAGAAATAATCATCAGTAACATTTTTATATAGTTGAAATTAATGAATGTAGGTTTATTGTTTCATTTATAAGATTTACTAATAGTTCTTAACATACCAAAAATGACATGTGGTTAAGCTGGCCTGTTTTCATACACAATAAAGCTTGTTTTGCATGAAGAACAGTGTCTTGGAAACACTATAATACAAGTAAAAAGAAAAGATAAGGGAGTTCCGTCGTGGAGCAGTGGTTAACGAATCCGACTAGGAACCATGAGGTTGCGGGTTCGGTCCCTGCCCTTGCTCAGTGGGTTAACGATCCGGCGTTGCCATGAGCTGTGGTGTAGGTTGCAGACGCGGCTCGGATCCCGCGTTGCTGTGGCTCTGGCGTAGGCCGGTGGCTACAGCTCCGATTCAACCCCTAGCCTGGGAACCTCCATATGCCGTGGGAGCGGCCCAAGAAATAGCAACAACAACAACAACAACAACAACAAAAGACAAAAAACAAAAAAAAGAAAAAAAAAGAAAAGATAGGAGTTCCTGTCGTGGCGCAGGGGAAACATCAATCATGGAGGAACTATGAGGTTTCGGGTTGGATCCCTGGCCTTGCTCAGTGGGTTAAGGATACGGCGTTGCCATGAACTGTGGTGTAGGTCGAAGACATGGGCTCGGATCCTTGCGTTGCTGTGGTTGTGGTGTAGGTCCGAAGCTGTAGCTCCAATCTGACCCCTAGCTTGGGAATCTCCATGTACCGTGGGTGTGGCCCTAAAAAGAAAAAAAAAAAAAGATAACACTTCAATAGACAGATAAAACTGAAGCATTTCATCAGGTGATTCAGGGACTAAATAGATACAAATGTAACAATAAAGGAGCTTAGAGTCCAGATCTAATCAACATCTCAGAGTTTTACAGCAGGACTATTAATAGAGCACAGCATTGGGAAATCGAATATTTAGCAGGTGACATAAGTCAGCAAATGTCTTTTTTTTTTTTTCTGTCTTTTTTAGTGGCTGCACCCTCAGCATATGGAAGCTCCCAGCTAGGGGTTAAATTGAAGCTGTAGCGGCTGGCCTAGCCACAGCCACAGCAACATAGGATCCGAGCCATGTCTGTGACTTCCATCACAGCTCATGGCAATACCGGATCCTTAACCAACTGAGCGGGGCCAGGGATCGAACCTGTGTCCTCATGGATACTAGTCAGGTTCATACCGCTGAGCTGTGACGGGAACTCCAGCAAATACTTTCTTAATGAATCAGATAGTATTTGAGGCATTGCAAACATTGAGATCTCTATCCCGGCCCTGAAATTATAGCTTAAAAGCAGCCAGAGACAACACATAAATGAATGGGCACAACTGTGTTCCAATCAAACTTTATACAAACAGGCAGCTACCTGCCTGAAACAGGACATCAATTTTGCCAGATCACTATAGAGCTGAAGTTGGGCGTGACGCAAATATCACTTTTCCTCCTTACAGGAAATATACTCAGAACCATTGGGTCCAAAACCAGAATACCTGGGTTTAAAACCCATGTCTACCACCTCCTAGCTCTTTGAGCTTGGGACGTCACTTCTAATTAAGGGGCAAATATTAGAAAACATTAATTAGAATCAACAGAGTGGCTCACTACCTCACTTTTTGCTGCTTTAACTGCCCTTTCCAGTTCTCTCCTGATCTACCACTCATCTAAACCTTCCCAGAATGCCTACAAAGCTCTGTGTTGACAGCTAAGGAGGACACAAAGGTAAGAGACCAAACCCTGGCCTCCTTCAGATACTGGGTTGGAAAGCTTTCCAGAAAGAAAGATCCTCTATGCAAGGGATCCTTCACCTAATCAGACAGGGCCATGAACTTATCTGATGACCTTTGCTGACATAAAAACTCCAAGCATCAAAGGCTGCCAATTCAAAGCCAGAAGCCCTTCAAGGTACTTGTTAAATGCAAATTTAGAAAACACATTAGAGGAGTTCCTGTTGTGGCACAGCAGAAATGCATCCAACTAGGAACCATGAGGTTGAGGGTTTGATCCCTGGCCTCGCTCAGTGAGTTAAGGATCTTGCGTAGGCCGGTGGCTACAGCTCCAATTCAACCCCTAGCCTGGGAACCTCCATATGCTGTGGGTACGGCCTTAAAAAGACACAAAAAAAAAAAAAAAAGAAAACACATTAGAGCAGAGAAGACATGGTACACTGGATGCTAGACCAAAAGTGACAGTGCAGTAACCATTTGTGGATACACACCTCTTCCGGATAGCTGTTCCCAACTCACCAACCAAATCACGATGGGGCCCCACATCCTTAGAGTTCCAGTTCCAAGACACAGGACTCGGCCAGTTTGTGAAGCCTTCGTGGTGCTTTGTTGTCAGGACTACATATCTGTGGACATGGAAACCATATGAACAAATGGAAGTGGGTGGTGGGCCACCAGCATGAACTTACCTGGCATGTCTGAGGCTTTTAAAATGGTTGGGAGAACTTGACTACAGGAAATGTATAGCTGATTCTTGAACAGCTTGGGGGTTAGGGGTACTGACCCCCTGTGCAGAAGAGAATCCATGTATAACTCTCGATTCCCCCCAAACTTAAGTACTAATCACCTACTATTGACTGTAAGCCTTACCAATAGCATAAATGGTTGATTAACACATTCTGTATGTTATATGTATTAAATACTGTATTCTTACAATAATGTAAGCTAGAGAAAAGAAACTGTTGCTGAGAAAACCATAAGGGGAGTTCCCACTGTGGCTCAGTGGGTTACGAACCCGACTAGTATCCATGAGGATGCAGGTTTGATCCCTGGCCTCGCTCAGTGGGTTAAGGATCTGGCGATGCCATGAGCTGTGGTGTAGGCCAGCAGCTGCGGCTCCGATTTGACCCCTAGCCTGGGAACTTCCATATGCCACAGGTGTGGCCCTGAAAAGCAAAAAGCAAAAAAAAAAAAAAAAAAGCAAAAAAAAGAAAAAGAAAAAAAACAAAACAAAACCCTCCTTCATCTTCCTTTTGCTTTAGGTTGTCAAACAATGACTTCTCATATTCAAGTCTTTAGGCATGCCTTTCTTAGAGCAATTCTGCATCCACATAAAAGCTGCATTTTCAGCCCAAGATAAGAAGGTATTTTGTCAAAAGTGCAAGGTTTTATTTACACCTCCTGACATAGTTGCAGTGACAGCTCCATGAATTTTTTTTTTTTTTTTTTTTATAAACAATGATCCTTAGGCTGGATTCCTTTATGTCTGGATGGCAGGCAACCACAGCTGCAGACCTCCATCTAGGGTACATATCTAGCAGTCCAACGTTTTCTTGTAAAGTCATGGCTCTTCTCTGCTTCTTGGGAGCACTTCTAGCATCACTAGGTGCACTTTGTACAGGTCCCATGGTATTATTCAAGGTTTACAATGCTGCACTAAACAAGATGAAAAATACACGAGAACCACAAGAGATTATTTTCTGCTGTGATAAGCAATTTATTGGAGGGATGAGTGCTCAAGCAAAGATGATTAGTGTCACATGCATTTTAAGTGGCTACTTGCAACACTTGAGCTCCCTGGGACACCAGCAGGAGGTGGCTACAAAATTATGACAGTCGTACAGGATGCCCTACAGTTAATTTTACGCACTTATGCTTTAATACTGCATCTTTACATTTCTTTCTCATTTTTTAAAGAAAAACATCACAGTTCTAATCAGTGTGCACAAAATAATGGGGTTGTACCTCTATGTTTTCACTTTACATTTCTGCAAATGGCACCATGTAGAGTCTGTAAGTGTGTGCCTCTGTTTTGATAAACTTTAACTTTTTATGATAGATTTGTATATATTTTAAGGTAGTAAATGATAAAATAGACAAGTGTGTATATCTTATGTATTCGTGACACACCCTTTTCTAGGCTACGTGGTTTATTTCTGGGTTTTTTCAAATTGTCAAATCTCCAAAAACTTTCCAACATATTTATCGGAAAAAGTCCACATATGGGGATGCATGCAGTTCAAACCTGTGTTGTTCAAGGGTCAACTGTACTTATATGAGTGACTAAGTTAGTGACACTCAGGAAGTTGCTGCAATCACAACACCCCTTGGGTACTACTCCAAGAATGGAAGCAAATTTAAGGAAGCCACAGTGCTTAGGGGCCAAGGAGGAGGCACAGAAGGAAAGAAGAAATAGGTAAGACAAAATATGTACATGTTGGTTCTTGGGTTCTTCAACCTTTCTGTATATTAATGAATAGTTTTGTTTTATTTATTTATTTTTTTTTTAGGGCTGCACCTGTGCCATATGGAAGTTCCCAGCCAAGGATTGAATCTGAGCCTGTAGCTGCAGCAACACTGGGTCCTTTAACCCTGGGAGATTGAATCCACACCTCTGCAGCGAGCCAAGCCAAGCCGTTCCAGTCAGACTCTTAAGCCACTGCACCACAGCAGGAACTCCAATGATTAGCTTTTTAAAAAATGCTTTGCCCTAAAGGAGAAAGATCTCTACTGGAATTAGCAGAGGATAGAAAAGTAAGTTGTTTGTTTTACCAAGCCCATACTAATTGACTCTCATTTACATAGGTGACAAAAGGCCCAAAGAAAAGGGGAGAAAGGACAAGTAGTGAAATAACCAAATCCTCCCAAAGCAACAGAAATAAAAGCAGAAATAAACCAATGGGACCTAATCAAACTGACAAGCTTTTGCACAGCAAAGGAAACCATTAAAAAAAAAAAAGCAACTTATAGAATGGGAGAAAATAGTTTCAAACAATGTAACTGACAAGGGCTTAATCTCTAAAATATATAAACAATTTATACAACTCAACAGCAAAAAAGTCAACAACCCAATGGAAAAACGGACAAAAGACCTGAATAGACATTTCTCCAAAGAAGATATACAAATGGCCAATAAGCACATGAAAAAATGCTCAACATCATTGATTATTAGAGAAATGCAAATCAAAACTACTATGAGGTACCACCTCACACCAGTCAGAGTGGCCATCATTAAGAAATCCACAAATAACAAATGCTGGAGGGGGTGTGGAGAAAAAGGAACCCTCCTACACTGTTGGTGGGAACTGAAATTGGTACAACCACTATGGAAGACAGTATGGAGGTACCTCAGAAAACTAAATATAGAACTACATAGAACTACCATACGACCCAGCAATCCCACTCTTGGGCATTTATCCAGATAAAACTTTCCTTGAAAAGACACATGCACCCATATGTTCATTGCAGCACTATTCACATTAGCCAAGACATGGAAACAACCTAAATGTCCATCGACAGATGAATGGATTAAGATGTGATATACATACACAATGGAAAAACTACTCAGCCATAAAAAAGAACAAAATAATGCCATTTGCAGCAACATGGATGGAACTAGAGACTCTCTTACTACGTGAAGTAAGTGGGAAAGAGAAAGACAAATACCATATGATATCACTTATATATGGAATCTAATATAGGGGACAAATGAACCTTTCCACAGAAAAGAAAATCATGGATAAGGAGAACAGACTTGTGGTGGCCAAGAGGGAGGGGGAGGGAATGGGAGGGACTGGGAATTTGGGGTTAATAGATGCAAACTATTGCCTTTGGAATGGATAAGCAATGGGATCCTGCTATATAGCCATGGGAACTATGTCTGATCACTTATGATGGAGCATGATAATGTGAGAAAAAAGAGTGTATACATGTATGTGTGACTGGATCACCTTGCTGTGCAGCAGAAAATTGACAGAACACTGTAAACCAGCTATAGTGGGAAAAAAAAAAAAGAATAAACAAATAAAACCAAAAAAAAACCAAAAGCAAATATTACCTGGGAAGTAGAAAATTGACAGAACACTGTAAATCAACTATAATGGAAAAAAAAATCATTATTAAGAAAAAAAAGAAATAACCAAATCACTCAACATTTCATTTGCTTTTATGGTAGAAACAGCTAGTGCCCACAGTGAAAATTTAATCACTGGCCAATGTGGGGAACTCAAGACTTTTAAGGGCTAGACAGTATTTCAGGCTCTGTAGGCCATGTTCCTCTCTGTGGCATAATTTTATTTTCTTCTCATCTCAAGAAACTTACAAAAACAGGCAGAGAAACAATCCCTCTGGCCACGATCGCAGACTCCTAGTGTGGTGGAAAGAAACTTTACCTTAGAGTCGTGGAATTTGGAGTCTAGGACATCTGTCCCCTTCCTCTGTCTGGGCTGGTCAGATCATCTTGTCTGTAAGGGGACATCTTGTCCTGGACAAAGGATGTCTCCCAGATTTTAACTTCTTCATTTAAAAATTATGGATTTCAGGGAGTTCCCGTTGTGGCTCAGCAGGTTAAGAACCTGACCAGTATCCATGAGGATGCAGGTTCAATCCCTGGCCTTGCTCAGTGGTTTAAAGGATCCTGCATTAGCCTCAAACTGCAGTATAGGTCAAAGACGTGGCTCAGATCTGGTGTTGCTGTGGCTGTGGCCTAGGCCAGCAGCTGCAGCTCTGATTCCACCCTTAGCCTGGGAACTTCCATATGCCATGGGTACGGCCTTAAAAAAAAGAAAAAGAAAGAAAATTATGGATTTATAAGGCTCCCGGAAAACAGAGAACTCCTCCTTTGTTTATTCAAGCCTTATACTCCCATGCATTTAATTGCAAACACTAAATGTCAGTTGTGATTTCTCTTTAGTACAAGAGAACTTAAAGTCCAAGAAAAACTAAGCTGAGGAGACAAGGTAAGGGTGGAAGACTGCCCTAAGCCAGGAGCCAGGGGACCTACCTGCCTCCATTCTTACCCTCCTGCAACCTACTTCCCTCCCAGAAGCCAAACATCTTTGACGCTAAGACCTGCAACATCCCACCCTCAAGGATGACTCCTCCAGGACTGGCCCTAGTCTTCCATGGCCTCATAAGGCCTTGCCTCTTTTTCCCTCCCCAGGGCTCTACACTTTCAGTTCTCAGAACCATTCACAGGCAAGTTGTGACAGTTCTCAAAACAACCCAAACATTTCTTGAGCACTCTCTATGCTCAAGAAGCATAGAGAAGCATGGAGAAAAGCAGATGAACGAGAATCTGTATGCCCAAACACACTGCACACCAGAACTCCCTTCCCTCCCCTTCCCTCCGGGAGATACTAAAGCTGCAAGGAAGAACACAATTCTTTCAAAACCACGGAAGGGGGCTCTAGGGAGGTAAAATGCCTTGTTCAAGTTTGCAGTTGAACTTGGATCAGACTCCATACCACTGGCTTAAAATCCTGATTGTCTTGTTGACCTGGAAGGGACATTAGGTATCACCTAGCTCAGTCCTCTCAATCAATATACAGGTGTAGACGCTGAGGGCTTTCCAGCCCACCACCTCCCTGAAACATTTATTTCCTTCTAAAGCTCAACCAGACGTACCTTCTCCTTAGGGTCAGGAGTGCCACATTCAATTCTGCATCCTTCAGGAGGCAAAACACAGAACCGGGGCGGGGGGGAGTGTTGAAGTCAGAGGGACAGCTGTATGACCCCGACCGCTGTGTGACCTGGCAAGTCAGCAAGTCGTCTTGCCTCCCCCCTCCATGGTTCTCACCTACCTAATCGTCTCGCCTTCCCCTCCACGGTTCTCACCTATCTAAGCCCTCTCCCGGCTCTCTTCCCGGACGCCGGGAAGCGGCGTCCCGCCCGTCCCTGAAGCTGCACTCACTTGGCCCCGGAGGCCTCGAACAGATCGGCCCAGCTGTCAGGATGGAAGAAGTGCGCTGTAAACTGTGGCCCGAAGTCAGCGTAGGAAAAGTCGGGCGGGTAGTTCTCCTTCATGAAATTCTGGTAGGCTGGCAGCTTCTCGGCCTCCCAGTGCCACCAGAACCACTCGCTGCCCCAGGCCGGCACGGAGAACACGCCCCAGTGTATGAAGACTCCAAACTTGGCCTCATCGAACCAGGCCGGCAGAGGCCGGGAGTCCAGACTCGGCCAGTCCGGGGTGTAGCGACGAGGAGAGCCGGTGCAGCGCGAAGACCCGGTGCAGTCGCGAGCCCTCACCAATCCGAGAAGCAGCAGTAGCAGTAGCACCTGGGCATTCATCACCCGCATTTTCATCCGGGGTCGTGGTACCGCCGCCTTTACGCCCCACCGCCCCTTCTTAAAGCGCAGGTGCGGGGCGCGGGTCCCCGCCCACCCTAACTAATGATTGGCTCGGAAGGAAAAAGGGGTGGGGCAACTCAGGCTGCTTGGCTACCGAGTCTCCTTCGCCTCCGGGTGGGCGGTCCCTGCCACTGCCCTTGTGATCACAGCGAGAAAAACTCTAGGAGGCGTAGGCAGTGCTGTGCTGACAGTGGATTGAAAACTTCGGAAGGGACTTCACTGCAGGGCGAACTCGTGAGGGTGTGGAACTCCCAGTGTGTGTGGTCCATTTTGCCGTTGGAAGCTCTAGGAGACTTTTTGAGCTGTGATGTAGGAGAGCAGCCAGAGGCCAGGAATAGCAGGCGGAAGGGCATTGTAACTTCCCCGGAGTAGAAGGATTATGGAAGGAAGCATTAAAAGGCAAGAGATGAAAGTGGGCTCTGAAAGAGGAAGAACAAGTGTGACCATTTTGCCTACCTAATATTTTTTGAACTTGTTTTGAGAATTCTGAGGCAATTCAAAGAATTTAACAGCTAGTTGGAAAAACGAGAGTCGAGAGTCATGGACAGGCCGCCAAGAAGGAATAATTTTTAGAGTAATAGGGTGAGGAAATTGAGAGTCTCAGGCCCAAGGAATACCTGCGTGAACCTTGTCTGGCAGGGAAATCACCAAATTCCTCTACAATTTGTACATTCTAAGTGTGAGGCCGTAAGGTGTGGGAAAGTCTAGTGACCCCATGTGGCACAGCTGGTCCCTGCACATCAGTGGGAGATCTGATGCAGGTCAGAGTTGGAAGGGACTTTGGAAATCCTTGACGCTATTCCCCTTCCTTACTCTTCCCATTTTATGGAAGAGACAGACCCGGAGAGAGAATCAGGGTTTCCCAAAACCACGCAGTTAGTTTGGGTCAGAGGTGGAACGAGAACCTGAGCCTCCACGTGCGGAATCTGTCTGTCAAACATTGCTTCTCCTGGGGTGCAAGAGAACGTGTCAAAACTGTGTTGACAGAGCACTTCCTCATTCTAACAGTGATAAGGAAACTCAATGGCTGTTGTTGAACGAACAGCCATTTTCTTTATCTTCTGTTTCTTCCTCTGCAAGATTGTGTTGAAATATTATCCAAAACAGCAAGCCCAGACACTTAAAAAAAAAAAAAAAGGAGAGAGAGAAAAATCCTTAGTACACATCTTCTAGTGATCAAGTTGAGTAATAGTCTTTGATGTTATAACTCATTCTAAGGGAGATAAAATGAAGGACGCCATGACCTTCGTTTCCCCTTCGTCTCATAACCAAAACATAAATCTGCAGGGGAAGGTGAGAGGCATTGCAACATAGTGGAAAAACTGCAAGTTGGGAAACCTAGGTTTCTTGCACCAGACATCACCTTGTTGGGTCTCCTTGGGCAAATCTTGCCCACTGTCTGGGCCCATTTCCTTTTATCTTTTAGGGCTGCACCTGAGGGATACGGAGGTTCCCAGGCTAGGAGTAGAATTGGAGCTGTAGCTGCCAGCCTGTGCCACAGCAATGCCAGTTCCAAATTGTGTTTGCAACCTACACCACAGCTTACAGCAATGCCACATCCTTAACCCATGGTGTGAGGCCAGGGATCGAACCTGTGACCTCATGGATGCTAGTCAGATTCGTTTCTGCTGAGCCATGACTGGAACTCCTTTTTTTGCCTTTTTAGGGCCGAATCTGCTGCATGTGGAAGTTCCCAGACTAGGGATTGTATTGGAGCTGCAGCTGCCAGCCTATGCCACAGCCATAGTAATTTGGGATCCAAGCCTGCGACCTACACTGCAGATTGGGCCATGGGGCAGTGCTTAACCCACTGAGCAGGGCCAGGGATCGACTCTACATCCTCATGGATACTAGTTGGGTTTATTACAGATGAGCCACAACGGGAACTCCCAAAGTTGCAGCAATCTGATGTTACAAAAGTCTAATATTATTATTAGACTTAGTAAGTCTTATTATTACTTATACTTTATATATACTTATCACTATTAGACTTTTAAAGTCATTATTATTTATAGACTGACTTCTTATTGCTATCCTAATCAAGCAGGCTTTGACTGAAATAGGCCAAGAGGTTAGTGGTAAAGATGGCAGGAGTGGAAGTTCCTGCTGTGGTGTGGTGGGTTAATGATCCGGCTTGTCTCTGTGGAAGTGCCAGTTTGATCCCTGGCCCAGCTCAATGGGTTAAGGATCCAGTATTGTTGTAACTGTGGTGTAGGTCACAGTTCTGGCTCAGAGTTGATTCCTGGCCCAGGAACTTCCATATGCCACGGGTGTGGCCAAAAAAGAAAAAACCAAAAAGTGGGCAGGCTTTGAAGTCAAACAAAACTGGGCTGAAAACCCCAGCTCTGGGTACATATTAGTAGTGTGACTATAAGCAATTGACTTTGCCTTTTAGAGGTTTCCTCATCTGTAAAACGAGGATACCAAACTTTCATCCTCAGGTTATTGTGAAGACAGAGAGTCCTCATTTATTTTTTATTTTATTTTATTTTATTTTTTTGTCTTTTTGCTATTTCTTGGGCCGCTCCCGCGGCATATGGAGGTTCCCAGGCTGGGGGTCGAATCGGAGCTGTAGCCACCAGCCTATGCCAGAGCCACAGCAACGTGGGATCCGAGCCCCGTCTGCAACCTATACCACAGCTCACGGCAACGCCGGATCGTTGCAAGGGCAGGGACCGAACCCGCAACCTCATGGTTCCTAGTTGGATTCGTTAACCACTGCGCCACAACAGGAACTCCGAGAGTCCTCATTTAAAAGCACTTAATCCAGTGCCTGACACATAGTAAAATCTCAAAAAAAAGAGTTGACTCTTAAGACCAGAGCACATAGTAGGTCCACCTCACCTAAAGCTGCCTTGATTAATGTCTATCCCACAAGCCTGATGATTTCCTTCATTGTACTGCCACTAATTATCTTCTTTATTTATTGGCTCTCTTCCCACGAGAATGTAGAATGTGAGCCCCATTAGACAGGGGCAGAGTCTCATTTACGGCTGGACATCCAGGACCAAGCACAGAGCCTGGCATGTATTTGTGAGATGGAGGGATGAATGAATGGTGGACACCTTGTCTTGTAAGTATTAAATGAAGACACAGTTAATCCATATCTTTCTTTTTATTCCATCCATAGTCCCAAATAATTGCATTAGAATTGCTCTGCAATCCTCTTCATCCTTAACAATTTCTTTTGCCTACTGCTCTAAGCCCTTCTGAGATCATCAAAAGCATGGGGCTGAATTCTTGCTGGAGATGATGGATTGTGGGACATCAGCCTTATCCCTGGCATGTAGTAAGGAGGGAGGAATTTTCCCCCTCCTCCCACTTGCTCTGTTTATTATTCATTACAGGGTATAGAGGGTGAAGGCGACAAAGGGGCTGGATTGAGGCGTGGCTGGGGAAAATCTGGGGATTTATAAAGTCTTTGTGAATGTCTTCTTTTTTCTTGGATTTGGCTTTGACTGGGACTCTGCCTGCTTCCAATGCTACCACTAAACAGGACTTTACAAGGTCAGTAAAATTCTCTGAAGATTCTGTGTCTCAAGTGATCCCAGCCTCCTCTGTATTCCCCAGGTACCTAAGAGGACACAGTGGTTGTAAGGGGGGATTATCAGGGTGTTAGAAAGGGCCATTGCTGTAATAATAAGATGCCCTGACCGAGGGGCTTGTCCATCACCTCTGCAAGAGGTGGATCAACACCCTCGATCCTCACTGCCTCAGAGTTCCTGGTCCTGTGTGGCAAAGGGTGACCTGAAGTTGGGGCCTTTCATAGATCCAGAACCAAGGTGGCCCCAACAATTAAGCAGAGAGGGCCAGCCGGCCATCCCATCTGATACTCTGAGGTCCCAGGAGAATGGTCCAGTCTTCTTTTCGGATGTCCTCTGAATCCCTCACTGCTGAGCCTGAAGGCTCCACCTGGCTCCTCTGGCCTCAGGAGAATGCAGTCACGAGCTGACTTCTGGGAGGGTTGTCCTGTCCTGCACTGAGCCTGTCCCAGGCTTCTTGCCTTCTGCCCACCTTGCCATCCCTCACAGGGCCTGGCCACCCAACAGACTGTGTGCAGATAGATAAGGCCAGGCTACCCTCTAGGGGTCAGTACCGACACTCATCAGCGAAAGAGGGCGGAGGTACAGGTCTTCGGAGCTGGTGAGAGGGTCAAGGCCACTCTCTCTCCTCCAGGGAGTGAATGATTTCTGATGTGGCTTGTTTAATCCTGTGAAAGAGGCCTCATCAGGAATCAGAGCAGTATAGCTCTCTGGAAGCTGGTCCCTGGGTGATTTTCCCGTCTGCCTCTGTCTCAGTGATTGAGGACCTCGGGAACTCTTCTTTTCCATCAGGCCCGAGGCAACTCAGGCGCTTCTTCCAGCGGGCCAGGAGGTGGTGGGCGGAGGAGCGGATCTCCCCACTCCGCAGGGCGTAGATGATGGGGTTGACCATGGAGTTGACAAGGCAGAGCAAGGAGCAGAAGGCAAAGACCTTCCTGACTTGCTCACTTAGAGGGGAGGCCAGGCTGTAAACCATGAGGGTCAGTGCCGGGAGCCAGCAGATGAAGAGCACAGCCAGCAGCACCCCCAGGGTCTTGGCCAGCCACACATCCAGCCTCATCCGGGCCATTCCTGGCACTTGCCTGTTGTGGTGCTCAGCCAAGCTGGCTACATGCTGATGGGCCTTCCAGAGGACATGCCCATAAGTGTAGATGATGCCAGAGAAGAGGACGGCAATGAGCAGGAGCCAGCCCAGCAGATAGTCATTGGGAAGCAGGGGGAAGAGCTCAGAGCAGGGCCTGGGACAGCAAGTCCATCCCATGAGAGGCAGGTACGAGACCAATGCCGAGAGGGCCCACATGATGCCCAGGGCCACCAGTGCCCTCCTGCGGGTGAGCAGGGCTTTGTATGTAGGGGGGTAGCACAGACAGAGGTAGCGGTCAATGGCTGTCAGCAGCAGGCTGCCTACGGAGGCCGTGAAGGTCATAGTCACACTGCCGATCTTCAGCAGGAAGACAGCTTTGGAATCCACACCATGGAAGACGTGGAAATTTACAAAGCTGCAGGCAAAGACCACACTAGCCAGAAAGTCAGCCCCAGCCAGGCTGCTGATGAACAGGTAGGAGGGCTTCCTGCGGAGCCGGTGTGAGGACAGGATCAGGTAGAACACGACCAGGTTCTCCAGGGCGCTGAGCAGGCCCAGAGGGGTGCACAGCACCGCGATGGCGATCTTTTGGGAACTGCTCAGGACCATGTAGTCCTTCAGGGGGTTGAAATCCAAGTCGTCCCTGGAGCCGTTGGCTACATCTATCTTCCAGCATATCTCCATGGAGTGGGACCTTCAGCTTCTGCCGGACTTGCCAAGAAGCCTTTGCTGTAGTACAATGAGGAGAGGAAATGAGTGTTTTTCAATCAATCGTGACCTCACACGAACAATGACTTTACCCAAACCCTTGACCTGTGCAGATGGATCACATGTGGAAATAGCAATTTGTATTTGTTGCTCTATATTTTACCTTTTTTTCACCCCGGGGGGTGGGGGTACTAGGTCTGCCTTAGGAGAGGTATACGGGAATTCAAGAAGGGGAAAGTGGCCTGCAAACCATATAATCTTACTTATTTGTGGAACTGAAAATTAATCCAGGGGGTCCCTGGTGGCTCAATGGGTTAAGGATCCAGCGTTGCCACTGCTGTGGCTTGGGTCACTGCTGTGTGCAGGTTTGATCCCTGGCCTGGAATTTCCACATGTCATTGGCCGCCCCCCTCCAAAAAAAGCATTAATTCGTAGATACAGAGAACAAATTGGAAGTTGCCAGAGGCAGAGGTTTGGGGGCGGGTCAAATGGGTGAAGGTAGTCAAAAGCACAAATTTCCAGTTATAAAGTAAGTCTTGGGGATGTATTACAATGTGGTGACTATAGTTAATAATATTGTAGTGCATATTTCAAAGTTGCTAAGAGAATAGATTTTAAAAGTTCTCACCATAAGAAAAAAAATTTGCAACTACATGTGGTAACATATGTTAACTAGATCTATCGTGGAGACCATTCCACAAAATGTACAAATATTAAAGCATTATGTTGTACACCTGAAACCAATATAATGTTATATGTCGATTACACTTCAATGAGATAGGGAAATTTTATTATTTTAAAAATATGTATTTATTTATTTATCTTTTTGTCCTTTTAGGGCCGTACCTGCAGCATATGGAGGTTCCCAGGCTAGGGGTTGAATCAGGGCTACAGCTGCCAGCCTGCCCCACAGCCACAGCAACGCCAGATCCGAGTCGCATCTGCAACCTACACCACAGCTCACGGCAATGCCAGATGTTTAACCCACTGAGTGAAGCCAGGGATTGAACCTGAAACCTCATGATTCCTAGTCAGATTCTTTCTGCTGCACCACTATGAGAACTCCAATAAAATAGGAAAATGTTAAAAAGAGAAGTGACCTGCAAGCTTTTTGGCTAAAAAAAAAAGACGACACCCAAGATTTCTCTTTGAAAATAGAGAAATCTCCAAGGGTCAAAAATCAAGAGGAGGAGTTCTCAGCAGGTTAAGGATCTGGCATTGTCACTGCTGTGACACTGGTTACTTCTGTGGCAAGGGTTTGATCCCTGTCCAGGGAACTTCCACAGGCCACACGTGCAAAAAACAAAATAAAACAAAAACCAAAAGGAAATTAAATGGAATCCAGAGTGATAACATGGAGAGTTTTTTTGTTTTGTTTTGTTTTGTTTGCTAGTTTTTTTAAGTGAGCAAGATTTTGGTTTCACATCAGTAGATATGTCAGATAAAATATAGGAATCCAGATAAATTTGAACGTCAGATAGTGAATCTTTTTTTCTTTTCCTTTTTGGACACCCTGTGGCATATGGAGTTCCTGGGCCAGGGATCAGATCCGAGCCATAGTTGCAACCTATGCCACAGCTGTGGCAACACTGGATCCGTAACTCATTGTGCCAGGCCGGGAATTGAACTGTGTCCCAGTGCTCCAGAGATGCTGCTGATCCTGTCGTGCCACCACAGGAACTCCTAAATTATTTTTTAGTATAAATATGTCCTAAATATTGAGAAAAACAGGGCACCCAGACATTATATGGGACATTATTAGAAAGCAGTCTCCAGATTTCTCTAGAGGGATGTACTCTCTATCGAGGTCACACAAGATTTCCGCATATAAAAGCCCATGGAATTTGCGTTCATGATGCAAAATTACAAAATGCACAAGGAAACAGGAACAAGAGTTAGCAGAAATGTCAGAAAGAAGAATTAGACTTCTAAGAACTTCACGTTAAAAAAAAAAAGAACTTCACATACCTCGGGTTTATGTTATAAAATGTGTTTAATAGGATTAAACAAGGAATCAAAAACATGATTACTTAAGAAGAGACTAGGCAGATCTGAAAAAGAATGAGGTAGAATCTCTGGAAGTGAAAAATGAAGTCACTGAAAAACAGAAACCTTTAAAGATAGGTTAAAGAGTAGAAAAGACTAGTTGAAAGTTTTGATCTGGAGTTCCTGTTGTGGCTCAGCGGAATGAATCCGACTAGAAACCATGAGGTTGCGTGTTCGATCTCTAGCCTTGCTCAGGTGGGTTAAGGATCTGGCATTGCCATGAGCTGTGGTTAGGTCGCAGATGCAGCTTGGATCCTGTGTTGCTGTGGCTATGGCTAGGTCGGCAGCTGTAGCTCTGATTGGACCCCTAGCCTGGGACTCTCCATATGCCGAGGGTGAGTCCATAAAAAAAGGCAAAAAAAAAAGTTTGGATCTGAGGAAACATCTCAAAATGCAGTACAAGGAGATAGATAGTTGGGAAATATGAAAGGTAGGTTAAGAGACATGAAGGATTGGAAGAAAAAGATTAAAATATATCTAACTGAAGTTTTGGAAGAGAAGAATAGAATTGGTGGTAGGCACTGGGGAGGCTGTATTCAAAGATAGTGGAGAATTGCTATAGAGTCTCCTGGACATGACTCCTTAGATAGAAAAATCACAATGAACTTCAAGCAGAAGTTTTTTTAACGGCAGTACAGTGGATTTAGAGGGTTCTATACAGCAAAGCGATTCAGTTATACACTTTGCTGTACATCAGACATTAACGCAGCCTTGTAAAATACCCTTATGTCAATAACATGTTTAAAACTGAAGAAATGGGATTCAGTTATATACATGTATACACATTTTTTTATTTCATATTTTTATTTTCAACTTTTTATTTTTTTTTTGTCTTTTTTGGGCCACACCCGTGGTGTGTGGAAGTTTCCATCTAGAGGTCGAATTGGAGCTACAGTTGCTGGCCTATGCCACAGCCACGACAAGGCCAGATCCAAGCCGCCTCTTCGACCTACACCACAGCTCACAGCAATCCAGATCCTTAACCCGCTGAGTGAAGTCAGGGATTGAACCCGGATCCTCCTGGATACTAGTCGGGCTTGTTACTGCTGAGCCACAATGGGAACTCCTATGCTTTTTCATTATAGACTACTACAAGATATTGAATATAGTTCCCTGTACTATACAGTAGGTCTTTGTTGTTTATCTATTTTTTTTGTCTTTTTTTTTTTTGCCTTTTCTAGGGCCGCTCCCACGGCATATGGAAGTTCCCAGGCTAGGGGTCGAATCGGAGCTGTAGCCACCGGCCTACACCAGAGCCACAGCAACGCCAGATCTGAGCTGCATCTTCGACCTAAACCACAGCTCACGGCAATGCTGGATCCTTAATCCACTGATCAAGGCCAGGGATCGAACCCACAACCTCATGGTTCCTAGTCAGATTCATTAACCACTGGGCTACGAGGGGAACTCCTGTTTATCCATTTTTGTACATAGTAGTGTGTTGAGCAGAATTTTAAAGACAAATTCCACATTCACATATATCATAATAAAACTTCAGAATACCAAAAGGCAAAGAGAAAAAAATTAAAAATGATCAGAAAGAAAAGAGATAAAACCTGCGAAGGAATCACAATTGATATTAAAGGTGGATTTGCCAATAGCAATAATACTATCCAGAAGATAGAGGGGAACATCTAAACTATCATGTGAAATAAAGAAATACACATAGAATTGTCCAGTAACAGACCTTCACTAAAGGAACATCTAAAGGATATGCCACCAGAAGGAGGAAATTCTTTATAGTGGGAAGAACAAAAAGGCAAGAAGACATTATGAACAAATAAGTTGATAAATATATAAGTGAATAAACACCAATGTCTGGGAGTTCCTGCTGGGCTCAGTGGGTTAAGAATCCAACTGCAGCAGCTTGGGTCGCTGTGGAGGCATGGGTTTGATCCCTGGTCTGGCACAGTGGGTTAAAGCATCTGGTATTGCCACAGCTATGGTGTAGGTTGCAGCTGTGGCTCAGTTTCAATCCCTGGCCTGGGAACTCCATGTGCCACAAGTGTGGCCATAAAAAAAAAAAACACCCAAAAAACAAAACAAACAAAAAAACCCACACAAAAATCTCTATAGCAATGATAATAATAATAATTAATAATAATGACAGAGACTGATGTGGAGGGTATGAAACAAAGTGGAAGTAAAGTTGTGAGTGACAGTAGCAAAGCCAAGAGGGATGAATAGAATTGAAACTTTATTTAGGAAGTGAGTAAAGGTATTGATCTACTGTAGGCTCTTTTAAAAGTCAGGCATCGTTTCACATTTGGTTTACTGCAATAGCTTCCTAACTGACTCTCTGCTTTTACCTAGGTCCATCTTTAGTCTAATTTCAACACAACAGCCAGGGCGATCCTTTTAAACTGTGTCAGATTGTTCCCTGGTGGCTCATGGGGTAAAGATCTGGCATTGTTACTGCTGTGACTTGGGTCATTGCTATGGTGCAGGTTTGATCCCTGGCCCAGGAATTTCCATATGCCTCAGGCGTGGCCAAAATAAAATAAAATCAGTGTCAGATCATACCACTCCTCTGTCCCAAACCCCCATGGCATCCATTCTATTCAGCATAAAAGCCAAAGTACTTACAGTGGCCCAGAAGGCTGTGTGTGTTCTGGCCCTATTAACTTTCTGACTTCCCTACTAACCATGCTTTCTTTGGTCAACTAGCTTTAGCCACACTGGCTTACTAAAGGGTATGTCCTCCCACCACAGGACCTTTGCACTAGCTGTTCCCTGTGCCTGAACACTCTTTTCCAGCCTTGGCTCAATCTCACCTTCTTCAAGTTGTGGCTCCAATTTTGCCTTTTCAACGACATCTACTCTATCTTCCTATTTAAAATTGAAACTCACCCTACCCTCCTGCTCATCTGGTCCCCTTTACTCTTCTCTATATTTTATTTTTTCCATATCACTTATCACCTTCTAACATATAGTTTATCCTACATAATTTACCTTTATTGCTTATTGTCTGTTCCACTAGAATTTAGATTCCATAAAGTCAAGGAAGTGACTACTTTGTTCACTGATATAACGGCTTAGAATAATTTCTGGTCCATAGTAGCTACTCAATAAATATTTGTGGAATTGAAATGAAATCCAATAGTGAGTGATTCTTTAGCATGCCTCTCTCAGAAGTTAATAGATTAAGCAGACAATATACTAATTGATAGGCTATGCCAGATTTGAACACGCAATTAACGAGCTCGATCTAATAGTCATAGAGGGAACTCAGCACCCAATAAGGAGAGAATACTCATGTTTTCAAGCAAATGCGGACATTTACCCAAACGGGTCTAGTCTTAGGTGAAAGTAAATTACAACAAATCTTAGAGTTTCCGTCGTGGCTCAGTGGAAACAAATCTGACTAGCATCCATGAGGACATAGGTTTGACCCCTGCCTCACTCAGTGGGTTAAGGATCTGGCATTGCCATGAGTTGTGGTGTAAGATCTCGTGTAGCTATAGCTGTGGCATAGGCTGGCAGCTACAGCTCTGATTCGACCCCTAGCTTGGGAACCTCCATGTGCCATGGGTGCAGCCCTAAAACACACACACACACACACACACACACACACACACAATTCTTAGATAATCTGTAACATACAAACCTATGTTCTCGGATCACAGTGCAATTTTTTTTTAGAAATCAAGAACTTGATATAATTAACAAACTTCATAGGTAGAAAGCTTCTGGATCAAAAAAATCATAAAGGAAATTAGAAAATATTTAGTATTGTAACATATTAATATTCGTGGGATGCATCTAAGTGGTGCTGAAAGGGAACTTTATAGCCCCACATGCTCATATTATACAAAAGAAAAAAGACTAATGAGCTAAATATGCAACTCATGAAATTAGAAAAAGAGCAACAGCAAAAATACAAAGAAGGGAGTTCCTGTCATGACTCAGTGGTAATGAACCCAACTAGTATCCATGAGGACACAGGTTCGATCCTTGGCCTCACTCAGTGGATTAAGGATCCAGTGTTGCCACAAGCTGTATGTCGGTCACAGATGCGGCTCAAATCTGGGATCTGATATTGCTATGGCTGTGGTGTAGGCCAGCGGCTGCAGCTCAGATTCAATCCCTAGTGGGAACTTTCATATGCTGCCGGTGTGGCCCTAAAAAGACTACATAAATACACACACACACACAAATACTAAATACACACACACACACACACACACACACACACATACAATTTCACCACAGCAGAAATTGATAATGTGGAAAAACAATAGAGAATAAAAAGCCCTGACAAAGAACGAAACTAGTTCTTTGAAAAGATAATAAAACAGAAAAACCTCAAGCAAGATCACTTGAGAAAAAAGAGGGAAACCACAAATAAGAAAAAAACATCAGGCATAAAAGAGAAATGGTCACCAATCTTTTGAAAAGATGTGTAACCTCAATAGCATCCGCAGAATCGCAAGTTTCACTTCCGTCACGTGGGCAAAAAAATAAATCTGACAATATGGCGTATAGGAGAAGGTGCAGCTCGAGAATGCCCAGCGCTGTGATGGGGTGTAAGCTGGTGCAAACACTTTAGAGAGCAGTTCAGCAAAATCTAGTGAAGGTAAAGCTCTAACCCTGCCCTTGTAGGCACCCATTCCCCTCCTGAGAATGTGCCAGGGGAGACACATACGAGGGTGTTCATTTCAGTATTTTTGAAATGGAGAAAAGTCCAACTGGAAACTGTGTGAACAAATTAAGACATCCGTACAAAGAAATACACAAAGCAGTAAAACATGAACCAGAACTCTATGTATCCACAAGAATACAGCTTAACAATACAATGTTGAGCCAAAAATCCAACTCCTTAGGAGAAGGTAGAGGATTTACAAAATAGATAAAGCGGGGAGAACTTGCTGACAGTGGCAGGGGAATGAGAGACATAGGAAGGAGGGCAGAATGTCTCCCAGATTACACAAGAAAGCAATGCCTTGCCTGAGGCAAAGGGAAAAAAATGTGCTCCACGAAGTAGACATTTCCAAGTATTCTTCTGTGGCTTTTTTTTTTTTCCTCTCAAAACATGAAACATTAAAACACCAAAAAGTAGTTACTATTGAAAAATGGAAAAGTAGGTACATTAAAATTCACAGCAGTATATTATAAAGTTTCAACGTTTTATTTATACTCAAACATAATTTATTATAATTTTGGGGCACCCATTTAAACTTTGTGCCCATGGAGAGGGCCTCACTCTCCTCACCCTATGTCTGGTCCTGCTAGAGGGTCTCAGAGAGTGGGATTTGGGATAAGAGTGGGATTTGGGATAAGTTGGCTTCCCAAGCAGTGGTTTCCTGATGTGTCTTCATGAGAAGACCTTCACTGCATTTTCTTTTCTTCTTCTCTTTTTTAATGGCTGCACTTGCAGCATATGGAAGTTCCTGGGCCAGGGATTAAATTCGAGCTGACACCTATGCCATGGCTGCAACAATGCCACACCCTTTAACCCACTGCACAGGCCCAGGATCGATCAGTGCCTCCAAAGGGACCCGAGCTGCTGCAGTCGGACTCTTAACCCACTGTGCTGCAATGGGAACTCTCACTGCATTTTCAAATCTCCCCTGAAAATAACCTCCAGGATGGATGTGCTCATGCTTAGTTTATGTAGGAAGAAGACTTAGGAATGATAAGCTCTCTGGGCTCCCTCTACTCAGTTTCCTTATCTAGAAAATGGGGAGAGGAATTCCCATTATAGCTTAAGAACCTGATGCTATCTCTCTGAGAATGCAGCTTCCATCCCTGGCTTTGCTCAGTGGGTTAAGGATCTAGCATTGCCGCAGCTGTGGCATAGGTCACAGATGTGGCTTGGATCCTGGTTGCCATGGCCATGGCATTTCCATTCAACTGATAGCTTGGAACTTCCATATGCTGCAGGTGTGGCTGTAAAAAGAAAAAAAAAAAAAAAGAAAAAAAAAAGAAAAGAAAATGGAGATGATGATGGTAAACTACTGTTACAGGTAATTCATGTTATGAGAATTAAGTGAATTTGTATATAAAATATATTTAGAAGAGAGCTCAACACTGGGGCGTACTGTCCTGAATTAGGAACTTGCTCCAGGATGACTTAGTTATTCAGGTGCGAGGACTAGGGTTCAACTCCAGTTCCATCTATACCTGCATCATCAGCACGGTTTGTCTGAATGGAGATGTGCCTTAAGTGTAAAACACACACCAGATTTCAGAGCCAGTATGGAAGAAAGCAGGTAGGATACCTCATTAATAATTTTTTATACCATTCCCCAGTTGAAATGACATATTGGGCTAAAGAAACATTTTGCCTGTTGCTTCTTTCTTTTTTTTAATTACTTAATGAATTTTATTGCATTTATAGCTGTACAACAATCATCACAACCAAATGGCTTATTTTTTTTTTAATGTGGCTACTAGAACGTTGTAAATGACAGTGGCTTATGAGACAGTGCTAGCCCATCCCACAGAGGTCTACTATCTGTTGACAACAAGGTCAGAAGTATGTCTTTGCAGTCGCTGCAGGCAGCCCCAGTCTGGCTGGCCCGGGTGCTTCATCATTCCTAAAATAGTTCTGATTTCTTGCACCTTTGCCCCAGGGTTCCTTTCCCTGGCTTCACCCTTTTCCTTGGACCCATCTCTCGCCCAGCGAGCCTTTCCAAAGTCACACACCATGCTCCCAGCCTTACTCTGCATGTCCTCTAACCAGTTCTGCCTTAGTCTTTTCTCCAACCAGACTCACATTTGTATGAAATGTAACCTCTACAAAATATTTTTCTCAGCTACAACATAACGTAATTCATACAACCTCTGATATAAGAAATACGAAAAACACAATCTTCATTATGGTGCTGGTTACATAAGTGGGCGCATTTGTCAAAGGGTATTGTAGCACACCCTTCAAATGGATACATTTTATTGTTATGTAAATAATGCCTCAATAAAGTTGATTTAAAAGTTTTTTTGTTTTGTTTTTTTGTCTTTTCTAGGGTCGCACCCTCAGCATATGGAGGTTCCCAGGCTAGGGGTCTAATCAGAGCTATAGCCACCAGCTTACGCCAGAGCCACAGCAACGGAGGATCCGAGCCGCGTCTGTGACATACACCACAGCTTTCGGCAGCACCGGATCCTTAACCCAAGGAGCCATGACGGGAACTCCCAAAAGATAATTTTTTTAAAAAAGGGTTATTGTTATTTCATAGATAATGGAGGCTCAGAGATGTTAAACTCCTGGGAGGAGGCCACACAGCGTGTCAAGGTCGGGGCCTGCGCCTGCATTATTTCTGGGTCTTCAGTGCCTTGCACAATGCCTGCTACAGAGTTGATGCCTGAAAACCGTTTAATGCACAGGGAACTATATTCAGTATCTTAGGATAGACCACGATGGAAGGTAATATAAGAAAGGGAATGTGTGTGTGTGTGTGTGTGTGTGTGTGTGTGTATCTGAGTCACTAGAAACTGGCACAACATTGTAAATCAGTTATACTTTAGAGAAAAATAAAAAATGAAAAAATAAAAAACTGCATAATGAATGAAACCCCTTTGGATGGAAAGGGACTTTCCAATAGAGTATATCCCAAGGAGGAGTGTGAGGGGGAGGGGAACTTGTGTAGATTCAAATCCTAGCTTGGTGACTTTATGCACGATAACCACTGTCTCGGTTTTCCCATTTCCCATCTGTAAAATGGGCTTTTTTTTTTTAAAGAAAAGTAAATTAATAGAACACAGGGAAGTACTTGTTATCGTTACTATTATTATTATTAGGAGCCTCTTCAAATGGGGTTAATTTACCTGGTTGCTGAGGCTGTTAAGAATAATACGCCTGGTATATTATAAGAACTTATTGCGTGGCAGCCCTTATAATACAGAGTTTTTCAGATTTTTAAAAGAGCAGAATGCTTTTTTTTTTCTTTTTAGGGCTGTACCCATGGCATATGGAAATTCCCAGGCTAGGGGAACTACAGATATAGCTGCCGGTCTACACCACAGCCATGGCAACAAGGGGTCCGAGCTGCATCTGCTCATGGCAGCCCCCCGGATCCTGAATGCCTGATCCCCAACCCACTGAGCAAGGCCAGGGATCGGACCTGCATCCTCATGTATACTAGTCGGATTTGTTTCCGCTGCACCAGAATGCTTTTTACCACTGATGGAAGCGCCTCTTCATAAATCAGGTAACATCTGAGTTCATGTCATCTATGTCCTTTCTTCTGAGTAGCCCAGTTTCCTCTGCAGAGTCCTCAGGCCCCACAGAAAAGATTTAAAATCTCTCATCAATCTAGCTCTATCATTTTACCATCAAGTAAACAAATCAGCAGCAGAGCTGGAACTAGATTTCACATTCTGCAAACCACAATCCAAACATTTGTGCTGAAGTGTAGAGTGACTCTATCCTGAAAAGTTGAAAAGGGGTGTTTCCCTGAGACAGGTACCCTTTGCTGCATGCTGTCAAGGTCACCCCTGAGTGAGAGAGGAAGCGGTGTCAGCCCAGTTCTCAGCCCTGAACACAAATGAGTAACAGAAAGTGTGAAGCCTGTCCCAGCTCCCACGTTCCCCACCCTGCTACTTCTTCCCTGCACCCCTGAAGCCCCAGTCCCATCGCCCTCCAACTCTCTTCCCATAATTCCCTGAGGAAACAGCCCCCTCCCATCAGAGAATGGCTTACCCCATGCAGAGTCCAGCCTAGAAGAGGGGTTCCAGGGGGGCGGTGGCTGGCATTTGCCCCTCACCCAAGCTTGTGGTTATTGTCCAAAGTAAGAAAAAGCAGGAAACGCAGGCAGTTGGATGGAGGTCCTAACAAGACAGCGTCTGACAACAGGATGCACGGAGCAACCGGAAACCCAGCTCCCTGTCTGCCTTCCTTCCGAGCACATCGAAATCCCTTTAGGAGTCAGAGCTTCTGGCTTCTAGACGAACCTTCGTTCAAGGCAAGGACTTGTCTGGATGCCCAGCACAGAGAGAGACCCAGTGCTCGCTGCGCTGCACAGCTGTTCCTGTTCCACCTCTGCCACGGCTGGTCATGTGACTTTGGGCAAGTCCCTTCAACTTTCTGTGCCCCTCTTCTCTTTTGTGAAATGACAGTGACTGTACCTGTCCCTTGGGAAAACCAAATCAGCTGACAAGTTCCACCACGGCTCTTTAACTGGGCCCATGGGAAGGTTGTGACAGGGTCCCAGTCCTTTCAAAGGGTAAGACTTCATGCCTGTGCATTTGTTAGAGGAAGAGTGTTTGTATATATGTGTTTTATCAGCGCGTCAGTGGAGTTCCAGAGATCAGGAACCACTGAGGTGTGCAAAAACATTCTGTGACCTGACACTTACACAAATGTTAAGGTTAAAGGAGAACCAACCAACTGAGGGGCTTTCCCCACCTAAGAAAAATGCCATAGCCCCCAAACGATGTGACACTGTTTCCCTCGAGAGCACATCCATGCTGAGGGGGTGAACAGGACCTGGAGCGCTGACTCCTGCTGAGTGTCTCAGAGGGGACCCTTGAGTGCCGGGAAACTGCGCAGTTTGAAATGGGGCACCTGGGGGTTTTTCTGACCCGAACTGAAAGTGTGAAGTGAAAGCATGCCACAGTCTCAGCGGGCCCCTCTGCACCGCTGTGTTGAAAGCCCACGGGCACTCGGGACAGCCTGTGAGGTGAGAGGGAGCTGGCCCTTGATTGTGGCCACTACACCTGCTGTGAGAAGCTGGGATTGGAGGCCAAGAAACATCATTTTTATCTCTGACTAGGAATTAGGTGGCCTGGTGTCCAGTCCCTGTCTGCTACTGAGTGACTTTGGGCAGGTCCCTTCTCCATTCTGAGTCTGTCTTTCCTCATTTTTAAACATTTTTAAATTTAGCATTTCAGGGCTGTACCTAGGGCATATGGAAGTTCCCAGGCTAGGGGTTAAATCGGAGCTGCACCTGCCAGCCTACACCAGAGCCATCGCAACGCAGGATCCGAGCTGTGTCTGATACCTACACCACAGCTCATGGCAATGCTGGATACTTAACCCACTAAGTGGGGCCAGGGACCAAACCCACTTCCTCATGGATACTATTTGGTTTCATTACCACTGAGCCATGACAGGAACTCCCTCTTTTCCCATTCTTAAAGCACATGGGTTTTCTCCAGATAGATGCCCAGGAGTGGAATTGTTGGATCATATGGGTATCTATCTGGAAAAAAACATAATTTGAAAAGATACATGCACCCCAGTGTTCATTGCGGCTCTATTTACAAGAGCCCTGACATGGAAGCAACCTACATGTCCACGGGCAGATGAATGGATTAAGAAGATGTGGTACATATATACAATGGAATACTACCTAGCCATAAAAAGAATGAAATAATGCCATTTGCAACAACATGGATGGACCTAGAAATTACCATACTATGTGAAGTCACTAAGACAGCTGAAGACAAACATCATGTGATATCACTTACATGTGGAATCTAAAAAAAGGATTCAAATGAACTTATTTGCAGAACAGAAACAGACTCACAGACTTTGAAATACTTACGGGTACCAAAGGAAACAAGTGGGGAGAGAGGCGGGATCAACTGGGGATTTGGGAATGATTGGCCAACGGGGACCTTCTGTATAGTACAGAGAATTCTACCCAGTGTTCTGTGGTAATCTATGTGGGAAAAGAATCTGAAAGAGAATGGACGTGTGTATATGTATAACTGAACATGTGTAACTTTGTTGTACAGCAGAAATGATCACAACCTTGTAAAGCAACTACACTTCAATAAAACTTAAAAAAAAATCCGTTTAAGAAATGGGGGAGTTCCCGTCGTGGCGCAGTGGTTAACGAATCCGACTAGGAACCACGCGGGTTCAGTCCCTGCCCTTGCTCAGTGGGTTAACGATCCGGCGTTGCCGTGAGCTGTGGCGTAGGCTGGAGGCTACAGCTCCGATTGGACCCCTAGCCTGGGAACCTCCATATGCCATGGGAGCAGCCCAAGAAATAGCAAAAAAAAAAAAAAAAAAAAAAAAAAAAAAAAAAAAAGAAGTGGGCAGAAGACCTAAAGAGGCTTTTTCCCAAAGAAGACATACAGATGGCCAAAAGGCACATGAAAAGATGCTCAACATCATTAATCATCTGAGACATGCAAATCAAAACCACAGTGAAATATCACCTCACACCTGTCAGAATGGCTATCATCAAAAAGAACACAAATAAAGGAGTTCCCATCGTGGGTCAGTGGAAACAAACCCAACTAGTATCCATGAGAATTCGGGTTTGGTCCCTGACCTCACGCAGTGGGTTAAGGATCCAGTGTTGCCGAGAGCAGTGGTGTAGTCAAAGACAGGGCTTGGATCCCACATTACTGTGGCTGTGGCCGGTAGCTGCTCTGATTCGTCCCCTAGCCTGGGAACTCCCATATGCCGCAAGTGTGGCCCTAAAAAGAAAAAAAGAACACAAATAAGAAATGTTGGGAGGATCCAGAGAAAAGGAAACCCTCATACGCTATTGGTAGGAATGTAAATTGGTGGGCCACCATGGAAAATGGAATGGAGGTTTCTCAAAAAACAAAGAATAAAACTACCATATGCCTCAGCACTTCTACTCCTGGCCATATATCCAAAAAATGCAAAAACTAACTCAAAAAGATACATGCACCCCAATGTCCATACCAGCATTATTTACAATAGCCGAGACATGAAAGCAACCTCAGCGTCCATCGGCAGAGGAATGGATAAAGATGTGGTACATATATACAATGAAAGGTTACTCGGCCACAAAAAAGAATGAAAATTTCCCATTTGCAACAAGATGAATGGACTTGGAGGGCATTATGCTAAGTGAAAAGTCAGACAGAGACTGTATGATATCGTTTATGTGTGGAATCTAAAACAAATAAAATAGTGAATATAACAAAAAAGAAAAAAAATAAAGGAAATGGGTTGACTGAATCACTTCTTAGGTCTCCTCTGGGAAACTCACTGTGTTGGATCCCAATGTTACAGGTTTGGCAACCAGACCTCCCTGGGTTCAAATCTAGCTCTGTACCTTATGGGCTGTGTGATGTTAGGCAAGTTACTTCACCTATCTGAGCCTCTGTTTCATTCATCTGTAAACTGGGAGAAATACTACCCATATCACATTGTTGTGCAATCAAGTGATTGACATTTGCTAAATGTATGGTGCTGTGCCTGGTTTACAGTGTGTGTCTAATGAAAGGAAGGAAATACTCAATAGAATTGGTTTATAGGATTCTCTGCTTGTCTTGTCCAACTTTTGCCTGAGAACTGAGACAGAGAGAAAGCCCTTCACCCTTTCTCAGCTGACACTTTACTGCCATGAAAGCCAAACCATCACATTAGAAAAAAAAAAACTAACCTATTTGACCTTCATGAACAATCCATTAGTAAGAGATCAAAGTGAGGCTCTTGACCTGTTTCCCAGCAGGGCTCTTGACGCTGTGTCCAGCCATAGGAAGGGTGTTTTGGGCCTTCTTTCCACTTTTCTTTCCTAGTTCTCCTCTGTGCTTGGTAGCACTTGGGTGCAGTTGCAAGAAAGTTTTCTGGAGTTCAGGCTGTGGAGTTCCTTTGCCCAAATCTTACTTATTTTTTTCAGGCCCTATATCAAAAGCCACCTCCTCCAGGAAGCATCCTCTGATTTCTCCTTACCCCCTAGGTGGATGAAATTCGCTAAGTCCTACAGCATGGATCACTGTCTACCTTCCATTATCTACGTCCATGGCTCATCTCGCTTCCTGGGCTGTGAGCTTCTAACTGAGAGTAGACTCTGGATCAGGGAGTAGAGGCATCTTTCTATTCTACTCACCCTCACACCAGAAAGGGTCCATAGTATATTCTTGGGGGAAATCTTCTCGAGAAGGGCCTGAGCTAAGTTTATGTGAAACTCATCCACATAATCAAGGCAATTTGTTGGCCCCTGAACCACCACTGCCTGTCCCCAAACCATGGCAGACATAGTCCATCCATCCCAATCCATTTGCACCCTAAGCCTCCCTGGAAGTTTCTCACCTTAGTGGTCTGAGCCACAGATCCAAAATTTGGAAAGAGGCAGAATTCACAAGCAGCAGGTCAAAAGCAGAAATTTAACTAGAAAGTTGGCAACTGTCTGAGCTCTTTGACCTTGTAAACAGACCACCAGGATAGTCATTTGGATTTGGCAGGGGAGGTGGGACAGCACGTAGGGGAAGGAACTTAAAATCTCTCTGGTGATGTACGTTGCAGGATAACTTATCTATGCGAGGGACAGTATGGAAATTACCCAAGAGGAGAGATGCGAAGGGCTGCCAAAGGGGTGGTTTCCCAAACTGATTTCTTTAGTACGTTCCTCCTGGGATTTCCAGCACTTGAGCACAGGGCCTGGCACAAAGTGGGCTCTTAAATATTTAAACATCAACTTATTGAATAAATGAATGAACAAATATCTATTAGGAGAAAAGCAGTTTTCTTTAGACAGATTTTCATGTTTCTTTTCCTTAGCAAGGTGGATTCCTCATTCATTCACTGCTCCTTTTAGCGGTTTCTAGTCCTTTGCTTCTATTTTGACTGCCCTAATACATAACATAGGCCACCTCCAGTCCTTTTAGGAATGAATTTGTAATTTAAGAGTGGAGGTAGGAGTTCCTGTCATGGCTCAGCAGTTAACAAACATGACTAGCATCCATGAGGACGCAGGTTCGATTGCTGCTGGTCTTGCTCAGTGGGTTAAGGATATATGTGATGGATGCGGCCCTAAAAAGACAAAAAAAGGCCAAAAGAAAAAAAAAAGAATGGAGGTAAAAGATCGTGGTTAAGGTCTTCTCCATAATTCCTTTATCAAATGTCTATTGGTTGTCAAAGAAACTCCCCATGAGTCTGTCCTGTGGAGCTGAAGCATTCTGTCCCAAGTCTGCTGTCCACTCACTATTCATCGCTTCCACCCAGGGGTCTGTGGGGTCACCACCTGCTGTCTGGACCCTTGTTGTCCCTGGACCTTCTTTCCTCATCTGTCTGTGTCATCTCTACCCTCTCTGCCAGAGGAATTGAGTTCAGTGATGTCTGAGGCCTCTTTCCACTGTCGTAGAGGTTAAATGCTGAGGCTTTTGAATGAGGCATTGCTGGGTTCAAATCCCAGCTCTGCCACTGATGGGCTGTGTGACCTTTGGGCAAGTTACCTAAACTCTCTGAGCCTCAGTTTCTTCATCTGTAACCTGGGGAACTGATACCTGCGTGTTTTTTTTTCTTTTTTTACAAGAATATAAACTGTTCACAAGTTTATTTTTGAGTTGCAAAGATTTTTTTCCCTGTAATACCTGCATTCTCGATATACAGATTAAATAATTATTTAAAACAATTAAGCAGTATCTTGGCTGCCTGATTGATCAATAGAGTGTGTGTGTGATGCAGCAGAAAGAAAAGGCTCCAAGTTAGGAAGCAGATACTCAGGGTTTAAACCTGGCTCTGGGAGTTCCCATTGTGACTCAGCGGGTTAAGAATCTGACACAGGAGTTCCCGTCATGGCGCAGTGGTTAACGAATCCGACTAGGAACCATGAGGTTGCGGGTTTGATCCCTGCCCTTGCTCAGTGGGTTAAGTGTCCGGCGTTGCCGTGAGCTGTGGTGTAGGTCGCAGACGCGGCTCGGATCCCTCGTTGCTGTGGGTCTGGCGTAGGCTGGTGGCTACAGCTCTGATTCGACCCCTAGCCTGGGAACCTCCATATGCCAAGGGAGCGGCCCAAGAAATAGCAAAAAGACAAAAAAAAAAAAAAAAGAATCTGACACAACGTCCATGAGGATATGTGTTCAATCCCTGGCCTCGCTCAGTGAGTTAAGGTTTTGGTGTTGCTGTGGTTGTGGCTGTGGCTGTGGCTGCAGCTCCAATTCAACCCCTAGCCAGGGAACTTCCATGTGCCACAGGTGTAGCCATAAACACACCTGCACGCACATACACACACCAAACCCTGGCCCTGACAGCAGTTAATTTGACAGAGAAGTTGCTTCCTCTGTCACCCTAGTACTGCTGTCTGTAAGGAAGATTGGAGGATGGTGACGATGGACCCTTGGCACTGGGCTAGCGCTCTCTACTCAGAATCTCATTTAACCCTGTTACTTTCCATGTTTTATAGATGAGGAATTTGGGGTCCAGGGATGGTAAGTGGCTGGGTGCCCCAAACCTGGGCTCCTGTTCATTCCTCTGAGGACCCAGGGTCTTAGAGCTCTCTTTACAACCTCCAAAGGGTGAATTATCTGTAATCTGCCCACAGGACAGTTTTGTTGAATGTTTTCGAGTATCTTCTTCCTCTTTTTAACTACCTGGTACTCCAGCGACTTCCCTTTTAGGAAAGGACTAATAATGCCCACAGGTCATGTCATACTTGATAGTTTGCCCAGTGGGGGAGGGCTCGTGGCTATTTTCCAGGGAAGGTAGCATTCCTTGAGCAAACGAGTTCAGAGAAGGCGAGTCACTTGCCCTAAATTCATAGCAAGTGGCAGGCGAAGCTAAAACTTGAGCCTTTGTGTGAGGGCAAAGTCAGGTTGGTTAAAGGAATAGGAGCTAAGGCATGACCCTGTCCACGTGTGATACCAGACACAGGCAATCTTCAGTCTTTAGTCCCTGGGCAAATGGCGTCTCTTTTCTTTTGGTGTTTTTTTCCTCTTGCGACCCGTTTCATGCAGGCATGCCTCCACCGCTACCATTAACCGGCCGAGGTGTTAGTCCTGTGCCCACGAGCCTGGTGAAGCCCTGATCTCCTTATCCCCAGAGATTTGCCAGTCAGGCTGAGTTCCAGTCCCGACTCAGCCAAGTATTAGCTTTGTGCCCTTGGGTAAAGTCACTTCCCTCTTTTCCTCGGTTTTCTCATCGGTAAAATAGGAATAACAAATATACTTATTTATTTATTTACTTTTGGCCATACCTGTGGCATGTGGAAGTTCCTGGGCCAGGGATGGAAACCATACCACAGCTATAACCAGAGCCACAGCAGTGACAGCATGGATCCTTAACCTGCTGTGCCACAAGGGAACTCCCAAATAGTACATATTTCACAGGTGTGGTGAAGCATAAGGATTAGTTGGGATAACATTGTGCTGAATACAGTGTCTGGCACTGCTGTACATACACACACATAAATATATATATGTGTGTGTGTGTGTATGTATATACACATATATGTATAATGCCACTATACACATGCACCTATCATATGTATACATATTATAGCTTTTCCCTCAATTTCCCAAGTTCTTTGCTGTTTAGCCACAAACGAGAATGGCAATGTTATGTCTGCTGTGCCCGTGGGCTGGTGTGGGGGGAGGGTGGTCAAATAGAAAAGTGAGAGGCAGGAGAGAGGGGTGGAAGGGTGTTCGGAAAGCAGAGGGAGAAAATCCAGTTTCCATTCAGGATTTCTGGAGCTGAGTAAACAGGAAGCTGAGATTGTGTCTGGGAGGCTGATGGGCTATTAACGAGGCTGGGGTAAAGAAGTCAGTACCAGTCAGACTGGCCATCATCAAAAAGTCTGCAAACAATAAATGCCGGAGGGGGTGTGGAGAAAGGGAGCCCTTCCACGCTGTTAGTGGGAATGTAAATTGGTGCAATCACTATGGAGGACAGTATGGAGGGTCCTTAAAAAAACTAAATATAAGTTCCTGTCGTGGCGCAGTGGTTGACGAATCCGACTGGGAACCATGAGGTTGCGGGTTCGGTCCCTGCCCTTGCTCAGTGGGTTAACGATCCGGCGTTGCCGTGAGCTGTGGTGTAGGTTGCAGACACGGCTCGGATCCCACGTTGTTGTGGCTCTGGCGTAGGCTGGTGGCTACAGCTCTGACTTGACCCCTAGCCTGGGAACTCCATATGCCGAGGGAGCGGCCCAAGAAATAGCAAAAACACCAAAAAAAAAAGTTAAAAAAAAAACTAAATATAGAACTACCATATGACCCAGCAATCCCACTCTTGGGCATCTATCCAGAGAAAACCATAATTCGAAATAATACATGCATCTCAGTGTTCATTGCAGCACTAGTTACAAGAGCCAAGGCATGGAAGCAACCTAAATATCCATCGAATAGATAAAGATGTGGTACATGTATACAATGGAATAGTATTCAGCCATAAAGAATGAAATAATGCCATTTGCAGAAACATGGATGGACCTGGAGATTATCATTCTGAGTGAAGTAAGTCAGGCAGGGAAAGTCAAATACTATATTATATCACTTACATGTGAAATCTAATAAAAAATGATGCAAAGGAACTTATTTATAAAACTGAAACAAACTCACAGATTTCAAAACCAGTCTTAAGGTTAGCGCAGGGGAAACCATTGGAGGGAGAGAAGAATTGGGAAGGTGGAGATAACATACTCATTACTGTATAAAATAGATGATTAATGAGAACCAGCTATATAGCAGAGGAAAATCGAATCAATAGTTTGTAATAACCTGTATGGGAAAAAAGAATGGATATATGTACATGTATGATTGATTCATTTTGCTGTACACCTGAAACTAATGCAACCTTGTAAGTCAACTATATCCCAATAAAATTAAATAAAAATAAAAAATAAAAAAGAGGAAGTCAGTACCCATCAGCGTGTAATCATGATTCACGTCCTGGGCCAAGGAGACAGGAGTCTGGAATCCAGTTCCGGTTTTGGGTGCAAGCGATGCTGGGGAATCTTAGGCCAAACAGTGCCTTTCTAAAATGTCCATCTGCACCAAATGAGATCTCAAAAACCTTCCAACTTGGTCCTTCCACTTTGTAGGTTGTGCAATGAAACCACAGGGGGCTGGGTGGGGCGGAGGCGGGGAGTGGGGGGGTGGGCGGGATTTGTCAGGTTGCAAAAGATCCTGGAGCTGCAGTTCTCAAACTTCCTGGTCTCAGCACCCCTCTACCATCTTTAAAGTTACCAGACCCTAAAGGGCTTTCCTTGATGTGGGTGACCTCTTTCCTGTGTTTGAACTCAAAACTGCCAACTTAAAAACAACATTTAATAAACTTGCTCCATGTGAACAGAAATAATATGTTTTTAATGGAACTACCTTTGAGGGGAAAGCTCTTTATTGTTTGGCTGGATTCTCAACTCTGCTTCTGCATTGTCTGTTGTGATATGTCATTGTGGTTAAAGCACATGAGGAAAAGGAATTTGTCACTGTCCCCTAGTGCTTCCTTTGTGGGCAGCTACTAAAAGGAGGCTTTTTACCCTGTTCCTTTGCCCTGCACGCTGCCCTTGCAGGTAGACTGTCTTATTTGTCACTCCCTTAGAGTAGAGGAGGATGGATCCACCTGAGTTCACACGGCTTGTAGGAGGCAGAGTCAGAACTCAAAGCCAGGCTGCTATGATAGCCTGGTACCAGACCCCATTCATGGAAGGCAGGCGTCTGGATGGAAGGGGCTGGGGACTCTGGGCAACCATCGCTTCCCTGGTGTCCTTTCCCTCCCTTCCCCCTTGAACTGTTTCCTCTAACCTGGGCCTCCAGCACCATCACTAGCTGCCAGGGCCCTGGAAACTCAGCCTCAAGAGAGCAGATGCTCATTGTCTGTTTGGTTCACTGCTGTGCCCTAGGTGCCCAGAATGCTGCCTGGCACAAGGCAGCTGCTCAAGAAATATCTGTCGGGGAGTTCCCACTGTGGTGCAATGGGATTGGTGGCATCTCTGCAGCTCCAGGTTGCAGATTCCGTCCCTGGCCCAGCAGAATGGGTTAAAGGATTTAGCATTGCAGCAGCTGTGGCGTAGGTTACAACTGCGGCTCAGATCTGACTCCTGGCCCGGGAACTCCATAGGCCAAAGAGAAAAAAAGAAAAAAAGAAAGAAAGAGAAAAAGGAGAGCGAGAGAAATATCTGTTGGATGAATTGGTTGAAGGAATTCTCTGACTCTTATGAAAATCCTCAAGGATGGATACTGTCTTTAGAATTCTCAAAGGAGACACAATTGGTCGATTTATGGGGGAAAGATGGACTGATGGAATACACATCAGCAGGAAGGGCACACCTGGTTTAACATTTCAAAAGTGACTCTCAAAGGATCTGTGGCAAGAGGACTTAGGAAAGGCCTTGCAGAGCCTGACCTGCCCCACTATGAACGTACAGGTATCTCGGAGTAGGGGATGCTGTACCTTAACAGTGGCTTGCTGTGTGCCAAGCACTGGTCTTTGGGCTTTTTCTTTTTCCTTTTGGCCACCCCCGGTATATGGAGTTCCTGGGCCGGGGATCAGACGCTGCAGCTGTGGCAATGCCAGATCCTTTAACCCATTGTGCTGGGTGGGGGATTGAACCTTCGTCCTGGTGCTGCAGAGATGCCGCAGATCCTACTGAACCACAGGGGAACTCTCAAGCATTGGGCTTTGCACATAAACTCAGTTTCTCACACTAAGCAGAGAGGGTGGTACTATTCTCACCCAACCTCTCTATTACAGGCAAGGAGACAAGCTGATGGAGATGAATGACTTGCCCAAGGTCATACACAAGGGCAGAGCCTAGTTTGAGTCCAGGTCCAGGCCCGAGTTGTCACACCTCCTGATCCTGCAGCTTTGTCCTGAGGACCTTTATCTTAAAATGCTGTAAGTACATGAGCTTCCTGTTTCGTGCTTTACCAGAACCCGGGTTCAGGGTCTCAAGATAGGCCCCTTGACATGCTGTCTGAAGACACGTCTTTGTTCTGCCCCTACTGGGAGCACCTGTGCTAATCAGGGCACCACTCTGATTCTCTGCCCTTATCTTCATCTTTGTGATAGGAACTAAAGGCCTATCCTCCTCTTTCAAAGAAAACCTGCTTCAGAAAAATTTAGGAACTCAGTCATTAAAGCGTAAATGCGGGCATTCCCACTGTGGTGCAATGGGTTGAGAACCTGACTGTACCAGCTCAGGCTGCTGCGGAGTGTGGGTTCAATCCCTGCCTGGGTACAGTGGGTTGAAAGATCCAGTGTTGCTGCAGCTGCAGCGTAGGCTGAAGCTGTGGCTTGGGTTCAGTCCCTGGCCTGGGAACTTCCATATGCCGCAGGTGTGGCCACAGAAAATAAAAATAAAGTGTAAATGCTAATAAGAGTCTCTGA
This sequence comes from Phacochoerus africanus, assembly GCF_016906955.1. NCBI lineage: Eukaryota > Metazoa > Chordata > Mammalia > Artiodactyla > Suidae > Phacochoerus > Phacochoerus africanus. The sequence goes on from NC_062551.1 coordinate 81,256,806, forward strand.
ATCTCCCTCCCCCTGGGAGTACTTGCTGCTGGTGAAATCTCTGTTTCAGGAGTCCTTGGGGAGTGTAGTGGGGCAGGGGAGTGCGTGGGTTGGGGAGCATTGTTTTTTTCTTTTTAGGGCCACACCCGCGGCATATGGAAGTTCCCAGGCTGGGGTTAAATCAGAGCTGTAGCTGCCGGCCTATGCCACAGCCACAGCAATGCCAGATCCGAGCAGTGTCTGCAACTTACACTGTAGCTCATGGCAATGCCAGATCCTTAAGCCACTGAGCAAGACCAGAGATCGAACCTGTGTCCTAATGGATACTAGTTGGGCTCATTACCACTGAGCCGAGGCGGGAACTCCTGGGGAGCATTGCAGAAACCTGCAGTGGCTGACACCCCGTCTGCCCATGAAGCGCTCTCTGTAAGATGAACAAGACAAGGCCTTTCCACGGTGGCTCCTCTGTACAGCGGCAGAGTGTAAGAAAAGGGTGACTGCGTGGTGAGCATTCTGGTTCCCCTGTGCTGTCCTTATAGGCTGCTCTACCTCTTCCTGGCTGGGCCAGATCCCAAAGGATGGGGCCTGCCTCATCTTTTAAAAAAATTTTTATTATTATTTTAAAAATTTATTTTTATTTATTTTTTGCCTTTTAGAGCTGCATCCACAGCATATGGAAGTTCTCAGGCTAGGGGGCCAGTCGGAGCTGCAGCTGCCGGCCTACGCCACAGCCACAGCAACACAGGATGGTATAAGCGACCTACACCACAGCTCACAGCAACGCCAGATCCTTCACCCATGAGCGGGGCCAGAGATCGAGCTCCAATCCTCGTGGATACATACTAGTCGAGTTTGCTACTGCTGAGCCACAATGGGAACTCCTCCCTGCCTAATTTTTTTTTTTTTTTTGCCATTTCTTGGGCCGCTTCCAAGGCATATGGAGGTTCCCAGGCTAGGGGTCTATCGGAGCTGTACCCTCCGGCCTACGCCAGAGCCACAGCAACGCGGGATCCGAGCAGCATCTGCAACCTACACCACAGCTCACAGCAACGCCGGATCCTTAACCCACTGAGCAAGACCAGGGATCGAAACCCGAAACCCCATGGTTTCTAGTCGGATTCATCAACCACCAAGCCAGGACGGGAACTCCCTCCCTGCCTCATCTTGCTTCTGGTTTTTCCTAGGGTTGTGGCAGTGTGGGTAGGAGGTCACAATTTAGGCTGGTTCCCCTGAGCAGAGGCGAGAGAGTTGGGGCAATGATGCGGAGAGCCCTGGGGGCTCAGCTCAGGAAACACACATTTGATCATGACAATAATAGAAAGTAACACAAATGAGTGCTTACTGTATAGCGTGTGCCAGACCCCATGTGCCATGCTTTACACGTTACCTCATACATTCTACATGGCAAGCCAACGAGGGGACGGGTATGACCCCCATTGTATAATTGAGGAAACTGTCACCCGCAAAGAGGCTGAGTTGTGGAGCATCAGGCCATTGAGATCTGTGAAGGATGACATAGTGGCTGGAGGGTCGCAGGGACAGCTGGAGAGAGGCAGAGGATAAATTAAAGCCTATGTGAGCACTCAGGCCACAGAGAGATGATGAGAAGCCAGAACCCCGTGGAGCCAACCCTCACACGCCCTCCATGACAGCCCTGAGCGGTGACAGAAAGAATTAATGTGCGCTTGGGAGGCTGTCTGGCTTTTGGTCTCTGGGGCCGTGAGAGGAAATCATGGTACCATTTCCGGCCTGGGACTTGGAATCAGATCCAGCAGTGCTGGTTCTTTCAGTACACTCTTTGCTGGGTGACCCAGATTTTATCTCGTACTTCTGTGAACAGAGCTGGTTAATAGGTAAAGATCGACTCAGAATAAGAGGGGAATAGACTTTTTTTTTTCTTTTCCTTTTTGCCTTTTCTAGAGCCGTTCCCTCAGCATATGGAGGTTCCCAGGCTAGGGGTCCAATCTGAGCTGTAGCCACCAGCCGACACCCGAGCCACAGCAACGCAGGATTCGAGCCGCATCTGCGACCTACACAACAGCTCACGGCAACGCCAGATCCTTAACCCACTGAGCAAGGCCAGGGATCGAACCCGCAACCTCATGGTTCCTAGTCAGATTCGTTAACCACTGTGCCACGATGGGAACTCTGGAATCGACAGTTTTAAGAGGCAGCTCTGAGTCACCGTTGTGAATTCTGATTCTGCCCCTTATTAAATCTGTGGTCTCCTGGGCAAAGCACCTCACTACCGTGAGCCTCAGTGTCCCCATCTGTAAAATGGGGGTAATGAAATTATCTCCACTCAGGGCTCTTGTGAGGCATGCGTGGGATGGGTGGCATGTAGAAAAAGCATAGCATTGCGCCTGGCTGGCTCTTAATAAATCCTCGGCAAATGTCAGCTGTTGTGTTTATGGTTTTTGTGTGCATTTTCTCTGCCAGGTTACTTAAGGATCATATCCAAAATTTAAGAAATCAAGGAGAACGAGGTGGGAGTTCCCTGGTGGCTCAGGGGGTTAAGGATCCAGGGTGGCCACTGCTGTGGCTCTGGTTACAGCTGTGATTTGTGTTCCATCCCTGGCCTGGGAACTTCCACATGCCCTGAGCGTGGCCCTCTCACCCGGCAAGTTAGTGTACTGAAAAACAGAATGGGGCGATGGGACAAGAACATCTTCAACTTCTGATCCAGGAGCTATTTCACAGTAATAAATAATTTTACAAACCCCAATGAGAATTATTTGGACTATGTCATACTTTTGTGTGGTCCATGAAAAAGGAAATGTTATTAAGTCCAATGTACTGTTTTTTTTTAGGGCTCCACCTGAAGCATATGGAGGTTCCCAGGCTAGGGGTCAAATCAGAACTGTAGCTGCTGGCCTGTACCACGGCCACAGCAACACAGCATCCAAGCAACGTCTGCGATCTACACCATAGTTCATGGCAATGCTGGACTCTTAATCCACTGAGCAAGGCCAGGGTTCAAACTCGCATCCTCATGGATCCTAGTCAGGTTTGTTAACCACTGAGTCACAAAGGGAACTCCTTCAATGTGTTATTTTAAATAAGTGTATTATTTCAGAAATTTCCACAACAATTTATTTTATTTAAATTATATGCATGAGGAGTTCCCGTTGTGGCTCAGTGGTTACTGAATTCGACTAGGAACCATGAGGTTATGGGTTCGATCCCTGGCCTTGCTCAGTGGGTTAAGGATCTGGCTTTGCCATGAGCTGTGGTGTAGGTTGCAGATGCATCTCGGATCCCACATTGCTGTGGCTCTGGCGTAGGCCAGCAGCTACAGCTCCAATTAGACCCCTAACCTGGGAACCTCCATATGCCACGGGAGTGGCTCAAGAAATGGCAAAAAGAAAAAAAAAATTACATGCATGATATGTGAAAACAAAGTTTGACTTCTCCCCACTTTACAGGTGGTGTATGTGCTGGATTTAATTTAAATTCATGACAGAAGAAAATGCATGGTTGTTGAACAAATTTTAAAGTGAGGTTTTATGGGGCACCAAATGGACACTAAAATGGACTGAAATGTAACGAGAAGACAGAAATCGCTTTTATGAGTTGGGGCTTTGCATTCTTGCATTTGATGCTTAAAAGATCTCAAGTCCCTATTGGCAAGCATCCCTCGGCCTATGCCTTGCAGGTATAGATCACCTCTGTGTTCAACGTAGGAAAAGAAAAAATACATATTATTTTCTCCTTTTAACAATCTGTGACTTACAAGAATTTCCCTGATAAGCTATGTAAGGAATTTGATCAGATAAAGGCAAATTGTGAACCCTGAGGCAAATTTGCAAACGGGTCACCATGTCCCTTGTCCTATTTCCTTGTATTTTCGACTGCAGAGTTCCCTTTGCTTGTTTCATTAAAGGTATAAATTAAGCAACATAAGATTAAGAATAAGACCAGTGAAAACCATGTATCAGCCAAAGCCACTCCAGTGGCCAAATGATGAACAGCCCACTGGGAGTCATTTGTTTGATGACCACTAACTGGTGCTTTTGATTCTCTAATTTACCTTAAGCAGCTCTCACATTAAAAGAAAAATATCTTTTAATTAGCAAAGTGATTTCACTAACTAAAAAAAAGGAAACATTCTATTAATGTGAATCTTCTGGAAAACTTTGTTGGGAATGCTGGTGGAAGGCACTGGAAAGACAGACCCAGGCCTGACTCTTCTCCCTGCCATTTACCTGCTGTGCTTGAGCCTTGGTGGCTTCATCTGTCCAGTGGGTATAATGTGATGAGTTAGAGAAGGTCCATGAAGCATCTCCCTGACCCCTGGTCCTCAGCAGGCTCACATCCCCTGTTTTTTGGCTCCATCAGATTCCCCAGGATCCAGGAAGATCCACAGAGACACATTAACAGATGGACTCATTGATTTCTGACAGAAGCAACACCGTGGAACACAGCTGGGGTTCTTAAAGAGGAACTCTGGGGTGGCCTCAACCCCCAGGGAGGGGAAGACAGGGGACTTTGTGGGAGGAGCTGCCTCTGACTCACTGTGAGAGAGATAAGGGGACCTCCCTTGTGGGGGCCTGTGAACAGGTGGAGGAGAGAAGAAGCTGCAAAACCCAGAGGACACCCAACCCATGTAGTCACTTCTGCCCAAGGTCTCACAATCATTCTCACATTTGGATGGGATACCAACAGCTCTGCTTCCCATGCCTGATGACACTGGGGACGCTCCTCCCTACCTGTCCTACCCCATTGATCTGCCCTGGTCTGCCATTTTCTTTCCTTTGGGGTCTTCTCTGCAGGGAAGTGGGGCAGGACACACCCAGGTCCACGTGCACGGTGGACCCTGTCTCTCTAGGAGCTGGTGGGAAGAGGGAATTGCGGTCTTACTGTTTTCTGACCTCTGCTGGAAGAGGGCTCACCCGGCTTTATACCTTCGTGCTTATGAGATGCTTTCCACCACTGTTCTCCTTTTGATTCTCACCACCATGTAGTGTGGTTCTGGATTCAGACAGACCTGGGTTTGAGGCTTGGCTTTGTCATGTGACCAGCTGTGCGAACGTGGGCAGTCTTTGGCCTCTGTGAACTTTAGTTTCTCACCTCGCAAATGTGGGTAGTGACACATCTCCCTCATAAGGCTGCTATGTGGATCGAATGAGGCGAGGCTGCCGTCCTAGCAGAGCTCTTGCCTGTGGTACGAGGATGCTCAGGAAGTGTTAAATTAAGAAAATAACAAGCACCCCTTTGAGACAATAGGTAATGCTACTATAGCTTCATTTTTATTTTATTTTATTTTTATTTTTTGTCTTTTTGCCTTTTCTAGGGCCGCTCCTGCGGCATATGGAGGTTCCCAGGCTAGGGGTCTAATTGGAGCTGTAGCCACCGGCCTATGCCAGAGCCACAGCCACTCGGGATCCGAGTTGCATCTGCAACCTACACCGCAGCTCATGGCAACGCCAGATCCTTAACCCACTGAGCAAGGCCAGGGATTGAACCTGCAACCTCATGGTTCCTTGTTGGATTTGTTAACCACTGAGCCATGACGGGAACTCCTACTATAGCTTCATTTTTAGAACTAACGAGATTGAGGTTTACACAGGTGATGTGACTAAGCCAAGGTCTAATTGGTGAAGGAGACTTGGTCTTCCAGAGGATTCGGTGATGACAGCCCAAGCTTTGGAGCCCACCAAGCAGGACTCAACAAGGGCTCCACTCTTCCTTGGCCGCATGATCTTGAGGGAGTCCCTACTGCCTTTGAGATTTGTTTTTCCTTCTCCATAAGGTAGGACAACCCATCTCCCTTTGAGGAGCTCCCTTGGGGTCTCCTGGCTCAAGGAGTTTTTGCAGGGGTGGGAGTAGAAACAAACTATTTGAAGGAGAGATGGCCCCACCCAAGGAAGGGACCAAAGGCCATTGGTCCCTTGAGGGTTGGGGACCTGGGCTGTGGCCTGAAAGTGCCTTGGGGAGATAGCAGGACCTCTGGGGGAAGTTGCTGGGTGGAGTACCCTGGAGGTTGAACCCAAGACACAGTGGATTCAAGTCTTGGCAAAGAATCTGAACTCTAGGCATGCCAGAGAAGTGCACAGAGCTGAACTTTATGGGATCAAACCCCTTTGGACAATGGGCATCCATCCTAGGAGGAGCCAGGGTGGCTTCTGTCATTTTGTGCTCCTACAAGACCCCAAGAGTTGATGTCTGGTCCTAGAAGGTGGGGGTGGGGTGAGGGAAACTCAGTACAAGCTGAGATACAACTTCTGTCTTTTTTTTTTTGTCTTTTTGTCCTTTTTAGGGCCACCCCCACGGCATATGGAGATTCTCAGGCTAGGGGTCTAATTGGAGCTGTTGCTGCAGGCCTACACCAAGGCCACAGCAATGCCAGATCCGAGCTGCATCTGTGACCCACACCACAGCTCACGGCAACACCGGATCCTTAATCCACTGAGTGAGGCCAGGGATCGAACCCGCAACCTCATGGTTCCTAGTTGGATTTGCTTCCACTATGCCACGATGGGAACTCCAGATTCAACTTCTGACCAGCCCAGTAGGATGAGGGCTCAGAGTCCTACTGAACATTCTTTAATAAAAAAGAACAAAAGAATGTCTTGTACACATCCGAGAGCATGGGGTAAAATGAGAAGACGCAGTGAGATGAGGAGGGAAGAGAAGAGACTGGTGCTGGAGGGCTCTGCTCAGCTGAGCTGGGCTGCCATTTCCCCACCCTAAACTGGCCTTAACCAACCAAAAGGTAAAGGACCTGCTTCACTGGCTGGGGCCCATGGCATTGGGGTGCCATCTCCCAGGGCCTCCCCCAATTCCTCCTTAGCCCCTCCTCCAACTCAATCCTGGTCTTCATGCCTGGAAGATGTCTGCATGCCACCCATACTAGGGCAAAACAGCCTGTAGCTTTATCTATCCTCATCTCCAATCCAGAGCAAGGGCAGGTGGGGTGAAGAACAGAATCTCCTCTGCAGCCACTCCCAATACAGGTACCCCCATCCCGGAGCCAGCGTCATCCAGTCAACCCTCCATGAGCCTATGAGTGATGGTCTCGGGCCCAGGTTTTCTCGGAAGAGAAGTGGCGTGATTTGTCTAAGGCCCTAGGGTTACTAGAGGCAGCCCTGGGGTTCACACCCAGACACTGGCCCCAGTGCACATGTGTCAGCACTACTGTTCCCTGAGTGGAACCTCCAGGGAAGTGGACCCCTGGTCTTCTGGGTCTAGCGTGAACTAGACCACATTACACTACCGAGATGCCCCAACTGGGCAAGCCGTGTCTCTCTGTGCCTCAGTTTCCCCATCTGTAAAATGAAGGCCAGGACTCACCAGGTGCTCTCTTCGAGCCCTAGTCTTTTGGGGTTCTTTCCTGGCCACCACCTGCTATTCAAGCCTACCTTGTAAGGCAGGATAGCCTTGTGGTTGAAGAGTAAGTAAGCTGTGGAGCCGGATGCCGAAGTGCAAGCCCAGCACCCTCACTTCATGCCCTTGTAACATCAGGTAAGTAGCCGAGGCCCCGTCTGCCGAGTGGGGAATGATAATAGCACCTACTGTAGACAGTTGTGAGGATTAAATAAATTAAACCATGAAAGGCCCTTAGAGTAGCACCTGGCACATGCAAGGCTGTCTGCAGGCTGCAAGCATCACCTTCTATCCTAACTTTGGTAGACATGAAAGCCGAGGGCTAACCTGTCTGAAGGTAGGGATTGGACCAGCCCTGTGCCTTCCAGTGCTGGCCCTCAAAAACCTCAAGAGGCCTCACGGGACATCCATCTCCTGGCCCCTGGCAGGCCCACCCAGCTTCTCCCAACCCTGGAGGGAAGGGGTAAGTTAAGAACACAGGTTTTCTGCAATGAGGAAGGATCCCCAAATAAAACATCAAGAAAAACTACTCACCGTTGTCTGTGGCTGAGCTCCCTGACCCTGCTGGGTGTTGAGGAGTCCTGGCAGTTGTGTGGCTAAAGCCTGGCCCTAGGGCCCAGCCAGAGCTCCTGTTGGGCTGCTGCCCCCAAACCAGCTGTCTCTTGCTTTTGCTTTCTCACAGATGAGTGAGTGTGGCCTTCCGTCCCTGTCACAACTTCCCCTCTGGGTCCCCAGTGCCACAACGTTCTTGCCCTTGGAGTTGAACTGTTTTTCATGGGGATCTCTGACCAGGGTATTGTCCCTGGAGCTGTGGGATTTGGGTTCTAATCCAGCCAGTTCTTATGACCTTAAGCAATTCACTTAACCTCCCTAAACCTTAATTTCTTCATCTGTAAAATGGGGATAAGGCACTAGCCTGGTACAGATCACCTAGAATGACATTCCATTTGAATGCCTCTACCCCTCCAGATCAGAGCTTTGAACCAGAAGCATTCAGGCACCAGGCAGATAACATAAATGGGTGAAGAGTGCCGGGGTGGGGCACCAGGGAGTGGTGCGGGCTGTGGGGAATGGGGAACACCCCTCTCAGCTCCAGGAAAGCCTAGCCCCTGGGGAGTGCAGGCCCAATTGCCAATGGTCAAAGCATTTGAAAGATGGGCCACATTTTCCGAGACTAGAAATTCTGACTTTTATGTAGTGGCTTCCAATCTTAGAAGGTTGACCACAAAGTCAAATCTTTAAAAATACTGTGTAGGGGAGTTCCCCTGGTGGCTCCGTGGGTTAAGAACCCGGCTCGTATCCATGAGGACGAATGTTTGATCCTTGGCCTCGCTCAGTGGGTTAATGATCTGGCATTGCATGAGTTATGGTGTAGGTTGCAGGTGCCGCTTGGATCTGGCATTGCTGTGGCTGTGGTGTAGGCCAGCAGCTATAGCTCTGATTTGACCCCTAGCCTGGGAACTTCCATATGCTGCAGGTACGGCCCTAAAAAGACCAAAAAAAAAAAAAAAAGGACTGGGAATCTGGGTTCCAGGGTAGTTCTGCCACTGCCTGGCTATGTGATGTTACTTCCTTTGGCCTCGATTTCCCTACTCCTAAAATGATAGGTGCTTCTGCAACGTCCAATGGATCTGAATCACCTGAAGGGCTTGTGAGAACAGATTGCTGGCCCACCCCACCCCAAGTTTCTGACCAAAGTATTGTGGGGCGAGACCCGGGAATCTGAATTGTTAACAAGTTCCCAGGTAATTCTGTTGGTCCTTGGACACATATTGGGCAGCACTAGACAAGATGATGGTTAAGGGCCCTTTTTGCTCAGTTGGTCCAGAATCTCCAAGTCTCCTGGGTACCCTGGGTAGGGCTGATGGGACCCACACAGGAAGTCTGTTCTCCTTTTCCCCACGGGAGCCTAGGTGCACCTGCATGGGATGGTCAGGCATCAGTTTTCTCAGTTCCTAGTGGACAGTCGGCTTCCCCAGTCCTCGTTCTGTGAGATGCTGCCATCTACTGGATGCATCTGTCCATAGTTGGGCCCAGAGCACCACCACACTTGGGGCCTGATTGAAGAATGAAACTTCCTGGGCGGTATCTCTCCCATCAAGTCTCAAGGAGGCAGCTTCAGTAACATCTAGGCCCTCTGAACGGTTCAGATGACTCAGTTTCCAACATAGATGCTGGCGCCTGAATTAATTTGGGACAATGAGAACAAAATGCCCTGGCAAGCAATGTGAGATATTCTCATCAAACTGTTGCTATTTTCTGCTTTTAAAAACCTGACATACCATTATCTTAATTTACTAAATGCAGATATTGGTGGTGATATTTAAGTGGACATGTGTTTGTGTATCTTTACAAATTTTTACTCCAAGCATCCTTTTAGATGGCTGCATAAGGCAGGCTTAAAACATGGTGATTCACTTAACAAATTGGGCAAAAAGGAAAAGGAAACTGACAGTGATGTTGGCAAGCGTTCAATGAGACAGAGAGTCTTGTGTACTTAGTGGGAGCAGAAGCCGAAAGTAAGGGGCCACAAGGTTCTCCAGCATGGTGCAGTGGTTTGGGCATAGTCTCTGGAATTGAGTTAGACCTAGGTTTAAATTCTTATTTGGGGAGGATCTCCAGTGTCTGGTCACTTTCTTTTTCTGACCTCAATTTTTCTTTTTTTTTTTTTTTGGCCGTGCCCGTCGCCTGTGGAAGTTCACGGGCCAGGGATCAAACTCCAGCCATGGCAGTGACCCGAGTTACAGCAGTGAAAACAGCAGATCCTTAACCCACTGAGCCACCAGGGAACTCCTCTGATAGCAATTTCTTCAACTAGGAATGAGGAACTTGGTCCCAGTCAATGTTTCTCAAATGCTAAGTTCATCAGAATCTCTAGGAAAGCTTATTAAGGTACAGGGATGTTGACTCAGTGGGCCTGAGCTGGGCCTGAGAGTCCACATTTCCAACCGGCTCCCTTGTCACCTAGGCGACTAAGTGACCCTGGTCATGCACCTCCTCCGAGCCTTAGCTTCCTTACCTGAGGATCTTCAAAGGGTGAATGTAGGTATCAAGTGAGATAACGTGTATAAAGCTATTGTTGCTCCCCTGAGTCTTAAACATGTTCATAACATTTCAATCAGTAATGAACTTGCAGAAATCTATTTCATGAAATGAATCATATGACCGAAGAAGTTACAGTGATATTATTTATGCTAGTAAGAACCAGCACCCACTCTAATGATTCAATAAGATGGGGATTATTTAATCGATTATGGTATATCCATATGCTGGAATTGGATGTGACTATTAAAAATAGGTTTAAATAATTGTAGTGAATTCAAAAAAGGTTTGTAACACAGTAGTAAGAGAAAAAAACAAAACCTAAAACTGTTTTTAAGTAGGCAAGGGACTTGGACATTGAAAGAAGACATCCAAACGTTAAACAGGAAAAGCTGCTCAACTGGGACAGGGGTGGGCAGTGGGGATTTGGGTGGGAAGGAAGCTCTCTTCTCTCTATATTTGAGCCACTGGGGCTTTGGTGCCTTGTTTCAAGTTCTTGAAGATGCCGCACTTTCTCTAATCTCAGGGCCTTCAGTGCCATTCCCCAGAGTAGAAAAATTTCCCCTCCTAGTTCATTCTTCAGATGATAGCTGCAATGTCACTGCCACCCCTGGAAAGCCCTCCCTGACTACCCAGGCAAGTTATAAGCACTTCTTACACTTAGGATTCTTGTCTTTCCCTTTGGGGATGACTGTAAACCCCACAACAGCACGGTCCACCTTTCACATTCACTGCTGGATCCTCTGCAACTGGCCCTCGTGCCTGGCCCATAAGTGCTCAATAAATAATTGTGAATGCTTTGCTCCTGGTGATGTTAGAGAGGCACCGGGACTAGAAAGTGTGTACAGAAAAGTTGTAAAGTGCTGACAGCGTTTTATCTTTAATTTCTTGGAAAAAGTAACCTACGGAATTCTTTCTTTTTTTTTTTTTTGTCTTTTTGCTATTTCTTGGGCCGCTCCCATGGCATATGGAGGTTCCCAGGCTAGGGGTCCAATCGGAGCTGTAGCCACCGGCCTACGCCAGAGCCACAGCAACGTGGGATCCAAGCCGCGTCTGCAACCTACGCCACAGCTCACGGCAACGCCGGATCGTTAACCCACTGAGCAAGGGCAGGGACCGAACCCGCAACCTCATGGTTCCTAGTCGGATTCGTTAACCACTGCGCCATGATGGGAACTCCAGAATTCTTATTCAGAATGTTTTCTGCTTGTTTTTCATATTTCCTTATGTGAGAGAGAGAGGAAGAGAAAATGCAAGGCAGCAGAAAAGAAGGGAGGAAAACACAGAAGGGGAATAATTTACAGGCTTCTGGAAATTAGGAGGTGGACATCTTTAGAGGAAAGTTTTTAAGCCTCTTACGTTCTGAGAGTGACACATAAACAGAATTTTCTTTCTCTTATTTCCCCTTTTGAACTGAAGATGATTTTTTAAAGCACAGTGAGATTTAATGATCATATATATAAACATATATTATCTGATTTTCTAAATAAAGTGTAATACCATTACAAGAAAGAATTTAATAAAAATTAAAATGTATAAGCACACACACACACAAACAATTGTGAATGAGTAAGATCTTAGTGAGATTACTCAAGTTTTATTTGGGAGACAAATTGGAATCAGGAGGAGACTTGGGGGGAGACGGGGTGGTGCCTACTATGCCTCCTTAGGCAAGGATCCTAATCTGGTCCTCAAACTGTGTAGACCCTGGGTAAATCACTTCCTGTCTCTGCACCTTAGTCTCCTCCTCTAGAAAATGAGATGATTGGATTTCTAGGAAGAGCAGGTAGATTTTACCTCAGTGTTAAGGCTGGCATTTTGGTGACGGCCACTTAGAACATAGTTTTGGGATGGATTCTGTGGCTGAATTGAAGCTCAACAGGAAAAAATTGCTGTGATCAATTAGTGCAGTCTGCAGTGGTGGCTGGCATCTTTGGATTATAGTTCTTAACTTCTGGGGGGCTCATGGCCCCCTTTAAGAATCTGATGAAATGTAAGGCAAGTATTGCAAACACAGTAGGGGCTGGTAGAGAGCTGGGTGTAGCAACTGGAGAGGAAGGCCTGTGGCCAACTGAAGAGCCCTTGCCATGTCTAAGGATGCTATGCCTCTTGCTCTGCTGATTGTTCCTTGGGGAATGAGCTTAAGTGGGCAAACCATATGATTTTTCAAGAGACACTGCAAATCTGGATTTGTATGTAACATTCCTTGATCTATCTTTCTTTCTTTCTTTCTTTCTTTCTTTCTTTCTTTCTTTCTTTCTTTCTTTCTTTCTTTCTTTCTTTCTTTCTTTCTTTCTTTCTTTCTTTCCTTTCTCTCCTTCTCTCCTTCTCTCTTTCTCTCCTTCTTTCTTTCTCTCCTTCTTCCTCTCTCTCTTTCTCTCTTTTACTTTTTTAGGGCCACACCTGCGGCATATGGAAGTTCCCAGGCTAGGGGTCTGATCGGGGCTGCAGCTGCCGGCCTATGCATAGTTACAGCAACACCAGATCCGAGTCGTGACTGTGACCTACACCGAAGCTCATAGCAAGGCTGGATCCTTAACCCACTGAGCGAGGCCAGGGATTGAATGCACATCCTCATGGATACGAGTCAGGTTTGTAATGCGCTGAGCCACAATGGGAACTCCCGAAATTCATTGATGTCTCAGTCAGACATGGTGAAGAACAAACAACACATCTTCTGGCCGGTTCCGGTTTGCCACCTATGCCAAGGACCCTTCCGGCTCTGGCATTTCCACATTGTGCCCTCCTCTCGCTCGCCAGCCCCTCCCAGCGAGGACCAGTGGAAACTTCTTATAGATGAATACAGGCACGCCCTCTCCAAGGGTACTTCTTCTCCTCTTGTCCAAGGCATGGCCTTCGTGTTTCAAAAGAAGAGGATGTGTGACTCCACTCCACTCACAGTTACCCCTGCAATCCCTCAGACCCACCCTGTGCTATGAGTGGGCCTTTTTTGCTAATTGTGAAAGTAAACAGAAGTCACAGACCATGGCCACCTATGTGCCAAGTTCAAAGAAAAAGGGAGAGAAGAAGAAGACATGTGGCACACTGTCTCTGTAGATTAGGAAACATCTACACACACAAAATGGCACAACATATTTTACAAGGATACATTTAAAGTCAAGGATAGTTGAGAGTTCCCTGTTGGCTCAGAGGGTTAAGGATCTGGTGTTGTCACTGCTGTTGTGAGGGTTCAATCCCTGGCCTGGGAACTTTTGCATGCCACAGGTGCAGACAAAAAAAAAAAAACCAATCAAATTAGGGATACTTGGTGACAAAGAGGTACCCCAGAGGGGTTACCTGTAGTGGCGGCAGCAGAGGGGGTTGGAGGGAGGATGGGAGGTAAAAGAAATTTAATACCTCAATGAATTAGTTACCTGGATGGAGAGTCATAGACTAGAGTCATAGTCATAGAATTGTTTCTCTTTCCCCTAAAAGAGAAACAATTCTCACTGCAGATATTTTTGAAATTTAAAATATATATAAAGAAGACAAAATCCCGCTAATCCCAGCACAGAGAGGGAGGGAGCCACTAGTAGCTTTTATTTTATTTATTTTTATTTTATGGTTCCACCCAAGGTACATGGAAGTTCCCAGGCCAGGGTCTGAATCTGAGCAAGGCTGGATCTTTTAATCCACTCTTTGGGGCCAGGGATGGCATCTGAACTTCCACAGCGACACCCCACCCAACCAAGCCTCTGAAATCAGATTCTTTTTTTTTTTTTTTGTCTTTTTTTTGCTATTTCTTGGGCCGCTCCTGCGGCATATGGAGGTTCCCAGGCTAGGGGTCTAATCGGAGCTGTAGCTGCCGGCCTACGCCAGAGCCACAGCAATGCAGGATCCGAGCTGCGTCTGCAACCTACACCACAGCTCACGGGCAACGCCGGATCGTTAACCCACTGAGTAAGGGCAGGGACCGAACCCGCAACCTCATGGTTCCTAGTCGGATTCGTTAACCACTGCGCCACTACGGGAACTCCTGAAATCAGATTCTTAACCCATTGCGCCAGAGTGGGAACTCTACTGGCAGCTTTTAGATGTTTTTCTCTTTGTTGCTGCAAGTCCAGGCCAGAGATGTTGAGGAGCTCAGCAAGCCCATGGGGGCCTTGGGGACACAGGATGGTTGAAGAGATGAATTAGAGGGTTGATCAACAGAACCTGAGTTTGGAGCCAAATTTTGACCTCCAGTGCCCAGGCCACACATGTGGGTATTACCACCGGCTCTTTGCCCTGGCATCACACAGCCCAGCCCCACAGAGAAATAATCAGCTCTATAAATAACAGCGTGGGTGGGTGCTGAGGGCAGATCTGAGCCTGCCAGGCTTAGGGACCCGTGAGAGTTTAATAATAGCCTCGTCTCTCACCCTTAGGCTTAGACAGCAGTGCAAACACAGGCAGATAATATCTGGGCTCCTGAACAGGACCTGTGGCAGGCATCTTTGATAGCAGAGGAATGGATTTGGACTTTCCAGCTGGATTCTGGCCACGAGAAGCAACATGACGCGGTGGTTAAGCATCTGGGCTCTGAAGTCGATGGGCCTGGGCGTCTGTTCCCAGTTCTGCCTCTGAACAGCTGTGTCACCTTGATCAAGTTACTGAATCAAAAGAACAAAATAACACCATTTGCAGCAACATGGATGCAACTCGAGAGTCTCATACTAAGTGAAGTCAGAAAGACAAATACCATAAGATACCATATATGCGGAATCGAAAATATGGCACAAACCTATCTACAAAACAGAAACAGACTCACAGACAAAGAGAACAGATTTGTGGTTGCCAAGGGGGAGGGGGGGAGGGAGTGGGATGGACGGGGAGTTTGGGGTTAGTAGATGCGAACTACTACATATAGAATGGATAAGCAAGGAGGTTCTACTGTGCAGCACGCGGAACTATATCCAATCTCCTGGGATAGACCATGATGGAAAATATTACAAAAGAACGTATATATATGTATGACCGAGGCACTTTACTCAACAGCAGAAATTGGCACAATGTTGTACTTTAATTTATTTATTTTTTAATTTTTTTTGTCTTTTTTGTTGTTGTTATTGTTGTTGTTGTTGTTGTTGCTATTTCTTGGGCCGCTCCCGCGGCATATGGAAGTTCCCAGGCTAGGGGTCCAATCGGAGCTGTAGCCACCGGCCTACGCCAGAGCCACAGCAACGCTGGATCCGAGCCACATCTGCAACCTACACCACAGCTCACGGCAACACTGGATCCTTAACCCACTGAGCAAGGGCAGGGACCGAACCCGCAACCTCATGGTTCCTAGTCGGATCCGTTAACCACTGCGCCACAACGGGAACTCCTGTACTTTAATTTAAAAAGCAAAAATTAAGAAAAAAATTCCTGTACCCTTGATGTCTCTTAGTAATTTTCCACCCACTGGTACCCTCATCTTGCTCTTTAAGTCCCCAGCTGTCCTTGCTGTATTTGGAGTTAAGTCCCATCTCTTTCCCTTATTGCAATCTTCCTATTGCAGTTTTCCTTGAACGAAGTCTTCCTTATTGTTTTAATAAATGTCAGAATAATTTTTCTTCAGCATCTCCAGTCGGAACAAAAACTTAACAGTTAACTCGAGAAAAAAACAACATCAGGCAGTAAATCTCACATTCCTATCATAAACTTCATGCTATCCCCATTCCTGGCACAAATGCCCAACCCGTGGTGGGCCCTCAGCAAGTGTGTGTTGAATGAATTAAGGGGATGTCTCCAGGATGGTAAAAAGAATGGGAGCCCTAACTCAGGAGTGAAATGGTTTGTGGAGAAGGAGCAGTGAGAGTCAGGTCCCAGGGCTGCCCTAGCTCTCTCTGTAAGTCTGGTTCTCTCATCTATGACGTGAACAGGCTGGTTTGGTAAGAGATTTAAGAAAGAATATTTTTTTATTTTCGTTGCCATGCCTGCGGCATGTAGGAGTTCCTGGGCCAGGGATCGAACCCATGCCACAGCAGTGACAACACCAGATCCTTAATCTGCTGAGCCACCAGGGAACTCCAAAAATTTTTGCGTTATAATCCATGAAAAATGCATTTTACATTTTGACCCAGTACATTGATAATATTTGCATACTGTAAATGAAATTACAACAGCAATTTTATGTAATGATAACAATCCTCTTTATTCTCTTTGATTCTACTCTGTTTTATTTTTTGAAAATGCTATTTGGAGCTAAAGACATACTTTTTATCACCCACCAACAGGTCACACACTGAAATCTGGAAACACTTGTTAGTGGACCTCTTATCCAGGTCTGGTATTCTGATCTGCCTCCATATCACTGCCTCTGCATCTTTGGTTATGCTATTCTCCCAACCTGCAGTGCCCCCTCCCTCCTGCTTTTCTGTACTCTTTTTTTTTTCTTTTGGTGGCACCCAAGGTAGTTCCCAGGCTGGGCATTGAACTTGTGCCACAGCAGTAACCAGAGCCACAGTAGTGACAAAGCTGGATCCTTATTTATTTTTATTATTATTGTTATTTTTTGTCTTTTAGGGCTGCATCTGCAGCATGTGGAAGTTCCCAGGCTAGGGACTGAATTGGAGCTGTTGCTGCCAGCCCACACCACGACTCACTGCAACATCAGATCCTTAACCCATTGAGCAAGGCCAGAGATCAAACCCATGTCCTCATGGATTCGTTGGGTTCATTACCGCTGAGCCACAATGGGAACGCCAATGGCGGATCTTTAACCTGTTGAGCCACCAAGGAATTCCTCCCTCCTGCTTTTCTATTTGATCTTGACTCCTTCTTCCAGGCCTATGCACATTCTTCAGCATATCTTCCCTAGGTCCCAAGTCCTACTTAATCTGTATTTTTTTCTTAAATGGTTACATCTGTCAATTAGCTAGTAGTTCTTTATTTGTCCACTTATGTGTGTAGAGCCGTGCTTGAGACTCTGAAGGAGTCAAAAAGGCTTAAGACACGTTCAGGGTCCAGGCACTGAGTTGTAATCTGAGAACAGAGATCAGGAGAAGGCAGCATATGGGGTGCAGGTGGGGAGAGGACACTTTCCTGTAGGAGTGGGGAGGGGAGAACCCTTTTTCACTCCCCACATTAGAGAACAAGAAGGCTGAGGACAAAAGGAACCCAAAGGCAGGGAAGGAACGGAAGAATCATTCCTTAAACAAAGGGGAGGCAGCCTCCGTGGCCTCCGTGCTGGGGTCAAGGGAAATGGGGCAGAGGAAGGCGCTTCCTGCCGCCAGACTGGCTGGGCCCGGTGATGAAGCAACCTTAGGGTCAGCGGCTGCAGTTTCCACTCTGGGCAGATGCCAACATGTCCAATTGGCTGGACACTCCTGACTCAGAGTTGGCTCAAGAAGCTGTCAATAGGTTTATCTTGAACCTTCCAGGAAAAGGAAGTCGATGAAACAATTTCATGGCTTTTAATCAGGGACTGAATAGCGACAAAGAGTCTCTCCTCGACCAAAGTCTACTCAGGCTCCCTTGAACTTTTCCATCAGGTCTTGACTTTCGGATTTTCATGTTCATCTCTAGAGTGTCCAAATTTAGCAAGAATCCCCACTCCCCATCCTCCATGTCTGATCTCCCTCCACATCTAATTGGGGTCCTCAGCCTGGCCCATCCCCAGGTGATGATCACTCTGACCGGCTTCAGCAGGATCCCTGTTAGGCCACTTAGCCACAGCCTCCCCTTCGGATATTGCCTCTTAGTAATATTCCATCCACTCACACCCTCCCTGCTCCTTGGATATAAATCCCCCCTTGCTCATACTGTATTCAGAGTTGAGTCCAATCTCTCCCCTACTGCAAAAGCCCATTGCCGTGGTCCCTACAGCCATGGAGAACTCCCCACCCCCACATCCCCCCCACATCCCCACCTCACCCCCACCTCTCCATCCCCACCCCCACACCCCCACCCCGCCTTGAATAAAGTCTTTCTTACAGGCTTTAACAAGTGCCATGAATAATTCTCCAACAGCTTTCAGGACCCATGAGAGGACATAGCAATGGTCCACAAGCAAGGGTGGAGGCAAGACCAGATTGGGGTCCAAGTTCCAGTTCTGGCTTGGCCTCATCCTGGCTGTGTGATCTTGAACCAAGTCTGAAACTTAGATTCTTCTCCTACACAACTAGAGGATGGGGTGGGCCATCCAGCTCTGATTTTCTGTAGGTCGCTTAGTAAAAGTCCATTGAATAAATGAAAGGAAAACAGTAACAGTCTCCACGTATTGAACCCTTACGGTATACAAGGCATTGAACTAAACTTTTTGAAAAAATTTATTTTTTTATTCTTACTGTAAACCTACTCAAAGAATGTTTCCCTCTGGGTGAAAGAGAAACAGTGAAGCTGAACACCAGCCAAAGTTTTGTTCTTAGAATTCACAGAATTTATACAGGGGCAGGCCAATCTTTTTGAGGATCCTTACATTTAGGACGAGTTGATTTTGATTTTTTTGTCTGTTAAATATCACTACTACATACACATTTTTTAAAGTTGAATTGGGAATCAAAGTGAATAGAGACAACGTGTGATTAGCAGAAAAACCTTGGAGGTTATACGCCTTTTTGTTTGTTTTTAATTTTATTGGCGTATAATTGACTTACGATGTTGTACTAGCTTCAGGTATACTGCAAAGTGAATCATTATACATGTACATATATCCATTCTTTCTTCCCCCATATAGTTTATTACAAATGATTGAGCAGAGTTCCCTGTGCTCTACAGTAGGTTCCTGTTAATTATCTATTTTATACAGTCGTGTATATACCTTATTCCCATCCTCTTAATTCCTCCCTCTCTCCCTCCAACTGCTTCCCCTATGGTAACCCTAAGATTGGTTGTGAAATCTGTGAGTTTGCTTGTTTTACAAATAAGTTCCTTTGTATCCTTTTTAATTAAATTCCACATCTGAGTGATATCATCTGATATTTGTCTTTCTCGGTCTGACTTACTTCACTCAGTGTGATAATCTCTAGGTAAAACTAAACATTTCCACAAATAACTTTCTCATCTGTGAGAAAATCTCACAACACTTAGCAGTAAGGATCATTTAGCCATATTATATGACATATGGAAATACAACAGAACCTTTCCTAGGAAGGAGGTAGAAGGAGCGCCAAGGGTTTTTGGCTGAGACCAGGTTCAGCATCCTCTGTGCCCTGGACTCGCATCTTCACAGGGTCCTACAGGCCAGGGGGCAAGTCTCCTTCTTTAGCCCAGATTTTCCTGTCCCCTTGCTTCAACTGATGTTTCTTCAAAGCACTTATCATCATCTGACACCCACTACAGATTTCACTCATTTTGTTCATTGTCTGTCTCCTGTCCCTAAAATAGAAACTCCACAGCATCAGGGATCTATGTCTATTTTGGTCACGTCTGCATCCCTTGTGCCTAGAACAGTGTTTGGTATACACTAAGTGTTCAGCTCATATTTGTTGAATGAACAAATGAATGAATGAAGTAGCTGAACCTCAGAGAGGTTATAGAAAGTGACTTGCCCAATGTTATCCAGCCAGCAAGGGGCAGAGCTGCAATTCAAACCCAGGACTGTGACACTCTTGAAGTCAATCCATTGAAGCTCTATGTCATAACTGCCTTATTTATTCAATGAATGTTTATTGAGATCCTAATACCCATGGGGCCCTGTTCTAGGTGCTGGGGTTACAGCAATGAACAAAACAAAGTCCATGGCCTTGTGGAGCTTGTATCCTAGTGTCCCCTCATATGAAAAGAGATGTAACTTTATAACATTGGGAGGGTGGATGCAAGGACTGAGTGCTGATACTTCTAGTTAATACCCATGGTAGACATGACTAGTCCTTGGAGGCTCTTATTCCTGCTGAGCCCAGATACTGCACACATCCTCCAAAGTGCAACATACCAGGCTGCCACTGTTGACCGGCATTGGCACTGAAATAAACCCTATTTGTCAGGTATGAATAAGAGAATCAATAGGGGCATTAATCTGAACTTGCTGTGCAGCCAGGTTTGCAAATGCAAGTCCCATGGCTGCCCCAGGACTTGGGGTTTCTTCCCAGTGGTCCCAGGAATTAGTCTGCCAGATTTGCATTTGTGTCCTCCCTTCCCTGTTAGAACATTCATGCATTCACTCACTCAGGCCGTCATTTGTTCATTCACCAAACATTTGATGAGAGCTTAGTAAGTGCTAAGCACTCAGCCAGGTCCTTTATGTAGATCACTTCATCTAATCTTCATAGCAATGCTTTGAAGCCCATGCATTGTCACAAGTGAGAAAACTAATGCTAAGAATGGTGCAGTGATTTGCCCAAAGGCACACAAATGAATAGAGAAGCAGTGATCTGAACCCAGAACTTCCCATTCCAGAGCCTGTGCCCATTCCTTACACCAGGCTACACTCTCAGCTTCAACATAGCTTGGTCACTGCTAGGGGCCTTCGATCCAATCTGTATCTTGGTGAACCTCCTTGCCCTCCATTCCCCCAGGGGAGGCCAGTGGCTGGGGAAAGGAATGAGGGAGACACTGCCTGAGACCACTGGGAAGAAAACCTCATTATTTACAATAGCCAAGACATGGAGGCAACATAACAGAGGAATGGATAAAGAAGATGTGGTACATATATCAGTGGAATACTACTCAGCCACAAAAAATGAAATCATGCCATTCGCAGCAACATGCATGCAATTAGAGATTCTCATACTCTCATATATATATGTGTGTGTGTGAGTATGTATAGCATATATATATGATATATATATATATTCTTTTTCAGATTCTTTTCCCTTATATGCTGTTACAAAATATTGAGTATAGTTCTCTGTGCTGTGCAGTAGGTCTTTGTTGGTTATTTTATATATAATAGTGTGTATCTGTTAATCTCATCCTCTTTATCCCTCTCACACCCCTTTCCCCTTTGGTAACCATAAGTTTGTTTTTTATGTCTGTGGGTCTGTTTATGTTTTGTAAATAAGTTTATTTGTATCTCTCTCTTTTTTTTTTTTAAGATCCCACCTATGTGATATCATGTGACATTTGTTTTTCTCTATCTGGCTTATTTCAGTTAGTATGATAATCTCTAGGTCCATTCATATTGTTGCAAATGGCATTATTTCCTTCTTTTTATAGCTGAGTAGTATGCCATTATATATATACACCTATCTTCCATTTTTTTGTTTTTGCTCTCTGCTCAGGCCAGGGATCAAACCTGCACCATGGCAGGGACCTACTGCAGTGACAATGCCAGATCCTTGACCCACTGTGACACACATCTTTATCCATTCATCTGTTGATGGACTTTTTTAGGTTGTTTCCATGTCTCAGCTGTTGTAAATAGTGCTCCAATGAACATCGGGGTGCAGGTATCTTTCCAAATTAATTTCAACTAATTTATTTTTTTTCTCTTTAGCACCACACCTGTGGCATACGGAAGTTCCATATGGCAGGTTAGGGGTCGAATCAGAGCTGCGGCTGGTGGCCTACGCCACAACCACAGCAACGTGGGATCTGAGCTGAGTCTGTGACCTACACCACAGCTCATGGCAGTGCCAGATCCTTAACCTACTTAGTGAGGCCAGAGATCGAACCTACATCCTCATGGATACTAGTCGAGTTTGTAACCTGCTGAGCCACAATAGGAACTCCCACAAATTCATCTTTAGATGAAAGTTTTCCGATATGGGAACTCAAGGACCATCTCCATTGCATGCTGTCTTAGGTAACCTCCCCGGATTTCCACTACCCCCACCCGGACCCCTTTTCCCAAACCCTGGGTCAGGTTCTGAATTCCCATAGCGTTCAGGTTGCTGAACCACCGACGGAGCATTGAACGTGGAGTCAGAAATCTTGGATGCAAGCTGGATGATTCTGGGCTAAGCCAACTTACCCAAGTTAGCTAAACCTCAGGCTCCTCATTTATGAAATGGAAGTGCTGTCACTGCGAATGTAATTAAATGCTCAGCACTTCCTGGGCTCTGAGCCCTTTAAACCCACACTTCCCTCAATCCTCACAACTACCCAGTGAGCTAGACATCATCATTTCTGTTCTACCAATGAGGAAACTGACCCAGAGACTTTCAGTAACTTGCCCAGCGTTGTGCAATGTCTGAGTGGTGGAGCTGGGATTCAAATCCAGGCCATCGGGCTTTGGAGCTTGTGCTAGTAACGTTGTGCTGCCCCAGTTGGGGGCGGGGGGTGTGCGAAACTCAAGGAGAGCTTGTGAGAGGAAGCGAAAGGGCTTCTGTAAATGAAAGCCGTGCTGTGGGTAAAGGTGGAGAAAACTTTTTCTAGCTATTTGTAGCTCCCTCGGAGCACCTGGCCTGTTCTGCACTGCAGTGTACACGGTTGCCCCAATTCTGACTCTCACTGTCAAAACTTCTTAAAGGCAAGACTCATGTCATCTTCACCTCTGCACCCACAGAGCATCCAAATCAGCTCCAAGGACTGAATTGGAGCTCAGGAAAAAAAAAGTAGATGGAGTGGATTCCTCATTTAAGCCGAAGCACTCAGGCAATTATTTCTGCTCATTAAAGTGTGATGAAAATGAGAACACCTTTCAAAAACCCTTTACAATAAATGTCAGTGTTCCTGAAACACTTCTAAACCATGCCTTCCAGCCTGGGGGTTGAAACTCAACCTAGCATTTTCTTTCTGAGAGTTTGCAGATGTGGTTTCAAAAAAAAAGGGGGAAAAGAGAAGCTGAGAGAGACTTTATGGCTCCAGCAGAGCCTCCCCCCAGCACCCGCACACACATCCCTCAGGGTAGGAAGGAAGCCTTCCATTCAAGTAGGAGAATCTGACAGGGGAGGAGGTGGGGGTAAAGTTATTTAAAAGCAGAACTCTCTCGGAGTTCCCTGTGTTGCTCAGCAGGTTATGAACCTGACTAGTATACATGAGGATGCGAGATCCATCCCTGGCCTCGCTCAGTGGGTTAAGGATCTGGCTTTGCCCCAAGCTGTGGTGTAGGTTGTAGTCGAGGCTCAGATCCTGGTGTTGCTGTGGCTGTGGTGTAGGCTGGCAGAGGCAGCTCTGCTTTGATCCCTAGTCTGGGAACTTCCACATGCCGCAGGTGCAGCCCTAAAAAGCAAATAAAATAAAATAAAACAGAATAAAATATAAATAAATAAATAAATAAAAGCAGAACTCTCTCAGGCCAAGAGGTCCTGTGGAAACTTGTTTTGACAAAATTCTCTTGTGTGTGACCTGATCAGGAAACTCTGGGGAAGCTTGAGCAAGATTTGACATTATGAGGCAGCTGCCCATGAAATTAGATTCAGAAGCTTCCCTTAAGCTCAGGTTTTGTTTTTTGTCTTTTGAGGGCTGCATCCATGGCACATGAGGTTCCCAGGCTAGGGATCGAATCGGAGCTACAGCTGCTGGCTTACACTACAGTCACAGCAACTCCAGAACCTAGCCATGTCTGCAACCTACACCACAGCTCACGGCAATGCCGGATCCTTAACCCACTGAGTGAGGCCAGAGATCAAACCCTCGTCCTCATGGATGCTAGTCGGGTTTGTTAACTGCTGAGCCACTATGCTAACTCCCAAGTTGAGGTTCTTCTGGTAGAAGTCTGGAGAACCTCGGTTGTTTCTAGCGTAGCAAGAAGGGAAATTCTTCAACATGGGTTTGCCATTCCTTTTCCACACAGGGAGCAGCAAACTTCCCCAAGTCAACATTCAACCAAAATAGGATTCATTTGACAAGCGCTAAATGCAGCTGAAAGACCTCCGTCTTCTACGTAGGAACATTCATCTGAGACATCTGCCAATCATTAATTTAACTCTTAAATTATAACCAATAATATTTCGCATTCGCCTGAGCTATTTTTCATTTATGTATGTATTTATTTTTCTTTTTATAGCCACACCTGTGACATATGGAAATTCCCAGGCTAGGGGTCCAGTTGGGCCTACAGCTGTGGGCCTACACCACAGCCACAGCAACACTGGATCTAAGCCACATCTGTGACTTACACTGCAGCTTGTGGCAACGCTGGATCCTTAACCCACTGAGCGAGGCCAGGGATTGAACCTGTGTCCTCATGGATACTAGTCAGATTTGTTTCTGCTGAGCCACGATGGGAACTCCTAGGGGGCAATCGTTTTTAAAGGGGAGTTTTAGGGATGTATAGACGGAAGGAGGGGGCTACGTATAGAAACAACAGAGTTAGCTCTGACAGTCACCTTGAAATTGGTCATGTAGTAGTCTGATCGGTGTCATCTTTATTGTTTTTATTTTATTTTAAAAAATCTTTAATTTTTATGGCCACACCCACAGCATATGAAAGTTCCCAGGCCAGAGACTGAATCTGAGCCATGGCTACAACCTATGCCAGATCCTTTAACCCACTGCGCCAGCCAGGGATCAAACCCACACCTCTGCAGAGACCAAGCTGCTGCAGTCACTGTGCCACAGTAGGAGCTCCAGTCTTGATTGTTTTAAGTACAGTTAATCTTCAGCTCTAGGGTTGGTTTGTTCTCATTTCTTTGAGGCCATTTCTTGGAATTGAGGAGCTTATGTCATGCCTACATTCTGGCCATCTTCCACCTGGTAGGGGTTTCAGTATCCATAAGACAGATCAAAGGATACAGCTCAGGATAGTATTCGTGGCCCTTGAAGAGGAACTAAAAGTCCTTGACTTTGCTTAATGACCATATGATTATTATTTGGTCTTATGGGACTGCTTTCTTTTGCTTCAGCATTTTCTCACTTCTCTGATTAAATTTATTCTTTGGCTTAAGTTTTTCTACGGGCAAAAGTCATGCTGATGACATCCTATCCTACTTCAATAGCAGTATAATTTGGAGTTCCCACTGTGGCTCAGTGGTAATGAGTTTGACTTGTGTCCATAAGGACGAGGATTTGATCCCTGGCCTTGCTTAGTGGGTTAAGGATCCAGTGTTGCCATGTGCTGTGGTGTAGGTTGCAGACTCAGCTCAGATCTGGCATTGCTGTGACCGTGGTGTAGGCCAGCAGCTACAGCTCCCTTTAGCCTGGGAACTTCCATATGTTAGGAGTGCAACCCTAAAAAGAAAAAAAAAAAAAAAAGCGGCATTATTCACAGTAGCCAAAAGGTGGAAATGATCCAAATGTCCATCAGCAGATAAATGGATAAACAAAATGTGGTATATCCTTACCAGTGGAATATTATTCAGTCTTTAAAAAAGAATGGAAATTCAAATATTGTGACGTGGATGAACCTTGATGATGTTATGCTAAGTAAAATCGGCTGGACACAAAAGGAAAAATATTGTATGATTCTATTTAAATGAGGTACCTAGAGGTGTCAAATCAGAGAGACAGAAAGTAGAACAGTGGTTATCAGGGGTGAGGGAAGGGGAGAAGGGAGAGTTATTGTTTATTGGGGACAGAGTTTCAGTTTCAGATGATAAAAAGTTCTGCAGAGGGGCAGTGGTGATGGTTGTACCACAGTGTAAATGCACGTAATGCCACCGAACTGCACACCTAACGGTGGTTAAGGTGGTAAATTTTGTGTTATTTATATTTTACCGCAATACAAAACCAGTGATGGGATGTTACTTCTGAGATGAGGTCACAAAAAGACTGTGACTTCCACCTTGCTTTTGCTCTCAGGCTTTAGCCTGCCCCGAGGGAAAGTCCTTGCTGAAAGGCGTATCTTTTTGCAGAGAAGGCCCTGGGACAAGGAAATGAAGCCTTCAGCCAAGAGCCAGGGAGAACCCGAGGCCTGTGGACAGCTGTGTGAGGGAGTCTGGAAGTGGATCCTCCCAAGTCGAGCCCGGAAGTGACTGAAGCCCTTGAGATGACAGACTCCCCATTGCAATCTTGGGAGGAAGTGAGCCTCTTATTTCCTGAATGAGAGATTAAAATAAAAGCTCAAAATTACCCCCCCCCCCAAATTGTGCAGAATGCAATATACAAACAGGTGATGATCATCCTATCTCAAGATGAACGCCTACAGGAACCAAAACCGCATATCTAAATGAAACCAATCCTGCCAGCCATCACCGTTGAAGGACCGTTTGGCCACATGGGTTGCTCTGCGTGGCAAGAACACAGGGTGCTTCCGGCACTCAGCGCTGCCACGACACAATCCTTGGCATCCACTCTTGGGACTAACCCTGTTCAGGCCCCAGGGAAATGCTTTCTACACAACCTTGCCCCATGGCCTTGAAACAAAAGGCAACTGCATCCAAATGCTATGAAGGTTTGTGATTGATGTTGTCATTATGAATGTAAGTTTGACAAGGTAGGAAGATTGGACATCTTTTATTTAAATGTTTTTTTGGTTTGTCCCATTTAAATATTTAGGCAAATGATGGGAGGATCTCCATTTGCACCCTTGACCGAGACCCCAGATACGTCAGGGGGTTTCAGCAAGTACCGTGGCACGTTGAAAAGATCCGTGGTATAAAGAAGTATCTTTTTTTTTTTTTTTTTTGCTTTTTAAGGTCACACCCAAGGCATATGGAGGTTCCTAGGCTAGGGGTCTAATCAGAGCTATAGCTGTCAGCCTACACCAGAGCCACAGCAACACAGGATCTGAGCCATGTCTGCGACCTATACCACAGCTTAGGGCAACACCGTATGCTTAACCCACTGAGTGAGGCCAGGGATGGAACGTGCATCCTCATGGATACTAGTCGGATTCGTTAACTGTTGAGCCACGATGGGAACTCCATAAAAAAGTATTTTTATTTTACTTCTTTTTTTTACCATGGTAAAACATGAGAGTCCAACTTCATTTTTTGCATGAAGTCATTGAAACGACTGCCCTCTCCTCCACTGAATGGTCTTGGCACCCTTGTTGAAAATCATTTGAGCATGTATATGAGGTTTTATTTGCGGGCTCTTTATTCTATTCTATTGATCTGTATGTTTAAGCCAGTCTTCCATTGTTTTGATGACTGTAACTTTGTAGTAAATTTTGAAATCAGAAAGTGTGAGACTTTCAACTTTGTCCTTCCGTTTTCAAAGTTGTTTTGGCTATTCAAGCTTCTTTGAGATTCCACATGATTTTTAGGATGGATTTTTCTATCTGAAAAAAAATGTCATTGGGATATTGATAGGGATTACATTGAGTCTATAGATCACTTTGGGCAGTACTGGTATCTTTTTTTTTTTTTGTCTTTTTTGGGGCTGCACCTGTGGCATATGGAGGTTCCCAGGCTAGGGATCAAATTGGACCTGTAGCTGCCAGCGTACACCACAGCCACAGCAATGCTGTGGATCCGAGCTGTGTTTGTGACCTACACCACAGCTCACGGCAACGCCAGATCCTTAACCCACTGAGTGAGGTCAGGGATCGAACCTGTGTCCTCATAGATACTAGTGGGTTCGTTAACAACTGAGACATGACGGGAACTCCAGTACTGGTATTTTAACAATATTAACTCTTGTAAACCATGAACGTTGGTGTCTTTTCATTTATTCATGTATTCTTTTTTTTTTGTCTTTTGTCTTTTTAGCGCTGCACCTGCGGCATATGGAGGTTCCCAGGCTAGGGGCTGAATCGGAGCTGTTGCTGCCGGCCTACACCACAGCCACAGCAATGCCAGATCTGAGCCACGTCTGTGACCTACACCACAGCTCAAGGCAACACTGGATCCTTAACTCACTGAGCGAGGCCAGGGATTGAACCAGCAATCTCATAGTTCCTAGTCCGATTCGTTTCTCTTGCGCCATGACGGGGAACTCCTATTCGTGTATTCTTTAATTCTTCTAGAATTTTTTTTATGTTTTCATTGAACAAGACTTTCACCCCCTTGGCTGAATTATTAAGTATTTTATTCTTTTTGATGCTATTGTAAATGGAGTTGTTTTCTTAATTTCCTTTTCAGATTATTCATTGTTATAGAAAATGCAACTGATTTTGGTGTGTTGAATTTGTATTCTGCTACTTTGTCAAATTTGTTTGTTAGTTCTAATGGATTTTTGTGGAATTTTGTGGTTTTCTACATATAAAATCATACCACCTGCAAGACCTCTCTTTACTTACCTTCTGCCTAGTTATTCTGTCTTTTATTGAGAGGAGAGTATTGAAGTCTCCAACTACCATTGTGGAATTCTCTATTTTTTCCTTCAGTTCTATCGATTTTTGCCTCATATGTTTGCTGGTCTGCTATTAGGTGCATAAACATATTCTTTTA
The DNA here is from genome assembly GCF_016906955.1 of Phacochoerus africanus. NCBI lineage: Eukaryota > Metazoa > Chordata > Mammalia > Artiodactyla > Suidae > Phacochoerus > Phacochoerus africanus. The sequence goes on from NC_062551.1 coordinate 81,285,215, forward strand.
AATACGTTCAGGTTGATAGTTCTTTTCCAGTCAATGGATGAAATACCCATTTTCATAAGGAGGTGACCTTTTTTGCTTACGCCTAGGCAGGGCTGTCATTTAGCCAGTATGTTCCCAATGGTTCTACTGGCTGTCGAATTTCAATGAGTAAAATGTCTGATGTTGTCTGTACTGTATGTACCAGCTGTTATTTTTCTTTTGGGTAATAGAATTCTGTGATCACTTTACATTTTTAAACTCAATTTTGACTCGGTAATTAAATTTGGCCAGTCCGGGAATTAGGTTCAGAGTTGAATGCTCTGGTTTTCCTTATTCCTCCTTCTGCCGCTTGCTAACTATATAGCTTTTGACATCGCTGAGATTTCAGTCTTGGAGGAAGACGGGTAAAGGAGACCAAGAAAGTTCCTTTTTTTTTTTTCTTTAATAAAGTTGTTATTTTATTTATTTTTTCTTTTTAGGGCCACATCTGGGGCATATGGAAGTTCCCAGGCTAGGGGAGCTACAGCTGCTGGCCTACGACACAGCCACAGCAACGCCAGATAAGAGGCACATCTTTTACGCTGCAGCTCACAGCAACGCCGGATCCTTAAACCACTGAGCGAAGCCGGGGATTGAACCCACATCTTCATGGATACCAGTCGGGTTCTTAACCCACTGAGCCACAATGGGAACTCCAAGAAAGTTGCTTGACCAGATCTCTTGCCAGGTGGCTTCATGTTTTCTTGGCTTGATGGATATCTGAAGCCTCCACTTTCTCCCATGGGTACTTTTGGGGGCTCTTCAGCCCCCACTTCTTGTAAGTTCACCTGGCTGCAGTTTTTTTGCTGTGGGCCATGTTTTTCCTTAGGTTGGCTGCTGCAGAAGCTCCCTCAGCTTCTGCCTCTTAGTGGTATACTTCCACTGGGAGAACCACCCTTGTGGGCAAGATCCCTCTGAAAATAACCTCACATGGGGAGACTATAAATACTCTAGTTTTTCTTTTCTTTTCTTTCTGTCTTTCTGTCTTTTTGCCTTTTCTAGGACTGCTCCCGCAGCATATGGAGATTACCAGGCTAGGGGTCTAATTGGAGTTGTAGCCACTGGCCTACACCACAGCCACAGCGACGCGGGATCCAAGCCGCGTCTTCGACCTACACCACAGTTCACGGCAGTGCCGGATCCTTAACCCACTGAGCAAGGCCAGGGATCAAACCTGCAACCTCATGGTTCTTAGTCAGATTCGTTAACCACTGTGCCACGACAGGAACTCCTCTTTGCTTCTTCTTCTACTTCTTCTTCTTCTTCTTTTTTTTTTTCTTTGCTTCTTTTCTAATTGGCATTAGGAAAATACGTGCAAGTTTACTGGGCTGATGAAAGCCTGGACTCAAAACGGTGGCAAGTTGTATTCTGAGCATTTTCTAGAACACAGACCCTAGAGACTATGCCAGTAGAGCAGCGTGGCTAAAAGCAGAGTTTTTGGTATCTCATTGGCCCAGGTTTGGGTTCTCTGGGTGTGACTTTTGGAAAATCGCTTAACCTATCTCTCCAAACCTCAATTTTCTCATCTGACAAATGGGAATAATAATATTATTTATCTCAGGAAGATTGTGCTGAGAATTAAAAAAGATAATGCATGTAAATTGCTTAGAACAGGGTCTTGCTCATAGTAAGTGCTCAAAACTTACTGCTGTTATCTAATGAGGGGTACCTTTGGGATATGCAAAAGATTGTACCTTTGAATTGCACAAGGTAATAGTTATAACAAAATATAATAAAGATCTATTAATTAAAGGCAAGGAGATGGTATTCAAATTCAGCCATGGGGAATGGGAATCAAGAGATCAGACTGCCCTTGGGTAAATTATTTCACTTCCCCATGTATTAGAAGCTGTGGGTTTAATGGAGACTTGTTGGTGCCTGTGTAATCACACCATGGTGTCAACTAGGCCAAAGAATTTTAATCATCTATTAAACTATGTCAGTATGTTTTTTCTGCTGCGGCAAAACACAAGCTCTTGGGCCATGGAAGCCTGACTCACAGTCTTTTCCCAAACCCAAGCAATCAGCCAGAGAACAAACATCAGGCTGCCTGAGTCAGTGGAAAATTCCAGATGTTTGTAGCCCATCAACTGCCAAATCAATGACTATGGAGGCTGTCAACTGTGATGAGTAAGTCGAGCTTATTAGCCTCAAGTTCCCCTAAAGGAAGTTCTGTCCCACAGGCATATTTTTTAAAAGGGCCACGTATAAATGTGATGTCTAGAAAAGCCTTTTCAGAATTTTTTTTTTTTTTTGCTTTTTAGAGTTGTACCCGTGGCATGTGGAGGTTCCGAGGCTAGGGGTCTAATTGGAGTTACAGCTGCCTGCCTACACCACAACCACAGCAACACAGGATCCAAGCCATGTCTGCGACCTGCACCACAGCTCATGGCAACACCGGATCCTTGACCCACTGAGTGAGGCCAGGGATCAAACCAGCAACCTCATGGTTCCTAGTTGGATTCGTTTCCACGACGGGAACTCCCTTTTCAGATTCTTTAAACCATTTCCCTTCTGTGTAAATTCACCAACGCCTCTTACAGACCCAATGTCAGAGAAGGAGCCCTGAATAACAAGGAAAGAGAATATTATCCTCAAAGCCAAAAGCCTGAAACTTCATTTTCACTCTGATGGGAGGGGTGGGGGTGGGGCATAAATCAGAAGTTTCACCTATATATTTACCCTGGCAATTTTGCCTCTAGGAATTTATTTAAAGGAAATGTATTTAAGAAAGTGAAGCTTTATCTCTAAGAATATTCAGCACAGCGAGTAACAGCAAAAAAAAATTGCAAACAACAGGGAGGGGTTGGTGAAATTAACCACAGCTCCTCGTAACAAAAACCACTCTTACCAACGAAGGTTTGTTGCACACACAGAAACACATTCACAGCACATTGAGTTTAAGAAGTGAAAAAAAGGTCAGGCAACAAGAGAATATATACCATTTATTATCATCTTTGTAAAAAGAAAGACAAAGCTCAATAACTGAGGCTTTCTATGTGCCAGGTGTTGCTCTAAGTACATCAAAGACATTGACTTATTTAACCCCTGCTCCATTAAGTACTGTTACCATCCCCATTTCACGATAAGGAAACCCGAGCACAGAGAGGTTAAAAAGCTTGCCAAGATCATACATCAGGAAGTCACAGAGCCGAGATCTGAGGCTGGACAGGCTTTGGAGTCTGTGCTCTTACCACTTTACGCTGCTTCTCGGTATAGGAAAATCATCTTAAAACCTTAAAACCTTATCTCTGTGGTTATCTCCAGATGGCAAGATCTTGAGTAACTTTTATTTTTTGTTCGTTTGCTTTTGCCTTTTCTACAGTTAATACACATTACTTCTGTAACAAGACAAACTCTAATAAAATTTTTTCTTTTCTTTTCTTTCTTTTTTTCTTTTGGCCTTGACCGCAGCATATGGAAGTTCCTGGGCCGGGGGTCCAATCCAAGCCACAGCAGTGATCCAAGCTGCTGCAGTGGCAACACCGGATCCTTAACCCTCTGAGCCACAGGAGAACTCCTCCAATGAAAATGTTTAAGAAGAGTTCCCATCCGGTTAAGAGGCGTTCCCATTCATTCAGCAGTAATAAATCCTCATATTCATGAGGACTCAGGTTCCATCCTGGCCTTGATCCGTGGGTTAAGGATCCGGTGCTGCCGTGAGCTGTGGTGTAGGTCGCAGTCGAAGATGTGGTTCGGATCTGGCATGGCTGTGGCTGTGGTATAGGCCGGCAGTGAATGATCCCCTAGCCTGGGAACATCCATATGCCACAGGAGTGGCCTTAAAAAGCAAGGAGAAAAAAAAAAAAGTTTGAGAAGGTCTTTGTTGCGGACTTGAATAAGTTTCTTCATTTGCAGAATGGTAAAACCCTCTCCTGTAGAGCTAATGCCAAGATTGAGGGAAACAGGGCTTGTGAAATGAGAGTGTGGGTTTAGGATGTGTAAGAAGTGCTAGGTGCTACAGCTCAAAGCAACACAGGGTAGAAAGCCATAACATGAGATGTCTGCAGAGTTCAGATGTCAAGCTGAGCACACGTGTTGTGGGAGCTGGAAGGTGTCCATGTCTCATCTAATTCTCTTCAGAGCCTCTCAGGACTTCTGAGCTGATGACTGTGTGCCTCTTCCTTACGTCTGGGCGTCAGTCATTGGGAGACAGGTATTGTCCCAGTCTTACATGTGAGGAGATGGCTCTCAGAGTCCACTTTTTTTTTTTTTTTTTTTTTTTTTTTTGGTGGGTATTGGTGTGCTGGATTTCCTCTTATTACCAATCCAATTGCCAGCCTGAGCTTGTTTTGGTTGTTCTTTTTTTTTTTTTTTTCCTTCTTTTTGACCATGCCCTAGGCATGTGGAAATTCCCAGGCCAGGAGTGGAACCCACACCACAGCAGCCACCCAAGCCAAAGCAGTAACAATGCCAGATCCTGAACCCGATGAGCCATCAGGGAACTCCTGGTCATTCTTCATAATGTTGCTGCCCATCCTGCTGGTCACACCGCTTCTGGCCTGAAGTGCTGGGAGCTCAGCCTCTGGAGGGCTCCAAGGATCAGACAGCTTGGATCAGCAGACTAGCTGGGAGCTTGCTGGTAGAGCCTGGGAATCCACCTGGGACAAACGCTTTACAAAGCTAACCTAAGTAACTCTGGTGTTTACGAGCTAGTTTCTCACTTTTGTTATTGGTGGTGGTGGTGGTGGTTGGCGTGATCACCACCTTTGAGGATTATGGAGGACGGAGGGGTGCCCTTCACACATACCTGTCCGTGCCAGGGAACTGACCTTAGAAAAATTTAGAGCAGAAGTTGTCAACCAGAGTGAGACACTGGAATCAGAAATACAGTGGGGCATTCCCGTGGTGGCTCAGCGGTTAATGAACCCCCACTAGCATCCATGAGGATGCAGTTCGATCCCTGGCCTCACTCAGTGGGTTAAGGATCCGGCGTTGCCTTGAGCTGTGGTGTAGGTTGAAGATGTGGCTTGGATCCTGCATTGCTGTGGCTCTGGTGTAGGCCTGTGGCTGCAGCTTTGATTGGACCCCTAGCCTGGAAACCTTCACATGCCATGGGTACGGCCCTAAAGGACAAAAAAAAAAAGTACGATGGGTAAAATCTATGTCCACCTTTGTAAGCTCTTCAGCTGGACCTGAGAGTTAAATGGATGTAAAACAGACTAACAAGGTAGAAGCGTTCAAGTTTACTTAATAAAAGTTTTATGTGGAGTTCCCGTCGTGGCTCAGCAGTTAATGAGCCCGACTAGCACCCACGAGGACACGGGTTCGATCCCTGGCCTCATTCAGTGGGTTAAGGATCCGGTGTTGCCATGAGCTGTGGTATAGGTCACAGACGCTGCTCAGATCTGTCACTGCTTGTGCTTGTGGCGTAGGCCGGTGGCTATAGCTCTGATTTGACCCCTAGCCTGGGGGTCCACTCTGGGAGGGCCTCACAGGGTCCCGCGTGCTTACAAGTGTCACAGGAGGTATGGGAGTTTCACACTGACTTCCTGTGCCCCAACTTAATAATTAGACCGAAGTGCCTGCAGTGGCCAAGGACTGATATGCAACTTCTGGGGAATATGAGCGGAACTGTGCAACTCGGAACAGACGCTTCCCCAGGAAACAAACGCACCGAGTGTGGAGGGGTGTGGGCTTTGATACTAGTTTGGCAAGGGGATCAGAGCCCTAAGGCACGTCAAGATATCAGGCAGGCAGTCCACTTTACTCTTGGCTGGCCCTGAGAATTGCTTCCTCTAACTGAAATAAGCCATCAGCTGGCAGTCTTGCAAGCATTCAAAGCTGTACTCTGAACTCATAAACGAGCTTGAGGAAGAAAAAGAACCACCCTGAAAGTGATCCAGCCTGAAAGCTAGTCCGTTCGGCTAGACTTGTTCCGAATGTTCGGCAAATGTGGGTGTTTGTCTCACCTGCTCTGGCCCTTGTGAGGTCTAAATACAAGCATCAGCCCGCAGCTGGCCAGTTCTGCAAAGTCAGATGTTCAGAAACACCTTTTTGGTCCCACTTCTACTTACAGATTAGGCACTTAGAAGGGTTTCTTGATTTTGAGCTTCCACAGATACATAATTCAAAGCAGTTTCTCCGGGGAAAGGAATTCAGTGGAGTATGGAAATCCTCTCCTTTTTCCTTCTACCCCACAAGGTCTGAGCACAGTGTCTGTAACCTGCACTCCTTAGCAATGGTAGCAGGTTGGTTGTTGTGTTTACAATTAGCACAGCCTGTCCTTGACTCTTAGAGGAAGAACTGAGGAAACGACTCTCCCCAAACACCAGCTTCCCTCTCTGATAGGTAATAAAGGGAAAAGCTTCTGTGTTCCTTTAGGGCTGGGATGGAGCCTCATTCACTGTAGTCCCGGGGCTTGGCAGAGTGCCTGTCTCAAAGAAGGCTCCAGATAAATCTTTGTTAAATAAATGTTTAGTTTATAAACACCCACATATCTATGATGCACTTGGCACCCAGCACTGGTGGCTGATGTACATCCTGAGAGCTGTGTGTGTGTATCAACATTTTCCTATTTGAACTGAGAACCACTAATTGGATCACGGCAGTGGAACAGACTTTAAAGACCCGCCTGGGACAGGCAGAGGCTGTATCAGATGTCCTGAAGAGGCTGTGGTTTTTAACTCGTGCTCTCCAGTTCTGCATGGTTGTGGGCACTTGGGAAATATTAATGTAGGATGAGGCTGGAGGTATATTGTGAGGCTTCTGCAAGTCTGGGACATGGTAAAGGTTTAAGAGTGCTCTCCTGAGGGCAGCCTGACTCTGACTTTCTGGCATAGAATCTGCTTCAGGCAGATGGCAAGATGGAGGCTTCTGAGTTCCTGCTGTGGTTCAGCAGGTTACGGATACAGCACTGTTTCTGAGGTGGCATGGGTTCAATCCCAGTCTGGCACAAAGGATAAGTATATGGCATTGTTGCATCTGTGGCAGAGATTGAAGTTGTGGTTGGGATTTGATCACTGGCCTACGAAATTCCATTTGCCTCAGGTGAAGCCAAAAAAAAAAAAAAAAAGATGGATGCTTCGTACTGCCCAAGGTGCTCCTGCAGCCTAGTCAGCAGCCAGTTAATGTCTGATCCGGGCAAACCACCTTTTGGGTCCTGGGGAGGACACAGAAGGGCCTCAGATCGTAGAGCAGGCTCTGGAGTCTCAGTGTGTGGCTTTCAGCTTTAAACTATCTGAGCCTCAGATTCTTTATCTGTACAGAGGAGATAAAGACAGCACCTACCCCGTAATTTGTGAAAATTAAATGATGCAAGCAAAACTATTTAGCATAAGGCAAAGAGAGGCGGAGTAAGTATCCAATACATCATGTGTGTGTTTGTAAGCATCCAGTCCACTGCCTGTGTGTTTCTACATATAAGATTTCAAGAGCGATTGGAGTTCCTGCTGTGATGCAATGGGGTCTGTGGTGTCTCTGCAGCAGTTTAAGCTGCAGCTGTGGCATAGGTTGCAAGTGCAGCTCGGATCTGACCCCTGGCCAGGGAACTCCATGTGCCTCAGGGTGGCCAAAAAAACCCCAGAAAAACCAAAAAGATTTGGAGAGCAATTTAATTATGTAATACAATTCGAGGCCAGTGAAGTGTTGTTTAAAACACACACGCACAATAAAAATTTTTTAAAAAGTAACACAATCAGATCCATGAAGGTAGAAAGAACAGAGAGGGGAAAGTGTAGGAGGGACTACTTTGAAAGATATTTGGAAAATGATAATAAAAAAGAATTAGGAAAAAGAAAGTGCTTAGACTGGAGCTAGACTGTTCATTTTACAAACCACAATATTAAAAATACATTGCAAGGGTCTTTTTGTCTTGAATCCATTAAATACAGTTTGGCTATAATCTGGCCAGATGTCTAAAGCAGCTTCTTCAATTTTTAGGAAATAGATTATACTTTTAGTAATTTAGCAGTTGCTTACTGTGTACATCTAATTTGACTATAATAATTACCATCACAGAGTCCCACGCTCAAAAATATTTCTTCTCTTCTACACGTTTCACCAAATTAATTTGATTAACAAACTCCTCTTTTAAAATGCAGTTGCTTAAGTGGTTTTCTTAAGAAGTCTTAAGGTTGCAGGCTTGGCTTGGATCCTGCGTTTGCTGTAGCTGTGGTGTAGACCGCAGCTCTGATTCGCACCCCTAGCCTAGGAACTTTCATATGCTGCAGATGCAGCCCTAAATTAAACAAACAAAAACAAAAACCAAGAAATCTTATTAAAGTCCATGGCTAGAGAACCTGGGGGTGGGAGATGATGGTAGCAGGAAAACTGAAGCTAATAAGACTAATTATGTGGGACTTATTAAAAGCATATATAAATCCTGTGACAAAAATGCTCATATGGGAGTTCTCTTGTGGTGCAGCATATTAAAAATTCTGCCTTGGAGTTCCTGTCATGGCTCAGCAGAAACGAATCTGACTAGTATCCATGAGGACACAGGTCTGACCCTGGCCTCACTCAGTGGGTTAAGGTGAGCTGTGGTGTAGCCCCAGGGATCTGGCACTGCTGTGGCTGTGGTGTAGGCCGGCAGCTACAGCTCTGATTTGACCCCTTGCCTGGGAACCTCCATTAGCCTAAGGTGCGGCAGTAAAAAGACAAGACTAAAAAACAAACAAAAAATCCTGCCTTGTCACTGCAGCAGCTGGGGTCACTGCTATGGAGCAGGTTTGATCCTTGGCCAGGGGAACTTCCACATGCTAGAGGGCAAGGCCAACAGAAAAAGCCCAGGGAGTTCCTGCTATGGCCCAAGGGGATGGGCAGGCTGTCTCTGCATTGCCAGGATGCAGGTTGGATCCCCAGCTGGATACAGTGGGTTAATGGATCTGGTTAAAGGCTTGGATCTGACCCCATGAGGTGGCAAAACCAACCAACCAATCAAAAAACTCCTATGTTCATAGAAACTGGTGTTCTCTTTTAAAACACGAGCTTTGGGTTGCTTATCCATTTATTCCCAAGAAGTTGTCCTTTTCCTCTTTGCTGCACCTCACTGGCAAATGAACTGAACTCTTTTCTCCTCCCTTTATTTACACACTGCAGAAAGGGTTATAAGTAAGGGAACTCTCCTCTCAACAAACTCTTCTTGGGGCACTTACAACGTGCTCTGTGTTCAGAGAAAGGGAACCCTGCTTTGCCTCCTCCCCAACCCCACCCGGAGGATGTGTGCGCGGGAACTCGCGGACAAGTAGCTACCACATAGTGTGATTGAAGTTCAAGACCAGTGAGACACAAAGGAGGAACTGATTAACTTGACCCGCACGTGCGTCGGAAACGCCTTCACAGAAGAGGTAGCTTCTTAGAATTTCGAGGCTGGGGGCCAGGAGGGCAGGAAGGAACCGCAAGCTGGGGCGCTAGCGTGACCGAGGAACAGAGAGGGAGGAGTGTCTGGACTAAGTGGCCAGGGGCCAGCCTCGGAAAGCAACTTTGATGAGTATCTTCCATGTGTAAGAGATCGGTTACTCGGCTCAGTGAACTTAACTCGGGAACTCAACGCCCCCTCCAGTGACTCCCCATGGCCCGGAACCCACTTGGTTCCGAGTGCCACGGGACCCACTGGCCGGACAGCGCGGGAGGAAGCCGCTGCTCGAGTGGGCGGCCGACGCCCTTCTCCCCGGCGCCGCTTGCGCGCGTCTCTCGGACCCTGGAATCGGCGCGAGGGGCTGGTGCTGGCCGCGACCTGGGGGTCGGACGGGGCCTGGTGGGCTTCTCCCGCAAGGGGCTGGTGCCACTCGGGGGCCCGAGAAGGGGCGGCAGCCGGGGCCCGCAGCGGTCGTTCCCGACATGCTCCTCTCGAGGAGGATTTGAAACCCTCGGCCACAGCCACCTCCCCTCCCTCGGCCCCGTCGGGCCCCAGCAACAGGCGGCGGCCCGCGTGTCATTGGCCGGGCCGCGCGAAAGCGTGTTTTGATTGGCCGCCGCGCTTCCCGGCCCAGCTTCTGCGCTCACTGTCGCCTCCATTTTGTCGGTAGAGGCAGAAGGAGGAGGTCGGCCGGGACGATAAGGTGGCCTGCAGCAGGCTCGTCGGTGCCCGTTGGCTTCGCTCGTTCCGTGCCTCGTCTCTCCCTGGAAGGGGAGGGGGGCTTCGACGCCGAGCAGGAGCCGCCGCTGTCGTAGTCCCGAGCTTGAAGTCGGTGAGTGGCGGGCGCGGCCATGTTGGCGGCCGCGCTCCCCATTGTTGGGGGTAGGAAGCCAGATCCAGTGCCCGGCGGGCGCAGGCGGCGGGGAGGACCGGGTTCCCCGGCCGGGCCCGAGCAACGCGGGGCGGCTCGGAAACCCACCGCATCGGAAGAGCAGAACTTTCCAGGCTCATGTTGGGAATGACTCACGATCCGGGAATTCGTAGTTTCTTTAGGGCTGTTAAAATAGTCTGGAAGGGCCTCTCGCTCTTTCAAAAAAAAGAGGGCTTATTATTTATATGGTTACTTGGTTTCTTGGAATAGCAAATGAAATCTTGAATGTTTAATGTTCCTGATAGGGAGGCATTTTCATACATATTAGATGGGACAGTGACTTCAGTTATGGCTTGTGGAACTTCTTTTAAAATGGGGAGGAGTCAAGAGTTCAAAACTAAAGGAAACACTACATCACGTAAACCTGTTTGGAGAGGAGGCTTTGTGGAAACGGATGTGTAATGTGTGCAAAGATTGGAAAGTAATGGTGAGACTTTAAAAACATAGCCTCTTTAGGAAACAGTTTATGCCCATTTCTTGGCATGGCTGTGAAAGTTAATGCTTCTGTGGTTTGACTGGTTTTGGTCACAGAATCCGTGTGGGAATCTGAAAAGTTCCTAGAAAAAAGATACGACTTATTGAGAGATCTGGCGGACACCCTTCCCCAATTCCTTATGAGTTCCTGGATCTCAAGGCTTAGAAGAGTTCTTAGATGATGACAGTTCTAAGGTCAAAGCCACCTTTAGAGACATTATTTTCTGCCTTTTAATTAGGAAGTAGCCATTTAACTATTTCTGTAGCAAATAATAAATGATCGCTTTCTCCTGTTTTCCACGTGAAATAATTTAGAAATCTTTGCTTTTTAGCTAGGACTTCTCTCAAGGTTGTGTGCTGAGGAGACTCAGATGTTGGCCTCAGTTCCTAGGCTGAACTCAGCAGATCGGCCCATGAAAACTTCTGTATTGAGACAAAGGAAAGGATCTGTCAGAAAGCAACATCTATTATCCTGGGCTTTGCGGCAAGGAAGAGGACAGGTGGTGGAAATCCTGCAATCTGAAAAGCAGACTGAAAGGTATCCAAGACTTCATGTTGAAATGGGGCAGACATTTTTATGGACTCATCCTAAACTGTTTAAGTAGAGGATCATACCAATTTGTAAGTTCATTTTTCTCAAGAAGTAACAAAGGCTGTGCATATGAAGTGTGGGCACTGTAATTAAGTAAAAAGCAGCTGAATAGCACATCTTTGAGTCTTCCCCCAAGGTTTCTGGGGTTACAAATTGTGACTACTGAAGTTTTTTTAAAGTTTTAAACTATCTTAAGTGGAATTTTACTTAGCATTTTGTTTCCATTCGCTTACAGGTGACAAAGAAGCTGAAGATGGGTGGTGGAGAGAGGTATAACATTCCAGCCCCTCAATCTAGAAATGTTAGTAAGAACCAACAACAGCTTAATAGACAGAAGACCAAGGATCAGAATTCCCAGATGAAGATTGTTCATAAGAAAAAGGAAAGAGGACATACTTACAATTCATCAGCAGCTGCATGGCAAGCCATGCAAAATGGGGGGAAGAACAAAAATTTTCCAAATAATCAAAATTGGAACTCTAGCTTATCAAGTCCCACCTTACTTTTTAAGTCTCAAACTAATCAGAACTATGCTGGAGCCAAATTTAGTGAGCCACCGTCACCAAGTGTTCTTCCTAAACCACCAAGCCACTGGGTTCCTGTTTCCTTCAATCCTTCCGATAAAGAAATAATGACATTTCAACTAAAAACCTTACTTAAAGTACAGGTATGAGATAAAGTACTAATGTTCAAAGTTAGTCAATATTTAGGGATAATTGGCAATTGTTTCAGACTAAATACACAAGGGAATTAATCTGTAAAATAGCTTGCGTAGAAAATATAATTAGACTTCATCTTGTTTTATGTGTTATGTGCATTGATGTAATGATAGAATCAGTGCAACTTAACTAAGGATATTTGTACTTGATATCAATACTAAATTAAGTGTTTTCAATGGATTAACCATTCAAATGAAACCATTCAAGTGCAGATTTGGGGAGTGATAAAGGAATCAACCTTTTCTATTGCTTGTTGGGAAAATTAAGATTATCATTCATGGATCAGTAGGTTTACTTGTTGAAAGCTGGTGAATCTGATGATAAGCATCAAATTAAAACATACAGGGGTTGAAAACTAGTTGAATATTGAGTTCAATGTTCTAGAAACATCCAGACCAGTTACATATCAACAACCTGATGCACTGCCAAAAAAATGTGAACTTTTAAAAAAGATTATAGTTGTTTTAGTTAACTAAATGGTGTACAGGGCACTAGGGGCTATTAGAATGAAATAGTATACCCCACTGGCCTTGTATATGACATGCAGTGGATAGATGTCTGCCAACAAAGGCACCAAAATCATTTTTTATGGAAATAGTATTTGGTGTTAACCAAGTAGCTTTCAAAATGCGTTTTTGTATTATGGCACTGCACAAGCTATTCTGACAGTGATCTGGCTTCACATCATCCTTGCAAAGCTTGTTTAAAGTGGGGAGCTGTATAATGTGAAAGTTTTAAGTAGCTAGGAAAGAGCCATGTAAATATATGTAATAAACTTGTAGCATATGTAAAATTTTATTGGCATTTATCCTACAAAAATAGAATATTTTAGTATGAATTTGCTGAATGTAAGACATCAACTTTTTTTATACTATGGCCTAATTTTAAAGGTCTAAGATAACTTCTTTTAAAAGTTTGCCCTTGTGCTAAAGTGCCAGTGTATGTATATTATAATTGATCTCACTGTAAACTATATTTCAAAGCAAATCTTAGTGTAAGAAGTTTTATATAACTGAGGTTTGAAGCTGCTAAAACACTTCCTATTTTTGAGATGTGAAAATGCAGTACGGGATTATTTTTTCTTTAAGCCCAAAGATTATTAAGGGGTCCCCCTAACCCTAAAGATTCATTTTGGCTTTCAACAATTTGTGTAACCTATGAGTATAATATACAATGCCAGTGTATTTTTTTTGTCAAAAGATGTAACCCAGGGGACCACTTAGTGCAAAAGATGTAATTTCTTGCAATACCTTAATGACATGTTTTGCCTGCCTTAAAGATAAATGCTAATTATAACAGCTAAATTAAAATGTGTGTGGGGGGGTCTATTTAAAACTTGATTGTTAAGTGCCCTACTTTCTGATTTGGCGGCTTTTGGGGGATTGTTTTTTAAGAGCAGAATTGCTAAATTGTATTTCTCCAAATAACTTCAGATTAGGTAATATTGCCCAAGTCAAACAATGACACCCTAAAGACATAGTACTTAATGTACATCAATGAATTTGAAGCATGAAATTTAAAAAATAAAATTATTTTTTACCCCAGTGGCTTAGTTTTTATCGTATAAAAATTTACCAATGTGTAGTATTTTTAGAATGCACATAATTAACCCAACTTAGAATAATAGGACTGTTGGTTTTAAAAGGCAACCAATGTGCTCACGTACATTAGGATTAGCAGCCCTACCATCAAAAAAGCAACTGCCTGTGATCTCTCAGCAAATACATAGAGCTTCCGAAACCACCTGATTTGAATAAAACAGGTTTAATTACCCTTCTCTTTCCTACTTTCTAAATAGCAAAAAAGAATTCCAAGTTGACAAGAACCCTTGTGTTCCCATACTTAACATATAAAGGTGTAACTTCTTTTTGTTGTTTTTTAGGGCCACACCCAAGGCACATGGAGGTTCCCAGGCTAGGGGTCTAACGAGCTGTAGCTGCTGGTCTTTGCTACAACCACACCAGATCCGAGCAACGTCTGCAACCTACACCACAGCTCACAACGCCACATCCTTAACCCACTGAGCAAGGCCAGGGATGGAACCCACAACCTCATGGTTCCTTTCATTTCTTTGCCATGATGGCAACTCCTAAAGGTGTAACTTTTAAATTGTACGCTAATTAGGCAGTGAATCTGTGGGCCAGGCTGTATTTTCTCATGCAAACTATAGGAAATAAAAGTCTTCACTTTCATCCTGTTATATTTCCAGTGTAATTTCTACTAACAAACAGTGCCAAGTTCTTTTCTGTACTGCACTGGAATCACAGTAGATTACAATTCTCACCCCAGGTATTTATTTGTTAGGTTTTGATGTTGCATGTAAATACAGTATATACTTTTTTTTTTTTAAGGGCTGAATCCATGGCATATAGAGGTTCCCAGGCTAGGGGCTGAATCAGAGCTATAGCCACTGGCCTGTACCACAGCCAACACAAGATGCGAGCCACATCTTTGACCTACACCACAATCCTTAACTGAGTGAGGCCAGGGATCGAACCTGCATCCTCAGAGATACTAGTCAGATTCGTTTCCGTTGAGCCATGATGGGAACTCCAGTATATATTAGATATTTGGTTTGAGATTGACTCAAGTGGTAAAAGTGTTGAGAATTACAGCTTTTTGCCTATAAAGATTTTTAATAGCTAAGAGTAACTTAGCAATTAGCTAATTATCCTATCAACATCTCCTAACTCAGAAAGTATTAAGTTATGGTTAGCCGACAGGAAGTACAGTGACAGAAATTTCCCAAATCGTACTCTGAAGAATCAAAAAGTTGTTAAGAATCTACTTATCCCTGTAGGGCTGTAGTTAGTTAGCCATAGTGTGAGCATTATCTGCCAGTGTATATAGTAGGATGGAGTCCATAACCTATCCTTTAAGTTCTGATAAATTCTCTTCATCCCAGAAGCAAGCACAACGTGGAAAAAAACCGAAGGGTTTTGGTAAGTTTTCTAGTGTTTAATTGTATTCTCATAGGCAATTACTTTGCAAAACAAGTGGGACAGAGTACATCTCAAACCTCTTATACAAATGAGGAAAGCCTACCTGGCCACAAATCTGTAAGGCAGAGCTAAACCTAAAAAAAAAAAAAAAAATCCAAGATTTTTTGGATCCTAGACCAGTTTATTTCATTATCTAGCATTCAGAGAGATCTACAAAAAACTGGACACAAACGCCTTTTCTACTTCTTTACAAACTACTCTGTCAATTATCAATAAAATGAATTCACATGCCTTGCTTATTAATCCCATCTTTAACATAGGGGTGAAACAACTGTTAGGAATACATAGAAATAATGCAATGAACATAACCAAATCTGTTGGAGGGGGCAAATGAAAAAAACCCGGGAAGGGACCTTTTCTATAGCAGCTAGCTATGCACAGATGTCAGCAGTTGAAGACAAACAGGTTGCTTACTTCATTTATCAATCAGGACAGTTTATGCATGGAAGTCCTAAAAGCGAGAAAGACCTCCTATGGAACACTGTTAAAATTAACTCCTGCGCGACCACTGTGCTGTTGAAGTCACAGCCTCCCCACTTCAAAATATCTCAGAATTTTACAAACAAGAATATGGTCAAAATGCAATACAGTGAGACTAAAATTTGAAAAGCCAGGCTGGAGAGTGAGTCATAACAGCTATGAGATCTTGGATTACATTTAGCCTCTCATTCAGGAAAGCTACAAACAAAATACTTTTTGTAATTAAATTATTTTTATAAATTATTAAATCTTCCCTCTAATTGAACTTGTTTCCATTATATTAACCACATTAAGTTATTAAAAATTTATTTTAAAAAATAACAGAAACAAACAGGAACCAAGTGAAAAACCATGAACACTAATCTAGTATCTCCCACTTACTTGCTGTGTGATCTTGGGTAAGTTCAAAAAACTAAAAAATTAAATAGGAGTTAAAAAGACCTCCATTTCATATCTTTCGGTGTATCCTGCTATATTTTCAAAATCTTTATAAATTACAAGCTTAAAACACTTCCATATATTTAGATGAATAACTTTACATGGAAAATTTTAAAAGTGGCAGAAATAAGACAAATCAAATATGCAAGTGATGAAATCGATGTATAGGTAAACTTCATGTCCTAATAAGGAACTAAGGAATCCAAAACATTTTGTGATGCTATAAAAGTTATTTATTAACTATACACAGAACATGTCCCCTATAAAATGTACATGTAAATCACTAAAAAGTATAATTTGGTGAACATTTTCTCAATTACAGAACATACTAAATCAGTGGGATAACAGCTCTCTGTCTGCCTCAAAATAAGTCTAAATTATAGCACCCAGAGTCTCCTTTATATCTGATGCAAAGTTAAATACTTATTTGGGGGACTATTTCCTAATATGTGTTTGAGGAGGCAGAGTTAACAACTTAATATAACTAGTATATTACAGTCACTGCACAATAAATCAGTTTATTACAGATGAAAACATCATTTTTTCATTATTTGTACTAATGGGATGCAAACAAATACTGTATACTTTTAATGGCAAATAACCACAAAATTACTTATCTTTGATAGTATGTTGGGTTTTGTAATTACATAGGATATAAACGGTGTAAAATATTATAATACACCTCAAACAAAACAATGAGGCCATACTGTAATGATTCACTAGATTGTGCTCAGTAGACATTTATCGAATAAGTGTATTTTACCTATTTTTCTCCCCAATTACCCAGTACAATTTTTGCCCACATCAGGGCTCAGCAAATGCTTGCTCAATATACTGACTAGGAAAGAGGTGAGAAGAGATGGACCCTCTTAGCTGGATGTCAAGTATTATAATTGGAATTTACTTGGGAGAGTGTTTAGGGAAGATGTAAACCGCATGTGGCATACAGGTAAGTAAACTCAGATGCCAACAAAGCAAACCATTACGCGGAAAACACTGGCACTGGAATAAACAAAGGCAAGATTTGCCAACAGCAAAAATAGAACTGACTTTAAAAGATAACCAAGAAAGTTTATACTGGACCATACCTTTTCTCACCCAATTCAGTTTGAGACAGACCAATAGAGGCACTGTAAGAGACTATGGCTGTCTTCCTTGACATTCAGACATCCTAGTTTCCAATAACTTAACATGGATCTGTTACCCATGAATCAGTATAAACCTATTCAGATTTAGGGATGAGTTTCCACAAGTACAAAGTTGAATTTCCTTTTATTTGTCCTAAAATGCTTACTTTCAAACTTGAAGGGACTTCAATTATTCCATGTAGTTTCGATAACATTCTTTTATCTTTTCAGACCAGAGTCAAAATATTCGTACAGTATTCATACTGCAGCACCTTCCACCCACCCTTTGGTCGCTTGAACTGCCCTTCTTTGGTTCTTTTTCCGCTTTCTCAGATCTTTCTTGAAGTGTAGTAAGCAGAACTGTACTGGGTATTCCAGCTGCAGTTTGGTCTTAAATAAAAGAAGGATGTTTGTCAGTTTGGTTTTCTTTATTCTTCTCTGTGGTATACAGGATTTTGTTAGTTGAACTGGATGTAGCAGCTTACAGGGCCAAATTTTCAAGAGAATAGTATAATAGTTCCCAGGTCTTTTCCCTGGGTTGTAACTTAATAGCTCATACTCTATGTAGCACCTTTCCTTTCTCACTGAAGCAATATCTGTCATTTTTCTTCTTGCTTACTTGGCTTCAAAAAAAAAAAAAAAAAAAAATGCAGAGACCTTAAGTAAAGAGAGGTGAAATGTCGGCCCTCACTTGAGTCTTGATATGTTCTATTCCACTATTGAGCACAGTGCCAGACACACAGTAGATACTCAATTATTATGGAACTCAACTATGCAATCCAAGATTAAAGCCTCTATAAGGATCCTCATCAAGTATCAGTAGGATCCTAACTATCATGGGTTCAACTATCAAACAGTCCCTTTGAAGCCATGTTAGGTACATCACTTCAGAAATAACATATAAAGTTCTCAAGAAAGTAGTCTTAGTCTAAAAATAAGTGACACAAGTAAAAAGAAAAAAAAAATCAACCCTTCTAATTTCTATGTAGAAACTGAAAATAATTTTAATGGGCTATTTCCTCAATCTACTCTAATTTTAATCCTTTTAAAAAAATCATCTAAGGATCAGGCCTGGGCTGAAATCCTGGATCTGCTTTTATAGCCTTTTCTGTGCACCTCCATATGCTCATCATCTGTGATATGGAGAAAATAAAGTATATTTATCACAGGGTTTTGTCATGAGTAAATGAGTTAACACATAAAGCTTTTAGAACAGTGTCTGGCACATTATAAATACTCAATAATCTTAGCAGCTATACTCATCATTATAAAGTAGCTAGAACTCAAACCACAAAACATCTAAAACCAGTTTCTCAAAGTGATTATCACTTAATATTAACTGCTCACCCACGTTCAAGGCAAAATTATTTTAAATCATGCCATTAAAAATAAAGCCAAATCCATCTTGTTTAGGATGGGGAAGAGCAGAATTATTGGTCCATCCAATAATGAAAATATAAACCTAAAATTAGCTGACTCAAATTTGATTTTAATGCGTGTCTCAACACTACCAATAACGTCTAAGTTATTGAACTTAAGGGGCTTAATAAGCAATCACAAAACAACTTTGACATTACATATGGAAATTTAAAGTACTATGTAAAAAGATGTACCTTTTTGGTAAATTCTATCATTTCCAAAGTAATAGTTGTGCCTGGCTCAATACTGATTTTAAATATTCCTCAATCTACAAAGGACTGTTTCCATTGCTATTTTAGAATCTCATTCAAAACTATAATAATTCCAGTTAATCATTATTTCCTTCATTTTGTTTTTATTATAGCATGTTTGCTTAATTTACAGCAAGCAGAAAATAAGCTGGGTCTTGTTTTGATCCAAACATTGATGTTTTAAAGGTTGTACACAATATTTGTTAAAAAGAACATATAAAAATACCTTTTTAGAAGCTTCTATAAGAAAGAAAATACAAAGTTTAACCCCACAACTTTCCTCTTTGCTAGAACTGCAAACTACTGCTACAGTTTTAAATAGACTTTTTGTTGTTTAAACTATACATCCAGAAAAATCTAAAAAAATTAAAGAAACGTGCATATAAATGATTGCATAGCAGAACATGAACATTAACTGCAAACAGTAAAGAAATGAAAGTTAGAAATACTATCAAATATACAAAGGTTCTAGAATCAATCCTTTAAACACATTCCACAAACAGTTATTTAAAAACCATCTTTTGTTCTTTACAGGCAAGGCCTAGATTACTAAAACCAAAATTGAAAAAAGTAATCCTCTGAAAGGAATTGTTTCTCCACAACACTTCTTACTTATACCTGTAAGCAAGCAATCTGAAAATTTTAAAGATGCTAGCTTTTATTCTGAAATGAGATTGGACATGTCACTTTTTATTGTCCCCAAAATGATCTCACAGAAAGATGCTAGAAATTATAAATGGTAAGGGTATTATTTTTTTATTAGGTACTACACTGATAACACCTCAAGAGATGTGCCTTTCTTAAAAATTTTTTCCAATATTACTTTAAATCTCATGGCACCACAGAATCAGAGTGGGAGTGTTGTCTTTCAACTTGCCTCACATCAAATAAACTGAGGTGTGAAGAACAAGCCTCCTTCATAAAGAGACAGGCAAATTTTGATACAAACGCACACACCAAGTGCTGTAAGCATCAAAATTCAGTTCTTTTACACTATACATACACACAAACAAAACCTACTTTGAAACAATTTACCTGCTTTTAAGAGCAGTAAGAAGACTAAGCCGTATTATGGTCAGCAATGCTCCTCAAAGTTTAGAGTAATTACATAAGAGCATTCTTTTTCTCTTAAAATTATTTTTGCCATCATCAACCTGCCCAAGGTGAGTTTTTCCGACGTTTGTTATGTTCCAAATCTTCACAGAAACCAGAAAAAAGCAGTGAAGCCTCCATGTTCAGTCAAAAAACTCAATCTCCCTGAAAATGCTACTCAACCCAGTTGGCATTATTTCCCAAAACAGTGGGGTTAACAAAATAACTATTCCACACTATGCCATAAATTATCATCACGGGCCTAGACAATCTTGACAAGACAAAGGTCCACCCTGAACCTAAATGTGTCTGATCAGTCAGTGCTGTACTGTGGCTACAACTTCACTTTTGTATCATTCTATCTTTTATTAGCAAGCTACATTTCTAGGTTAACAGTTCTACCAAATATGGATATCAAAGTTTATTTTTAATAAGACAATGTTGCAAATTATGGTCAACCAACATCTTTTCACCAATACTTCAAGCATAAAAAATGAGAATCTTTACAAAAATATACAGAGACACCACAAATTGGTAGCTGCCCATAACATTAAACAAACTGGACTCTTAAGAGTGGCTTCTCAACAGCATATCATTTTAATTATAACCATTGCTTGGTACAGGGAAAACTGACAAGTGTTTTTTTAAGCATCATTGCAACATTGTATTCCTGATAATTTAAGTAAACCAAACTATGAGTAAATGAATGATACATGCCTAAAAATATCATGGTTTTATACTATCAGTGGCCACTGGACTTAGGACTAGTCCAAGACCTTGATCTAGATTTTGACCTAGACCTAGACTGTGATCTTGACTGAGATTTGGATCTAGGTGGTTCTTTTTTCCTTGATTCCTTTTCATATCTTGAGCCAGACTTATAATGTGTTTTGGAATCTGTTTTAGAGGTGCCTCTAGTTTTGGTGTGAGATGCAGACCTAGAACGTGATTTAGCCTTCATTTCTTTCTTGGGCTGGGACTTGGACCGTGATCTTGAATTGGATTTAGATCTTGAAAAAGATCGATTTCGGTGTTTGAATCTTTCAAAACAGAGGAGAGATACAATTAGAGTAAAAATTAGATTCTATATTAATCAAATTGTTATTTTTAGAGTAAAAGTTCACTCTGAAATTGAAAAATGTATAGTCTTTTTCAAAGCAAAGTTATTTACCTATCATTGTCGGAATGGCTTCTGCTACGCCGTGGTCTTCCAGTCGGTCTACTGCTAAAAAGTACATCAGAAAAAGCAAACAGTGACACATGTCTATTTATAAAGTCTTTTAAAATTTCTAATTAGGAGTTCCCGTCGTGGCTCAGTGGAAATGAATCTGACTAGCATCCATGAGGACACAGGTTCAATCCCTGGCCTTGTTCAGTGGGTTAAGGATCCAGCACTGCTGTGAGCTGTAGTGCAGGTGACAGACGAGGTGGCTCGGATCCCATGTTGCTGTGGCTGTGGCGGAGGCCAGGAGCTGCAGCTCTGATTGGACCTCTAGGCTGGGAATGTCCATATGCTGCAGATGCGGCCCTAAAAAACAATAAATAAATAGTGTCTAATTTAAAAAGTGAAGCATAAAACTTTTTAAATGAAGCACTAAAATATTTTTAGTCTCAATGAAGCATTAACAATGCATGTAATTAAAAGTATACAAAATGATTTAAAAAAATTAAAGGCTAACAAATCTTTTCTGACAGATCACTGGGCTACATATCACACTTACTTTCTAGGGCTATAAGATCTTCTATAGTTGTAATCAAAGGACCGACTTCTTGATCTCCTTCTTTCGTAACTTCGGCTTCTAGAACGCCTATATCTGTCATAATCATCATAGCGTGAAGAACTGTACACATTTCTCCCTTCCTTTGCTTTCATCTGATTTGGAGCTATGAAATAAATGGAACATAAATATTTATGAACATTAAAAATATAGTTTTTAAGCCTCCAAATTACACGGAAAATTCGTGCATCCTCTTCCCTCTACCTCCAAATCCGTGTCAAGACTAATTATGAACATTGATCTTGGAAAAGGTATTTATTTTCAAGTAAGTCTATCAGAAGACTTATGTTAAAAATGATAATTTCGGAGTTCCTGTCGTGGTGCAGTGGTTAACAAATCCGACTAGGAACCATGAGGTTGCGGGTTCGGTCCCTGCCCTTGCTCAGTGGGTTAATGATCCGGCGTTGCCGTGAGCTGTGGTGTAGGTTGCAGACGCGGCTCGGATCCCTCGTTGCTGTGGCTCTGGCGTAGGCCAGTGGCTACAGCTCCGATTCAACCCCTAGCCTGGGAACCTCCATATGGCGCGGGAGCGGCCCAAGAAATAGCAACAGCAACAACAACAACAAAAAAAAAGACAAAAAGACAAAAAAAAAGATAATTTCAAAATACCTCAACTATTTTTTCTTCAAAGACCTCTCACCATCTAGTTTGTTACCCAAAAATATGCCAACTACTTGTACATCAGGAAAATATACCATGAAAGTATTTTTAGAATTCCAAATTAAAATACAATTTATTTTTGAACTTTTTAGGGCCATACCCACGGCATAATGGAGGTTCCCAGGCTAGGAGTCCAATTGGAGCTACAACTCCCTGTCTACGCCACAGCCAGAGCAATGCCAGATCCTTAACCGACTGAATGAGGCCAGAGATTGATTCCACAAACTCATGGTTCCTAGTCGGATTCGTTTCCACTGCGCCACAAGGGGAACTCCAAAATATGAATAATTTTTGAACCATATACTAATTTGTAATTATCCTGCCATGGTTTCCATTCATTAGGTATACAATTAATGATGAAATACTTGCTGGTGATCTATGAATGATGTGTACTGTCAAAATGTGGTAACATATAGTCACACAGTTCTAAGAAACTATGACAAAGAAAAGAACATGTGCCTTAGACACACCCCCAGACAGTCCTCAATTCTGTTATCTCATTCAATCCAAAGAAGCAGATACTTTTATGTGTGTGTATAAATAACACAGTGACCAACCAGGAGGAACCCAACACCCACCCAAAAACTAGAGAATCACAAGAGCTTGTGTCTACTTAGGTGGTTCTTCCTCTCTTCAGGAGTTACTTTAATCTCAATCTTTTCGTATCTTGCTCAAAGTAACATAATGGTTGAGCCAGAATTCAAACCCACGGGTTTAGTTGATTCCAAAATCCATAGTGTACTTCTGCCTCATTAGCATGAAGCCAACATCTGGTATATTCCTGAATAATAATATAAACCAAGTACTAACACAAAACTGATTCTAGGTCTACTCTATATAGTCTTTCCCAGTCTAATTCTATCTGTTCATTTCTACAGCCAGGACCCAGATAATCACCCAATTATACCTTGAAGATCTTTATGAAGGGAAATGGCTCAAGAGAACCAAAATTTTCCCAATTTTATTCCATTCAATTCCTCGCTCAGTATATTAAACACACCACAGCTGAAAAGCACTGATCTCCTCATTCCTAATCCTTTTGTCTACCCTGAAATTTTGCAAATTATTTCAGATAATCTCCTCGAAAACTATCTTTATGGGTTCTGAACAGATAAGACAAATTATACAAATACTTCCAAGAAGGACTCTCAAAATAATGTCTAAAAATAATGTATGATACAGATATTAGGCATAAAGGTACTTACTCTTCCGATCCCCCTGTGCGAACTGTATTTCAATTTGGCGTCCACAAATCCATTTTCTGTCCAAATTATGCAAAGCATCTTCAGCATCACGAACATCCTCAAATGTGCTAAATGTTAAGGGGCTTGGGAAGTTTTGCAAACTTTGATAACGATTGAAAATTCAGTTGGTAAGTCTGGAACAAGTCACAATCTCTCAATACTAGAAAATCAACCAGACCTCAATTACTAGTTGATTGATTTAGCTATAAATGCTTTACAGTTTTAAAGCACTTGTGATTTCCTAAGATATACGTTTGAAAACACAGGTGAATACATATTATAAAGCTATTCTTGAAATAAGGTTTGTTATAGCTGAATCACCAAGTAATCCTGAAGTCAAACAAGACAAAAAAGAAAAACAAATGCCAATTCTACTTTGCATATGAAAACAAAAATTTCTTAAAATCAAAACTGTTTTTCATATTTTTGTTTTGAATGAAAAAAAAATGCCAATAGTTCTTGTGTAAGCAAGTGGAATATACCTTACCTTACAAGAGATGAAAGCATTAAGCTCAAATTAATTCTTGCTATTTTTTCTCAGACTTATCTAACACGATCATTTCATGTAGTTGTCTTCCTTATACTGCACTGGGAAGACTGGTAGGCTAGCCACTTGTAGATATTAAAATAGAATCAAGCAATAATTAAGACATTGCTATACCAAAATCATATTACATCCACGCACAGATTATAAAAGGATGCTGTCAAGAAGTAACAGACCATTTCTAAAGATCCCGGGATTGGAAAGCCCTAACCACAACACTTAATATGTAGCTTCCCGCAAAGAAGTGGATATGGGACTTGGTTTTCAACTTGAGAATTTCCATATAGTATTTATAAGCCTAAAGCAACTGCTGATACCTGTTTTTGATCTGAGAAGCTAAGATGCTTTGTCCTATTCCCTCTATGTAAGCTTTACAAAGGTGTTTTGGCCAAATTTAACTCCTTTCCTAAAATCATCATTCTAATGGAACCCAAACACATTCAGAGCAATGTTTGATATGAAAGCTTTTGAAGGGGAGCTAGGCTAGGTTTGGGTGTGGATTTTCACTCTGTACTAAAATTCACTATTTTAACTTGTCATTTGTATTTCTTATATTTGAGAGAGGAGTACAGATCTTGAATGGTGATTAAAAAACATCTCTGCAGTGATACACTCCCTTCCTCCAAGACTGATACTAATACTTTTATTGCAGAGATTAAAAGGGCTGCCTCATTAGATTTCCTATTTCTAGTTTTGGAAGGACTTGAGGACCACAGCAGCGTCCCATTTCATTTCTCTCTTCCTAAGGCTTATTACGTGTAGTGAAGGAAAGGTTTTCTCAAGTCCTAAATCATGAGGCTTTCATCATGAAAAGACAAAGGTTGATCAGGAGTTTAAAACCTTCAACACTCTAACTGAACATCCCTCAAAGTTAATGTGGTTAGGTTCTAAAATAACTGAAAAGTATACATTCACTTAATGGGAATACTACTTTGTTATTTCCTGAGACAGAACAACTTCTTAAAGGAATCAGACCAAGAAGTGCAAAAAATTACCAACAAGAAAAAATCATCCTCTGGGGCTATCCTCAAAAACAGAATCCTGGGCTGGATGGACCATAGCAAGGTTCTATGTTACTGCTAAGAGAAGACTAGTTGGGAATGGGGTCAGGTAGAAAAGAATCACACCAGGGACAGCCAAATATCATTCTGATGCCAGTCACAGAAGAACGCTGTATTGGTGTGTGTGTGTGGGGGGTCCTTTGGAAAATCAAAAGATATCTATTTCCTTTTAACTAATTTAAGACCATAGAAAGATTTTGTGTATAAAAATAGATATAATCCATCTTTAGATTACTGTGGACAATAACTCTCTTTTGGCTCAAGTATCACATACCCTGAGTTAAACTCTGATCCTGGTTTCCAGGCCACCCCTAACCAGATAAAATCAGGTCAACACTGTAAGCCAGAATGCATTGCTACTTTTTTGTTTTTGTTTTTTTAAACCAAGCCAGATAAAGCTTTTATCCTCTCTGTACCAGAGCTTTGCAACCAATTCCCACAACTGTCCTTGATCACTTGCCTGGCAGGAGTAGCAGCTTTTGGCATTTCCCCTAAGTCTTGCTAGGACTCTGCTAAGTTTCAAGAGATCCACTGAATTTAAGCAATAAGAATTTTCTCTAGCTTGAAGTCCACAGCAGGAACCTTTGTCACAGGGAGATGGTCTCCACTGAAGGAAGTAATGTCACCTGAAACTCTTGGATCAGGGAACAATTTCCCAGAGATCCTGATCAGGTCCCCTCTTCTGCAACCCATTCTGGGCCAACTGATCATATGTACTGAAGCAGCCAGGGCCAGCAGGCTTCACAGAGCTAAGTTTGAGAAGTTAGGAGTATGTGTGTGCCATTAGCAGTCACTTTAAAATCTATAAACAGTAGTATCTCTAGTGGATTTGACATAATAAGACCACAAGAGCTGTTTCTAAGTAGTTCCCAGTGTATGCACCTGTCTCCCCTTTAAGCATGACTCTGTGGAGTCAGCCTGCCCCCAAACCTCATGCTAATCAAAGAGCACTGCCTGCTACCCTATGGCATCTGACCACCTGGTCCAAAACAGAAATAAGCTGAATTTAAGCTTAACAACATTATATCCTGGTACACTTGACAAGCTAAGAGAGAGTGCATTCATACAAAACCACATCACAACATTAAAGGCCCACATAAATCAAGTTACAGGTTTTGTCACTAGACCAAACCAGAGTAATTTTGAAAATTAACTGCTTACAAAACATTAAAAAAAAAAAAAAAAAAAAAGGAAAATAGTTATTCTGTAGGATACATCAGGTATGACTCCTTTAATCTTGGCCATCATTCAACTTCATCTTGACCTTTAACTCTTTAAGTGCTTGTCAGAAGGACTTGTCATGAGATGCTTGGCCAAATATGACAGATGGCTTTATCTTTAACTTTGAAAAACAACCTTTTCCCCCTTTTGTAGATAAAGCGAGGCTTTGTCTCCCATTAGGCTTGTCCTTCTTCCAGCTTTTCTTTATATTTTCTTTTCCCAAACTCTCCCTTCTCTTCAAGCCTGATCCTTAAGAGGTCTTTGGCTTGTCTACTTGCCTTAAGTGTTGAACTCTACTCTAAAGGTTCTTTCATGCTTTCTCTTTGGGGTCGCCATAACTGTACAGCTTTACATTCTCTGAGGTAACAACAGAGGACAGCAAATTAGGGGACAATATTAAAGAAGTTTACCTCATTGTTAAACAACTTGTTTTTGATCAAGTGACTCAAAACAAACAAGAATACCAAACTTTAATTGCTAAGCACAAGAACATATTAACTTTTGAGTTACATTAAAGGTGGCAGCAACCAGATTGTACTCAAATTTAACTCACATATTATAATTACTGATTTGAGTTTCAACAGCACGAATGGGAATTTAAATATTTTACTATTTTTGGATTAACTTTAAGAAAAGGAACAATGTGAGTCAGAATTAATTAAAAAAAAAAGACAAAACATTTATTAGCGGACAAAAAAAAACAACTACTTTTTAGATGTTACCTCTTACATAAACTTGAATTTCAAACTTCAACACCCCTCACTAATCAGCCATCTGAAGAAAGGATATTGAACATATGCAAATCCTCTTGGACGACGAGTGTAGAAATCAAGTGGAACATACACATCAACTATAGGACCATAACGACCAAATTCACGTCGCAAATCTTCAGACCTAAAACATCATGAAAAGACCCCAAATTTTTATGTTTACTACTTTTAAAGTTTATTTGTAAGAAATAGGTTTCTTTCTGAAATATTTCAGAAACAGGTTTCTTTCTGTAATTAAAGAGACTGTGCTATGTTCCTGGGTGACAAGAAACGGACAAGCTTTCTAAATTTCACTCAACATCAATAACCATCTGTAAGAATATACATGTCTTTTTGAAAAAGGAAAGCTAGAATCCAAGATTTTGGAAGATAAAAATGCAGTTTATAATAAAACTTATTACTACTTCACATTAACAACAGGAAAAAAGACATTTAAAGAAACTTGATTCCAACTTAGCACTTGTTTTTATCCACAGCCTTCATTTTTCATAAAAGGCACAATAGCCTTAAGTTGTATTTAAGTACTGCTATTTTTTTTTAACAATATCAAAGCAACTCTAGTATTCTGAAAATTACCAAGCACTTATTTTTACCTCTAAGTTTTAGCCACAGTTGGGAGATATGGTTTGAAAAATAAAAGTCACAAGTATACATAATTCCTTAATAAATGTAAAAGTGACATAAAAGGGAAAGTTTCCTAGACGCAAATTACTATTGCTTACTTTCTTACTTAGAATTAGGACAGGAAAACATCACACAAGGCTACCAAAATTAATTTTTGTGTAAAATGATTATTTGTGATACAAAGTTTCATCTTGTAATAAGATCTCTTCCAAAAAATTCTGACGGCAACTCCAAGCAATTAAGGGAATTGGTGAGAACAAAGGAACGGACTGGATTAATCCAATTTAGCTATCAATGGTAGAGGCTTCCTAAACTTCCCTTTTCAAAGGGTGACCACTACTTCCGAGAAATGGGAAGAACTAGTTTGTACTGTTTAACCGTTATTTTTTTTCTCTAATCTCAACATTCCCTTTCTCCGAACACCTCCAACATTAAAAAAAAAAAAAAAACCACGCAAATGTAACACAACGGCAACCAAAAATAGCGTAGCAAGTGCTTCGCCACATTCCCCTCCCTCGCTCCCGTTATTTCACCGCAAAGCAATTTTTAACTAAAAAAAATTTTCTGGGCCGAGGATGCGTGCACCTCAAAAAACGTGAACTTCAAATCAACGGGGAGCGGACGTTCGGCGCGGGCTGGACGCGTGGAGGGAAAACGAAGAGGAAGCTCCCCCTCCCCCGAACTGCGAAGGGGAGGGGACTGAAACCCCGCCACGCGGCCCGCGCTCTCGCGGCGGCCCCGGAGGACTAGCGGCGCCGCCCTCGCCCCAACGCGGCGGTTGAGCCGACAGCGACAGCGCGGCCTACTTCGGGCCCGAAAGCCGGCGCGGGACCCGCCATCTTCACCCCTTCCCCTCCCCCGGCCCAGCGCGCCGCCGCCACCGCCGCACGGGTCCTTTCCGAGCCTGCGGCCTCCCCGCGAGGGCCCCGGGGTACCTCCCCTGTACCTACCTGGTATCGTCGGCCACGTTCCTTACGAACAGAGACGTATTGGGGGGACGCAGATACCGAGACATGACTGCGGCGTAAGTCTCAGCACGGACACTAACGGGCTCAGCAAACCGTCCGCAGCTCTGGCGGCGGATCCTCAGACACACACAGCCAGAGGGCTCCGCTACGGCAACCGCCCCTTCTCGCGAGACTTCACTCCCGCCTCCCCCTCCTACCTGCAACGGTTCCCTCCCGCGAGATCATCCGGCGTGCGCCTGCGCATGCGGACCGCTGGAGTACGTGCCGCAGCCTCGGTCTCATTCATTGGCCTCTCGAGCTTCCTCCTCTTTCCCTCCCGCAGCCCGCTCTTTCTTTAGTGCTTTATTTTCCCGCCCTTTTCTGCCTTGCACCTCTTTTCCCCCTCCTAACCCCCCAGGTCAGATGCTGTAAAGTACGCTAGACTGTATGGTTTTTACAAACTAGACGGAGTTTAAATATAATTCGGAAAGAGTGCCTTACTTTTTTCTATCTGGCCCACGTTATATTAGATCGCTGACCGGCAAGAGAAGAATTTACAGCCTCTGGTGTTAGTGTGAAAAGGAAGGAGATGTGTGTCCTTGCAGAGAGATAGGCCTGTCTCTCCAGTGAGTCTTGCACGCGATGCGCTCACTCCCTGAGCGCCTTTGCCCAGGCTACTTCTCACGTACCCTTCTTGGTCATTTCCTCACCTATCCACGCTGTTTGCTCCTAATTAAAGGCCGTTCCCTACCAAAATGGGACGCAAACCTCACATCTTGGTCTCTGTTGTCATCTACAGTGTATTCCTTGCTAACAACTTCACGGGTATGTCTTGTTCGTGTATTGCAGTGTTTCTCCAATAATTTGTGGATCTCGGGGCAAAATGAAAACATTCAAAAATTAAGATCACAGTAGCAGAGCATTAAGTCTGAGAGCAGGGTCCTTTGCATCTGCACAGGTGGCACAGCCATGAAGCCTCCATGAATGTTAGCGATTATTATTATTACTCATAATGCCTTGAGAAACAATAGGAGAAAGTGAGGTACAAATACTTCCCTCACTGGAGTTGCTTCCTGCCTCACACACCAAGTGCACCTTTGATCTTTTGTGCTTTAGGATCCCAGAGTCTTGAAAAAGATACTGGGAAAATTAGAGAAAGTAAACACCTTTCATCTGGGGCCTGAGATGGGCAGTTTACCAAATTATAAATCTGCAGCAAGTGGTGGGAGGTGGACGAGGAGATACACCAAGGAATTTTGCAAGTACAACCCTTCCTCACAAAAAGTGCTACCATGTGTAGTCAAGAGCACCACAGAATACCAGAGTTGGTAATTTTTTTGAAAACCAAATATTAATCTCTGAGAACAGTCTGTTGGCACTGTGCCTCTTCTTGAAGAAATTATGTTTCATTGAGATTGATGTCAGAAAACAACTTTCCTTGGGTGCTGTTCTCAGAATTGCACAAATAACACCCCAAGGTAAAGCGGAAAGTGAAGTCTATGGATTTCCTTGACCCCGAAACAGCTTCTTTCCTGATTTGTGGGCAATGGCAGACATATCATGTGTTGGAATTATCAGCCTGTCTCTGTAAGCAAAGCCAAATCCTTG
The DNA here is from genome assembly GCF_016906955.1 of Phacochoerus africanus. NCBI lineage: Eukaryota > Metazoa > Chordata > Mammalia > Artiodactyla > Suidae > Phacochoerus > Phacochoerus africanus. The sequence goes on from NC_062551.1 coordinate 81,315,513, forward strand.
AGTCAATTCATCAAGCTTAATTTTATGGCTACAACGGTTTCATTCCGACAATTGCCAAGGATGGGGCTGGGCACTATCTTTGTCTCCATAGGCAAATAATCATCTAGAAGCCTGCTCTTTAAATGTGTTTAATAAGACGTGCCTGGTATTTCCTAGACATCTTCTCACTCCGATGAGCAGGCAACAAGCCAAGTTTCCCAGACAGAAGAGGACTCAGTGTTCCCTTTTAGCTATTCCTTCCTTGTGGATCAGACACTTTGGGGCACACATGTAAACACATTATCAATTTACCTAATTACAGGCTCTTCTTTGAACCACAGCCTCCCACTAGTTTTGCTTTGTGGGTAGATTAACCACTAATGCATTTGCTCATATTATTCCTGAGATGATCTATGCTAATACATGGATTGCTACGTCGAATCTGCCTAAGGCAAAAAAAAAAAAATCGCTTGTTATATCTTAGCCTCATTTTAATATCTTAACATTTTTCCTAGATATAAATGCCCTGCATTTATTGTTAACATTTTGGAAATAAACCTACAAAAGCAACAAACATCCCCTGTGGTCACACTATTCAGAACTCATTCCTTCTAGAACATTTCCACATTTCTAAGCATTTCTGTAAGCATTAAAATTGGGAGTCATACTAGCATATGACTTAGCATTTAGTTAGTACCCCTGAGCCTCAACTTTCTCATCCAAAGATAAGGATGAAACATTTATAACTGATAGGATTTTACAAGGATTAAATGTGGTAATACATGAAAAGAGTCTTACACATAGTAGGTGATCAATAAATAGTGTATTAATGTTATTATTCTGGAGTTCCCGTTGAGGCTCAGTGGATAAAGAATCTAACTAGCATCCATGAAGTTGCAGGTTCGATCCCTGGCCTTGCTCAGTAGGTTAAGGATCTGTCATTGCTTTGATCTGTGGCCTAGGTCCATAGATACAGCTCGGATCTGGCGTTGCCGTGGCTGTGGCTGTGGTGTAGGCCAGCAGCTGTGGTTTAGGCCAGCAGCTGTGGCTCTGATTTGATCCCTAGCCTGGGAACTTCCATATGCTGTGGGTGCAGCCCTAAAAAGAAAAAAAAATGTTATTGTTCTCATTTGATGGCCATGATTACAAGTGGAATCATTACAAGTAAAGCAATACAAGAGTACTTAGCTCAGTACCAGATATTAATGTAGTTTCATCTCTGTTGGAGGACCCCATGGTCTGGTACTTAGCTCAGTACCAGATATTAATGTAGTTTCATCTCTGTTGGAGGACCCCATGGTCAGGAAACAATGGATGCTAAGAAAATGGAGTTCCCATTATGGCCCAATGGGACTAGAGGTGTCTCTGCAGCACCAGAATATAAGTTCTAGCCCTGGCCGGGCACAGTGGGTTAAAGGATCCAGTATTGCACTTGTGGCTCAGATCTGATCCCTAGCCTGGGAACTCCACATGTCAAGGGGCGGCCAAAAAAGAAAAAAAAGATGAAATCTTAAATATTTCCAAATCAAAGAGGATAGTCAAGGCTGCTATTTTTGAATATTCAGGCTGTGTGCCACTCAACAAAGGAGGAGAGTTTACACAGACTCTAATATAGATGGTGCCCTGTGGATTTGTTTACTGTACAACCTCAACAGTCATATGTGGTGGCTCTCAGGATAACAGATGATTATTAGGGAGTTCCTGTTGTGTCTTAGCCGTAAGCAACGTGACTAGTATTTTTGAGCATGTGGGTTCGATCCCTGGCCCCACTTAGTGGGTTAAGGATCAGGTGTTGCTGTGTGAGCTATGGTGTAGGTTGCAGATGTGGGTCGAATCTTGTGTTGCTGTGGCTGTGGCTGGCAGCTGCAGCTTCGATTTGACCCCTAGCCTGGGAACTTCCATATGCTGCTCAAGTGCAGCCCACCCTCCAAAAAGCCAGTTAATAATCTTCAATGCATGGAGTTCCTGTTGTGGCACAGCAGACAAAAATCTGACCAGTAGCCATGAGGATGCAGGTTTGATCCCTGCCCTCGCTCAGTGGGTCAGGGATCCGGCATTGCCGAGAGCTGTGGTGCTGGTCGCAGATGCAGCTTGGATCCAGCGTTGCTGAGGCTGCGACGTAGGCCAGCAGCTGTAGCTCTGATTAGACCTGAGAACTTTCATATACCTCCGGTGCAGCCCTAAAAAGACCAAAAAAAAAAAAAAAAATCAGTGAATAATCGGATGTTTTGTAAAAGGAGAGCAGAAAGCAGTTAAAGATACCTTTAGATTTTATGATCGCAAGGACCCTTGGGGATTAAACAGCTCAAATTCCTCACTTTCCAGGTGAGGAAAGCGAGATCCAGAGAGGGAACTGATGTGCTTCGTCTAGGGAAGAACTGAGACAAGAACCATGTTTGCAGGTTCTTTGCAAATTGCCTTTTGTGTTGATGAACAATTTGTTGATGGGACTTAGCATTCTGAGCCACACCTTAAAACCTCCATAGAAAAGGAGGATTTATAACTGCTTGGCTTCTTTTAACCTTTGTCGGGAGCAGACTCAGGACCGCTAAACACATATTTGTTTAGTTCTGAGTCTTTACACTTTAGTGTCTTGAAAGTTTTCTCAGGGCACCCAATTCCTGTGGAGCAACACCCGCTGAAAGCATTTTGTTTGCTTCTGCTTTGACTTGGTATCAGCTAGCAAGCTCTGTGGTTTAATAATACCCTCAACCAGGTTGCTAGTTTGATGGTAATCTGAGAACAGTGTCTCTGGAGGCCAACTGTACTCCTTTGAAGTTTGCTATGAAGAATTGACGAACTGCTCCAAATTAGATTTCAGAATCAAACAGGCAGTCTTAGTGGGGTCTATGGGAGGCTGCAGGAAGCTGATATTGAGTAGTAAGTGATGTGGCTTCACATTAATAACTGTCGATTAATTGCTAGTTCATTTTCCCTAGCCTCCACCACCAGAAATCAGCAGGTAAGTGGATAGGTTGGAGGCAGAATGCCACTAGGTGTTGTGGGGATACCAGAAAGGCTAGTTGGTCCCTGTAAGCAGCACAGACTAGAGGAATTCAGAGGTTGGAAAGAGGCCCAAGGGCTGGTGCCTTTGGGAGGGGGTGAAAGGATGAAAATGCAACCTAACCCTCCCAGAACCCAGGAAGTTAATAAAAAGCTCTAAATGCCCTCGAATTCCAGACCCTGTTCCCTATAGGTAAAAGATCATACTTCTTGCTGTTTTAGGGCTTGCTTTCTGTTCTGTACAAAACTATGTGGAAGGGAAAAAAACAGGCCCCTGAGTACGTGCCTCTAGGCATGAAACTTCCTGAAACTGCTTGAGATAACAGGGAAAAGGGTTCCTAACTCCTTGTTTGGCTTCTGTAAAGCTGCTTTCATAAGATAAAAGGAGGAGAAGTTAATCGCTAAACCGACCCCAGTAAGATCGGTTGCGCCATAAAATGTTGAAAATCCTGGTAAATCTATCTTGGCGACAATATGTCTCCCCTGCCCAGGAACAAGCACAAACACGTAACTCCAGAACAACTTAAAACTAATTGGTCCACGATGCCCGGGCTCTCGAAGTTTTAAAATGACTGGTTTGTGATATTTTGAAATGATTGGTTTGTGAAGCGCGGGCTTTGTTGTGAACCCCATGAAAGCTGTCCCGACTCCGCACTTGGGGCCGCAGTCCTCTACCCCTGTGTGGCGTACGACTGTGGGCCCCAGCGCGCTTGGAATAAAAATCCTCTTGCTGTTTGCGTCAAGACCGCATCTCGTGAGTGATTTGGGGTGCCGCCTCTTCCGAGTCCGGACGAGGGGGATTTTTCTTCTACTGGCCTTTCAGGGGCTGCATGGAGGAATTTATCCTGAGCCACACTGTGAACATTGGGTGGGCTTAGAGCAGAAGAGGTAGAAAAATGATATGGGGAATGTATTTTTGGGTAGGGGAATGATAAGCTCAAACTGTTTTTTTTTTCCTTTTTTTTTTTAAACTGCTGCACCCACAGCATATGGAAGTTCCCAGGCTAGGGGTCAAATGGGAGCTGCAGCTGCCGGCCACAGCCACAGCCACAGCCACACCAGATCTGAGCTGTGTCTGCACCCTACACCACAGCTCATGGCAATGCCAGATCCTTTAACCCACTGAGTGAGGCCAGGGATAGAACCTGCATCCTCAGGGATACTGATCAGGTTCTTAACCCACTGAGCCACAAAGGGAGCTCCAAGCTTAAAGTCTTAGAGGGAGATGCATTTGGAAAAAGAACTATCAATCTAATTGGAGTGGTGAGAACAACAATCAATCTAATTGGAGTGGTGAGAAACTTGGTCCAGCTTGGCAGCTTCTTAACCTCCAAGCTGTGAGGTTTTGGCTTTACTCTGAAGATAATGGAGAGCTATGAAAGGTTTATAAGATGCAGGCAGCATTGGTAACTTCAATTTAGTCTTTGAAGAAGGAGAATGGATGCTGAGTAACCAAAGGGGAGACGGTCCTGGTTATTTGCCTATTGCTCTCCGCCCTTATCTGCCCTTCTGTTCTCTGCTCTGTATCAGAGAGAAACAAATTGTATTTTCCAGACTCCCGTGCAGGCTGGCTTCTGTTTAGGTTTTGTCAATAAAAGACACGGAAGGTGAAAAGAAGAAAGAATTGACCACATTTTGGATTCTGGTTTCTTGTGGAAACTTTGGCATTGCTTGCAGCAGTATAGCTGAGATGACAGCATTGGTGGTGGTGAAAGCATTGGCTCTAGTGACAGTGGCAGGAGTGGATCTGGGTAGTGGCTGCAGGGAGGGGAGCAGCAACCTGAAATTGCAGGCTCCTGGGTTCCTGCTCAGACAACTAGGTTCTAACAGCCAGCAGGAGCCTTAGGCACACTTTGCCCCTGAGCTTGGGTAACTTTTTTTTTTTTTTTTTGTCTTTTTGCCATTTCTTAGGCCGCTCCTGCGGCACATGGAGGTTCCCAGGCTAAGGGTCTAATCGGAGCTGTAGCTGCCAGCCTACGCCAGAGCCACAGCAATGCCAGATCCAAGCTGTGTCTGCGACCTACACCACAGCTCACGGCAACGCCAGATCCTTAACCCACTGAGCAAGGCCAGGGATCGAACCCAAAACCTCATGGTTCCTAGTAGGATTCATTAACCACTGCGCCACGACGGGAACTACCCCCCCCCTTTTTTTTTTGTCTTTGGGTAACATTTTTGCTCCTCTAGCCCAGAGTGGTGCTGGTTTCCTGAAGTTGATAATCTTTGAATAATTGTCTCTCTCCTCTTCTGTTCCTTCATCTATTCTAATACTCTTGTAGCCAATTCCTTTATTAATCTCTTCTGTTTGAAATACCTAGAACTGGCTTTCTTTTCTTTCATCAAATCCTGTGTCTAATATACTTCCTTCACTTGGTTTCTAGGACACTATACAGCTTTCTCCCCATCTTGGTGGACACTCTTTTTCAGTCTCCCTTGCTGGCTGGTTCTCCCTTTTCAACTTGACTTTTCTTTTTTTTTTTTAAATTTTTGCGCTGCCCCTTGGCACATGGGGTTCCCGGGCCAGGGATCAGATCTTAGCCGCAGTTGCAACCCAAGCCACAGCTGCAGCAACGCAGGGTACTTAATGCACTGTGCCCGGCTGGGGATTGAACCTGCATCCCTGGGCTCCAAAGACGCTGCTGATCCCATTGCACCACAGTGGCTCTCCCAGCTTGGCTTTTCATATTGGAGTGCCCCAGAGCCTGGGAACTGTTAACAATTTTTGAGTGAATAGTTAACTTTCCAGTGATCTAAAGATCTAACCGTACCTGTTTACAGCTCCATTTCCCAGGAGCATGGGAATTATAGGTGGCGAAATTAAAGATTTCTCGCCCTAGGGACTATTTAATTCATACCATCTTGAGAGGTGATTTCACATATTGCTCAACTTCTGAAGCTAAGGCCTAATCCCAGTCAATTATAGCTGAAGAGGAGTCAGAAAGGATCTCACTTCTGGGATAATCCCTCAGTAAAAAAAAAAACCATGCAGTCCAGGTCTGGTCATCTTTGCAGATTCAAAAACTATTTTTTTGTTGAGTCCACTCTGAAACCAATCAAATTGAACAACAGAGAGTATTCCAGTAAAATGCTTATACTTTTCAGATGTTAGTAATAGAAAATGTAAACCACCATTTTAAATAATGAATTGCTGGTGATGGGCATTTGTGGTTTTAAGGAAACCAAGGGAGTTCCCATTGTGGCTCAGTGGGTTAAGAACCCAGCTAGTATCCATGAGGTCAAGGGGTTTGATCTCTGTCCTCACTCAGTAGGTCAAGGATCCGGCATTGCAGCGAACTTTGGTGTAGGTTGCTGATGAGCTCAGATTTGTCACTGCTATGACTGCGGTGTAGGCCGGTATCTGCAGCTCTGATTCAACTCCTAGCCTGAGAACTTCCATGTCCCGCAGGCATGGCCCTAAAAAGAAAAAAAGGAAAAAAAAAAAAAAGAAAAAAAGAACACAATCAACAGAGAGAGAAAGCAACTTATGGAATAGGAGAAATTAGTTACAAATCATATGTATGATAAGGGATTAATATCTAGTATAAATAATTCCTAAAACAAACCAACCAACCCCCCCAATACCACAATCAAAAAATGAAAAAAAGACTTGTATAAACGTTTCTTTGAAGATGATGTACAAGTGGCCAACATTCACTTGAAAACACGCTCAACATCACTAATGATCAGAGAAAAGCAAATCAAAACAACAATGACATATCACCTCACACCCATTAAAAAGGCTATTTAAAACAACAACAAAACACAACAATAGACACTAAGAAGTGTTGGTGAAGTTGTGGTGATATTGGAACTCTTGGGCACTGTTGTCAAGATTGTGCCATAGTGCAACCAGTATTGACAACAGTATTGGAGTTCCCGTTGTGGCTCAGCAGTAGCAAACCTGACTAGTATCCATGAGGATGTGGGTTTGATCCTAGGCCCGCTCAGTGGGTTAAGGATCTGGCATTGCTGTGGCTGTGGTGTAGGCCATGAGTTGCTGCTCCAATTTGACCCCTAGTCTGAGAACTTCCCTATGCTGTGGGTGCGGCCCTAAAAAGAGGAAAACAAACAAGCAAACAAAACACAAAAACAGTATGGAAGTTCCTCAAAGAATTAAATATAGAACTACCATGTGATCCAGCAATTCTACTTCTGAGTATACACCTTAGAGAATTGAAAGCAGGATCTCAAAGAGATATTTGTATCACCATATTTATAGCAGCAACATTTACAATTGCCAAGAGGCAGAAGAAAGCTAAATGCCCATCAACACAGATGAATGGAGAAACAAATTCTAGTATATACATACGATGGAATATTATTTAACCTTTAATAAAAGAAAAGAAATTCGGTTATATGCTACAACATGGATGAAACTTGAGGATATTATGCTAAACAAAATAAGCCAATCACAAAAAGGTAAATGCCGTATGATTCCACTTATATGTAAAGTCGTCAAAGTCATAGAAACAGAAAGTGGAACGGTGGGTACTGGGGGCTGGTGGGGAGGGGGAAAATGGAGGTTATTTAGTGAGTATAGAGTTTCAGATTTACAAACTGAAGAAAGTTCTAGAGATCTGTTTCACAACAATGTGAATATACTTAATATGACTGAACTGTACACATAAAAGTGGTTAAGATGTGGAAAATCTTAGGTTTTGTTTGTTTGTTTGTTTGTTTTTTAAGGGCTGCATCTGCAGCCTAGGGAAGTTCCCAGGCTAGGGGTTGAATTGGAGCTGCAGCCGCCAGCCTACAACACAGCCACAGCCACACCAGATCTTCACCACAGCTCATGGCAATGCCAGGATAAACTTAACCCACTGAGCGAGGCCGGGGCCCAAACAAGTGATGGTGTTTTTTACTACACACACACAAAATACTCTACATTTCAAGGATTTGAGGGAGAGACCTACTGATCACTCTTTATTCAAACCTAATCTTGAACTTCAGTGTCTCTATAATACTTCACATTACCAGATGCCTCTGCTAAAGTCCACTGCAAATAGTATAAACCAGTCAACATTCAATCAACAAGCATTTAGCAAACTTCTTTCTGGTGTGTGCCATGGGCATCTGTTATATTCTGGAGTTACAGAGCTGAGAAGACAGTTTTTGTCCAGGAACTTCCAAGCTCACCCCTGTTGTGCTGTCTGATTCTGTTAGAAGCAAATAGCAGGCCTTCCCTGGCCTGCATCCTGTTCACTCATGCTTTCGCCCTCCCTCTGCTGTGTTAACTGCTGATATAGTCCTAGGGACTAAATAGAACTGTTACTAGTCAGTGTTCTTTTGTGGTTGTTGTTGTTGTTTTGGCATGTGGAAGTTTCCAGGCTAGGGATCAAACCCACATTGTTGTTGCAACCTGCGCCATAGCTGTGGCAACACAGAATCCTTAACCCACTGCACCATTCTGGAATTTCTGACCGGTCCATGATCCTGGATGAGACCGTCTTCAAAAGCCCAGCCATCTTTGAACAAGACTGACTTCTTCCGGAATGCTCTGAATTTCTTCTGTCCATCAGAAGGCTGTTAGGACTGATTCTTTGCAAATATGTGACCAGTTGAACCTGACCTCCTCTGCAACTCTCTGATCCTTGGTTTAAGGCTCCAGATATAAGCCTCCCCACTATCTATCTTCTTTTAAGCCCCTGCTTGCATTCTGCTCTGTGTTGCCTCTTCCTGCTGCTTTGATCCCCTCAAGCTTCCCACTGCACCCTTGTCCTATGCTAAGCAAACCCATCAAGGAATGTGAGCTCTTCATGGAAATTTCTCTTTGTCTCTTGGCTAATAGAAAAAGTCAGAACTCCTCTAAGAGATTTCTTGGCAGCTCTCTCAAAAGGATGCTGCTCTTTGCCCACATCTCAGATCCCTGGGGTCAGGAGGTAGGAGAAGAGCCCTCTTCCTGCCCAGGGCTACTTTTGAACCATTTCTCGTGTATGAAGGTCCTCGACTATCATGTAACCCAGTATACCCATCTCTGCCTCCCACTCTCCCCACTTCCTGGTCATCCCCTCTCATTCACTGAAGATTTTTTTGGACATGTTATCATTACGATCACGGCTTTACAGTCAGAGGCTCCTGGGCTCCAGTCTCAGATTTGCTACTTTGCTAGCTTTGTACTCTTGGGCAAATCACTTTATCGCCGAGCTGAAATTGTCTTAGGTGTAAAATGGGATAGTACTAGTGACTACCCTGGAGAGTGTTTACTGACATTCAACACTCATTCAGCTAAAAAGCAAACACTAAAATAATTATAAACTGATAGATGTTCCACGAAGGGTTTAAGACAATGAAGGAGAGCTACGTGGGGGAGGGGGTTTAGGAGGAAGGTGCCATTTAAGCTGAGACCTGAAGGAAGAGAAGGAGGATGAAATGGGATAAAGCCTGGGGAGCACTCAGTGTAGCACTGGCCCATAGTAAGCGCTCAGTACTTGCCGGAGACGCTTGTTACTGTTAGCGGGGCTATATTTGGCTCTTGGCTCTGAGCCTTCCTGTGAGTCTTCGGTTTCCATGTAGATGACCTATTCCATATCCACCCTGTTATTTCTCTTTTCTTCTCTCCACTTTCCAGGACTTTGTGAAAGAAAAAGCAATGATGGTAAATCTCTAGACTATCATCCACTTTCTGGGATTCCTGCCTCGAAAACGTGATGTTTGATTTCCAAATACAAGCCAGAGTGTACATGGCTCCCAAGTGTACTAAGTAGGTGAGAAGCTGAAATCCTAAAATATTCATCCTCCAACTCTCTCCAGTGTGTAGTCTATCTTTGGCTCATCAAGAATGTAGTGCAGTCTTGGACTTCCCGTCGTGGCTCAGTGGTTAAGGAATCCGACTAGGAACCATGGGGTTTCGGGTTCAATCCCTGGCCTTGCTCAGTGGGTTGGGGATCTGGCGTTGCCATGAGCTGTGGTGTAGGTCGCAGATGCAGCTCGGATCCCGTGTTGCTGTGGCTCTGGAGTAGGCTGGTGGCTACAGCTCCGATTCGACCCCTAGCCTGGGAACCTCCATATGCCGTGGGAGCGGCCCAAGAAATAGCAAAAAGACAAAAAATAAAAAAACAAAACAAAACAAACAAACAAATAAAAAAATGTGGTGCAATGAGTTCCTGTTGTGGCTCAGTGGTAATGAACTCGATTAGTATCCATAAAGATGCAGGTTCGATCCCTGGCCTCACTCAGTGGGTTAAGGATTTGGCTTTGCCCTGAGCTGTGGTGTAGTTCACAGATGAGGCTTGGATCTAGTGTTGCTGTGCCTGTGGTGTAGGGCAGCAGTTACAGCTCCAATTCAATACCTAGCCTGGGAACTTCCATTGGCCATGGGTACAGCCCTAAAAAGATAAAAAGATTAAAAAAAAAAAAAAGAATGTGGTGTAGTAGGTTAAGGATCTGGTGTTGTCTTTGCAGCAGCATGGGTTTGATCCCCGGCCCGGAGCAGTGGGTTAAGGAGCAGGCATTGCCACAGCTGTGTCATAGGTTGCAGCTGAAGCTGGCCTGGGAACTTTCATATGTCACAGTGCACTGCCCCCCCCCCAAAGAATGGCCTGAACAATCACTATGGCGACATTAATTTTTATCTGCAGCTCTCTGAGCTCGTCTCTGTGCAGCAGAATTTGAGCAGCTTCGTGAGAATGCATTTCCTGTGTCAAAACCAAGAATATGATCATCTAAAGCAACAGGCAAACCTTCTTTTGTTTCATCTGCTCCAGCAACTGCATCCTGTGTCAGGAACTCCTGGACCACCATATGAATTGCCTCAACGGTTACCAGGTAATTATCATGATGCTGAACCTAAAGAAGATTAGCAAAGCCTTTACATCAGCTTTCCAACCAGGATTGTGCACATCCATGATCAATGACGCTGCATTTTTTAGTTGCACTGTCTGCATATGACCTACATCTGGTCACAAGTCCTTGTATGTTCCACATTCAAGTCTAACAGTTAAACCGAGAAGCTCATCAATTGCTACTTGGTGATCTGGAATCTTAAAAGAACAGTTCATGTCTCTGACATACTTTTCAAAGAACTTGGGCTAGTTACTGCTGTGGATGTTTCTTAAATTATTTGTCTTCAATCTCATCATGTCTGATTTTCTGGTCTTCAAGCCCAACAATAGTTTCTAAATTCTGTTTCATCTTTACAGTGTAGCTGGCAGGGCTGCAGTGGTACTGGCTTCTGGCTTGGTCCCCCAGACTTCCACCAGGAGAGGAGAGGCGTGGAGTGAGAGAGGCAGGCACCAACCATGTGCTGAGAGCAGCCTATTTATTCTTTGCCTTCCTCAACTCCTGTGAGTTTCACCTCTGCTCCTTCTAAGGTACCCACGGTCATGATCACACTCTGGACTTTGCATCACCCAGGGCTCCTTCATTTCTTACATCTGTGACCACATCCTCTCATCCTTCCACATTTTTTACCCAGTTGCTACCACTAGACCTGTTCTTCAAATTTGTTAAAACTGCCAAGCTCCTGGCCTCCCTGTTGTCCCCCTTTCTAATCACTTTTTCTCTTCTAAGTTCCTTTCCTGCCCAATAAAGACCCAATGCCTTCACCACATCTTTGCCAATCACTGTCTTCTTTTGCCCCACCGTCCTGTTAAGCCTGGATGCTGTTGGTGTTTGTGCCATAACAAGGTCATGGTCTCTCTCTCAAACTGAGTCTTGGCTGTTGCCTGGCAATCTTTCTGTATTTTCCTCATCAGCTTTCTTTTTTATACTTTAAAGCTTCTTCACTCTCCTCAAATATCCTACCTATAGAATAGAAGAGGATACAAATCTTTCATGGGTTACTCTCTCTCTTCTTTTTTTTTTTTTTTTTGCTTTTTTAGGGCTGCATTGGCAGCATAAGGAATGTCCCAGGCTAGGGTTCAAATCTGAGCAGCTGCTGGCAGGCACCTGTGTCCCTGTCTGAGGACTGCCGTCAGGTTGCTGGAATCACTTTGCCAGCCTTGAGAACTGCAGGTGGCAGGGAAGTTACGGCCTCCCCATCTCCACATACAAAGGGCAGCGCTTGACCTTTGAGTGATGGTTTTGGGAGTATAAATACCCCAGTAACTCTGAGGTGTGAGAGCTCCCTGGGGCGGGGTGGTGAACCCAAGTCAGGGTACCCTTTGTGGCACTTTGTTGTAGTGGCATTCTTGTTCAGCCCCCTTCCCTTCCTGCTCTCTCTTCCCACTTCCCTCAAGGTTATTCCTGGGAGTGCTTCCTCATAGATTCCCTGCCCAGGAATCCTTATCTCACCTGCATCTGGCTTTTCCTCTCTCCTCTCCCAGAGAAAGAGGTGGCTTCCTTTCAATATGTCCCCAGGCATTAACCCTTCCTCTCTTTCCCTGCCCTTCCCTTTGTATCAATACGGTCTTTCTAACCTAGAGATTATCATATGAAGTGAAGTAAGTCAGTTGGAGAAAGACAAAGATCACTTATATGAGGAACCTAAGAAAGAATGATGCAAATCAACTTATTTACAAAACAGAAGAAGATTTACAGACTTCTGAAAACAAGCTTGTGGTTACCAAAGGGGAAAGGTTGGAGGAGGGATGGATTGGGTTGGGATTTGGGAGTTAGCATATGCACACTATTGTATATGGAATGGTTGGCCAATGGGGGACCTCTCTGTAGCACTCAGGGAACTCTACCCAATATTCTGTGATCATCTATATGGGAAAAGAATCGGAAAAAGAATGGACAAGTACATATGTATAACTGAATCACTTTGCTGTGCAGCAGAAATTAACACAACATTGTCAATCAACTGTACTTCGATAAAATTTTAAAAATAAAAAAATGATAAACATTTTTATACATTTCCAAAAAAACCCACAATCTTTCTAGACAAGCTTATCTACTTCCGTGTCTTGAGTTATGTTGGTATTAGCTTCCTGAGGCTGCTGTAACAAAACACCACAGACTGGGTGGCTTAAACAACAGAAATGTATTGTCTCCCACTTCTGGAGGCTAGATGTCTGAGATCAAGGTATGATGGGGCTCGTTCCTTCTGAAGCCTGAGAGGGAAAGTCTGTCCCACCCTCTCTCCCAGCTTCTCGGGGCTTGCTGGCAATCTTTGATGTTCCTTGGCTTGCTGCCTTTACCTTTACATGGCATTTTCTCTGTGTCCAGATTTCCCCTTTTTAGCAGGATACCAGTCATGTTGGATTAGGGCCCACCCTAGTGATCTCTTTTTAACCTGATTACCTCTGGAAAGACCCTATCTCCAAATGAGGACACCCTGTGAATACTGCAGGTAAGGATATCTGCATATAAATTTTGGGGAGACACAATTCAACTCATAACACCATTTATTTATTTATTTGTTTGTTTGGTTATTTATTTACTTTTTTTTTGCTTTTTAGGGCCGCACTCGAAGTATATAGAGGTTCCCAGGCTAGGGGTCCAATCAGAGCTACATATGAGCTACAGTCACAGCAACGCAGGATCGGAGCCACGACTACAACCTACACCACAACTCACGGCAATGCTGGATCCTTAACCCACTGAACAAAGCCAGGGATCAAACCTGCAACCCCACGGTTCCTAGCTGGATTTGTTTCCGCTGCTCCATGAGGGGAACTCCCATAACACACTTCTATGCTCCTGAGCCTGGATAGCACTCCCCAACTATAGATACTGTTGCTGAAATATTGGCTACCTCTGTACACCGACACCAAGTAGAAACTTGGAGGTGGAGTTGGAGGAAACAGAAAATTTAGCTCTAACTGCTGGGCAAGGGAGTTCCCGTTGTGACTCAGTGGAAACAAATCTGACTAGCATCCATGAGGACTTAGGTTCTATCCCTGGCCTTGCTCAGTGGGTTAAGGATTTGGCGTTGCCATGATCTGTGGTATAGTTTGCAGACATGGCTTGATCCCATGTTGCTGTGGCTCTGGCGTAGGCCAACAGATACAGCTCCCATTCGACCCCTAGTCTGGGAAACTCTATATGCCTTGGGTGCGACCTGAAAAGGACCAAAAAAAAAGAAAAAAAAATTGCCAGGCAAAGAGGGGAACACAGCAGGCAGGCTAATGCCTCAAGGATTATGCCCTCCCTTAGAGGGGGTGTTGAGGGGTCTTAGAGTGTTTGAGGAGTGCCGAGGTCCAGCCCCAGCAACCAGGGAGTGCCGAAGGAGAGGATGGGCTACAAACGGCGCGGAAAGAATTGGAGCCAACTCCTCAGCTGCATGCTGCAGATGACCCAATTTATTAAATGAAAAGCATCAGTTTTTATACCCTATCACAATCAGGTTTTGTGTAAGATTTGACATTAACATTTGATTTAAAGCCCTTTTGTTCCCTCCACCTGAGATACAAAAAAAAAGGTTAGTTAAAACATGTTCCTTTCAACTTTAGATTTTCCTTCAAGATTACAAACTTAAAGTTTCACACCGTATTTTTTTTAAAAGGTCAACAACAGTAGCTATTCTATTCTATATTAAGAACAAAGCTTTAATAAGTAATAAACTATGATACCTAACATTCTTTAACTAAAGGTGTATGTAGTTAACAAAACGCATGAAAGCCTTGGGCTCATGACGTTCTTAAAACTACGATTTATTTGGCGCCAGTAAGCTAAGCATTTAACCTATTGTGCTGATTTACGTAGGTTCCAAACCACCAATTTCAATAGAAAGGAGTATTATACCCAAAAATTAACAAATGCCCCCACAAGGGATGAAAGTTACAGGTGACACTGTTATTTGATAAAAATATATCTATTATAGAAAATAGCAATTTATAGGCCAAACAACATTTTTCCCAGCCCCAAACTTCTTTTTAAGTAAGGGGACTGAAATCATAAGTTTCCCCTGTATACTCTCACAAAATAGGTGCCATAAATTGTTACTCCAAAACAAAGGCTTTTTCCATTACATTGTTTAAATAACTTCATTCTGTTTTGGTTCAAGTGTTTTACATACCCAGGGCAAATCTTTAACTGTAAGAAAGCTGTGAATAGGAGATAGAAAAAGAAGGATAAACACAGAAAAATAGATTAACATATTTTTTAGGGGATATCATTTTTATTTTCCTGGAGCCGATGTCTTTCAAGGGATTGCTCTGCAATCCTTCTTCTTTCTTCAGCTTGTATGTAGCTCTGCTAACCAGACAAGCCTCATGCAGGTGCCGACTGTGGCTTTGCTTTCTTTACTGGAGCAGCCTTATGGCTCCCGACAGAGGAGGAGGGTGTGATCAGCTCGTGGACATTTTCCTGAATGGCGGGTGGTGAGGTCACTAGGAGTCAGTGTCATCAACCTGCTGGTTCCAACCAGTCTGGGGTCTTCATGCCTGTGGGCAGCATCCGGTTGACTTCTACCTGGTGGGGGCTTCAGCACCTGCAGAGCAGCTCCAAGGACATGGCTCAGAATATCATCTACAGTCTTTGATGAACTGAAGGTCCTTGACTTTGTTGAATGTCTGAATTATTACCTGTTTTCTTTTTTCTCTGTATTTTTTCTTTCACTCTTCTGATTAAATTGGTTCTTTGACTAAAGTTTTCTATAGATCAAAAGGCAAGTGGAGGACCAGAGTGGGGGCCACTCTGGGAAGGCCTCGCAGGGTCCTGCTCGGTTACAAGATGCATAGTCATCATCTACTGGATTTGCTCCACTTGAATGCTACACATAATCCTTCTCTGGGAATTTCTAGCCTCATGAGTCCCATTTCCCCAGAAAGGTGTTTCCCAGTCTCCTTTGTGGTCAGGCTCAGGCTGTGTGCCATTTGTTCAGAGTGGCAAACTGCCAGCTAAAAAAAGGACTGTCGGAGTTCCCATTGTGGCTCTGTGGAAACGAATCTGACTAGCATTCAGGAGTATAGGTTCAATCCCTGGCCTTGCTCAGTGGGTTAAGGATCTGGCATTGCTGTGGCTGTGGTGTAGGCCAGTGGCTACAGCTCTGATTTGACCCCTAGCCTGGGAACCTCCATATGCTGTGGGTGTGGTCTTAAAAATAAAAAAATAAAAATTAAAAAATTTAAAAAGCACTGTCCTCTTCAGTCTCCTTTGCAGGCAGAGGTGTCAGATGACACACGGGCTTAGGATTTCTTGGATGTTTTGCTTTTCTGACAGTTTCCTCCTGTTTGCGCCCCCTTGTTCTGCTTCTCTGGAACATAGTGGTGGTGCTGGAGTTGTACTAGCCTGTGGATGACCAGGACGCACAGAGAGGAGGGTGAGTCTCCACGGTTAAGGTTGGCAACTGGAAAGACAGGAGTGTGATTTCCTGATGACGATGGGGTGTGGGGGGGTACAGGGTGCAACTGTACTACCTCTGGACTGTGTACTTCAGACTTGCTATGTGGGGGAAAAATAAGCTAGCCTTGGGTTTTTGGGGTTTTTTTTTTTTTTTTTTGCAGCTGAGCACATTCCTAAATGAACCCAAATGAAACTAAACCAAAATGGAACTAAACCTAAATGAAACTCATCACCTCCTTCCTGAAATCGACTTCTCTTCCTGTGTTCCTGACTTGGTTCATTTGACCACCATTGACTCAGAAATCAACCGTGCAACCCTTGACTTTTATCCTTTATTTGCCCCTCCCCCAATACATAATCAATCTATCAGTTGATTGATTCTTTTTTTTTTTTAGGGCCACACCCATGGCACATGGAAGTTCCCAGGCTAGGGGTCAGTTGAATTGGATCCAATGCTGGATCTGAGCCATGTCTGCGACCTGCACCACAGCTCACAGCAATGTGGTATCCTTAACCCACTGATCGGGGCCAGGGATTAAACCCCAGTCCTCATGGATACTAGTGGGGTCCATTATCGCTGAGCCACACCAGGAACTCCCTTGACTCAATTTTTAAATCTCCCCCTGTTGCAAGTTGAATTGTGGTTCCCCCCACCCCAAGCTATGTTAAACTCCTAGTCCCCAGAACCTTAGAATGTAACCTTATTTGGAAATAGGGTTGTTCTAGATGTAATTAGTTAAGATGATATTATGCTGAAGAGTGGATCCTTAATCCAGCGCTTCTGATGTCATAGACGATGATGTGAAGAGACAGAGAGCCACAGGGAGAACACAGAGGCGGAAATTAGAGACATGCAGCAGCAAACCAAGGAACACAAGAACCAATGGCCTCACCAGAAGCCAAGACAAAGTAGGAAGTAGTACCCAGAGTCTCAGAAGGAGTGTGGCCCTGCTGACACCATGATTTTGGACTTCTAGCCTCCAGAACTGTGAGCAAATACATTTCCATTATTTAAGATGCTAAATTTGTGGTACTTTGTTACAGCAGCCTCAGGGTACTTATACCCACCCTAATGCATTCACTTTCTCCTCTGGGTCTCCAGACTCTGTTTTGCTGCAAGAGCCTCTGAACTGGTCCCTCAGCTTCCAGTGTTACTTCCTTTCCATTCCTGCTTGAATGAGCTTTCTTTGTATTTTGTATTAATTTTTAAAAAAATTTTGGCCACGCCCACAGTATTTAGAACTTCCTGGGCCAGGGATTGAACCTGAGCCATGTCAGTGACAATGCTGAATCCCTAACTGCTAGGCTGCTAGGGAACTCCTATTTATTCATGTGCAGTTGATGTATAATTTGTGTTAACTTCTGCTGTACGACACCGTGATTTGGGTTTATAATATAGACATTCTTTTTAAAAATATTCTTTTGCATGATGGTTTATCATAGGATATCACATAGTGCAGTTCCCCGTGCTATACAGTAGGACCTTGTTGTTTATCCATTCTATATATAATAACTTACATCTAACCCTGACCTCCCACTCCAGCACTCCGCCAGCCCCCTCCTCCTTGACAACCACAAGTCTGTTCTTCATGTCCACGAATCTGTGTCTATATGAATGAGCTTGCTAAAGCTCAAATTACTGTCCTGTTTACACACGTTTCAATGGCTTCCTGATATTCTAAAGATAAATTCTGAACTCCTTACCTGATAGCAAAAGGCCGTATGTGCCTCTCCAGCATCAATTAGTCTCGTGCTTTGCAGCTACTTTCCGTGCCTGCAATTCCACCATTGTTCCTACCCTGTTTGACCTCTCAGCTTTCATTCTCATTAGAGGTCTTTTCTCCTAAGAAGACTCTCCTAATAGTGGTAGCACCCTTGCTGCATGGTCTCTGAAAGTCTGGTTCTCTCTCCATCAGAGCACAGATCCCATTTGTTACACTGCCTGCCTGGTTGTCTGTCTGCCTTCCTATTCTGTAAGCTCCTGGGAGAGGGACTGTCTCCTTCAGCACGATAGCATCAGTGACCAGCTGTGACTGCCCCATTTCAGATGCTCACTATAGTGGATTGATGGGAACTGCTTTCCCCTGAGCTCCAGATTTTGCAAGATTTTAACTACTAAACAATTTATTACTTAAGTTAACCTTGTGGGGTATCCATGCATGATTTTCTTTCCTTTCCTGCTTCCTCCCTCCCTCCCTCTCTCTCTTGCTTTCTTTCTGTCTTTCTTCCTGGCCACCCCGTGGCATACAGAGTTCCCAAGACAGGGATCAGATCTGAGCTGCAGTTGTGAGCTGTGTTCCAGAGACACTGCCAATCCTGTTACACCACACTCCTTTTTAAAAAAAAAAAAAATTGAAAATTGTTTTAAGAACTTCCAAGCTGTTTTCTTTTTGAGGAATAACTCTGAGCCTAACAATCCTGGTTTTCAAATCTAGTCCATCTCCTTCCATTTCACAGATAAGGAAACCGAGGCCCAGAGAGGGCAGATGACTTGTCTAAGGTTGAAGTGGGTTGGTAAGGTCACCAGGCTAAAACCCAACTTTTCTAAATTCCATCCAGGATTCTCTCTGCTCTTTCACGATAGCTAAGCCAGATGTATATTGATGTAATGCTTAACAACCAGCTCTCTCAGGGGAGAAAAGAGCATTGATTTGTAGCATTTGTCAGTTTCTGTGATAGGCAGGCTTTCACCTTGGCTAATTTCAAGCTACCTATGTGAAGTCACTGACCATGAGCCTTGGTTCCAATAGACTCCAAATTTCATGCGCTCTGCTTTCTTAAATGTCTGTAGTGTTGGAGGCTCCAGCCCCATCCCCCAAAAGTGGCTATTGCCAGAACATGCTAAATTCTGGCAATGAAATGATGTAAAAGGCTATAAATAAAAATAAAAGATCCCAAAGGAATGACCTGCTGAAAATATGACAAGATGGAAAAACTCATATGAATAGAAAGTGCTGTTCATTACCATGTGTTAGAACCAACAGCCAGTGATAATGTCAGCAAAGATGAGTTAATGAAACAGAAACACAAGTTCCAGAACAGTCTCACCTCCTCTCAGTACCTTTTTCTTTCTTTTTCTTTCTTTCTTTCCTTTTTTTTTTCGTCTTTTTAGACACCTGTGGCATATGGAAGTTCCCAGGCTAGGAGTCGAATAGGAGCTGTAGCTGCCGGCCTACACCACAGCCACAGCAACACCGGATCCAAGCTGTGTCTGCAACCTACACCACAGCTCACCGCAACAGATTCTTAACCCACTGAGCGAGGCCAGGAATTGAACCCGAATCCTCATGGATACTATTCGGGTTCATTACCACTGAGCTGCAATGGGAACTCCCTCGATTCAATTTTTCTAATTTATCTCAGGCAGAAATAATTCCTCCTTCCTTAGTAGTTACCATATGTTTATATTCAGTTGCTTCCTTTATTTTTAGAATTGCCTACAGAATGTATCCAAAGTCACTAGCTTGGCAAAGAGGCCTTTTACCCAATGAATTTTCAGAAGAGGAGGGGTGGAACAGCAGGAAGAACACAGGCTGTGTTCTATGCTGGGTTCAGCTCCTATCCCACTGGTGAATGCTCTGAGGCCTCAGGTCAGTGTCCTGACCTCAGTTTCGTCATTCTTAGACCCTTCCTTGTAAGGGTGACACAGGATGGAGCAACATGAGATGTGTCAGGTAGCTAACACCTGGCACATTTCCTGGAGGCAAGAAATACCTGTTCTCTCCTTTTACAGGTTAAACATTTCCTGTACCCATTATCTACACATTTTTTTGAGAACTTGTTTTTCTCTGAATGTATTAGTTCATTTCTAAATTTCCCCAGAAATATTGAGGAGAAAAATGTTCTCCGCAGATTGAATCTCTGATTCCATTGTCCTTAATATCTAGTGATTTTCAGAGTTGTGGCTCAGCGGGTAAAGAACCCGACTAGTATTCATGAGGATGCAGGTTCAATCCCTGGCCTTGCCGTGAGCTGTGGTGTAGGTTGCAGAGGCAGCTCGGATCTGCATGGCTATGGCTATGGTGTAGGCTGGCAGCTGCAGCCCTGCTTCAGCCCCTAGCCTGGGAACTTCCGTATGCCACGGGTGCGGCCCTAAAAAAAAAAAAAAAAAAATTCTGGTGATTTTTGCAGAGCAAGGACACACAGGTAAGTTCTTGGACTCAGGGGTCAGAGTGGCAAGGCAGAGATCCAGGAAAGTTGTTCTTGTTTGTTTGTTTTTCTTTTGGTTGTGCCCATGGCATGTGGAAGTTCCTGGGCCAGGGATCCAACCCATGCTACAGCAGCCACTCACACCGCTGCAGTGACAGTGCTGGATCCTTGACCTGCTGAGCCATAAGAGAACTCTCAGGAAAGTTGTTCTTAAATATGGACCAAAGTGCAGAAGTGCAGTAATGAGGGGCCTTCTCACTGTTAAGCTCACCAAATGAAGGCTCTGTGTGTCTCACTAGTGCTCCCAGGAAGGGCTGGGCACCTAATTCACATCTTGAAGCCCACTCCTCCAACTCTCCCATCAACCCTGTGGGGGTAGAAGTATAGCCATTTTGCCGACGACAAAACTGATGTTCCGAGAAGCCCATGCTCCGTAATGTCTCTTGGGTACCTAGTATGTGCCAGGCACTGATCTAGACACTGGAGAGAAAGCAGGGACAGACAGACAAAAATCCTTGCCCTTGTGGAACTGATATTAACAAGGCAACAACAAATGAGATGAGTAAGTAAAATATATCAAGTCAGGTGGTGCTAAGTGCCAGGAGAAAAATAAAGCAGAGCAGGAGTTTAGGGCAGAGGAAGCTGCAATGTGAGGTAAGGTTACAGGGAAAGGTCTCAGGGAGAAGGTGACCTCGAGGCAAACAGGGGGAGGAGGGAAGGAGTGGGCTAAATGGATAACCAGTTCAGAATCTTCCCCGAGGTTACTGGGACGCGTCACCGGGCACTGGAATGGCTGTTTGTCAGGCTCTAGAGCCAGGGTTCTCATTTTATCAAGCCTCTTTTTGAAGAAGCAGCGTTCCTCCAAGCAGGGCAAGAGTGTGTGTGTGTGTGTGTGTGTGTGTGCGCGCGCGGATCTGTCTGTCTCTGAACGTGTTATAGTTCCCTGAGCGGTTCCTGATTCTGTGTCTCTGCCCCCTCCCCGACCCACCCCAGCTCCCAGGGCCTGAGGCCTCACATTATTGGTTTTCATGGAAACTTGGCAACTTTCTCTCCTCCCCACCCTTTGCCCTGCACCGCATTCCAAAGGCTTTATTTGTGTGCCTTGGAGCCTGGCCAGGACTGGGCCCAGGACAGGTTGCCATGGCGAGCTCCCACTCCTTCCAGATAGAACTTCTCAAGGATGTTGCCCTTGGGCCTGAAATAGTTCAGGCCTGCTCTCAGCTGCAGCAGGAGGGAACTAAGTTAGGAAACCTCTTTCAATCAGCCCAATTTGCACAAACACAAACCGGGTGAGAAAGATTTCTGGAGGGCGTGGAGGGCATTCTCTGGGGTCCCCCAAATTTGGGGTTGGGGATGCTTTTCCTTGGGATACTGGAATAACTCCTTTCAGTTGTTGCATTTGAGGTGTAATAGAGCCTGCCTCTGAGAGCCCTGCAAACACAGACAGTTGTTGGGTTTTTTTGTTTTGTTTGTTTTTGGCTGCCCAGTGCACATGGAGTTCTGATCTCAAGCCAGGGATCAGATCCAAGTCACATTTGTGACCTAAGCCACAGCTGTGGCAACACTGGATCCTTTAACCCATTGCCACACCAAGGGATCGAACCTACCTCCTGGTGCTGCAGAGGCACTGCCAATCCCGTTGCGCCACAGTGGGAACTCCCAGAAGTTTTTCAAAAGCTCAACTTGGGAGTTCTGGTCATAGCTTAGCTGTAACGAACCTGACTAGTGGCTATGAGGATGCGGTTTTAATCCCTGGCCTCACGCAGTGGGTTAAGGATCCGGCGTTGCTGTGAGCTGTGGTGTAGGTCAAAGATGTGGCTCGGATCTGGTGTTTCTGTGACTGTGGTATAGGCTGGAAGCTGCAGCTCAGCTTTGACTCCTGGTCTGGCAACTTCCATATGCCATGGCTGCGGCTCTAAAAAAGCAAAATAAATAAAATAAAATAAAATAAAAGCTCAGTTTTGCTGAGGATTTTGCATATAATACACCCATTTTAGTGCACAGTTGGGTGAGATTTGGCAATGTATACACTTGAGTAATGACCACTAAGATACAAACCTTTCCCACCAACCCCCAAACTTTCTTCCTGCTGCTTTGCATTTATTCCCCCCCCCCCCCCAGGCAGCCGCTGGTCTGCTGTCACCATGCTTTTGTTTTGCCTTTTCTAGAAGATTTTGTAAATAGAACCGTGGAGTACGTGCCCTTTTGTGGTCTTCTTTTGTTCAGCACAACGTTTTTGAGATTCATCTGTGTGGTTGCCTGTTTATTCCTTCTTATGGCTGGTGTCATGGTAAGGAGGGGCTGTGACAGAGAGCAAACCTGACTCCATACTGGGACTCGTCCTTTAGTTCTAACCGTTGCGGCTCTGTTGCCTGCTAAGCTTAGTCATGCTGGCTGTGTCCTTTTGTAAAAGAATGTTGCCTACAGCCTGAAATATACAGGATAGCCCATTCTCAAGGCTCTGACCTTGAAAGGTATATCACACTTTTCCATTCACCTGGAGATGTTCTCTGCTGAAGAGAGAATACCATTTGTCTTGTGGGAGTTTTATGGGAACATCCTGACCTGACCTATACAAACACCTGCAAGAACAAAGGAGTCCAACATCAAGAAGTTTGCAACAACCAGGCACTGATCATTCCCCCTTTAATACAAAAGAATGCTGAATTCTAACTCGGGTAAGATGCTTCTTTAGGATACTAGTCCACCATCTTCTCAGCCGGCTGGCTTTCTAAATAAAGTCGCTATTCTTGCCCAGCACCTGGTCTCTTGATTTGTTGGCCTGTTGCGAGGTGAGCAGTATGAGCTCGGACTCGGTGACGCGACCACAGCTTGTCCATTCTCTTGTTGAGGACATCCAGGTTGTTTCCCATCTTTAATTATAGCAAATAAAGGTGCTATGTACATTTGTGTATAAATCTCTGTGTGAACTTATACTTTCATTTCTCCTGGGTAATACTAGGAATGGAATGGCTGAGTCATGGGGTAAATATAAGTTTAACTTTAGAAGAAATTGCCACAGAGCCTGTTTTGAGGCATGCAGTTGGTTTTTGCTCGAAGAGACTAACTAGAACTACTGAAACTGAGCTCCCCTAAAACCGAGTTCCCTGTGGAGTTTCTGGTTAACCTCTATTCAAATCTGTATTCCCTTTGTTGTCCTGACCTGTTCCACCCAGGGTTGAGGAGTATCAAAAAAAAAGGGAAACCAAGCAGGATCCCACAGGGGCCCTCCCAGGTACAAAGTCTCCTCTGTGTCCCCTGTTTCTTATTTGTAGGCAAAGGCTTTAGTCTCCTAGAACTTCCGAAGAACAGACTCAAAACAATTGCTAATTAAGGAAGTGAGGGAATGTGGGACAAAGAAAAAGCAGTCAAGAAACAATAGTTCTGTTGATAAGACAGCCCTACTTCCTCCTCAAAGAATATATACAAGGGTCTGATGCAAACTTTGAGTTGTTCTGCAGAAACGAAGGCCCCCACCCAGACAGAGGGTGGTAACTACTTGCAGACCACAATCTTGTGGACCCCAGACTGGCTGGAAAGAGAAGGTTGATGATTAAGATTCCTGAAATACCACCCCATGACCTCACCACAAACCAATCCGAAGAAAGTCAATGAGCTGCAACCCTTGCCACAAATGTTGACTTTAAAAAACACTTCTCTGGAGTTTCTGGCATGGCGCAGTGGATATGAATCCAACTAAGAACCATGAGGTTTCGGGTTCGATCCCTGGCCTCGCTCAGTGGGTTAAGGATCCAGCGTTCCGTGAGCTGTGGTATAGGTTGCAGACGTGGCTTGGATCCCCCGTTGCTGTGGCTCTGGCATAGGCCAGCAGCTACAACTCCGATTAAACCCCTAGCCTGGAAACCTCCATATGCTGCAGGTGCAGCTCTAAAAAGACAAAAAATAAAATAAAATAAAATAAAAAATAAATTAGCTTTCTCTGAACTCCATCTGGGAGTTTGGGTGCTTTGAGCATGAAGTGCCTGTTCTCCTTGCTTAGCACCCTGAAATAAACTTTCACCACAACCTATGCTGTAGGAGAAATGTCCCGATAAAAAGCTAGAAAGGACAGACCCCGGCCATGATGACTAAGCAAAGTCTGGCCAACTGCCCCAACCACCCCGCCCCCACGCATCTGCTTCTGTAAACTTGCTTCTGCATCTACTACCTTGCCTGTCCCCACGCTGGTCTGCCAAGTACAGACCTGGAAGAGCTAGGCCATAAAAGCCTTGTGAAACCCTTCTTTGGGGCTCAGACTCCGGAGAGCGATCTCCTCTGAACCCACCGGTGTAATAAGCCCAGGTTCTCCAACTCTCCGAATGCTCGCTTGGTTTCTTGCCGGGTAAAAGAGCTGCTGGAGCTGGTACACTACAGCCACAGGGCTGTCCCCAGAGCTGGTACACTTCGGCCTTGGGGCTGCTGGGCAGCTGCCGTAATAATGCCAGTAGATTGGCTTTGCTATATGTTGGGTGTGTGGACCCAAGTTCAGTTTGGTGATACTACCAGTACCTTGTGAGAAGGGTAGAGGCTGGGATTTCAAGGCAGCAAGGAGAAATAGCAGGGTCCTTTATCCGTGAGTAACTTGCCTGCCTATTTAGGGAAGTCTATGAATATCTACTGGTAGGTAGCTAAGAACAAGTGGAGAAAGAGGTAGGGAGGTGGCCACAAGGAAGAATGTTTTCGGGCAGTAGGGTAAAGGGAGATTGTGGGGACTCGGGCAAGTTGTGTGCGTAGTGGGAAAAGGACTCAGAATCACAGATCCCCACATCCCAGTTCTCCTTAGGACAGCTTGCTTTCTGTCCCATCCTCCATTTCTACGTATCCACCACAGTCCAGGGGAAGGGAAGGCAAAAAGAGGAACACATATTTGCCATATCTGCTCTGTCTGGGTGCTAGGCATACTTTTCTCATTTAATTCCCCAAAGGCTTGGTGAGGTCTGGTCCTTGAGACCAAAAGTATTTTAATAGTTAGTTGTAGATAATCATCTAAGGACAGTGTTAGGTGGCGTCACTGCTCATTATAAGAAAGGGATACCTAAGAATTCCCATTGTCACTCAGCGGGTTAAGAACTGGACTAGTATCCATGAGGATGCAGGTTCGATCCCTGGCCTCGATCAGTGGGTTAAGGATCCAGTGTTGCCATGAGCTTTGATGTAGGTCTCAGATGAGGCTCTGATCTGGCATTGCTGTGGCTGTGGTATAGTCGTCAGCAGCAGCTCCCATTTGGCTCTTAGCCTGGGAACTTCCATATGCTGCAGGTGCAGCCCTTAAAAAAAAAAAAAAAAGAAAGAAAGGGTTAGCTAGACCTGGGGGGTGAGGCGGGGGGGCGGGGGTGGATCAGCAACTGAGAGGGCGAAGAGGGGTTGGAAGGTAAAAGAGAGAGAGACAGAGAGAGGAAAGACACTGAGAGAGGAAGAACTGTGGCAGCTGCTAAAGGCAGAGAAAATCTAAGAAAGACCTGAAGGGCTGCAGAACAAGCCATGCCAAAACATGACTGTAGACATTTAGGACACGCCACACCCCAAATTACACTGCTTTGGTGTATCTATTATTTCAAACTGTAGGCATCTGAAAAACAACACATGCAGGGAGATGTTTCTCTGAACTCCCTGGTCTACCTAAAAGATACATCCTCCAAAAGGAACTCAAATCTCCTGAATCCCCTCCCTGGGAATTTCATCAACCAGGGCAGTTTCATTCATAGGAGAGGAGACTGGACGTCAGTATCACACCCAGACAACTTTGCCACAAACTCTCTTATCTTCCATACATTCTCCTAAGGATCCATTCATCCTTCCTATAAATCATGTACTCTCCCCTAAGAAGCCTACATCCTTTCTCCTTTTTCTCCATGAAGATGGTATTTAATTCTGAATTCTAAAGCCACCTCTTTGGGGTACTCATTATTCTGGGGTATCTCCCGTGTATACATGAACTACACATGTCAATAAACTTCTGTTTGCTTTTCCTCTTTTATGCTTTTCTCTGCCTTTTATTACAGGGGTCTTAGCCAAGAACCCATAAATATAAAAGGAAAATTGTTTTTCCTTCCCTACAGAATCAAGATTTTTGAAATTTGGCTCTGTGATGTATAATCTAATTCCCTCCTGAAAACTTTCAGTAAAACCATCATTATTCATTTTTTGCTTTTGCATTTTTTTTCCTCTTCTTCTTCTTTTTTTTTTTTTTGTCTTTTTAGCTATTTCTTGGGCCGCTCCCGCGGCATATGGAGATTCCCAGGCTAGGGGTCCAATCGGAGCTGTAGCCGCCGGCCTACACCAGAGCCACAGCAATGCGGGATCCGAGCCGCGTCTGCGACCTACACCACAGCTCACGGCAACGCCGGATCGTTAACCCACTGAGCAAGGGCAGGGATCGAACCCGCAACCTCATGGTTCCTAGTCGGATTCGTTAACCACTTCGCCACGACGGGAACTCCTTCTTTTTTTTTTTTAATGGCCACACCTGCGGCATATGGAAGTTCCCAGGCCAGGGATTGAATCCTTTAACCTGCTGTGCTGGGCCAGGTATTCATCTTGGGCCTTCGCAGCAAACCAAACCACTGTGGTTGGATTCTTTTTGTTTTCTCTTTAGGGCTGCATCTGCAGCATATGGAAGTTTCTGTGCTAAGGGTGGAATTGGAGCAGCCGCTGGAGCTGATGCCACACTCGCAGCAACGACAAATCTGAGCCCCATCCGAGAGCTAAACTCCACACCTTGGGTCAACAATGGATCCACCCACTGAGGAGTGGAACCCACATCCTCACAGACACTATGTCGGGTTGTTAACCTACTGAGCCACAACAGGAACTCCCTGAAGTTGAATTCTTTTTTTTTTAGGTCTGAACCCATGGCTGGGGGTCAAATCAGAGCTGTAGCTGCCAGCCACAGCCAAAGCAATGCCAGATCCAAGCTGAGTCTGCCACCTACACCACAACTCATGGCAACGCTAGATCCTTAACCCACTGAGCAAGGCCATGGATCAAACCTGCAAACTCATGGTTCTTCGTCAGATTTGTTTCCGCTGTGCTGCGATGGGAACTCCAACACATATCTTTTTAATGTAACAGCTATTTTGACCTGAAGGCAATTAAGAAATAGCAAATGCAAAATTCCCTTTGGGGCTCAGAGAGTTAAGCACCCAATGTTATCTTTGTGAGGATTCTGGTTTGATCCCTGGCCTGGCTTAGTGGATTCAGAATCCTGCACCTTGCTATAAGGTGCAGTGTAGATTGCAGCTGCAGCTTGGATCTGGTGTTGCTGTGGCTCTGGTGTAGACAGCAGCTGTAGCTCCCATTCAAACCCTGGTAGAAAGAAAAAAAAAAAAAAGGAAACAACTAATGCAGGAAAAGCACTCCATACCTTCTCCATCTTGGCTTAAAGGCAGGATATAAATTTTCCTTTGCTCTAAGACTCTAGATTCCTACCAGCCCAGAGACAGCACCAAAAGAATCTGCAAACAGGAGTTCCCGTCGTGGCGAAGTGGTTAACGAATCCGACTAGGAACCATGAGGTTGCGGGTTCGGTCCCTGCCCTTGCTCAGTGGGTTAACAATCCGGCGTTGCCGTGAGCTGTGGTGTAGGTTGCAGACGCGGCTCGGATCCCGCGTTGCTGTGGCTCTGGCGTAGGCCGGCGGCTACAGCTCCGATTGGACCTCTAGCCTGGGAATCTCCATATGCCGCGGGAGCGGCCCAAGAAAGAGCAACAACAACAAAAAGACAAAAGACAAAAAAAAAAATCTGCAAACAGACCTTACTCCATTAATTTGTCCCTATATCATTATCTTCATACAGTTTGTGGCTCTTTGAAGCCTAAAACCGTTTTCCTTTGTCCTGCTATTGCTCTACAACTTTATTGTTCTTTGTTGAAGATGCTACATAAGCCCGAGTTCTAAGTCACCTCTTTGAGTTCCTTATCTCTGAGTTGCACCCATGTTTATACAAAATATGCATATTAACACAGCTCTGTTTATTTTCTCTTGTTAGTCTGTCTCTTGTTCCAGAGCCCTGAGAAACTTAATTCCTAGGATAGAAGAAACATTTATCCTCCCCTACACTTGATGTCCAAAATTCACATGTCACATTTGTTTCTTTTTAAAAAATTTATTGGATTAGAGTTGATTTACAATGTTGTGTTAATTTCTGCCATACAGCAAAGTGATTCAGTTATACGTATATAAATTCTTTTCCATTAGGTTTATCACAGGATAGTGAATATAGGTCTCTGTGCTATATACTAGGATCTTGTAGTCTATCCATTCTATGTATAAGTTTGCCTCTGCTAATCCCAAACACCCAGTCCTTCACTCTCCCACCTCCCTCCACCTTGGCAACCGCCAGTCTGTTCTCTATGACTGTGAGTCTATTTTTGTTTTGTAGATATGTTCGTGTTGTGTATTAGATTCCATGCATAACTAATATCATATGGTGTTTGTCTTTCTCTTTCTGACTTACTTTGCCTAGCACACACGTGTGGCATCTGAATCACAGAGGACAAAATAATATTTGCCTGCAGCAGTCTGAAATTCACATCCCGGAGTTCTTGTCGTGGCACAGCAGGTTAAGTATCCATCCTGCGCTGCTGCAACTGTGCTGTAGGTCACAACCGAGGCTCAGATTCAATCCCTGGCCCGCGAACTTCCATATGCCATGGGTGCAGCCAAGAAAGAGAGAGAGAGAGAGAGAAAGAAAGAAAGATTGTTGGGAAAGAAAGGAAGGAAGGAGGGAAGGAAGAAACTCATAACCCTGAGTCCCAATTTACAGCTCTGTCTACATGTTGAACTTTTTTTTTTTGCTTTTTAGGGCCGTACTCGCAGCATACGTAGGTTCCCAGGCTAGGGGTTGAACTGGAGCTGTAGCCACCGGCCTACACCAGAGCCAGAGCCACTGCAACACCGGATTCGAGCCTCGTCTGTGACCTATATCACAGCTCACAGCAATGCGGGATTGCAACCTCAGTTTTCCTAGTCGGATTCGTTTCCACTGAGCCATGACAGGAACTCCTCGTGCTATAGAAATGATTGTGGTGTTTACTTCTTTTTCCCAGTAAATATTTTTAGCAAATCAAAAGGGCTTATACAAAACCACTGTATTAGTTATCTGTTTCTGATTTTTCAAGCTTAGTGGCTTATTACAACAATTAGTTTATTTGCTCAGGATTCAGTGGGTCAGCTATTTGGGCTGGGCTGGGCTGAGCTGGGTTGGGCGGCTCTTCTGCTGGTCTTGGCTGGGGCCACTCTTACAACTGCTACAGCCGTTGGGTTGGTTGGGGCCTCAGCAAGGATGAGTCTCTGCTCCTTGTGATCTTTTCCTCCAACAGGCTAGACTGAGCTTCTTAGGGTCTCTGAGGCCCGCTGCTTCACCAGGCTCTGCTTGGGAGGTGGGGCTCAGGGCCTCATCCTGGAGCTTATACAGCCTGGGAGCCCTCTTTAAAAAAAAAAAAAAAAAAAAAAATCAGGGAGTTCCCGTCGTGGCGCAGTGGTTAACGAATCCGACTAGGAACCATGAGATTGCGGGTTCGGTCCCTGCCCTTGCTCAGTGGGTTAACGATCCGGCGTTGCTGTGAGCTGTGGTGTAGGTTGCAGACGCGGCTCGGATCCCGCGTTGCTGTGGCTCTGGCGTAGGCCGGTGGCTACAGCTCCAATTCAACCCCTAGCCTGGGAACCTCCATATGGCGCGGGAGCGGCCCAAGAAATAGCAACAACAACAACAACAAAGACAAAAGACAAAAAAAAAAATCAATCATTACTAGGTTCAGAGTTTATGCAAGCGAAGGGCCCGGGGCTTGATTTTGTGAGCTTCTTGGTACGTGGACCTCTGGCCTTCTCTGCTCTTGAGCCTTTAAGGGAGTCTCCCATCATATCCACTCTTGAGAAGGGGCCAGGGATTGAAGATGGCAGGAAGCAGAGCCCCTTCCCAGTGACACACCGACACTGAAGCTTCCCTGCTCTTTCCCCAGCCCACCTCTCTCCTCTCAATCCTGCGGCTGGAAAACCCTGCTTTTACGTTCTTACACCTTCTTCTGAATTTATTGAGACATAAGATTTATGCTTTGAATATTGCATGACTTAGATTTTAAAATTCAACCTGCTTCTCACTCCGCCCCCGCCCCCTTTTCAAATATGGCCGTTGCCATGAATTTCAAAGGTCTATTTTGAAACTCAACAGCTAAGAATGGACTTTCTGTTTCGGTGCGTCTTTCATCGCTTCCCAGAGGGTAAGCTTCAAATGCCTTGGCTGCGTCTGGATGAGGGAAAGGATTCAGGAACAGGATCCACCTTGGATAATATTATAAAATTGTACCGTCCTGCATAGTTAGAACTGTTTATTTACGACCCAGGAGCAGCAAGGGAAATAATTTGAACTTTGTTCTCACTGGGGGGGACTGAATTTACTCAAGCGTATCTGGAGTGGAAGTGGAATAGTTAGTCAATCCATATAGGTTCAACTGTAGGTGGCATTGTGTTCCAGGGAGAGCTGACAACAGGGAAGGAGGAATCTGGCCATGCCAGGCTCAGATATGGGGCCTAGGATGGGTGTGGTCAGTGGCTTCCCACACACAGAGGGAGGCTGTGGCTGGAAACCCTTGGTGGTGGCTCATGGTTATGCTGGGGAAGGAGAACACTCTGGTGCAGAAGCTGAGAGAGTTGTAGCACCAGAAACCCAAGCCAGGAGAAGTGAGTCCTTTCCCTGCCAGTGGCCGACAGGCAGGCAGCAGAGTTAGATGCGTAAGTGGCCATTGGGATGGTGCTATTGGCGGCTTGTGGACAAGAATTAAGGTGGGGGGTCGGCAGGCAAGTAGCAACAGCAAGGTCAGTAGCCCAGGGATAGGGATCTGGGGGACGGGTAGGGAGACATGCAAGACCTCTTGGTGCTTGATGACTCTCTCCAAACCCTTACACTAAGAGACCTGATCGACCCTAGCATGGCTTCAAGCAGCCTAAGGTGGTGTCCCTGAGATCTGGGAGCACTGCCCCCCTTTTGTTTGGCTGCACCCATGGCACGTGGAAGTTCCTGGGCCAGGGATCAAATCTGGGCCACAGTAATGACCTGAGCTGCAGCAGTGATAAGACCAGGTCCCTAACCCACTGAGCCACCAGGGAACTCCTCAGAGTCCCCTTTTGTGTTCCTATCTGGAAAAGTTCTGGGCTGTGCAAAGAATTTACTGTTTGTTTTAGCCAACACCTGGCAAAGGCCTCTGACCTCCCTTTCTTAGAGCATTTATAAAAAAGGGCTTCTTTGCCCTCTGTCCCTTTGAGATGTAAGCTCAGGAGTGTCTTTCCCAAGGTCCCCGAGAGTCATCCCCCCAGAAGGCGACATCAGGAAGGGTAGGGCCTCCAAGTCCCAGTCTCCCCTCCCACTCTCTCCTTCTCCCTCTAAGTGCCCAGTGACCTCTGTGCAAAGTGGATGGAGCTCAGCAACATCCCTACTGTCCGTAGTTA
This sequence comes from Phacochoerus africanus, assembly GCF_016906955.1. Classification (NCBI taxonomy): domain Eukaryota; kingdom Metazoa; phylum Chordata; class Mammalia; order Artiodactyla; family Suidae; genus Phacochoerus; species Phacochoerus africanus. The sequence goes on from NC_062551.1 coordinate 81,347,252, forward strand.
CTAAATGAAATCTATTTCTGCGGTTTTAGCTCATGTCTGGCTTTGTTTATCTTTGGTAGTTGCTAAGGAGTTGGCAATGGCCTGGGGAACTCAAAGCTGCAGACCGAATGAGGGGTGAGCCAGAGGCACCCTTGCGTCCAGGTCAGCGTGATGATGACCGATGCACTGGTGCCTTGAGCAGCAGTGGTTTGGGCAGTGTTTTAGGCCACTTTGGGGGCTTTGGTCCAAGAGGGGCTACAAGATGTGCAGTCCGGAGTGGATCAACGTGGCCAGAGAACACCAGTGCCACCACCTCCTTGCAGCCCTCAGAGTGACACAAGAGGGGGCCAGGAACCCCTGACAGGAGGCAGCTGGCATGCTTCACACATGTCAGCTGTTGGGCCACAGTCTTTCTCTCTCTTAATGGGACTGCGTTTGTGCACACGAACCATAGTCACACACCCCAGTATGTTATGGTGGCAAATCTATCCTGTTCAGCCATGAATCTCTTTACTGGGGACCCTTTCTGGAGGTCATGGTCACTGCCCTCTCGACTGAAAGGAATTTCTTTTCTTTTTTCCAGCAGGGGGGGAACGTTCCTTTTGACGAGTAAGGGGGTGAAAAGAAAATTCTAGTAAATGGAAAGTGGTGTGGAAGGCCCCTCTTGCACTTGATGGGTATGTGAATGGGCTTTCAGGATGAGGTCAGACTTTTGGGAATTTAAGGAAGTCCCATGGGGGTGGGGGGTGGGGAGAGATTTGGAAACAGGGCACGAAGCCAAGAATCCAGGACCAGAAGGCTCTCCGCCTGCCCCTTTGGTGACCAAGGGTGATAATTTCAACCCAGAGTTCCAAGTGATATTCAGTTCTTCTATGTAGGCTTAGTATTTGCTATAGTATTTGTAGTTAATTATGTTGCCTTCCCTATTATTGTGTTAAGGTGAATCTTTGTTGTTCTAGAGATTTTTTCCCAGATAATTGGAATGGAGCACCTGCTAAGTGAAGTGGAGTACCCCAAAAGCAAACGGTATTTACTTCAGGTAGATAAGTTTAGCCATCCCACAACCTATTCAAAACGTTTAAAAAAATTTTTATCTACAAAAAAAAAAGAAAAAGAAAAAAAAAGAAGCAAGGGAGTTCCCGTCATGGCACAGCAGAAACGAATCCGATTAGGAACCATGAGGTTGTGGGTTCGATCCCTGGCCTTGCTCAGTGGGTTAAGGATCCAGCGTTGCTGTGAGCTGTGGTGTAGGCGGCAGCAATAGCTCCAATTTGACCCCTAGCCTGGGAACCTCCATATGCCGTGGGTGCGGCCCTAAAAAGCCACAAATTAAAAAAATTTTTTAATTATTAATTAATCATTTAATTATTATTATTATTATTATTATTATTATTTTTTAGTCCCACACCCGTGGCATATGGAGGTATCTGCAGCCTGGGTTGGAGGAGGCCTGCGTTGTGGGTTGGAGTGGGTCTGGAGGAAAATTATTTTGCTTCCTTTTTTTAGGTTTGTATATATGTTTGGATAACTGGCTCCTTGATAAGGACTTGTTTGGTTTGGTTTTTGGGTCTGCCTTGCTTCCTCCCACCCACAGTGCCTTAGGACAAATCTTTACCTTCCTCCAGGGCAGGCACCTGGCGGGTGGTGTTGGCTGTGCAAAAGCCCTGCAAGGGTTACGATGCGAGCGGAAGGATTATTTACTCTTCTCTCTTTCTCAGGTCCTCAGGGCTGTGGATTTAGTTTAGGGAGACTGCCTCTTCTCAGTGTTTCTTCTCTCTAAGAGGTTGAGGGGAGCTGCTTGGTGGGGGTGGGGCAGTCACCAGGAGCCATCCAGTCACCTGGGGTTACCTGGGGTGGGGTGGGTGCCTCCCAGCCTGGGGGGCTCATCCCCTTCCCTCTTCTTAAATTCATAAGGGCTGACATCAATTTGGACTTAAACTTTATTTATTTATTTATTTATCTTTTGCCTTTTCCAGGGCTGCACCAGAGGCATATGGAGTTTCCCAGGTTAGGGGTCTAATCAGAGCTGTCGCTGCCGGCCTATGCTAGAGCCACAGCAACGCCAGATCCAAGCCGTGTCTGCGACCTACACCACAGCTCACGGCAATGCTGGATCCTTAACCCACTGAGCGAGGCTAGGGATTGAACCTGCAACCTCATGGTTCCTAGTCGGATTCGTCAATCACTGAGCCACAACGGGAACCCCTGGACTTGAACTTTAACTCCTCCCACTTCTTGCATCCAGACAAATTAGCTGATTGATACCGGATTTGATTCTGATGATTTAGCTGCAGATTGAAACTTTTTTCCATTTCATCCGTCTCAATTTCCTTTTTATTTTTCTGCTTAGTTTGGGCTAGATAGACACGGCTCTTTTCCTACATTGCATGCTTTATTTTTTGTGCTTGAAAACTGCTCCCACTGTTCAGAGGCACCTGCAAGTTTCTGTTCCTCATTTTCTCACCACTTTCAAAATACATGTTATTTCTACATTCTCTTCTTTTGTTTTGCTTTGTTTTGCCTCACCTGTCACATGTGGAAGTTCCCAGGCCAGGGGTCAAACCCTCGCCACAGTTGTGGCCTGCACCACAGCTGCGGCCTGCACCACAGCTGCTGCAGTGCTGGATCCTTAACCACTGTGCCACAAGAGAACTTCCGACATTTGCTTCTTTTGTAATTGTTGGCTTCTTAGTGGTGCTTTTAAGATTCTCACTGGTTTTATGCTTATTGGTTATATGGGGTTGATAACATGTGAAAAATTACTTGGGCACAAGAAGACAATGCAGTCCAGTGATGGACTGTGTGGTTCACAGTGGCCAGTCAAAACTGATCTTTTGAGGAGTTCCCACTGTGGCTCAGTGGAAACCAACCCAACTAGTATCCATGAGGACGCAGGTTTGATCCCTGGCCTTGCTCTGTGGGTTTGGGATCTGGTGTTGCCATGAGCTTCAATGCAAGTCTCAGATGCAGCTCAGATCCAGCAGTGCTGTTGCTGTGGCGTAGGCTGGCAGCTATAGCTCCCATTCAACCCCTAGCCTGGGAACTTCCATATGCTGTGGGTATGGCCCTAAAAAGACAAAAAAATAACAAAAACAAAAACAAAAACAAAAACAAAAAAACCACCTTCACTACAGCCGGTGACAACTGTTGGTGGAGAGAAGACTTGATATTCTTTTTTTTTGGAGTTTTTCTTTCTGTGAATTGGTAGACATTGAAATTTAAGTGGAAAATCTCTGTATATATTCTCTCTCTCTCTTTTTTTTTTTTTTTTGCTTTTTTAGGGCCGTGCCCACGGCATGCAGAAGTTCCCAGACAAGGGGTCTAATTGGAGCTACAACTGCCAGCCTACATCACAGACACAGGAATGCAGGATCTGAGCCACATCTGTGACCTACACCACGGCTCAGGGCAATGCTGGATCCTTAACCCACTGAGCAAGGCCAGGGATCAAACCCTCATCCTCATGGATACTAGTCAGATTTGTTACCACTGAGCCACAATGGGAACTCCTTGTGTTGTTTCTTTACAAATCAAATGTTTTTTTATATCTCCTGAACTGTGCTTCGGTGGTTTGGGGGAGGGGGAAACTTGTGTAGCTGACAAGCTGTCTGAAAAATATCTGGCAGTTAATTAAGTGGCTTTTGCCATCAACTTGGTTAGGTGGTTTCAGATATTTATATTTTATTATGGAGACAGAGAAGCATAATTTTTGAACTGTCTGCCCAAATACTGAGTGCCAGCCTAACTGCTATACTCTCCTCAGTTATTCTGAAGAATAACGATCAAATTCTAGTTGGATAAGCATTATGTTAAAATCATTTGTTTCCTTTTTTTTTTGCCACTTTATGTACATATCCAGTTAACTGCCTTTTTGATTAGGCCCTACTTTAATTTGTCCGAAGGAAGATTTAAGGCATTTTTCACATAAGAGGAAACACAGGCACAAATCTAATAGGACAAACTTTTTCGTACTTTAAGTGTTTTCCTTCTTAATGTCCATCTAGGTAGCCACATATTTAGCTTCAGGAAAATCTGCTAAACGGGTTTCTAAAGAAGTCCCACCATTTTAATTAATTAATTAGTTAATTAATTAATTATATTTATTTATTTATATTCCTACAAGCAAGGTATGAGCATTCCAGCTGCTCTAGGTCCTGTGAACACTTGCGGTCAGTCTTTTTTTTTTTTTTTTTTGGTCTTTTCTAGGACTGCACCTGCGGCATATGGAGGTTCCCAGGCTAGGGGTCGAATTGGAGCTGTAGCCACCTGCCTACACCAGAGCCACAGCCATGTGAGATCTGAGCCTTGTCTGCTAACTACACCGCAGCTCACGGCAACGCCAGATCCTTAACCCACTAATCAAGGCCAGGGATCGAACCCAAACCCTCGTGGTTCCTAGCTGGATTCATTTCCGCTGAGCCGGATGGGAACCCCTGTGCCATATTTTAGATTCCACGTATAAGTGATACCATATGATGTTTGTCTTTCTCTGTTTGACTTACTTTGCTCAGTGTGATAATCTCTCTGTCCATCTATGTTGCTGCAAATGGCATCATTTCATTCTTTCTAATGTACTTCAGCCATTCTGATGGGAGTATTGTGGCATTGCCTCGTGGTTTTAATTTGTACCTCAAGGCTATTTGATTCTGTGAGTCACTCTACCCAGGCTTTTACTTTTTATCTGAAAAATATCTTATATTTTTAGATAGTGGACTATGCCAAGGTTTAAAATGGTTTCTGAGATGACTGGACGGCTTTACTAATTCACTTATTTCCAATCCTTGGTATCAATATTCTTGTAATCTTAAAAATGCGCCCGCGCGTGCACGTGTGTGTGTGTGTGTTTATATCCAGTAAGCCTCTGTTTCAGAGAAGACGTTTTCTCTAGAATGTTCTTGGAATATGGAGTCATGCCACGTGATTCCACCTGTGATCAATCCCTCAGATCAGGTATCTTTTCAGTTTTTTAAGAAAGGACTTTGCCCCTGAGAGTCAGTTTACATAGGATTGGAAAGTGAAATGTGAGAAGTTGGAGCAGTTCTGTCTTTTAAATATGAATTTGGGTAAGAAAAGCCTGAATTTTGCTGGCCCTAGACAATTACTGGCAGTGCAGTATCTGCCTTGAAGACATCTAGGATAGGACCATGTTAGAAAGTTATAGCCCAAATACCACCTCAGTGAGGCCCGCCCTGATCACCTTAATTAATTAATTAATTTATTTATTGGCCACACCCAAGGTATGGAAACTCCTGGGCCAGGGATTGAACTCCCTGCTCAACCTATTTAATATGCAACATGGTGCCCCAGCTCCTGATCCTCTTTATTTGACTCTTTTCTCTCTCCCGTAGCCCTCATCATCTTCTAACTTATCTATGTGTTATTGTGCCAGTTACAGGTTATTTTAGCTCCGACCCACCTTCCTATATTCTCTATGATGCTGGGGCTGGAACTCTGAAAAAGATCTTTCTACTTTGCCACCTGGTCCCTGTTAGACTCTGCATAGACAATGCCTGAGGGAGGTTGCAGCATGCAGAATTTCCTGGACCAGGGATCAAAGCTGAGCCACAACAGTAATCCGAGTCACAGCAGTGGCACAGAGTCCTTAACCGCTAGGCCACCAGGGAACTCCCACTTTGCAGTGTTTTTAATATTTCCAGAAACAGCTTCACCGCACCCGCCTCAGAAATACCAGCACCAACCAAGCAGTACTCCCTCCCTGTTCCCCCCCACTTCTCCCTACCCTACTATAACGGCAGCTTCATAAGGGCAGGGGTTTTGCCTGTTTTGCACACAGGACTATTCCAAGCAATTAATACAGGGCCTGGGCACTTAATAAGTGCTCAATAATATTTGTGGGCTGAGTGAATGGCTGGGTGCATGGGTAGATTGTTGCTGGTTTATGATTGTATTTGAATTACTTGTTTGACTGAGTTTTCTGTTCATTCTGAGCCAAGATTAACATAAAGTGAGGTATAAATACATTAGAATAGCATTTTTTTTTTTTAAAGATAGACACAGTCTCCAGAACTTGGGTGTTTAGACTTAAGGTTTATCTAGTGAGGTTTTGGGGACAGTCCTGGATTGGGAGATTGAAAAGCAGGATAAAGCTACTAATGACAGGGACAGCCCAATATTCCTCTAGTCAGTGGTCTGCTCAGGAGATCAATGTATTTAACAAAATAATTTGACACACTCATTTTGGACCAACCAATAGCCTTGTACTCTTTTTTTAGAAACTAGGATTTCACAGTCAGGGCTGAATCCCTGGTAGAAGCCGCTGAGTTATGGAGACAGGAATAGAGAACAATCTCTGGCAAGAAGCAAAGGACATGTGAGGTTAGAGTGCTAACTAGTCCAAAGGGAATTCATGCACTGGTTTTCCATTTGATCAGAGGACAAGTGAGTGACTGGGATCCAGAAGTGGGAGGACTCACTTCCATGGAGTATTTATTATTTATTTTTAGGGCTGCACCTGCAGCACATGGAAATTCCTGGGCCAGGGGTCGGATTGGAACTGCAGCTGCCAGCCTACACTACAGCCACAGCAACTCCAGATTCTTAACCCACTGAGTGAGGCCAGGGATGGAACCCGCATCCTCATGGATACTAGTTGGGTTCTCAACCCACTGAGCCACCATGGGAACTCCCCAAAGCACCTTTAGACTACAATTGGAACAATGCAGAGAAGATTAGAGTGGCCTGTGCACAAGGATCAGATGAACATTCATGAAGTGTTCTGTTGTTGTTTTTTGGGCTGCATCAGTGGCATCCAGAAGTTCCCCAGCCAAGGATGGAACCCACACCACCGCTGTAACCAGATCCACAGCAGCGACAATGCTGGATCCTTAACCTGCTGAGCCACAAGGAAAATCCAACTTGCTTTTTTGGTTTGTATCGTAGTGTTCCATGGTTTTGAGTCCCCTCACCCTTTCCACTTGTGAGGACACAGCAGAAGACAAGAAGCCCTCCCAGGAAGTGGGTTCTCACCAGATGCCACATCTGCAGGCATCTTGACCTTGAACTTCTCAGCCTCCAGATTTATGGGAAATGAACGTTTGTTGCTTAAGCCCCAAACAAAACAAAACGACACCCCCACCCCCAAGTATCTTGCAGATACCGGTGACTTAGAAAGTCACTCTTCATTAAAATAAATTTTTTCTTTTCTTATTTATTTATATGTTTATTACTAGTTTTTTAGCTCATCAAACACCATTTTTTTTTTTTGGTATATATATATTTTTTTTCCTAGGGCCACACCTGGGGCATATGGAAATTCCCAGGCCAGGGGTTGAATAAGAGCTGTAACTGCCAGCCTACACTATAGCCACAGTAACGCTGATCCAAGTGGCATCTGCGACCTACACCACAGCTCACGGCAATGCTGGATCCTTAACCCACTAAGCGAGGCCAGGGATCGAACCTGTGTCCTCCTGCCTACTAGGTTCGTTACCGTTGAGCTGCAATGGGTACTCCCAGAGTTGCTTCTTTTAGGTTTTGGCTTCCTATGAAGAAAATGGGATTATTGAGTAACTTTGATTACTTTGTTAGTGGATGTGTGTGAAGTTTTAACTCAGTGATGTTGTACAGAGAGAATGTTTGGTGCCCTTTGTTTTTTTCACTAGTCTTGTTGTGTCTGCTGCGTGCTTTAAGAAAAGAGTCTGACCCCTTGACTCTTTGCACTGGGTAGATTTCTTCTCGGGGATTGACTCTCAGACCCACATAGAAAAGCCCTCGTGCTTCCCAGCAGTTTATGAGCTCAGGAGAACAAGGTAAGGTTTTTTCCTGCGTGAGTCTAAAGCAGTTTTCCTTTGTTGACCTTGAAAATGAACTGACAACCAGGGTATAAACCGATAGCAGGAGCAGGGAGGGCTATGTGGAATTATTTGTTTTGTGGTGCTTGGCAGAAACTTAAAACTTTATGAGTGTTTTTGCAGGTCTTTTGGGGCTTGTTTTCTTCTTTTTTCTTTCAGTAATACGGGTAAATCAGGATTATGTTTTATGCATCTTCTTCTGACAAGACGGTGTAAGCTCAGATTAGTTTACAGGTTGGAATTTCTACGATGTTTATTAGCGGAAGGAGAGTGATTTAGGCCGCTTAATGCTGGTGGCGGCATGTATTTTAGTGAAATTTGTCTTTTTAGAAAAAAAGCCTTTAAATGCTTCTGAACTTTAGTATAGGGCTGTAGTATAGGGCGATCCCAGAGACAATATGAACTACGTTGAATTGGGAAGAATTTTCAGGTTTTAAAAAACAATCTTTTAAGTGAAATGAGCACCTCTAGAGAGTTGGTTTGCAAAGGGGATTAATATCACAAAGGAGTTTCTTAGCAACAGTGGCATAAACAATATTTGCAGCACAGGAAGTCTTTAATTCTTCCAGGAAACCCCCCACGCCCCACCAAAACATTTCATTTAATTATGAAAGAGGATCGCTAGAAATCAGCCTTAGGAAAATGAATGGATGTGGTTTGGAGGTGCAGGAAAGGGCCAGGAGGCATGAGCTTCATCCTTCACCATCTTTATATAGGGCTGACCTCATGGTGGGTTTGGCAGATAGGCTGATAAAAAGTCCTAGTCCAGTCTGATATCAAAACTTCAGACTCTCATCCAACTTAAAAGTTTCCCTTTTGGGAGCTCCCTGGTGGCCTAGCAGTTAAGGATCAGGTGTTGTGGCTCAGGTCTCAGCCGTGGCGAGGGTCCCATCCCTGGTCTGGGAATTTATGCATGCCGCAGGTGTGGCAAATAAATAGATGGATAGATAAATAAACAAATAAAATTTCCCTTTCCTTCCTTCCCCCCTCCTGGCCACTATTGGTCCCTCTAGGACTGGGGCAGGGGGAGGGAAAGGTCTTTCTTGGTAGCGTCAGTGATAATCTGGTGTTAGTGCCTCGGATGTGGTGGAAGTCGAAGGATGACTGTCCCATAAAGGATGATTTTGTGGATGTTTTGGAGGTCTTCTTTCTGGGGACCCCACCCCACAGTTCTGTAGAGTGGAAGACGCCTCCTCTGGCTGCCCACCCTATTTCTGCTTGATGGTCTTAAAATCCAGCCTCTTTCTGCTGATGTCATTGGGCTTCGGGCAGGAAACACTCTTGGGCAGATTTCTTTGGGGGCATCTCACTCCTGGCAGTTCCCCTGGGTCTGCCCCTGTGAAACATGCAGCTTTACCTTCCTGCCTGTTGAACTTCTCCCTGGAGGTAGCAGTTTTACTGGTTTCTCTTCTATCCTTCGAAGGACAGTCTGGGTTATTGTTTGTGGTGCCAGTTAACAAGTCACTGTGTCTCAGCATTGAAGCTACCTACCCTTCATCGCCCTGCTTTGGGACAGTTACCCTGGACCCTGTGAGTATTTCTTCCTTTGCTGGCTGGCATGACGTTAGGCCTTGTCTGTAGAGCACGCTCAGGGGACACTCCTGGAGGAAGGGGGCTTTCCATGATCTCTGTGTTCTTTTCTTGCTCCTGTGACATGGGGCAGCCAGCAGTGTGTAGTGACCGGGATGTGGGAAAATCAGTGATGCTCACATTTTAGAGTCACTGTGGGCGGCTTCCCACTGAGTTTCAGGGGCCCCCTGTGGGCATCTTCTAAGTGAGTTCTGCGGGCACCCACTGAGTGGCCTCCCAGCTCTTCTTCCCCAATGCGTGGTTTCCCAGTGAGTTTTGTTGTCACCCAAGTGGGCAGTTTTCGGCTCGCCAGCCCTGGCCTGCGGGATCTTAGAAAACTTCTCCTCCATCCAGGGCAGCAGCATCTTCTCTAATGAGGTCTGAATCTTTTCCAGATTCTCTCTTTCCCTGAGTGCTCTACCAGAGTCCTGCAGGTAATGCCTGATCCCTGTATTTGCTATTGCTTCATTCCTTTGAATTCTCTTTACACCTTAGTCGTTAATTATTATCCGTCCCCTATTATCCAATAACAATTCTTTACATTAAGCTTTCCCTGTGCAAATTGCTGTGTGTTTGCTGTCTCCTGACTAATACGTTTGTCTTTTTCTTTTGATTTTGGTAATTCTTTGTATATTTTGAATCTTAATACTAAGTTAGGCATTTGTTACATATCTTTCTCCAGACTCTTACTTATATAAAAAGTACACATAGATATATTTTAACTAATTGTTATAAAGAGGACAGTGGTGTATTATCCCACTCCAAGGTCAAGACTTAGAACAGTGTAAACACCCTGCAAGTCCTAGCATATCTTCTCCACCGTCATGATTCCATTTTTAAACTTTTTTCTTTTGGGGGCTGCACCTGTGGCATATGGAAGTTCCCGGGCTAGGGGTTGAATTGAAGCTGCAGCTGCTGGCCTATGCCACAGCCACAGCAATGCCAGATCCTTAACCCACTGAGCAAGGCCAGGGATCAAACCCGCATCTTCATGGACCTGCATCTTCATGCATCTTTCGAGTTCTTAACCTGCTGAGCCACAATGGAAACTCCCACAATTCCATCATCTCCCCTCCTCCCACCCCAGATAACTACTATCCTGTTTTTTATAATAATACAACCTTGGCTTTACTTAATTTTTTAAAAATTTTAATGATTTTTTTCCCACTATAGCTGGTTTACAGTGTTCTGTCAATTTTCTACTGTACAGCAAGGTGACCCAGTCACACATACATATATACATTCTTTCTTCTCATATTATCATGCTCCATCAAAAGTGACTAGATATAGTTCCCAGTGCTATACAGTAGGATCTCATTGCTTATCCATTCCAAAGGCAATAGTTTGCATCTATTAACCCCAAATTCCCAGTCCATCCCTCTCCCTTCTCCTCCCTCTTGGCCATCACAAGTCTCTTCTCCAAGTCCATGATTTTCTTTTCTGTGGAAAGGTTCATTTGTGCCATATGTTAGATTCCAGATATAAGTGATATCATATGATATTTGTCTTTCTCTTTCTGACTTTCTCTTTCTGAGAGTCTCTGGTTCCATCCATGCTGTTGCAAATGGCATTATTTTGTTCTTTTTATGGCTGAGTAGTATTCAATTGTGTATATATACCACATCTTTCTAATCCATTCATCTGTGTTGGACATTTAGGTTGTTTCCATGTCTTGGCTATTGTGAATAGCGCTTCAATGAACATGCAGGTGCATGTGTTTTTTCAAGGAAAGTTTTGTCCAGATATATGCCCAAGAGTGGGATTGCTGGGTCATATAGTAGTTGTATGTGTAGTTTGCTAAGGTACCTCCATACTGTTTTCCATAGTGTTTATACCAATTTACATTCCCACCAACAGTGTAGGAGGGTTCCCTTATCTCCACACCCTCTCCAGCATTTGTTATTTGTGGATTTCTTTTTTCTTTTCTTTTTTTTTTTGTCTTTTTGCTATTTCTTTGGGCCGCTCCCGCGGCATATGGAGGTTCCCAGGCTAGGGGTCGAATTGGAGCTGTAGCCACTGGCCTACGCCAGAGCCACAGCAACGCAGGATCCGAGCCGCGTCTGCAACCTACACTACAGCTCACGGAAACGCTGGATCATTAACCCACTGAGCAAGGGCAGGGACCGAACCCGCAACCTCATGGTTCCTAGTTGGATTCATTAACCACTGCGCCACGACGGGAACTCCATATTTGTGGATTTCTTAATGATGGCCACTCTGACTGTTGTGAGGTGGTACCTCATAGTAGTTTTGATTTGCATTTCTCTAATAATCAGGGATGTTGAGCATTTTTTCATGTACTTGTTGGCCATCTGTATATCTTCTTTGGAGAAATGTCTGTTCAGGTCTTTTGCCCATTTGTTCATTGGGTTGTTGGCTTTTTCACTGTTGAGTTGTATAAATTGTTTATATAGTTTAGAGATTAAGCCCTTGTCAGGTGCATCGTTTGAAACTATTTTCTCCCATTCTGTAAGTTGTCTTTTTTTTTTTTTTTATGGTTTCCTTTGCTGTGCAAAAGCTCGTCAGTTTGATTAAGTCCCATTGGGCTTTACTTTATAGTTTTACTACATATGTATGTGTCTGGCTGTTGGCATAACTGACACCATCTTGGGCGCTCAGCTCCTCCTGTCCTTCCACTGACCCCACCTAGGACTGTACTGTGTAGTAAATCTCTTCTCTGTCGTCAAAGACTTAATAGATAATATTTAATGATTGTTAGGTCCAGGCGGCCGCTAAACTCTGTTAGTCTTCAAACAACGAAGACCTTCTCTGACATATTCCCAGTGCCTGGGAGACTAGTTACTCATTCCTAAATCCTGATTGAGAAATACACTGTGTGTTTCCAAGCACGTATCCCTCTACCCTAGGTTAACTAAAAAAAATATTCTCTGGGGAGCTCCCTGGTGATCTAGGGGTTAGGACTTGGTGCTTTCACTCCTGCAGCCTGGGTTTGATCCCTGCTGTGGGAACTGAGATCCCACATTGAGCTTCTGCATTTGTGGCCAAATGGCCCCTTGAGGCTGCAGAGCGCACCTGCAAATGCTTGCAGATTGTCATCTGCCTGATCCCACCCCGTGAGTAATTTACCGTATAATAAATGGATCCGTTGCGTCCGTGGAGCTGCCTGCCTTGTTTTTCAGTCTTAAGATAACTTCTCGGTTCAGTGGACACTTTTCATTCCCTCTGCCCTCTGACAATGTAATTATGTTTATTTTTAATTCTATAAGAATAGAGTCTCACTGGACATGTTTTTTGATAACGTGTGTTTGTGAGATTGGTCCATGTGACTGTGTATAGTCCTGACTAATTTGCTGTATAGTATTTTGTTGTGTGACTGTATAAACCTATAATGGGAGTTCCTGTCATAGTGCAGTGGAAATGAATCTGACTATGAACCATGAGGTTGTCGGTTTGATCTCTGGCCTCACTCATGGGTTAAGGATCTGGCATTCTGACAATACACATCATTCATAGATCACCAGCAAGTATTTCATCATTAATTGTATACCTAGTGAATAGAAACCATGGCAGGATAATTACAAATTAGCATGTGTTTCAAAAATTATTCGTATTTTGGTGTTCCCATTGTGGTGCAGTGGAAATGAATCCGACTAGGTACCGTTGCCATGAGCTGTGGTGTAGGTCACAGACACAGCTTGGATCTGGCATTGCTGTGGCTCTGGTGTAGCCTGGCAGGAGTTGTAGCTTCTATTGGACCCCTAGCCTGGGAACCTCCATATGCCGTGGGTGTGGCCCTAAAAAGGAAAAACAAAACAAAACAAAAATCTATAATGTATCCATTTTAACTGGTGATGGACAACAGAGTTGTTCAGGTTTTAGCTATTATGAACCATGTAAATATGAACATTTTTTATTGACGTATAGTTGATTTACCATGTTTTGTTAATTTCTGCTGTACAGCAAATTGATTCAGTTAAACATTAAATATGAATATTTTTGGACAGGTCTGCTCCACTGGGCTCTTTCATCTGCCAGAGAGCCCCTCCCTGCCTGTTGCCTCTGCCTGCAATATCCTTCCCCTGGAACATTCTCTACAGGGCTGCCCCCTCTCACATTTCAAGTCTCCGTTCAAACGTCAGCTTCTCAAAAAGACTTGCCTTGATAATGCAACCTAAAATAGCCCCATCCTCACTCTTCATCTGTCACCTCACCCCATTCACAGCTTACTATCTGAAATTGTTTTTTTTTCTTTTTCCTTTTTCTTTTTGGGAGTGCACTTGATGCGTGTGGAAGTTCCCGGGCTAGGGGTCAATTTGGAGCTGCAACTCCTGGCCTCCATCTGCCACAGCCACAGCAACACCGGATCTGAGCTGCATCTGCAACCCACGCCACAGCTTGTGGCAGCACCGGACTCTTAAACCCACGGAGTGAGGCCAGGGATCAAATCCGCATCCTCAAGCACATGATGTTGGATTCTTTTTTTTTTTTTACATGCTTATAATTTATTTATTTATTTATTTATTTTTAAATTATTTATTATTATTTTTTTCCCACTGTACAGCAAGGGGTTCAGGTTATCCTTACATGTATACATTACAATTACATTTTTCCCCCAGTGATGTTGGATTCTTAACCTGCTGAGCCCCAGTGAGAACTCCTCTTGGGGTTTTTTTAATTGATTTTTTTTCATTGTGGTAACATATACATAACATAAAATTTGCTATTTTTACCACGTTTAAGAGTGGAATGCAGTGGCCTTGTACCTTTATAGTGTGGTATAACCACCACCACTGTCTATTTCCAGAGCTTTGTATCATCCCCAACAGAAACTCTACACCTATTAAACAATAACTTCCCCTTTCCTCCTCCTCTCAGCCCTTGGTAGCCTCTATCTCACTTTTTGTCTCTTAGGAACTTGTGCATTTCTAAGTGCCTCATGTAAGTGGAATGATATAACATTTGTCCTTTGGTGTCTGGCTTTTAGGATTCATTCATGCGGTAGCATGTGTAGGAATTCCATTCCATTTAAAGGATAAATTATACGCCATTGTCTGTATATACTACATCTGGTTTATCCATTCATCGGTTGATGGACACTTTGGTTGTTTCTCCTTTTTGGCCATTGTGGATAATGCTGCCATGAAGTGTATAAATTTCTGTTTGAGTCTTTGTTTTCTGTTGTTTTGGACATATACCTAGGAGTGGAATTGATCTTATTATTTATTTGTTCATTTGTTCATTTTTTCCCTTTCATTAGACTATAGACTGAAATACCTAGGGCAGTCTGACTCACAGACTCATTTTTGAGCTCAAGACCCATTTTTGAAATGAGATTCCGCAGGTCAACTGAACAGGGCATTATAATTGCAACCTACATCAGAGAGAATTAAATGCCCCAGATCCTATGTGTTTGGTTTCTGTTCGCTCTAAATGAAGACGTCACTCAGCCCAAATTCTGTCGATGACTGCTTTTCAGGCTTACGTTGAACTCTGTTGACAGCAAAGTTGTTTTGTTTTGTTTTTTGATTTTTTGACCTTCTTCAATTTGCTCTGTGCCATGAGGAAACCAACTATCAGGATCATCAATACAGGTGTGATAAATTTATTGAGTAATAATAATAAAAAAAGATTGTCAAGGCGCTGCACTGTTCTCAGGCAATTCGTGATGTAATTAAATTCAGGACTTAGTCAACAGCGGAAACTAGAGGAACTGCTCACGAAGCAAATTCACTTGCATTTTAACTTTAATCAGATTAGTTATATAATGGACAAATGTGACTCGGGAGGCCTGTTCAACATGGGTGAAAGCAGACTCAGAACAAAACGTTGTCCACTTGTTTGTACACTTCTGCAACCTCTGATGGTCCCAGTAGGATCTCATGTCCTGGGCTAGAAGGTGACACCCACCCTTCAGCTTTTCACTTCACCACTGCATATCAGGGGACAAGAAATTGCTTAAAGTTTTGCCAAACTACTCTCATTTCACGCTTCTTGGAATTGTAATATGTGAGTTTTTGGGGAAATTCTGATGGCAGGAGGGGAAATGGAGAGAGGAAGAGAAAAAAAGCAAGAGCTGTTAATAATAGACTCTAAACAAGTGCCAAACCCCCAACAAGTTCTTAGTAAGTGCCCACTACATGCTTGCTACAGTGCAGTGAGATGGGGGTTGGAGGATAGACAGGTGATCATTTACTGTTGTTCTGTCCTCAAGGAATTTATGATCAAGATGGGGCAGATAGAACTCCCAGCTGAGAAATTCCCACAAGCCAAAGATGTAAGTACCAAGAGCTGAGAGAGTTGCTGGTACTACTTAGACTGTCAGGGTGGAAGGACTCATTGAAATACTCTGATCCAGTCCCTCATTGGGGGAAGCCGATGCTCAGAGAAGGTAAGAGGTTTGCTTAAGGCCACACAGCTAGATGATGTCAAACCTAGGACATCTAGGACTTTAACTAGGGTCTCCTGACTTCTCCACCAGTATATTTTTTTTTTGGGGGGGGGAGGCGCACTCATGGCATATAGAAGTTCCTGGGCTGGGAACAGAATCTGTGCCATAGCATCGACTCAAGCTGCTGCAGAGACAACGCTGGATCCTTAACCTGCTTCACCACAAGAGCACTCGATCTCCACCAGTGTTTTTTCTATTGACCCGCAGATGTCTCTGTTCAGCGACTAGTCTAGCTTGGCTCTGTCCAATGGACAGATCAAATTCTATAGCATAAGCTATATATAGAGTTAAACAGTTTCTAATAGTTACATTGAAAAAACAGAAAGAGGGAATTCCTGTTGTGGCTCAGTGGTAATGAACCTGACCAGCCTCCATGAGGAGGTGGTTTTGATCCCTGGCCCCGTTCAGTGGGTTAAGGATCTGGTGCTGCTGTGAGCTGTGGTATTGGTCCCAGAAGCGGCTCGGATTTGGTGTTGCTGTGGCTGCGGCATAGACCAGTAGCTGCAGCTCCAATTCGACCCGTAGCCTAAGAAATTCCATATGCCACAGTGTGGCCCTAAAAAACAAACAAACAAACAAACAAAACCAAAAAAAAAACAGGTGAAATTAATTTTATTTGTTTATTTTTGAGGTATAAGTCATTTCTAATGTGTTCATTTCGGCTGTTCAGCAGAGTGATTCAGTTATATATCTGAATCTATATGCTCTTTTAAAATATTCTTTTCCATTATGGTTTATCGCCGGACATTTAATATATTTCTCTCTGCTATATAGTAAGAGCTTGTTGTTTATCCATTCTATATATAATAGCTTACACCTGCTAACCTCAACCTCCCACTCCACTCCCCCTTGGCAACCATAAGTCTGTACTTTATGTCTGTGAGTCTATTTCTTTTTGTAGTTGGGTTCATTTGCGCCACTTTAGATTCCACATATAAGTGTTATTACATATTATTTGTCTTTCTCTGTCTGACTTACTTCACTTAGTGTGAGAATTTCTCGTTGCATCCATGTTGCTGCAAATGGCATTATTTCATTCTTTTTTATGGCTGAATAGTATTCCAATGTGTATATGTACTATATTTTCTTTATCCATTTATCTCTATAGCCATTTATGTTGTTTCCATGTCTTGGCTATTGTGAAGTGCTGCTACAAACATAGGGGTGTATGTATCTTTTTTTTTTTTGTCTTTTTGAATTATGATTTCCTCCAGATTATGGTTATGCTCAGGAGTGGGATTGCTGGATCATATGGTAACTCTATTCCTGTTTTTTTTTCTTTTCCTTTCTTTCTTTTTTTTTTTTTTTGTCTTTTTGCCATTTCTTGGGCCGCTCCTGCGGCATATGGAGATTCCCAGGCTAGGGGTCCAATCGGAGCTGTAGCCACTGGCCTATGCCAGAGCCACAGCAACGCTGGATCCGAGTCGCATCTGCAACCTACACCACAGCTCATGGCCACGCCAGATCGTTAACCCACTGAGCAAGGCCAGGGACCGAACCCGCGACCTCATGGTTCCTAGTTGGATTCGTTAACCACTGTGCCAAGACGGGAACTCCTATTCTTGGTTTTCTGATGGGCCTCCATACTGCGGAAATTAATTTTAGTTAACATTTTATTTAATCCAATATATCTAGAATATCATCATTTCATCATGTAGTCAGTATAAAATTATGAATGAGCTAGTTCATATTTTTCTTACTGTACTATATCTTAGAAATTTGTATATATATATATATATTTTTTTTTTGGTCTTTTTTTTTAGGTCTGCATCCATGGCATGTGGAAGTTCCCAGGCTAGGGGCTGAATTGGAGCCAAAGCCATGGCAACACCAGATCCTTAACACACTGAGTGGGGCCAGGGATCCAATCTGCATCCTCATGGATACTAGTCGGTTTCTTAACCTGCTGAGCCACAGTGGGAACACTGATTTGATCCTCCTTTGATTTACATCTACCAAAGGGCAACGGTAGATTAATTGAGCAGCATATATAAAACATTTATGAATATATAATATGTAAATATATATGGAGATATATATATATATGTCCATGTATATATATGTGAAAACGATTTGCTAGTGTAGCATCTGGTACTCAAAGTGTTATTCTTATTTCCTGAGAATACAAGCGATTTGGAAGTAGTGTCATGCGCTGAGCACCAGCTGGATGGATGAGACAACTTTATTAAGCATGTTTAGTATCCTGTGAAATCAGTACAAAAGCAAGTGGGGAAAAACTAAAGTTGTCACAGGATGTTAGAGCATGGCAAGCCAGCTCATCTGGTCAGAGTCAGGAGAAGCAAATCTCACTGAGCCCCATGGGGCCCGACCCTGGCTGACAGCTGGTATGAGCTCCAACTGCCAGGGAGATCTGAGCTCTTTGGCCAGCAAGCTGCGTGCATTTATAATCTGCCGTGTGAATGTATCCACTTCAATTTCTGATTTGGAACTAAACAGGGAATGGCCCTGCTGGAAGCTGAATTCCTTCAAAACCCAGATCCAACAAATCCTTGGAGAATAGAGAGGTTCATAGTCACCTGAGTAGGTAGGCAGCCTTGTTGTCACCACATGGCAGCTGAAAATACTGAGTTCTGGGAAAATGATGGGGCCAAGATAAGTGTGCTGAGATTTGATGTCGCCTGCCCCCGAGGATGCCATAGGGACCAGAGATTGTTATTGGAGAAATACTAAGTAAACTAAATGCTATTAGTTGCCTTCCCATCTTCAGAAAGCCACCTGGCATCTACTGCTTTAAATGGTTCTGTTTTTAGTTCTTCTAATGGTCTCCCTACACTTCTAAAGATAGATTTATGTGGTTACTTCTCAATGCATTGATTTCTACTGACTTCTCGTTGTGGGTTATACAACCTCCAGCCTCTTCCTGTTCTTATTTTGATGTGTTATATGCATTTGAGCTTCATAAACATGTTTTCCTTCCCTCAACTTTCTGCAGTTATCTTTTGATCTCCAATAAACAGAGTTTACATACTTATCATTAAGGAAGTAGAACCACGTAATGTGCTAGGATGGCATTTTCTTCTTTTCTAATTCAAGGCCCTCAAGGAAAATGTCCCCAGAATCAATTTCAAGTGAATTCTTCTTTCATACACATTACCAATTGCTTAAAATCATGACATATTTTATTTTTGGATTGCGTCTTTCCCACACCATCCCTCCCTGCCCCGGGCATTTCTGAGCTTCTATTTTCTTGTTGGGAGTAGCTAATAAAAATTGCTCATCTTTTTTGAGCAATTACCACATGCTGGGCACATTATAAATTGCTTTATACATAATAATTAATGCAGTCTTCATGGCTACCCAAAGAGGAAAGGACAATAGCAGCTCCACTTTATGGATGAGGAAATTGAACCACAGAGAGGTTACATGGTGGAGTGGGGCTTTAATGCAGACTCTGCCCAGTGTCCATGTCCACACGCTTTACTGCTCTGTTCTTTTCAAAAGGGACATGTGCCATCTCCACCATATTTCAAATCCTTTCTGGCTCCCTGCTCACTCTGAGTATTGCTCCCCTGTTCTAATTTAAATGTTTCTCTACATTTGGCTTATGTCTTTCTTGTTCAACTATTAAATTTTATTTTAAATGAACATTTTTGGAGGGCTGGTATTTGGCCTTCCACATCCAGGCAAGAGGTCCATGCAGTTCCTGGAAGTGAGTTGAGACCATTCGGCCAGAGAATTTTGGGTTCTGGGTCCTGCGAGCCTTGTTTGGAAAGGTGAGATGTCACAGACTCTGTGTGACCATGTTCCCTTGGCTCCAAAGACTCTCTGAGTGGTGGAGAGGGGGGCAGCTGGCAGATGGTCAGAGTGCCCACTGAAGAAGGAGACTCTCTGGCCTTGGTCCAAAGCCAATGCTGTTTTCTTCAAGTGGCTTTTAACAGCTTTTGAAAATAAATTCATCCTCAAAGCTCAGGGATCTGCAACCACTAAGATGATTGGGAAAAATGTACCTTAAGTTCTGCTGCCTGTCCAGCTGTGGGTGCCACTTAAGGGTCAGACCTACTGGGCAGTCTCTGGAGTACCAAGGCAAAGGGTGCCCAGCCCTATCCAGAATCTGATCAGAAGGCAGATGCCATAAATTGCTGAGACATTTCCCAGGAGGAAGGGATGCTCTGAATGGCACATCCTCTTGGCTGTGGTGACTCCTCACCAGGAAGGGGCTACTGAATACTGAAACCAGGAGACTGAGTCACAGTGAAAATCTACTTATGATATGCCCAAGTAAAACTCCAACTAGATTGGCCCTCCTGCACACTGCAGCTATGAACCTCTGGATGAAAAATAAAATAAAATTAAAATAAAATAAAATAAGATAAAATAGTAAAATAAATAAAATAAAAAATAAATAGCATAAAAATAACATGATATAAAATAAAATAAAATAATAAAATAAATGAAAAAACTTACCCGAAGCACTGGAGAATAAATAAAGCAGACAGATTCTGGAGGGGAGTCAAGACCCAAAAGAAGGGAATGGAATAGGGTGAGTTTCTCATTCTTTTTACAGCTTTCAACATATTACAGTTGGCACATTTGCGGGTGTCTAAAATTTCAGTAGAAAACCTGCAGTATTTCTAGTCTGAAAATCCAAAGGACAGAGTTGAGAGCCATCACAGCCACAGGAAAGTGAGGGGGAAATTCTGGAAAGATGAGAGCCAGAGAGAAGAGATCTTTATAAACTCTATACAAATCTCTGGCAGACCTCTAATTCACACATTTGTATGTGTATATGAGACAGAATACACACAGATCAGGTAAAGATAAAGAAATGAACTGATCTTTGAGCTTCTCGCCCTAAGACATTGTTTGAATTTTGAGCCCAACCAAGTTAACTACCTGACAAAACAACAACCACAAAAATCAGCACTCTGTAGGGGAATATAACATAATCCAGGGTCTTTATAACATAATGTTCACAATGAAATTCAAAGTTATTTGACGTACAAGAAAAGAAAAATGTGATCCATTTTCAAGAGAAAAGATAATCAATAAAGGCTGACCCTGAGATGACCAGATAATGATTTTAAAGCAGCTGTTATGGTGATACTCAGCTATAAAGGAAAGTATGCTCATATTGAAGGAAATGATAGGAAAATATTGATAGAGAAACCAAAACTATAAAAAATAACCAAATGGAACTTCTAAAACTGTAAAATTCAATATTTGAAATTTAACAAACCATTGAATAGGCTTAAGTCTCAAAGAATCATGAAATGAGAGAGCTAGGTAACATCAATGAGTAAAATACAAAAGCAAAATAAACAGGATCCTGGAACTAGGAACACAGAGATAAGGAGAAGCTAGTTTGGCAGAGACAGGGCACCTTATCTGCAGTAGCTTTTAAAACATTCAAAAATCTTGTTTCTCTTTTCTGCCTAAAATTATTATTATTGCTATTATTATTATTATTTGCTTTTCAGGTCTGTACCAGTGGCATATGGAGATTCCCAGGCTAGGGGTCCAATTGGAGCTACAGCTGCTGGCCTATACCACAGCCACTACAACATCAGATCTGAGTGGAGTTTGCCACCTACACCACAGCTCACAGCAATGCTGGATCCTTTAACCCACTGAGCGAGGCCAGGGATGGAATCTGCAACCTCATGATTTCTAATTGGATTCGTTTCCACTGCACCATGACAGAAACTCCTCTGCTTAAAATTATAATGCAAGTTTGTTATAGATTTTGAAAATGCAAATAAGAAAATAAACATCAATTATAATCCCACTGCTAGAGAATGCACTGTCAAAATTTTAATGTTTATTCTTCTGCCAATTTTAATTTTCCTTAAATAAAAATCACATTCTATATACTCTTTGAAATCTGCCTTTTGATTTTTTTTTTTTTGGGTGGTACCCAAGGCATGTAGGAATTCCCAGGCCAGGATCAAACCTGCGCCACATCAGTGACCTGAACCACAACACTGACAACTGCTTAACCACTAAGCCACCAGGAAAGTCCTGCCTTTTGATTTTTAAAACCTATCCTGACATCTTTCTGTGCCTCCATGCATTTTTTTTGCATCATTTTTAATGATGGCATACCAGTCATGATATGACAGGATTATAATTGTATAAGAAGTATATTGGCCTTATATTTTCCATATAGATCACAAAGGTTTTTCTCAGTTAGATTTTGCCTTTTAGCTTTATGGGGAACCTCTCCTTTCATCAGTTGACCATTGTTCAATAAAAACCTGTCTCCATCTCTCTGGGTGGCCATCTGATACATAGTATTTCCCATGTGGACAGGACCCATGTCTGTTTTTGTCCACACTGTACAGCCAGCATGGAGGATGGCATGGAGCATAATGCCTGGAGTGAAATAGCTACTCAGCAAATATATGTTGGATGATTGACTGACTCCTGATCCATGTTCCTGAGGGAAGGCCTAGGGTACCATCCACTGATTGCTGTCTTCCACTCCTGCCATGTAGCTAGTCTGCTTTCCACCTAGTAATTCATGTTCTTTGACTCCTCTTTTAGAATGTACCCTAGAAAATGTTTCAGTGGTGCAGGCAAAGGTTTATACACGAGGATGTTATCCCAGCCTTATTTACATAGTGAAAAACTGGAAACTATTTCTGGCAACATGGAAATGATACATAGTCATGCAATAGACAAACATCAATATATATGGGATTTTGGAATGCTTTTCTGTGATGTGAGAGAATTTTTATGATTTTATAGCATAGAAAAAAAAACCCCAGAATGTAAACTTATAGGTAGGATTTCTCAACCTTGTTAAGACTGGTAGGAAATACACCAAAAAATGTTAACAAGTGGTGTGTGAACTGGGAAAGCTTTTGGCTGAAAGGATCAGAAAACCTGACTGCTAGTGCCTTAAATATAGGGGGTTTACTTTTCTCTCATAATTTATCTGGGGGTCTGAGGGGCTGGCATCAGCAGCTTGGTGATGTCAGGGCTGGCATCTCTGCAATCCTTTTTTCTTGATGGGCACAAGATGGCTGCCCCAGCTCCAGGTGTCACATCCACATCTGCAGCAGGAAGGAGGAAGAGGAATGATCTGGTACCTGCAGTGTCTGTCCCTTCTATCAGGAACATGAAGAGCCCACCCAGCAGATTTCTGTTTAGGTGTCTTTGACCAGAACTGTGTCCCATGGCTACTCTCAGCTACAAGGGAGTCTGGGAAGGTGAATATTTTGCTTCCCAATCTCTTGAGTGGAGGCAGCAATGGGGAAGGGGTGGGAATATCTGTTAGGTTCATTAATAAACAGGGTCTTCTCCTGTACTTATTTCTGGTTGGTGGGCTTAGGATATTTTTTCTTTTCTTCTTGGTTCTTCTCTATCTTGTCCAATTTTTCTACAACATCCATTTATCACTTCTATCATTGAAAAAATACAACAGATGCCACTTTAAAATCCCTTGTAAGGTTGTGGGCGCCTGTCTCTGGAAGGGTCTGTCCTGTCATCAGTCAAAGAAATGCAGAAGGAACTGTTGAATTCTGTGGGAGCTGGATGAGCCCATTTATCTTCCCCAGCAACTGGGACTTCAGGGAGTGGGTGGGTGGGGAAATCTGTCGTTTTTTTTTTTATCCTCTCAGGCACCATGCCAGTTACTTGGCAAGTATCCCCTCATCTCATTCTCCTAGCAGCTTTCCTTTACAGATGAGATACAGAACCTTTAAATGACTTAAGTCACACCCATCAAGAAAGGCAAAGCAGGATCTTGGGTTATAACCCGAAGCTTTAATTTTGTATATTCCTGCCACAAAGGAAGCTCAGTAAAGTTGGTGCTGAATGAATGCAGCGTTGATGCATCATTTGAGTATGCAGTTTAAAAAAAAACAAACAAAACTGCAGCCACTACTTGATAATTATTTCTTAGAGGACATCTACATTACCATTCATTTTAATGAGTGTGATTGAAAAATAGCAGGTTGCATAAACTGGCTGCAAGACAGGAATGCTGTGCTTACTCGCCTGTATCTAAAGCCCTTGACTAATTGCTGAATAAATAACTCATGTGACTCCAGATGAAAAGACAGCCAAGGGTTTGTTTCCCAAGAAGTCTTTAAATTTTTTTATTATGAAAAATTCCAAAGCTATACAAAAGCAGAGAGATGGTCATGTGAACCTCCATGTACCCATCACCCATCTTCAAGAAGCATCAGTATTTTGCTAACTTTTTCCTTTATTTCTCTCCCTCTTACTTCAAACAATTTAAAATTATTATTATTTTTTTTCTTTTTGGCTGTGCCAGCGGCATGTGGAAGTTTCCAGGCCAGGGACTGAAACTATGCCATAGCAGCGACCTGAGCTGCAGTGGTGACAACACCAGATCCTTAACTGTCTGAGCCACAAGGGAACTCCTTTAAAAAAAAACAAACCGGAGTATTTTATTTTATTGCCTTTTAGGGCCACACCTGTGGCATTTGGAAGTTCCCAGGCAAGGGGTCAAATCAGAGCTGCAGCTACAGGCCTACACCGCAGCCACAGCAATACCAGATCCAAGCCTCATTTGCAACCTACACCACAGCTCATGGCAACGCCGGATCCTTACCTGAGTGAGGCCAGGGATCGAACCTGCATCCTCATGGATACTTGTTGGGTTTGTAATCCGCCGAGCCACAACGGGAACTTCCTAAACTGGAGCATTTTAAAGCAAAACCAAAGACTCACTTCACTGTGAACATTTCTTTCTTTTTTTTTTTATATTGTTGATTTACGATGTTCTATCAATTTCTGCTGTACTGCGCCATGAACATTTCTATAATTGGAATGAAAAGGTTTTTGCATGGCCCTGTGCTTCTCTTTCTTTAGATCTGCTAGCACAGAAAGCAGTGATCTAAAAGTCAGCCGGGGGCCCCTGGGTCTCTGGGAGGCCCAGGAAACCGGCGGGGGCGGGGAGGGCACATTCCTCGCAGGCTGTGCAATTTGTTTTGCTCTAACCCAGGGCACTCCTTGGCTGAAACTCCTCCTGCCTCAGAATTGAAACTTTTCTCAAATGCTGCAGATAAAGGAGCTGGCTTCCTCTAGCTAGAGACATCTGGGGAGTGTTGCTTCTGAAACTATTTTTGGCGTGAAAATGTCACCCAAGTTGCTTGAAGTGATTTGGAAGTTTTAAGGTATTGAGAGCATCTGATGAGCGGTGGCTGAGGCCGAGTGGGTGAAGGTTAATTATTCCACAGGCCCATTCTTTCCCACCAGGGTTCTCCATTCAGATGCTCTTCCTGTTTACAGCTTGCAATTCTTTAGGCCAAGGATTGCACCCGGGGTTGATGTGTGAAAGGCTGCAGAGCGGGTGTGGGGGAGGTGGCCTGCCCTGTGATAAATGGCAGAACCCACTGGCTGGCTGGCATTTTTTTCAGCCTGCCCTCCCGGAAGTCGTGCAGGCCACGAGATCCACGGAGGGTTCCCGGAGAAAGCTAGGACCATGTGTTTCTGGAGGAGCTGCACCAGATAAAAGACAAGGTACCAAGGATCAGGCTGGACCAGATGAGATGCTTCCCAGGATGAGTCTGCAAAAGAATAGCACAAGGAGCAAGTGGCAATTGTAGCTACGGAAAAATCAGAGTGGTTCAGAAAGCGGTATGCTGGAAGGAGCCCAGACGGGGGCAAGAGGCCATCAGGAACAGGTCAAGGAGAGAAGAAGGTCAAGGCCAGTGGTTCAGGCTGCAGTGCGACTGGGGTGAAGCTGGGGAGCCTAGCGTCATTGGATAATGGTGTGCCCTGCCATTCCTACCCCACCCCCCCACCCCCACCCCGGCCCCTGGCTTAGGAAATGCAAAGTAGATGAAGACGGAGAAGACCTGAGCAGAGGGGGTTGAGTCACCTCGAGCTGCTTTGGCTCCAAAACTCCTGACACCAGATGTGTGGGTGTCTTCAACACCAGCACCCAGTACTTCCAATCCCCAGACGCCAAGGGCGTGTCCTGCAATTCCATTTAACCTGACACTAACCACCCAGAGGTAGAGCCAGATTCCACAGGTAAGGGCTCAGTCCCACAAGGCTGCCCTCACCTTGGACCAGTCTCGAGTGCCAGGCTTGCCCCCTGTGTCTCTGACCGACTGGCTGTGAACTGAGGGCTCCCATGATTCCCTCTTCAGATTCCGTCATTTGCTGGAAAGGCTCGCAAAACGCAGGGAAACATTTTACTTCCAATTTCTGGTTTGTTTTAAAGGATACAAACGAAAAACCAGATGCAGAAGTGAGTGGGGTGAGGAGTGGGAGAATGTGGCGCATCCTCCCAGCACCCTCCTGGCACCTCGAGATGTCCACAAACCCAGAAGCTTCCAAATCTCGTTGTTAAGGTGTTTTCTTTCTCCCTTTCTTTTTCTTTCTTTCTTTCTTTCTTTCTCTCTCTCTCTCTCTCTTTCTTTCTTCCTTCCTTCCTTTTTCTTTCTCTTTCTCGCTCTCTCTTTTCTTTTCTCTTTCCTTTCTTCATTCCTTCCTTCCTTCCTTTCTTTTTTTCCTTCTTTCCTTCCTTTCTTTTTTTCCTTCCTTCCTTCCTTCCTTTTTGGCTGCAGCAATCGGTGGCTTGATGTGAGATCTCAGTTCCCAGACCAGGGATTGAATTTAGGCCGCCGCCGTGAAAGCACTGAGCCCTAATCACTACGCTACCAGCGAATGCCCTTGTTTGGGATTTTTTAGTGGACGCTTCAGTACTTAGGCACTGCTGACTGAAAAGAAGAAAGCACAGCCTAAAAATTGAGAATTTTGTTTTATTCCGTGGACTTTCTGAGGATCGAAAGTGGACATAAAAATTGAGAATTGTGGGGAGTTCCCATTGTGGCACAGTGGTTAACGAATCCGACTAGGAACCATGAGGTTGTGGGTTTGATCCCTGGCCTTGCTCAGTGGGTTAAGAATCCAGCATTGCTATGAGCTGTGGTGTAGGTTGCAGACACGGCTCAGATCTGGTGCTGCTGTGGCTGTGGCATACGCCAGCAGCTGTAGCTCTGATCTGACCCCTAGCCTGGGAATCTCCATGTGCCGCAGGAGCAGCCTTAGAAAAGTCAAAAAGACAAAAAAAAAAAAAAAGAAAAAAGAAAAAAAGAAAAAAAGAAAAAGAAAATGAGACATCTCAGTTAATGAGATACATAAAAAAGTTTAGGACTTTCAGAGTTCCCTTGTGGCACAATGGGTTAAGAATCCAGCATTGTCATGGCAGTGGCTGCTGTGGCATGGGTTTGATCCCTGGACGGAGAAATTCCACATGTGGCCAACAACAACAACAAAAAAGGGTTTACCTCTTTTCTATGTATGGGTCTGGGTTTATTGAAATCCTTCCTTTCATATGCACCTGAACATCTAGGGCCAGTATCCTGTTTTTCTCCATCCTGAAATTAAATCATTGGCCATTGGTGTTAACTCAATCTCTAGCCCCTCTCCCCTCTCCAGGGGTGGTGGTGGGGGGGTGATTGGCTTGGAGGTGGGTAAGGGGCTAAAAGTTCCTACCCTCTAATCATGCCTGGGTCATTCTGGTGACCAGCCCTATCCTGAAGGTATCTAAGGGCCCCCACACCAGCCATCTCGTTAGCATACAAAAGACGCTCTTACCACCCTAGAGGCTGTGGGAGCTGTGTGTCAGGAATCCAAGAACAAAGACCAAATATTTACTTACATTTATTATGTCACAATAACCACTTTCTCCAACCTGAGTAATCCATGAGGTTTCACTGGGATTAAGTGGAAGAGCTGAGAGAATAACGAAAGGTCTCAGGGACCTTCATCCCCACTGCCCTACCCTTGACTCGCCCTGTCCGTATTGACTCTGCTAAGCTCTGGGAGGTGGGAGCAAGGGAAAAGAAAGCAGAGAAGGCAAGGAAGTGGGGATCCCAGTCTTCAGCAGGGATGCTCCAAGATGCTGCTCTGGGGACTCTAACCACGGAGACTGGATATATGCAGCACAGCAGGGACCAGCTCCCTTTCCCAAACTGATTTGTCACCAAACCAAGAAGCTCACAGCACCTCCAGTCCCATGATGTTTCTGAACTTCTTCTTAGAGTGCAAGCCCCAACTCCACCAACAGGGGGCGCACACACCATGCTCCATGGGGCCCAACAGGCAGGATCCATATGCCTCAAGAAGAACTCCTGACAATTGCGGTGTACCATTCCCCTCTCCTGACACCTCCCCTACCCCAGGAAGAAAATTTTGCCCTTCTGGATAGTGGGACCAAGAAGCCACCTCCATTTACCTATCTACACACTGATTTGCTCACTCCCTTTGGTGATTCTCAAGGGTTTATTGAGAAATTAGGCATAGTTTACCTCTGGAATCTGGACTCCGGGTACCCCTGTGCACTGTGGCCGAGCAGATCATCCTCAGAACCAGGACTGGGGGACTTTTGTTCTTGTCCTGACTGCCACTTAACGCTTGGGTTCTCAACTGTCACACCTGTAAAAATGGGGCCAGGGGTGCTGCTGCATTTGATCTGCTGAGCGCTGAGCTATAAGACTGCTTCATAACCTTGTAAGTGCCGTGCCTACATGGTTTATTGTCATCATACAACCTCTGCCTGCCTTCATGTGTTGGGGTGATGATCACGTGAAGGAGAAGAGATGCTGGATGCTAGGTGTGGAGGTGAACTACATATCTGAGTATAGGTAAGGCTGCTATGGGTTTTTTTTGTGTGTGTGCTTTTTAGGGTCACATCTGCTGCATAAGGAGTTTCCCAGGCTAGGGGTCAGATCAGAGCTACAGCTGCTGGCGTATGCCACAGCCACAGCAACACCAGATCTGAGCTATGTCTGCAGCCTATACCACAGCTCATAGCAATACTGGATCCTTAACCCACTGAGCAAGGCCAGGGATCAAACCCACAACCTCATGGTTCCTAGTTGGATTTGTTTCTGCTGTGCCACGATGGGAACTTCAAGTCTGCTATGGTTTTGAGGGTAAAGTACATGAATACTGGGTTCCCCGATTTCTTTGAAATATATTTTTTATTGACACGTAAAAGAAGCCAAGTCTCTCCTCTGAGATTCCACGTGTGAGGGTGGGAAGGTGGGGTGGGGGATGGAACTTTTCTCATCACATCATCTTAAGAAGAGAAAAGCAAAGGAGATTCCTTTTTTTTTTTTTTTTTCTTTTTAGGGCCTTACCTAAGGCATAATTCCTAGACCAGGGGTCCAATCGGAGCTGTAGCTGCTGGCCTACACCACAGCCACAGCAACACCAGATCCAAGCACATCTGCGACCTACACTGCTGCTTGTGGCAATGCTGGATCCTGAACCCACTCATCAGGGCCAGGGATCAAACCCGTGTCCTCATGGATATTAATCAGGTTCTTACTGCTGACCCACAACAGGAACTCCCTAGATTGTGTTCTTTTTTTTTTTTTTTTTGTCTTTTGTCTTTTGTCTGTTGCTGTTGTTGTTGTTGTTGTTGCTATTTCTTGGGCCGCTCCCGCGGCATATGGAGGTTCCCAGGCTAGGGGTCAAATCGGAGCTGTAGCCACCGGCCTACGCCAGAGCCACAGCAACGCGGGATCCGAGCCGCGTCTGCAACCTACACCACAGCTCACGGCAACGCCGGATTGTTAACCCACTGAGCAAGGGCAGGGTTCGAACCCTCAACCTCATGGTTCCTAGTCGGATTCGTTAACCACTGCGCCACGACGGGAACTCCTAGATTGTGTTCTTAACTCGCTGAGCCACAACAGGAACTCCAGCAAAGGAGAATCTAATTTTGGGAATTCATAAAAATCTCAGCTGAGGAGTTCCTGTCGTGGCGCAGTGGTTAACGAATCCGACTAGGAACCATGAGGTTGCGGGTTCGAACCCTGCCCTTGCTCAGTGGGTTAACGATCCGGCGTTGCCGTGAGCTGTGGTGTAGGTTGCAGACGCGGCTTGGATCCCGCGTTGCTGTGGCTCTGGCGTAGGCTGGCGGCTACAGCTCCGATGAGACCCCTAGCCTGGGAACCTCCATATGCAGAGGAAGCGGCCCAAAGAAATAGCAAAAAGACAAAAAAAATCTCAGCTGAAAGGGGCCTCAAAAACGGTCTTTTAGCCTTCTTGTTTTATAGATGGGAAGTCAAGGCCCAGAGAAAGGAAAAAAATGCCCAAGATTACTCAG
The DNA here is from genome assembly GCF_016906955.1 of Phacochoerus africanus. Classification (NCBI taxonomy): domain Eukaryota; kingdom Metazoa; phylum Chordata; class Mammalia; order Artiodactyla; family Suidae; genus Phacochoerus; species Phacochoerus africanus. The sequence continues at coordinate 81,377,082 of NC_062551.1, forward strand.
TGTGTGCATGGCTCAAGCCCAAGTGTGCCTACCTCCTCGACCTGCATGATCCCCCATCCTCATTCCCAGCCAGGGCATAGTGGGGTCCCTGGCTCCCTGCCCCAACCCCCCTCATTGAACACCTGCCTCGACTGCACGTGTAGCCTGGAATACAAGCCTCTGGGGGTATAAATTGCTATCACGCCCTAATGCCATGTAGGTGGTGGATGTAGGAGGGATTCATTGTGTCATTAAATTCAGAAATCATTTCAGAAATCAGAGGTGGGGGTTATGTGCTGGTGTTGGGAGCAGAGATGAGTTTTATTTTCTCCTTTATAATTTTCAAGACTTTCCAACACTTTACAACAAACTTTAAAAACCCCACCCCCTCTAAATATTCTTTGAAAAAAAAAAAAGGAAACCAGAGAGTGATGAAACGCCCAGCTCTGTCCTGAGGTCCAGCAAGCAAGGCCAACCCGTATCTGTCCTGCCAGGCAGAGCGGGGAGCTGGAAGAAGTCCTGAAGGTCATCCAACTCCCCCGCTTGGCATCCGAGGCTGCTGGGCGGCGTCACCCCACCTCTTCACCTTCGTTCTCCCCATCCCCTACCCTGGACATCTCCTCCCATGACCCTCACCAAACTGGACCCATGTTTCAGGGTCCAACAACCAACTCCGCTAGTGCCGTGAGATGTTTTAAAGCCCACCCTCCCCAGTTGGGACAAACACCTGCCTCCCTCCTCTGACCACCAGGGGATCTTTATTTGGACCTGTTTTATAATCCTTATCATCTGACGTGTCCTGGTGTCATTTGTACCCACGTCTGTCTCTCCTCCTGGGCTGAAGCCTCCTCCGGGGTGGGACCTACGTATTATGCATCTTTGTGCTCCCAATGCCATCCCCAGGCTGGGACACGCTAGACATCAAACGAATGTTTGTTGAACTGAAATGAGTTGAAAATACAGCATCCTTACAGAGGGATGGTGTGTTACATCCGTTTCTGGCAGGGCTCGTCAGCCTTGGCACTGGTGTCATCTGGGGTTGAGCTCTAGGTGGTAGGGAGCTGTCCCGTTTAACAGTATCCCCAGCCTCTACCTTCTAGACGCCGGTGGACCCCTCCAGTTGTGGCAGCCAAAAATTTGGGCACTGCCAAGACCCTGTCTTGGGGAAGACACTGTCTCTTGTTGAGAATCCCTGGTATATGGTTTTAAAGGGTTTTCATAAACAATCCTTAGGAGTAGGAGGCATTCCCATTTGATAGATGAGAAAATCGAGGCTCACGGAGAGCTTAGATTTGAAACGGCAGGTCTCCCATTCCAAAGCCATCACTGACCCCACTGTCCTGGAGGCCTCCCAGGACCCCAGCTGGGTCTTTGCTTCTCCACTGTGGTATGACCCATGTCCCAGGTTCCACCCTGTCCCCTCTCCCTCTGCGCCCCCTCCATGGCCTGTACCAGGCTGGGACCCTCTGGTTGACCCTACTCATGCATGCAGACCAGACCTCAGGCTCTGCCTGAACATCTGTCACATCTTCAGCACCTTGTCCTCCTCCCCATGCTTGAACACGCTGATGGTGACCTGGCCCGTCTCGGAGCCATACTTGTTCTTGACGAAGACGCCGTAGCGCCCGCTGTCCTCACTGTTGACCCTCTCGATGGTGATTGTGACCTCCGACCCCCTCACCTCCATGTGGTAGCGGTCAAGGAAGGTGACGGGCTGGTCATTCTTCAGCCAAGAGATTTCAGGGGCAGGGTCTCCTGAGACAACGCAGGTCAAGCACAGGGTCTGTGTGAAAGGACAGGAAGGGCACGTTCCGTCTCTCCCCTCGCAATGACCCTTGACATTCACCTTCACTCTCCCAGGGAGCTCCCAGGGCAAGTTGCTCCTTGTGATACATTTATCCTGTGTGTTTTATGGTAACTCATAAAGTAACAACATTTTACTTCAACTCCACACTCTCCATCCTCAACATGTCAATGGAAACACTAGTAATTTTGGACAATTACTGTAATTTCTTTTTTTTAGGGCCACACCTGTGGAACATGGAAGTTTTCAGGCTAAGGGCTGAATCAGAGCTGTAGCTGCCGGCTTTCCCCACAGCCACAGCAATGCCAGATCCGAGCCGCATGTGCGACCTTCACCACAGCTCACGGCAATGCCGCATCCTTAACCCGCTGAGCGAGGCCAGGGATCAAACCTGAATCCTCATGGATCCTTGTCAGGTTCGCTTCTGCTGGGCCACAAAGGGAACCCAGACAATTATTACTCTAGCAATTACCTACCCCAGAAGGGCCTGAACTGTTATTGCTTTTTTTTTTTTGTCTTTTTGTCTTTTAGGGCTGCACTCAGGCATGTGGAGGTCCCCGGGGTAGGGGTCCCATCAGAACGGTAGCCACTGGCCTACACCACAGCCACAGCAGTGCCAGATCCTTAACCCACTGAGCAAGGCCAGGGGTCAAACCTGAGTCCTCATGGATACTGGTTGGATTCGTTACCGCTGAGCCATCACGGGAACTCCCATTATTACTTTTTTTGTTGCATGTTTCACCATGATTTTTACCATGCAAATAAGGCTATGTTGCTTTAACATAAAGATTTATGAACTGAGTTTGAATTTTTTTTTTTTTTTTGGTCTTTTTAGGGCCACACCTGCGGTACATGGAAGTTCCCAGTCTATAGGTTGAATCGGAGCTGCAGCTGCTGGCCTATGCCACAGTCACAGCAACACTAGATCTGAGCTGTGTCTTGGACCTACACCTTAGCTCACTTCAACGCCAGGTCCTTAACCCACTGAGCAAGGCCAGGGATTGAACCTGCGTCTTCATGGATTCTAGTCAGATGCATTTCCGCTGAGCCACGTTGGGAACTCCAAGTTTGAAAATTCTTGAACCAGCTCAGCTCAGAGCACTCTAGTGTAATGGTCAAATACTCAGAGTCTGGAGCTGGGCTGCCTGCGTGTGAATCTCAGCTCTGCTCCTTTAAGCTGTGTGACCTTAGGTAAGTCCCTTAATCTCTCTGAGTCTGTTACCTCAGCCAAGAAGCATGACAAGTGATAGCACATGCTTTCATATGGCTGCCTTGACGGTTAAATAATGGAATCATGCCAGGGACAAAGTAAGCAACATAAAAATGTGAGCTATCACTTCCTAGAATATTAGGCTTCATAATTTCAGTCCTGAAAGAGATTTTTTTTTTCTTTCTTTCTTTTGCCTTTTCTAGGGCCGCTCCCATGGCATATGAAGGTTCCCAGGCTAGGGGTCTCATCGGAGCTATAGCTGCCAGCCTACACCAGAGCCACAGCAACGCCAGATCCGAGCCGTGTCTGCAACCTACACCACAGCTCATGGCAGCGCCAGATCCTTAACCCACTGAGCAAGGCCAGGGATCGAACCTGCAACCTCATGGCTCCTAGTCGGATTCGTGAACCACTGAGCCACGATGAGTACTCCATCCTGAAAGAGCTTTTATGAGTCATTTAGTTGAGCTCCTGTGGAACTAAATCCTATGGAACCTGGAGAGATAGGGTAGAGCTGGGGCGAGTCCCCCGTGGGCCCAACACCAGCCTCAGTGTCTTCCCTTTCTACCACCTGGGACCAGTGAGGTGTAGTCACTTGACCAGACTTTGGTAGGATCTGGCCTGTTTGGCTCTGGAATCCACAATCCTTTTTTTTTTTTTTTTTTTTTTTCTACAGTTGTACCTGCAGCATAGAGAACCGTCCTAGGCTAGGGGGTCAAAAGAGCTGTAGCTGAGGCCTATGCCATAGCCACGGCCACACCAGATCTGAGCTGCATCTGTGACCTACGCCACAACTTGTGGCAATACCAGACCCTTAACCCACTGAGCGAGGCCAGGGCTGGCACCTGAATCTGCACAGAGACAAGGTTGGGTTCTTAACCTGCTGACCCACAAGGGGCACTCCAACTCAGTGCTTTGCTGTTTCGTGCCCTTTGATGGATGGAGGAGGGAAGCCAGGGTGTGAACACTGGCTGGGGGCTGGGGACGGTCAGTACCTTATCTTCCATGATTGTGGCCACGTCCGGCAGGCCCCTCACCACTTTGGCACGATCTGGAAGGGAGAAACAAGACCCCTGGGGATGAATGTTTTCCCGCCGGCTACTTCCCATGGGGGGTTGAGGTTTATTTACGTATTTGCCTTCTTTTTTTTTAGGGCCATGCATAGGGCATATGGAGGTTCCCAGGCTAGGGGTCGAATCGGAGTTACAGCTGCTGGCCTACACCACGGCCATAGCAATGCAGGATCCTCAACCCACTGAGCGAGGCCAGGGACCAAACCCATGTCCTCATGGATACCAGTCGGGTTTGTTATCGCTGAGCCACGATAGGAACTCTCTCTGAGTTCCTTTATCTACTTTCATCATGTGGGGTGGGCCTCTTTAAACTTGTATTATGTATTTCCTCGTTTTCACAAACCGCAGCTCGGGGACATAATGTATTTCTGTCACTGAGCTGAAGGTATCGTCATGATTGGTGGTACCTGGAGGGGACGGTGAGCTGCCCCTCCCCTCGAGAGCTGGGAGAGAAGGTGAAGAAGCTTGAACTGATGGCTCTGAGCCTGACTGGGCAAAATGCACACGTGGCTGTGGTGAACCAGCGGAGGAGTGCACTGGAAGGAAGCTCTTGGGACATGGACTCTGGTCGAGGGGGGACCTGGCGGCCATGGTCGTTGAGCAGGAAGAAAATGTGGTCGTAAATCACTGAGTAGAAACCCACCAAACTCCTTATGTGGCAACCGAGGCTGTGGGGATGGACTCTAGACCGCAATCGGATGTGCAAAGAGCCCACAGTGGCTGGTGTCTGTGCAGGGGATGGAGGGGAGCAGGAGTTGAATGGGGGGAAAGGGTGGCCTCAGAGGTGGACACCATTGTGGGCGGGAATGTTCCCCAGGCCGGTCATGGTGGGGTGCAATGGTCCACTTCCCCAATGGACTCTTGACTCCACAAACCCCAGCAACGACGGTTGGGGAGTTCAGTTCTCCTCTCCTAGGGTTCTGGAGGGGATGTCCTGTCCAGGCATTCCGGGGTGGGAGGGCACGTGATTGGACAGCGGTGTGATGGGCTGAGTTGGGTCTCTGGGCTGCAGAGGTGCCCCTCCCCCACCACTGCCACGGCTCCTCAGTGTCCTTAAACCCCAGATTCCCCCTTCCAGATTTCAGCTATGAACAGCCTGCACTTCCTGCCAAGCAAGGACGCTTTGGGACACAGGGAGGGCGAATCCTTCCTCCTACAAATGGCTCCAAATAGTCAGTTTCCTGCCCTGTTGTCAGGTTGTCCGGGGCTGCTTTGCTCTGTTGCCCGGAGTTTTTCCATCATGGAAAGTCCTACCTTGACCCGCTGGGCCAGTAAGACCAGAAAGCCAGACTCTTGGCTTTAGATCTGGCTGAGGGAGATCCGGTGAAGTCCAGTACATGGACTTGGTGGTGGCCCTGGGCAGCTCAGAGGCTGTATCCACGATTAGATGAGGCCCTAGGACCCTAACAGCCAGAATCAACTTCAACTTTAAAGTAGATCCCTCCCAGGCCTCATGCTGAGAGGCCAGCCCAGCCTTGGTCCCATCTGTTCCCTGCCTTGGAGTCCCACTGACACTGCCTGTGTGCCCACTCGGCACCAGGCTCACACCAGGCGCATCCACATCCATGATCTCAGGTACCTGAGGACTCCTTATCCACCTGTCCTCGTGCTGCCGCTGCCTAGGTCTCCTGGCAGCTCTGTGACAGCTCAGAGCCACACACCCCCCCAAAGGGAACTGGGACTCCAGCTGCCAGGAGGCATGAGTGGCTAGGAAGCTGCCCCAAACTCAGCAATGGAAATGACTGAAATACAGCTGGACTTACTCTTCTCGATGATGGCCAAGGCTCTGAAAAACAGAAATGGGAAAAAGGGTCGTGGTTCCATTTGTTAAAGGACAGTCCTGCCCAGGTGGCGGGGGGGCAGGGGAAAGGTAGAGGGGGCTGGCCTCCCAGTAAGCGGTTCTATGCTCAGGTGCCCCAGGGGCCTTGATCACACTGGGAAACACCAAGGGAACTTACTTCAGTCTCTGGTGCTCAGCCATGGCATCCTCAAAGGCTGCGAGAAGAAGGGGAAAAGGGGCGTCAGGGCATCTGCCCCCTTCTCATCCCCCTACCCTGGCGAGCTGCAGGTTCAGGGCCCAGTACTGACTGTTCCTCCAGTCTCTCCGTTCCAGCATTCTCTTGGGGCAGTGCCAGGATTGGGTGGGGAGATGGGAGTCTCCCTAAAAGACCATGGGGTTTTCTAAACAGGGTCCATTGAGGTCAGACAGAAGGAAAACTCACCTTGCCCTGAGAGATCAGTTGAGAGCTGTCGGACTTCCTTCCCGGCCGCTATCTCTAAGGTGTATTTGCCCTTGTCGGAGTCTTTGGGGTCCAGGATGTGGAGCCAGATCTCATCCAGGGTGGTGCCAGCCCTCACCCGGTCACCGCTCTCCAGGCGTTTCTCTCTGAACGTGAGGGCAAAGAAATGGTTAACGCAGCTCAGCCTGGGAAAGGCTGGCTGTCTGCGCATCTATAGGCACCCTGGCCCCAAACTCCTCTTCTGGGGTTTTATTTCCAGATGTGTAGGCTGAAAGTGGTGACCATCCCTGAGACACTCGATAAATACCCACTCATCCGTCATTCATTCATTCATCAAACCTTGTGCCTGTGCTGAATCTGTATTTGTGACATGTCCTACATTAGGAAATGGTACTTCAGGGTCAGTGGCCACCTCTCTCCACCTCACCTATGAGAATCACTTTCTAACCTCATCCTAAAACCTCCTAGGATTTCTTCCCACAAGCGTTCTCCCTTAACTCTTAGAAACTATTTCAACTTTTTTCCTTCTTTACTTAAATTTCATTCCTGGAGACACCTGGCCCACAACCCCAGTGTTGTGCTTCAGAAGTGACACCTCTGGGTTGAGTCACGGGGACTCAAAAACTCTAGAGAAGGAGCTTCATTGCTCTGAAATTCAACATGGCATTGGGCTCACTTGCTTGACAAATTTGACTAAGTCAGTCTGGCCTTCTCCAGAGAATGGGTGCAGTCATGTCTGCTCCACAAGGCAGAGGCATGCAAATAAGAAGCACTGGGAAAATTCTGTTCTCAGACTCTCTGGGGTCACCTAGCTTCTGGCTGAGTCTCTGATACCTGATCCTGCTTTCAACCCTGGCCCTCAGTTAACTGTCAGCCCCACGGGTCCCTCTGCCTGTACCTCTCCCCTCAGCCTGGCTGCCTGAGTTTGCTACAGCTGCAAACACCCACAAGGATACCATGACTCATTTGACCATATGGTTCTTCTTTGTTCCTGCATCCTTCTCTCCCCCAGTTCCCAGGTGCTGCTTTAAGACAATGATCCTTCTGTGACCATGGATATTCTGGGAAAACGATCTCAGCACCACCTTCCCTAGGGAGCCCCCCTCAGTGCCTCACCACTGTTCCCTGTCCCTGACTCCCTCTGTGGACAGCACGACCAGTGGGAGACCCTGTCTCTGCCAAGCCCTTGGGACTGGGCTCTGGGGCAAGTGCTGGGCGAGGGCTCCAGGGCAAGGCCAACCTACTTGTGGAACCAGGTGGTTTTCATATACTTCACATTGTAGTACTTGACCCTGCTGAAGATCCGGATCCCCTCCTCTGTCCCTTGGATTTTCAGTGGGGTCGCAGAGAGGGCTGGGGAGGAAGAGAAGAAGGGTGAGTCATTCCCAAGGCCCTTTGGCAGCACATCTGGGGGACAGTCAGCTCACTCCTGCCCTGGGGTGTGGTGGTGCTGGGGGAATGCAGTGTGGTGAGGAGGCAGGAACGTCTCCCTCTCCCCCAGTCTTTGAGGTTAGAAACTAAACCCACACCCCTGGCAGCCAAGGATGGCTGGAGCCCCCCGCCCCCCAACCCCAGGAGGCTATGTGGTATCGGGGCAGGGCTGGGCAAAGAAGGGGCTTGCTTACCACCAATCCTGCCCAGCTCATTGAAGATGTCGTCCAGGGCTGAAGGGAGACAGAGGGAAGGGTCAGCAGATGGCAGGCTCCCCACGGATGCTTGGGACAGGGGTGGGGGCACGTCCTTGGACAAGGCTGGTGGAGCTTATGAACAGCTCCCAGGATGCAGGCTTGGGGGCGGGGAGGGGATCTGGGGCACGTTCAACTGATGCAGGCCTGGGGGTGGGGCTGGGGTGACACGGATGGAAGATGGATGGGTCAACCTGACGATTTTCCTGCAGGCTGAGCTAACCAGCCCTGTGAGGGGTCTGGGCCCCATGGTGGGGCAGAGCAGAGAACTCAGGCTCTGGGTTGAGTAGCCTGGGTTTGTTGTGGGATAGTGCAGAAAACATGGGCATCAGCATCACACAGACCAGACCCTGGCCACTGGCCAGCTGTGTAGCCGTGGGCAGGTCACTTAACCTCCCTGAGCCTCAGCTGCCCCAGGGGACATGGATCCCATACGTTTACCCCATGGGTCACAGTGAGGCCCTTTCAGCCCATCTCTAACCTCATGGCTCCTACCTTCACCTGTGAGGTCCAGGATGGTGTCGTCCTCCCCCCGATCGTCAGAAACCTCTGCTCTGTAGATGCCCTTGTCCTCCTTGGACAGCTGGAAAGAAGGATGAGAGAAGGTGTTTCTGGCCTGGGTTCCAGAAGGAGCGATGGGCAGCAGTTCGGGAGGCCTGGGCTCCAGGCCTGTCCCAACTCTGTGTGTGACCTCAAGCAAGAGGCTTCTCTTCCCTGGGCCTCAGTTTACCCACGTGCAATGGGTGATGTGTAAGGCTCCTTCCTGCTCCAGAGCCTTTGATCCCAAGCTCATGGCTTATCTGGGCCTGGGGGCAGGAAGGGGAGTCTGCGGCTGGAAACAGATGCCCTGCAGGTGGATTTTCAGGGAGCTGCTTTGAGTAGAGCAGAGCGAGCCCCCCTTGCAGAGCTGCGCTGAGCGGAGCACATCCTCTCCCTGAGCTGCTCTGCTCCCTGTGGCCCCCGGATGGAAGGACCCTTCTGTCTCTCTCAGAAGGAAAGTGCTTTCTTCTGCTCAGGACAAGGGGGTCCTTCTTAGCACATGCTTGTCAACCCCAAGTAAAGCCTTGATCCACACTCGGCAAAGCTGGGCTGTGCTTTGAGAGCAAGGTCAGAGGTTAACGGTGCCCTCTCATGATACAGCATCTCCTTTGGGGCTTGGGGTGGGGGTGATATTCTGCCTCCCTGTCCCCTCAAAACACCCTTTCCACCCTGACCATCTCCACATAGGGTGCTTTGAGCAGGATCCAAGGCAGAGGCATCTCTTAATATGGGGATCTAAGGCTGAAAACCCCAAGATTCCTGTCCTATGTCCCTTCCCCCCACCCTCAGTGAAGGCTCCAAAGTCCCAGCCAAACCCTGGGGAGGGCGACTGGAGAGATTTCTGGACCGATTCTCTAGCCTTGAATCTTGGTATTTAAACCCTCTGGGCCTCTGGGGGCACAGCCCTGGCCCTGGCTTAGGCACTATCTGCGGTCGTTGTGGGGATCGAGGGAGAGGACACTTCAAAAGCCAGAAAGTTGTCCACCAATACGCCAGATAATTATGACAAGACTCTGTAGCTATTAAGCACCCACTTGAGGCCAAGCCCTGTGCCAGGAGTTTGCACGGTGATGACAAAGGCCAAATTGGCATCATCTTGGCTGGGATTTGGGATTTGGCTGAAACCACGATTCCTTCCTCGTCAGCAACCTGCATTTACCGCAGTCCTTGGCACACAGGGAGGCCACAGAAATCAGTGGTGGGGCAGAAAAACACTGAATGCTTAAGAATAAGGCTTGTATTTCTCTCTTAACCAGGTCTCACTCCTCCAAGGGCCATGAGGTGGACATGGGTTGGAGAAGTGAGCTCCAGGGAGTTTCCGTCATGGCTCAGCAGTTTAAGCACCCATGAGGACATGTGTTTGATCCTTGGCCTTGCTCAGTGGGTTAAAGGATCCGGGGTTGCCGTGAGCTGTGTAGGTCACAGACTTGGCTTGGATCTGGTGTTGCCGTGGCTGTGGCTTAGGCCGGCAGCTGCAGCTCTGATTCAACCCCTAACCTGGGAACCTCCAGGCCTGCTCTGCTCTAGTCCAGACTGTTTCACAGAGACAGCCTTCCTATCCCACATCTCGGGCTGCAGGGGCAGGAAGGAATATATGAGAGAGCATCCCTTTTGACTTGCTCAAGTTATAGATGAAAATTGAGGTCAGAAAGGGATAGTGACTAGCCCAAGGCTACACAGTCAGTGGCAGGGCCAGGAGTGAAATCCAAATGAAAGGAAAAATCAGTATTATCGAGCCTGTCTTTAAACTTTTGGCATTGTTTTCTCTATAGTCTTTGTTTGGCATTCGTTTTGATTTTTAAAATGATTGCATGAAATGAATTATTTATCTTGATCACTGAGATTTTAGCGCCCCCTAAAGTCTGTGCATGAGTTGAGTGCCTGCTTGCCTTGCCCTCTCCTGACTCCCCGCCCTGTGCTCCGGGCACTGCCTGGAGGCGGAGCCCTGAAGTCAGAGCTACCCTTACCTCTTCAATGCAGACAAGTCCTGCTCCCGTCTGCGGGTCATACTGGCCAGCTGGAAACTCTCTCTTCTGGAAGAACCACTGGAAGCGGGTTTCTTTCTTGGTGTTGGTCACCTAAGGAAGGTGCCGAGTCAAGAGACCCCTTCAGGCTTTGGCTTTTAAGTGAAGACTTAGTTCGTCAGAACTTTTGTTATAAATGTGACCCCCCACATTTCCCCCCCACCCCACTTCTCTATGTCTCTTCTGATGGCTTCTAGACACTGGACATTTGCTAATGATGTTTCCTCTGCTTCCCAATCCTTTTCCTATTCCATTTTTCCTGTAAATGCCTATGTCACCTCCTCCAGGAAGCCTTCCTTGCTGTACCCTAGAGTGCCCCTTATCATGAGTAATCAATTTCTTGCACCCTTCCATCACAGCAGGAGGCATGCTGTTCTCCCATGATCTTGCTTTGGACCATGGGATCCTAGAGGCCTAAGGAGACCACTGTTTCATCTTTGTACGCCCAGTGCTTGCAGAATGTCTAACGCAGAGTAGGTGCTCTGCATTGGTTGAACGGCTACGCTTCATGGGGTGTGCCCTCCCCCTGTATCTAAAAGGCTGCAGGGTGCTGAGAAGGAGCAAATGTTTTGGAGTCAGACACCCTCTGACTCCCCCAGCTCAAGGCTCTCTCTTACTGTGTGGTCTTGAGCTATTCCTCTGCTTATTTTCTCATGGGTAAAGTGGAATCATAACGCCTCTCTTACAGATGACTGTGAGGCAGTTGAGATAAAAGAATGCCCTGAAGCGCTGAGCACAGGGTCTGGCAAGACTGACCCTCAGACCCCTGACCCCCCAAACCCCTCCCAGAGCAGCTGGTAGATCTAGCTCAAGGCTGACCTAGCACCTGCCCACTAACTTACTCTAACTCGGCTCCTTGGGATTTTGTTTTCTGGTTAAATACAAAATTCTTAGGGCTACTTCCTCTGCTGGGGATCAGACTAGTGCAGGGCATGGTGTTTCCAGGAGTGGGGCAAGATGGGCAAGGGGCATGGGAACAGCCACAGGTCTGGCCCCACTGGTCTGGGGGCAGGGCTGGAGGCGGGGGCGGGGATTTGCCTTGCAGGTCAGCAGCACTTGGCAGTCCTCCGTGACCTTCCACTGCAGAGGTTCCTCGAAATACGGACCTGGGAGGGCCAAACACACACAACCATCGGTCAGAGCGCCAGGCTCAGCCCGGGCGCCACCTGGTGGCGAGACAGGGGAAGACAGCTGAAGAGGGGCATCTAGTGACCACTGGCCACTCGGATTTTGGGATTTCTGTCCCCACCAGGGCGGGGACTGGGGTGAATGAAGTAAGGGAGGCCCTTAGGGTGCAAAATTTAAGGCGGCGCTCACTCTCGGGATTAAGCAAGTGCTCTTTTGTTCTGGCACGAGGAGGACAACACTGGATCCAATGGTAGTGACCTTCCCTCGCGGGGGCGGGCAGTAGGGTGGAGGGATTTATTAACCCACTAGCCCAGTGGTTCCCCAGCAATGACTGCTGGCCTGGTGGCCGAGACATTTGAACTTCACTCTGGCAGCTCTTACCCTGTTTTCTCTTCCAGTCTCTTCTCTTGGCATCCGCCTTCCTCAGAAGTTTGTCAAACTCTGTGAAGAGAGAGGGGAACTGGCGTGATCAAGAGGAACACGGGTTTGGAGGGTCTAGAGTGGGGGCATCAGGGTGGACAGAGACCTCAGGGCTGGGAGCTGAGGCCAGGTGCGTGGGGTGCACCGGAGCAGGGGTGGGGCCGGGGGTGGGGGGTAGGAGGCGAGGGTAGGTGCAGGGCAGAGCTGACCATCATCCACCAGAGCCAAAGTGATCTGGTTCTTGGCTTTTCCATCTTGGAGCTGGGCTGTGTAAGACCCTTTGTCGTCCTCAGTCAAGTTCTGGATGATAACTTCCACCAGGCCCTTCTCTCGGACAAAATTGATTTTGCGGTTCTGGGGAGAACAAACCCGTAGAGTCTTTCCTGCCCTTTTCCAATCCCAGGGAATTTATGGGGCAGAAGTCTGGCCGAAGTGGGATTTGGGGGTGATATATGCAGCATTAGAAGCCTTCAGAGACTGGAGAGGGGGGCCCCTGAGTAACCTTCTCCTGTATATAGACTGGGTTGTCCCCACACCCGGCCCCTGAGAACAAACACCCTGGGGCCCCGCAGGCAAAGAGTCTGGTCCTTGATTTAGTTGCCATTAACCATCAGCCCCCAACTTCCTATTGGTCCGCTGCCAACAGGAAGTTATTTTCCATTTCTTTTGCAATTTGATAGAAAAAAATATTCCCCCTAAAACTTTAAAGGAAAAATGCGAAAAAGCCTGTGTACGTGCTACCCAGAATTAACACTCATTTACATCGGTCACAGTCTAACATTTTTGCAACATTTTCTTTTCTACATTGAAGACCTTACTCCCTCTGGCTTTATTTGTATGTGTGATTTGAAGGAACCATCTGGTTTTATTTTACTTTTCTATGGGGCATCTGATAGCCTTAGCGCTGCGTTTTGAGTCCAGGCTTTGCTATACTTCCTACCGAGAGCCAAGGTCATGCTTATTAATCTTTGTTTTTCCCTCTGCTCCTACTGCATGCAGAGATGCTCCAGGCCAGGGATCCAAGCTGTGCCACGGCAGTGACCCAAGCCACAGCAGTGACAACACCAGGTCCTTAATCCTCCAGGCTACCAGAGAACTCCCCTTGTTAATCTTTTTTGTTTGTTTGTTTTGGTCTTTTCTAGGGCCCCACCCACTGCATGTGGAGGTTCCCAGGCTAGGGGTCCAATCAGAGCTGCAGCAGCGGCTTACCCCAGAGCCACAGCAACGCGGGATCCGAGCCGGGTCTGTGACCTACCCTACAGCTCACGGCAATGCCGGATCCTTAACCCATTGAACCAAAACCTCACGGTTCCTAGTCGGATTCGTTAACTACTGCCCCAGGAAGGGAACTCCTCCCCATGCTTAATCTTTATGCAGAACTTTCCAATCTAGTTTCTCAATTACTCCTCCTGATCTTGGAGCAACGAGCCCCATTGTACAGATGCAGAAACTGATGCACAGAGAGGTGCAGAGACCTGCCCAAGGGCACACAACCCACGGGGAATGAATAGGAGTCTTCTGACATCTGGCTCTGAGCTCTTTCTCCTCTGTCAGAACCAGAGCCCCTCTTTATAACACATATTTAATGTTGACCACTTGGCCATCTGGAGGTGAAATTCACAAATAATATCATCCTATGATTGAATCTCTCATGAGACGGAAATAAGCATGTTTGTAAGTAAAAACAGTTGCGTGTGGGCAACTAACGTGGTTCAACTAATACAACTGAGCTACACACATGATTTTTTAAAAAGAAATATAATACCACAGCTATAATAGAAAGAGGAAATAACAATAATTTTTTCAATATGCAGCTGCTCAGACACAATCTCACTCGTGCTGCACTGATTTATAATGAATTGGTTTGAATTAAAGAGAAGAAAAGCAAAGCTATTCTGTACAAGAAGAACAGGAAAATGAATGAACGAACACACGTAAATTGGCTAATAGAATAAAGACTCTATTCCGTGTATGCTAAAACCGTGAAAATTCTTTGTGTTTGTATCTCAAGGTTAGGGTCCAAACGTGCATGATTATAACCACGAAAGTAGGGTTTTCATCTTAAGAGCGTCTGGCATGAAATTCTTGGTGGGAGTGTCCCTTGCATCGACAAGTGTCTAACTTGCCTGCCACCTGCCCCCCGCCCCTAAAATCCATGTGTCCCCACTCCCACCTCATGACTATGACAGCCTGAGCAGGTGGCCATTTCTAAAATGTCCACTGGGGGAGGCACTGGCCAGTGGAGACCAGTGTCCGGGAGGCCACCTTCTGCACTGGGGACCTCACCTAGGAATTCTGAGCCCCTAATTACCGGTGAGCTGAAGATTTCCTTGTCGTTGAAGATTAGATGCAGCTCAGCGGCTGGAGACAACTTTTCTACTTCTAGCCAAAGCCGCACCTCTCCTCGCTCAAGGATGTCGACGTTCCAGCCCGAGATCAGCTTGATCACTGGGAGGCAGAGGACAGGAAGGGGTGGGCAGGGTACCTTTCTCCTGCCCCCACCCCCAACAGCCCCTCTTGAGCACACCATGAACAAATGTACACAATGCTTCAGAGTCTGATGGAGACGTGACCAGGTGAGGGGCTGGGGAGCGTTTTCTCTCATTCAGTCACCCCACATTGCATCCGTGTCCAGTGACCTTGACAGGTCACTGGTCTCCAAGGGCTTTCATTTTTTAAATTCTTTTTAGGGCCACACCTGTGGCATATGGAAGTTCCCGGGCTAGGGGGTGAATCGGAGCTGCAGCTGCCGGCCTACACCACAGCCACAGCAACACAGATCTGAGCTGCCTCTATGACCTGTGCTGCAGCTTGTGGCAACACCAGATCTTAAATCCACTCAATGAGGCCAGGGATTGAACCAGCATCTTCATGGACATTTTGTCAGGTTCTTAACCCTCTGAGCCACAGCGGGAACTCTCCCAAGGGAGTTCAAAAACACCAATGTCTGGCTCCAGCCCCAGAGGTTCAGATGACCCAGGACCCAAGTAGAAACCATCCACTCTGCCCTCCCTTTCACCCCATGTGCTCTCTGCTGGCCCCTCTTTTCCTTTCATGGACTGCTGAATCCCTGGGTCTCTGACTCTCCAGCCCCATGACGCCCCCATCCTCTGCATCCACACCCCACCAGGCTAGATTCTGGCTTTTGGCTGACCCAGCCCGGTGGGACTGGGCCTGGTGGGACTGCTTACCGGGGTTTCTGATCTCATGGCTCAACTTCTTCAGCTTGTCCAGCTCTAGGACAGTGAGGAACAAAGAAGAAACCAAAGAGAATGAGACACTGGTGTCAGTGGGAGCATGGGAGCCTTCTTGGCATCCACACTGGGTGAAAGTCCTGAGAGACTCAGCTTGGGGTCACATGGCTACCAAGGGGGTGATGACGACCATGGTGGGCCTTGGCTCTGGGGCACCGAGGGGGGAGGGGCAGTGGGCCACCCCAAGATTGCTTATTCTCCTTGTCCTTCAAGGCCTGGTCAAATGCCACCTCCCCCAAGGAGCACCTACTGTGTGCTCAGCTCTGCATGATCTTAGCAGGTCCTGCTGAGGGGCAGGCATTATTGCTGCTTCCTGAGTACAGGGCCCACTGGTTCCCAAGCCCCCTTGTTTATTATTTATTTACTTGTTTGTTTATTTATTTGCTTTTTAGGGCCACACCCGCGGCATATGGAGATTCCCAGGCTAGGGGTCGAATCAGATCTGCAGCTGCTGGCTTACACCACAACCACAGCAACGCCAGATCCAAGCCATGTCTGCAACCTACGCCACAGCTCACAGCAATGCCGGATCCCCAACCCACTGAGCGAGGCCAGGGATGGAACCCGCATCCTCATGGATCCTAGTTGGATTCGTGTCTGCTGTGCCACAGCAGGAACTCCTGGAGCACCCTTGTTAACCTGTGGTGACACACTCTCCTGGTGCTGAGGGTCTGCTCCCCCGCTGAGCACTTCTGTCTCACGTGTCTAGGGCAGGTGGGCAGCGTGCTGTCTCGCTAACTGCTCCTCTGTGTTAGGTTTGTTTCTCCTGCTAAGCTGAGCTCTGCACCTGCATGAGTGTCTAGCACACAGTAGGTGCTCAACGATGTGGTGTTGCATGGATGAATTGGCAGCAGCAGAGCCCGTATCTCACTTGCCATGGTAAGAGCCAGAGTCCTTAGTATGATGTGTTGGAATGCATGGCAAGTAGCCAGCCCCAAACCACAAAACAAACCCCTCATTTCGTGGATGGTCTTCGTTTGCATAGTCATCCATGTGTATCTGCATAACAGCCTTGCTTCAGTGGGGGCGGCAGGGATTATAATCTCTCTTTACAGGTGAGGAACCAGAGGCCTAGAGAGGGGTCCTGACTTGTCCAAGGTCAAACAGCCAGGAAATTGCGGAACTGGGACTGGAATCTGGACCTGTCTGGCCTCTGCTTCATAAGGAAATCAAAGGGCCTCATGTGCAACCAGCAGGGAGGACAGTGGGCTGTCCTTCTGTTGCTATGGAGACAGCAGAGGGTGAGTCTTGAAAGTCCTCAGCACTGATTTCACTTTGGCTTAAATCATCAAACATGGATGACTGTTTCGACCAGGCATCCCTTCTCGGGTTTGCCACAGTTCCCACTGCTCCCTATTGCCATGCTCATTCCTCAGATCAACTGCCATTGGTGAGTTATCATTACACTATGCTGCTGTTTTTCTTAGGCTACGGAAGGAAATGAAGTAATTCACTGGCACCTTTGCTTTTATCGAAATTAGAAAAAGGAAAGAGAGGGCCAAGAAAAGTGAGCTCTGTCTGGCAGTGATTTCTGCCTGCTGAGGCCCCTGATGCAACCCCCTGTGTCAGGACAGTCTCTGGCCCATGGTAGGTGCTCAACAGATCCTTATTCATTGACTGGCTGACAGGATGGGTGGGTAAGGGCCTACTTCCCTGGAAATATCTGCTTTCCTCATTTTTGCAGCCTCTTGCTGGCCTCAGGAGTGTTTGTGTTTGGGACTCTGGTCTGGGTCTGTCACTCTGGGGAGGTGACAGCGGAAAAGGGGCATCACCTTCCTGGGTCAGCGTGTGGCTTGCTGAAATTTCTTCATCAGCTTCGGTGACCACCACTGAGTAGGTGCCCAAGTCTTCGGGGCCAGGATCTTTCAGGATGATCTTGGATCTGGCAGAGACAGGAGAGCAGTGGCTCAGAGAGGGGCCTTATGCCCTGGAGGCCGGGGAACTGGGGGTCCCTGTCATCTTTGGAAGCCCTGCCCCCCAGCCCCAGCCCCAAGCCAAGCCAGGAAGCAGGGGTGGCTGCCTCCTTACACCTCCTGGGGTCCCCTGCCCAGACACGTCTGGCCTACCACCTTCAATGGCCCCTGTTAGGGAACCGCCTTCGCACTGGCCACACTGTCTTGCCTCTCTCTCCAGGGCTCAAGTCATCAGCTTTATCTCCTGCTAGCAAGGCCAAGGCCAGAGCTGCAGGGGTGGGGTTGGGGGGAGTGGAGAGCTAAGGAGGAGTGAGACCTGGGGGCACTTGACATCCTAAGCCCTCTTTTACCGATGGGGAAGCTGAGCTCAGAGACTTGCAAGAGCAAGTCGTGGGCATCCAGGCTAGATGTGGGACCCCAGGAGGTGTAAGGAGGCAGCCACCCACATCCTAAGCCCTCTTTTACCGATGGGGAAGCTGAGCTCAGAGACTTGCAAGAGCAAGTCGTGGGCATCCAGGCTAGAATCCACGTCCTGCATCTCCTTGGAGGCACCCACATGGAGGCACCCACATAGAGGCACCCACATTCCTTATAGAAAAGGGATCTCACCATTTCAACCCCTCCAGTGCACCCTCCCTCTCCTGTCCCCAAGGTGACACTCAGCATCCTTCATCAGACACCAAGCAGCCCTCTCAAGCTCATTATCTGGGGGTCCTGCCAGGCAGTCTCACCCATGAACTTCTGGGGACTCATCTGACAATGTCTAGGACCTGTGGACTGGCCGTGCTGCACCTTCTCCTCACTTACTTGTTAACTTCCTCCTCGACCTTGACCCTCTGTGGGTCTGGCGGGCCTTTGTAGTCCTTGGACCACTGAAACTCTGCCGAGTCGGGGGCCTCAGGGGCTTCGAAAGCCATGTAGATAAAGCCTTCATCATCCACCCCAACCTCAATCTCCCGGGCATCTGAGGGTGAGACCAACCGAGGGTGAGACCAACCGAGGGCACCGGATGTTTAGACATAATAAACCGGGTGGGGCCCCTCCCTTGCCCCTCCCTTGCTCAGACCTTCCAGTGGCTGCTCATTGCACTTGAGAAGATCATAAATCCCAGACACCTTGTTGTGGCCTCCAGGGCCTTGCATGGTCTGGCTTCTTCTCAGCTCAGATATCACCTCCTCCCTGGCCACTCTGGCTAAAGTAATGCCCACCCCATCCTGGCACCTGCATCGTTTCCTTTACAGCACTTATCACCGCCTTCTTATCAGTTACTTGGTTAACTGTCCATTTGTCACCCCCCCTCCACCAGCCAGAGCAGGGATCTTGCTTTCTCATCACTGATGTGTCCCCAGTGGAGTGTGGGCGTCATCAAATACCCTCTGAATGAGTGAATAATTTTATAGTGAGAAGAGCTGAGAGATTCCATCATATATTAACTGTGTGTTCTGGTCATTTAACTTCCCTGAGCTACAATAAAATCATCTCTAAAGTGGGGACAGTGGTGAACGGCTCCCTCAGGGGTTTGTTGGGAGGGCCAGGCAGTGTAAGGACCCAGCACAGCATCTGGCATGTGGGTGATAGGAGGGGACCTCGGGAGCTGTGACTGCAAGACAGGCAACCACTTGGGGCCTCTGAAAAGAAGCTGGGTTTTATTTTAAAGATTCGCAAAGAGTTGTATGAATTTAGGGACGTGGCATATAAAGAATGCAAGACCTATCAAATAAAAGGAAACGTTCATATGTTCATATCTCAGGAAAATCCATGAAAATCCATGAGAGTGGGGGATGGGAGAGAGGCAGGCAGGAAGAGCAGGAGGGAGTGTGTGTGTGTGTGTGTGTGTGTGTGTGTGTGTGTTGGGGGTGGGTGGGAGGAGGGCCCTGCAGGTCCAGATCCCTCCCTCCCCTGCCGTCCTTACCGGGTCTGTCCTCCAGGAGTATGGGGTCGGTGGGCATAGATGGCTGCCCTGGACCAGCTGAATTTACAGCCTGGACCTGGAACATGTAAGTCTTCCCCGGCTGCAAGTCAGAAATCTGGGGGGTGGAGGGGAGGGGCCAGGGTGAGACCAAGGATGGCAAGGACCCACCAGTTCCACAGCCACGGTCACAGGCTGCAGGGAACTGCTCATCGTCCACCCCAGCGATGGCCAGGCTGCCATGGGCTGAGGACAGGCCAGGGGCCCACTGCTCTCCTGAGCTCCACTTTTGGGCCAGCCTCTCCAGTGAGATTACCTCCCATACCTGCGGGGCCTGGAACGCCACCTGCTCGGGGCTTAACTCATTATCGGCCTTCAGCCAAGAAACCTCTTGCCCCTCTTCCTGGGCCCACACCTCACCTCCAGCCATCACCCCAGAAAGAAGCTTGCGGATCATCTGCGACATCTTTTTCTTGAGCCCTGCACACCTGATTGAAACGGAGTCAAGCCCTGTGGTCCTTCCCACCCATGTCCTCCGCCTGCCTTTTGTCTGTGGGCAAACTTTACTCAAAGAATAGGTTTAAACAGAGAAGTGAAGGGGTTCTCGTTGTGGCTTAGGGGTAACAAACCCAACTAGTATCCATGGATGTGGGTTTGACCCCTGACCTAGCTCACTGGGTTAAGGATCACACCTTGCCGTGAGCTGTGGTGTGGATCGAAGATGCAGCTTGGACTAGCATTGCTGTGACTCAAGCTGCAGCTCCAATGCAACTCCTAGCCTGGGAACTTCCACGTGCCCCAAGTGCAGCCCTAAAAAGACAAAGCAAACAAATAAACAAACAAAAAAACCCAACCTAAAATACAGAGAAGTGAGAACATGCTTTAGCAAAGAAAAACCATCAAAAGAGACCAAATAATAATAACAGTTTAGTCTTTAAGCAAAGTCAAGGATCTTTAGCTCCTTCTCAAGGGCTATAGATAATATTCTGAGCCATACCCTATGAGGCATCGTGTAGATAGTGAACCCCCACCAGGTTAACTACACGGAGACCACAATGTAGCCATGACACAAGCGGCCACAATTCTGAGGACTGGCCTCAAAGAAATGGGAACAAACTGACCCTGGAACCGAAGATGAACTGTACTTAACACAGTCAGGATGACGCTGGTCAGACCACCACCTGATCAGCTTCAAGATAACCCCCAGAGCTGACTGTGCTGTTCCTGCACGTAGCCCCCTCCCTCTGCCTATGCACCCCTGAAACTCTCTTTTAAAAGCTCTTGCCCATTGATTGTCAGTTGCGGGGTGGGTTGGCCTTTGGACAGAAGTCCAGCCTCCCACCCAGGTCCCTGTCTCTGAAATAAAGCCAACCATCCTTTCACCAACCTTGGCTCTTCACTGGCTTTAGAGCAGTGAGCACTCAGACCCCAGTTTTGGTAACATGATCACCAAGTTCCCATTTAACTTCCCTAAAGTTTCTTGAATGCGGCCTTTCGCTCTGTGTCCCAGCCACAGCTTTGATGGAGCTTTAGTCCTCCTCCCCTGGATTAGTCCAACCGCTTCCTAAATGGAATCTCTGCCTCTAGACCCTTCTTTCCCGTCTATCTTTCCCTCTGTGACTCTTTCCAAGATGCTAGTCTGATTACCCTTAACCCGTTCAGGGGCCTTGAGGGTAAAGGTCAGATTTCGAGGTTTGGTACCTAAAGTCTTCCTAAGCTGGCCTTAGCCTCCGTCCTCTTCTTCCTCCTTCATTCCCCAACTCCCTCAGGGTCCCCTCATGCATCCTCCCTGCCTTTTCACGCCGGCCTGCCTTTGCCTTTTCTGAGTTCTTGCCTGGAATGCCCTTCCCCCCTTGGTCTAGCATCTCCGACTCACCCTGACCACTCAGTCTGGTCAGATGGGAGGAGTCCAGGAAGGATCTCTTACTTTCCTCCTTGGCGCTTCCAGAAGCCCTCGGACCCTCCTCGATTATAGGGACACAGTGTTGTCGTTGCCTGTTCCCCAAGGCCTGGGACTTTAGCTTTTTATGTCTAGGACCTAGTTCCAGATCTGGCACCAAGCAGGTGTGGAGAAGTGTTGAGTGAATGACTGAGTGAGTGACTGTCAGTCAACCACGCACACGCAGAAATGGTGTCAAGTCACCGAGGCTCCCTGACCCTGGACCAGCCTGCCTGGGGAGCAGAGTGACCATCCATCTCTTGTGGCTCTTGCGGGCCAGCGGTCCAGCACTGGCCACCTCTATTGCCGAGAGCCGGGCCCCACGGAGGCAGAAACTGTAGAATCTCAGAGCATTCCACCGGCTGAGGCTTCCCCTCCCCAATTCGGTCTTTATAGCCCTGATGTTATTGTTTCAAGAAGAAAGTTTTTTTTTTTTTTCTGATTATGAAAGAAATGCATGCTTGTTGGAGGAAATATGAAAGCAATAGAGAAGAATATAAAATGATGGGGTAAGGGCCTCCTGGCAGTCCCACTCCCAAAGATGATCAGAATTGGCAATTTTGCAAAAATCCGTGTAGACGTGTAGATGCACATTAACCACATAGGAATGTGACATGCACCTGTTCTGTTTGTTCATATCTTCGTTCTGCATTGTTTTGGGCCCCTCAAGCCTGCTTTCTTTCCTCTCGGTGCTAATGGAGTGAACGTGTGGTCTTGCAAGCCACACCCCTGCCTGCCTGCTGGTGAAAGATGCCTCAGGAAAACGAGCTGGAAAACATAATCTCTCTTTCCCTAGAGCTGCAGAAAATAAAATCAAATACACACCACGGGACTTTCCTTACCCACTTTCCTTAAACAAAGGAGGCCTGTGAGACGTGCTGGCTTCAGCGATGGACACCACGGTCTGTGAAGTCTGGGATCCTGACGGACTGTCTGTTAGTGATCTGTGTCTGCTAGAATGCTTCAACTGACACCTTTGTTTTCTGACATGGAAAATAGGTGTGAGTTGTCTTTGTTGTGCCAGGAGAGCACTGTTTGTGCTTTTCCTTCTCCTTCGTGTGTGACATGAAAACAACCACGCTAGGTGAATTAAACCAGTGCTTCTGCTAGATTTCCTATGTATCCAAAGAGTTTAGAGCTTGCTTCTCATCGAAATTAAGAAACATATATATGCCTATATGTTCATTAATATACAATATGATATACATATTTAATGTTATCTAACATATAAATATCCTGCTCTGCATTGTGCTTTTTTTCTTAGCCATATATGATGGATGTATTTTTAATTTTAATTTTATTGAAGTATAGTTGATTTACAATGTTGCGTTAATTTCTGCTGTACAGAAAAGTGACTCAGTTATACATGTATATATATTCTTTTTCATGTTCTTTTCTTTCTTTCTTTCTTTCTTTTTTTTTTTGTCTTTTTGCCTTTTCTAGGGCTGCTCCTGAGGCATATGGAGGTTCCCAGGCTAGGGGTCTAATCGGAGCTGTAGCGCCAGCCTACGCCAGAGCCACAGCAACGCGGGATCCGAGCCGTGTCTGCAACCTACACCACAGCTCACGGCAGCACTGGATCCTTAACTCACTGAGCGAGGCCAGGGATCAAACCGGCAACCTGATGGTTCCTAATCAGATTCGTTAACCACTGCGCCTCGAGGGGAACTCCTCATATTCTTTTCCATTGTGGCTTATTGCAGGATATTGAATATAGTTCCCTGTGCTGTACAGTAGGATCTCGTTGTTTATCCACCCTGTACATAGTAGCCTGCCTCTGCTAATCCCAAACACCCCATCTTTCCCTCCTCTAACCCACTCCCCTTTGTTAACCATGAGTCTGTTCTCTGTGTCTCTGAGTCTGTTTCTGTTTCATAAAAGTTCATGTGTCATATTATATTTTGTTTTTGTCTTTTTAGGGCTGCACCCATGGCCTATGGAAGTTCCCAGGCAAGAGGGGGTCGAATCAGAGCTACAGCTGCCAGCCTATGCCACAGTCATGGTAATGCCAGATCCAAGACGTGTCTGTGACCTACACTGCAGCTCTTGGCAACACCAGATCTGTAACCCACAGAGTGAGGCCTGGGATTGAACCTTCATCTTCATGGATACTAGTCAGGTTCGTTACTGCTGAGTTGTAACTTGTATCATATTTTAGATTCCACATATAAGTGATATCATATGGTATTTGTCTCTCTCTTTCCAACTTACTTCATTCAGTATGATAATCTCTAGGTCCATCCATGTTGCTGAAAATGGCATTATTTCATTCTTTTTAAAGGCTGAATGATATTCCATTGTATATATATACCACGTCATCTTTATGATGGATATATTTTCATGTCCAAACATACATGTGGCTCTATCTCATTCTTTGCACTATTGCCACTCCTTAAATGACCATGGTCTTTATGTCACCTAGCACCGAGTCCACACTAAGGCTACACTATGATTTATTTAAGCAACCCCCCCATCGATGGGCATTTCAGTTGTTTCTAGCTTTTGCCTTTGTCAACAATGTTACCATGAGCTTCACTCTCTTAGGTCTTTGCACACCCGACTCATTATTTTTCTACAGTTGGATCCTGGAAGCAGAATTCCTAGCTCAAGGGATGTGCTTATCTAAACGCCGATCTGCCTTGCTGATTATAAGTGATTTTTAGGGAGGCGTCTGTCCAGCACAGAGCAGGTTAAGACCCCCAGCCAGCCAGACCTACTACAACTTGCTGTGTGACCCTGGCTAAGCCACTCTCCCTTTCTGGTCCTCTGCTGCCATTACGTGAGGGCAGTGATCTCTCGGGGTCGTTCCAGCTTGGATGTTCTGTCGTCCTGCCACATCCTGGGGCAGGGAAGGCTTAGGGCGAGTCAGAGGAGGAAGGGGAAGGGACTCACCCTCAGGTGGGTGCCAGAGATGGGGTGTGGAGTGACTTGCTTCCACTGCTCCGAGCCTTCCTCCTGGAAACTGACGAGGTAGCCTGTGACCGGTCCAGCCCCTTTGTACAGCGGGGGCTCCCACTTCAGCATCAAGGAGGTGGCCCGCACCTCAAGCACCTGCACATCATAGGGGGGGCCTGTGGGAAGATGGGGTAGAGAAGGAGGTGGGCAGCTCAGGCAGCGAGCCGGGTGACAAGTCGGCAAGCTTGTCAATCTTTCAGTCCCAACCAGGCCTGGAAGTGCCTGCTCTGGGCAGGGAGGGGACCTGGCTAGTTTGGCTTCATGACAAAGCTTGGTCTGGGCCTAAAATCGAGTTGATTTGGAGTTCCTGTCATGACTCTGTGGTTAACAAACCTGAGAAGGAACCATGAGGTTGCAGGTTCGATCCCTGGCTTTGCTCAATGGGCTAAGGATCTGGCGTTGCCGTGAGCTGTGTGTGGTGTAGGTGGCAGATGCGGCTTGGATCCCGTGTTGCTGTGGCTCTGGTGTAGGCCGGGGTCTACAGCTCCGATTCGACCCCTAGCCTGGGAACCCCCGTATGCCTCGGGAGTGGCCCTGGGAAAGGCAAAAAGACAAAAAAAAAAATTGAGTTAATTCTTCAAAGCGTGCACAGCATCTCTTCCTCGCAGAAACATCTTTGATCCTCCCCAGACACACTCATCCTTCTAATCTCTTGGCCATTTCAGTGTTTAATGCAGGGGTCAGGATGTGACCTCGAGTCACATCACAGGGTTCATGTCCCAGCTCCACCCTTTCAGGCTGTGAGGACTCTGAGCAAGTTACTTAGCCTCTATGCCCCTGTTTCTTCATCTGTACAATGAGGATAATAATGGTTCTGATTTATGGCAGTGTCAATACACAGTAAGTACCCAATAAATCTCAGTTGTTTGTAAGTGCTGTTAAGTCAAGCACCATATATAGCAATTCTCTGCCATTCAGGTAAAGGTTTTGTGCAGGAAACACCTGAGCTGGACAGGATGATGGATGGTGGTGGTCCTTCCTTCCTAAGGGGGAGGCGAAGGGCTAGTTTGTAAGAAAACTAATGGGGCTGTGGGTATGGCGTGTAGGGTGACCAACCCGTCCTGTTTGTCCAGGACTGGGACTCAGGACTCTCAGTGGTAATTCAAGGAAAGTCCCAAGTAAACTGGGATGAGTTGGTCACTTGTGTGCCTTTGGGGTTTGAGGATGGTCTGTGGAGAGAAGCAGAGCTCAGGTGGTGTGTTGAGCTAGAGGATAATTCGGATGCGGATACAGGGCCAGTCCATGACCAAGGTCAGGGCTCCCGACTTCTCAGGCCTAAGGCTGTCTGTGCCAGGGATTACAGGGCCAGCTGGTGAAAGCGGCCAGGGGTCTGGGGTTTGGGACCAATAGAACAAGCCTGACTACACTGCAAGCCCAGTGTTCACTTCATTGGTTCGTATTGGGGAGGGAGGGAAGGGGCAGGTGTTGGGCCTCAGCCCCTCCCGGCCGCTCACCTGGCTGGGGCATCGTCCATTCTTTGCACTCAAACAGGCTGCTGGGTGCTGATAGCTCGCCAACACCTGCCAAGTTTGCTGCCCGGGCACGGAACTCATAGAAGTGGCCTTCTTGAAGGCTGCTGACCTTGAAGAGCAGAAACACACTGTGAACCCCTCACCCCAGGTTCACAGCAGGAGGTCCATGGGGCTTTAAACAAGATTGGTCAGCCCTGGACAATGAGCTGGATTATCTAGGCAAGGGAACCTGAGGCCTCTCTCAGCCTCGGCACCTCCCGCCATGACCTCTGGTCTCCACCAGGCCAGTGGCCACATTCCAGCCTTACCTTGCAAAACTGGGTGGGGACTGGCTGCTGGTTGATGGCGTGCCAGTCCAGCTCCTCCGAGTCGTGCTGGTCCAGGAAGTAGCCCAGGATCTTGCAACCTCCACGACGCTTGGGGGGTTTCCATCCAATGACCATATCATTTTTCCCACAGTTCAGGAGGATGAAATCATATGGAGCGGAGGGTGTAGCTATGGGGAGGCAAGGAGGTGAGAGCCACTGCTCCCCAGGGGTGGCCAGACCGGGCAGGGGGGGGGCTTGAGGGAGGCAATGGAGCCCCCAGTGGGTACCCACCCTGCTCCAGGGGCGCTAACTTGGTAGCCTCCACTGGTAACCCTGACTCTGCTTTATGGTGGGCACCTGGGCCTCTGAGCTGGTCAGACTTCACCCCCTGCCATTGTTACTTCCTCCCCAAAGGAAGGCGTGGTCAGGGTCAGAGCCAGATGCCACCAGAAGGCTTCTGTCTCATGGCCTCTGGGACTGGACCCTCCAAGTGGTGGTTTATAAGCCCCCGACTCTCTGCGCAGCCCACCGCTGCCCCCAGAGGCTTACAGGTTGCACCTGCCCCTTGGACTCACCCAGAGCCTGCTTGACCCTGATGGGTTCGGTGGGGGCTGAGCTCTCACCCACTCCAGCCTCGCTCACCGACCGGATACAAAACTCATACTCCTTCCCTGTCCTCAGCCCGGGAACTGTAAACCTTTGAGAGAAACATGCAGCCATCAGGGATGGCCAAACAGCTCAGAGACATTTTCTGAACTTTCTCGAACAACCTTGTGGGGATAAGCGGCCACCAGCGTGGTAGGATTTGAAATCCCTGGGCCATTTTCTTACCTAAAGACCCAGCCCCTGCTATCAAAGTGATGCCTCCACTCCGGAGGATGAGGTTTTTTAAAGGGTGTGGCTTCTAGAGCCCATTATTAAAATGCAAATATGCTGGGAAAGGTACACATTGAAGCTCCAGGTAGCCAACCCCTGAACTGAGCAGCCTGGCTATGGGCCTCGTTCTGGAAACACAACAAGTGGCCCTTCTTATCTTCATAGATGTTGTGAGTCTAAAACACAGAGTTTTTATTTCTTATTTATTTATTAAAAATTTTTTTTTGTCTTTTTAGGGCCACACCCACGGCATATGGAAGTTCCCAGGCTAGAGTTTGAAACAGAGCCACAGCCGCCGGCCTGCACCCCAGCCACAGCAACATGGGATCCAAGCTGTGTCTGTGACCTACACCACAGCTCACGGCAATGTCAGCCCCTTAACCTACTGAGTGGAGCCAGGGAGCCTCATTACCACTGAGCCATGATGGGAACGCCTAAAACACAGAGTCTTTTAAAAGACCCTCAAAGAGAACTGTCAGCCAGAGACATAAAGAGAAAAATGTCCCTTCTTTAATAGCATTTTATTTTATTTTTTTCCTGCTGCACATGTGGAAGTTCCCGGGCCAGGGATCAAACCCATAACCACAACAGTGACCCAAGGCACAGCAGTGACAATGGACATCCTCAACTTGTTGTGCCACCAGGGAACTCCAATCCTGTCCCTCTTGATAACACCCAATTGTGAACTCGTTTCCCCCCTTTTCACTCATCAACATTTTCCTGGAGCAAAAGCTACAGGGAGTTTCTCTTGGCCAATTGACCCTGAGGAGTTGAACTGTGAAATGCTGGAGGGGCCCTTATGGATCAAACTGTCTCGTGCCTTCATTTGACAGATAGGGAAGGGCTGCCCTAGAAGGAATAAGGTGAGCCCAGAGCCCACGGCCAACTAAGACCCCAGCCCGGAGCGCAGCCCAGCTCTCCTGAACCTAGTGCCTACCCATTCATCATTCATTCATTTATTTGTTCATTCAGGTCTCTTTTGAGCATCTCCTGTGATCCAGGGTCTGTGGAGCTCGTTATCATTGTGAACCAGACCCCACTGCGTGGCTGAGCTCCCTCTATGCCATGGACCCAGCCCACACTCCTGGGCAGCAGTATTCAGCCTCTTTCCAGCCCTGCCACATGTGACCAATGACATGCACACAGCTGA
Source organism: Phacochoerus africanus (assembly GCF_016906955.1). Taxonomy (NCBI): domain Eukaryota; kingdom Metazoa; phylum Chordata; class Mammalia; order Artiodactyla; family Suidae; genus Phacochoerus; species Phacochoerus africanus. The sequence goes on from NC_062551.1 coordinate 81,404,961, forward strand.
CACGTCCTCTGGACAGAGCAGGGGACCATGCCACGCCACGCCCCACGTGGGATGCGTTCTTCAGACATACCTCACTCTTCATGTGACTCTCCCTCAACCCCTGCCCTCCAGGAAGCACATCTGAAGGCAAGTCAGGGCAGATTTGACTCATTGTGGTTGTTGTTGTTGGGATAACCTGGACTCTGAGCTCCTTTGCCCAAAACCTGATCACTCTGCAACTGGAGACCTTTGGCAGTGACAAGGCATGAATGACCTTGAGGCACTGTGTGCCAGAGGGGCACAAGGTCCTGTCCCCTTTTCTGGGTAAGATGGACTTGGGGCTCACAGTCCAGGGTGAGAGGAGCCCACAGGTATGGTCAGGGCCAGGGCAGTCATCTGATGGAAAGAGAGGAGGGGTGTTCCTACCCGAGCCCCTGACCCCACAGAACCTCAAACGTGAGAAAAGTCATGAGCCCAGAGCCTTGAGGCTCCTGCCTGCAAGGACTAGGGCCCCCGAGTGAGGGCAGAGCCCCAGAAGGGAGGGGAGTTGGAAAGGCAGGTGCTCAGGGGTGGGAGCTGAGGCTCAGACAGAGCGAGTCTCTATGCAGGCGCAGCAGGCGAGTGAAAGGTGGTGGGTGTGGAGCCTGAGCCTCCCTGCCTGTACCTTCTGCCTCCTTCTGTCTCTAAGCTCTTGGAGGGACCAGACCTAGCCAGTCACCGCTGCCTGCAAACAGCACTCCCTGAGCAAGGGCTGGCTAAAGAGGCCATCTGGGACCCGTCCTGGCTCCTCCACCTCCTAGCTAAGGAGGATTTGGCAAGCTACCTAACCATTCTGTGCCTCTGTTTCCTTATCTGTACCATGGTAATAAAAATAATCACCCTGGAGGTCCCACTGTGGCTCAGTGGTAACGAACCCAGCTAGTATCCATGAGGAAGCATGTTCAATCCCTGGTCTTTCTCAGTGGGTTAAAGATCTGGCGTTGCAGTGAGCTGTGGTGTAGGTTGCAGACGCGACTTGGATCTGGTGTTGCTGTGGCTATGGCATGGACCAGTGACTATAGCTCCTATTTGACCCCTAGTTTGGGCACTTCCATATGCTTTTGGCCCTAAAAAGACCAAAAAAAAAAAAAGAAAAAAAGAAAAAACAAACAAACAAAACCCAAAAACCATCCTAAGTTCATAGAATTTCTGCTAGAACTAAATGACCTAATATAAGAAAAGAGCTTTGAAGAGCCCCATGCTCAAGAATTGTGAAAGATAGGCTTCATTATTATTACGGCCCCGCCTCTTGGGGTACAGGAAGGGGTACATGGAAGGGGGGAAGCAAACTCACTTGTTGCCCTGGATGGGTTTGTTGTTAACTGTTTGCCACTCGGATGATCCTGCCGCCCGGGAGTAGATGTAATAACCCAGAAGCTCTGCGCTGTCTTTCACGGGCTCCCAGGTCAGGGAGACAGAGGTCTGTGTGTCTCGGAAAGCTTGAACTTGAGCTGGAGGAGGGAGAGTGGCTAAAAGACAAAAATGTGGGCTGAGTGAAGATACTGAGTTACATGACCCAGGGTGGGTGGTTAGGAGAGGCAGGGAAGAGCTCCCACAGCAGTGTGTGTGTGTGGGGCAGTGCATTCCAGACATGCCCTGGGCTGCGGGCAGCTCTTCCCTGGTCCCAGAGGTGTGCTCCCAATTCTTGCATTCTGCTAGTCCTCTCCCCTTTTTCTCTGCTTCCTCTCTAAATCCCGGTTCATTAATCCTTACAATCCCCCCCCCCCAAAGTCATCAAATCTGACAATTTTCCTCAGCCTTTATTTTTAATTTCTAGGAAATTTCATCCCTTTTTATTTGAAACTAACTTTCAAGGCCCCCCCCAAGACTATGCTCTTTGAGGTAGAGGCTGCCATGATTTGTTGGATGGACAGATCTGGATGTAGAATGGATGGATAGATGGACGGACAGATAAATGAATGGATCAATGGACTAATGGATGGATAGGTGGATGGATGGGTGAATGGATGGACGGCAGGTATAGGATCTTCCTAGTTCTTTTTTTACTTCTCATATTCCCTACACATCTTTTAGTGGCTCCCCATCTTTCTTTTGGCCCCAAATGTGGGACTACGTTAAGCTTCCATTCTTTGACTTGCTCCATTTTTCTGCTCTCCTCTTGTCTCGAGGGTCCACCTATTTCCATCCTTTAGCCCTCACCCCTCCGCAGGTGACTCCCTAGGCTTTTCCTCCAGCCCTGCTCTCTCTCCTAAATTCTAGAGCTTCATCTTCCATTTTCTCCTGGACACCTCTCCTTGGGTTCTGGTGGTGCCTCAGAGTCAACAGGCAAAGGCTAAACTCAGCAACCATCCAACATAAATCCAGTATTTATCGAAGGCCTACTCTGAGCCAGGCTCTGGGCTTGGCCCAGGGGAAGTACTGAGAAATGGACTTGGGGTCCTGGGCTCAGGAAGGTCCTTGTGGTCCAGAGACTGCCCATATCCACTCACAGTTGGAGGCAGTGCAGTAGTAGAGGAAGGCTTGGCAGAGGGGAGAGGCTGGAAGGAAGCCACTCTGGGACCCCATGTGTCGGAGAGACCTGATTCAACCCACAGGCAAGAACTTAAGCTGAGGGCATGGAGTGGCCCTCAGCACTAAAATCAGGGTTTCAAGGAGGATTTCAAGACCTGATGATATGTTCACGCTATAATGTCAATTTTGAAGGTAGAATGCAAAGGTCTACCTGTGGTTTGATTGGACTTTCCCAAAGATGCTTTGGTTTGCAGGTGGTCAAAACACCAGACCAGGCACCTAGATGCTCATAGTGTTACCCTGGGCAGTGGAATCCTGGGGGTGGGGGTGTTCTCTTCCCTCCCTCCCCCCTCCCTCCCCCCTTCCTCCCTATCTCTCTCTTGCTTTTCTTTTTTCCCATTTTTGTATAATAACTTTTATAATACAAATAAATGCCTTTTCTTTTTTCCTCCCTTGCCCTCCTCTCTTTTCCTCACCCTTCCTTTTCTGAACTGTACCAGAACCTTGCCCTCAGTGTGCCTCGTGGTCCAGAGACTGCCCACATCCAATCACAAACCACGCACTGGCCAGGCCCCTGAATCAAGCCTAAATGTTAACCAGACCCGAATTAAAGTTCACTAGTCCACCAACCTACTTATCCCAACTATGAATATATATGTGTACACACACACACACACATATATATTTTTTTCTTTTTTCTATGTTATCGTAGCAGTGTAAATCTAGGATTTTAAATTTTACCCAGATGGGCCCTGCAGCTTATCAGGCTCTTCTCAGACGGGCACAGCTGCAGCTGTGTTCCTTAAAGGACAAGTTGGTGATGGCCATGGCAGGGAACTTTCTAGTCTGATCTGATCTGATCAAAAAGGGAAGACCCCCCAGAATCCAGAGGCCTCAGAGGAGAGAGGGAGCCCTGGGGAGTCAGGACCAGGCTGGACCTGCCGCTGGGAGATGCGGGAAGGGGCCTGGGGTGGGGGCAGTAACCAGGCCTTCGGAGCAGCGGCTTTGGTGGGGGAGGAGGAGAAGGTCAGCTGCTTGGAAATGAGCTGCCCAGACCCACGAGGTGCTGCAGAGGAGAGGGGTCCCGCCTGGCGAGGCAGCGCTCAGAGTGGAAGAGCTCCAGCCCCCCCCCCCCCCAGGGAGAGGGCGGGAGGCCGGCTCAGGGGCTCAGTCCTGGCTGAGTGCGAGGATCAGGCTCTGGTTGGAGCCCTTTAGAACTGAGGGACCGCTTGATCACACTCGCCTCCTCCGCTGGACCCAGCTGGCTTCTGCAGCCTGTGAATTGCTCATCTAGAAAAAAATGCCTGTACTTCCTAGAGCCTCCCACCCAGTGAAATATAATTCCTTTATTTTGTTTATTTTTTTGGCCGTGCCTGCAGCATGAGGAAGTTGCCGGGCCAAGGACTGAACCTGCATCACAGCAGCGACCCCAGCCACAGTGGTGATGACACCGGATCCTTAACCTGCTGAGCTACAGGGGCCTCCAGAAATGTAATTCCTGATGTTCTAAAACTTTGCAGGCCTGAGATCATGTTGCTTTTTAGCTTCATGATAGGTAGACGTGGTCGGGGACAGAGGACTGGGCAGGGCTCTGCCCAGGAGCCCACCCTGCAGCGGTGGGCTCCTGAATTCTGGCTGTGACAGCCTGGCCTGGCCTGGCCTCATCTCCTGCATCACACAGGTACCTGGCTTCCCCTTCAAGGCGATGGGCTCGCTGGGCTCCGAGGGATCGCTCATGCCGTACTGGTTTACTGCTCGCACCCTGAAGACATATGACTTCCCTTTCTCCAGATCCAAAAGGGCGAATCTCCGGGATTTCACAGGAGTTTCTGAGCTGATGGCCTCCCAGGTGCCACTACCTATGACTGACTGTGACACAAGAGAGAAACGCATGTTGGTGAAGTGCTTGTCTTCCCCTTGGTAACTTCTATCCCTGGCCCAGGGGGCCCCTCAGCCCCTGAGTTCTGGCTCCACCTGTCGCCGTGACGGATGCCCACTGAGCACCTCATGGTCAACATGTCCAGAACTGACCCTGGACCTTGCCCCCAGGCCAGGGCCACCCACATCGAGTTAGCAGCACCCATCCTTGCAGCTGCTCAGGCCAAAGCCCTGGGAGCCGCCCTGGGACCTTTCTCTCATTTCCTGCCCCTCAAATATGCTCCACCGGCAAACCCAGTTGACTCTACCTTCGAGTTTATCCAGAATCCAACCATGGCTTATCCCTCTCATGGTACCACCCCATGGCTTACTCCCTGCCACCCTGTGTGCCAAGTTCCGTTCTAAGTCTTGATGTGCTTCAGTCAATTTGATCCTCACATCAGCCCTATAAGATGTACAATGATTATGCCTCTTTTATGCAAGAAGATACTGAGGCCCAGAGAGATTAAATATCTTGCAAAAAGTCACACAGCTACTGAGGAGCAGAGACAAGATTAGAACCCAGGCAGTCTGACCCCAAAACAAACCCTCAGTTATGCACAGCTTTTCTACGTCGGAGAAATAGGATCACCTGTAAAGGTGTATGGAGGCCCATTTGGATCACAAGAGCCAAGACTCCTCCCTGGAACTTTTTTTTTTCTTTTTTCTTTCTCCCTGGAACTTTCTTATTTGTGGATTCACGAAACCTGTACTATGCACCTGCTATGTGCCTGGGACCGTACTGGATCCAGCAAGTAATGGGAAGGCAAACCTGGCCTCTGCCTTTAGGGCGATCGGAGGCCAGGGTTTACAGTCTAGGCGGCTGGCCCGGGCTGTGTGCTGCATCTTTTTTCATCCTCATAGGGGAGCACCTCCCTGTGGAGGAAACTGAGGCTCAGAGAACTTAGCAAAGCAGCTCACACAGCACAACTCAGGATTGGAATGGATCTTAACACCGTGCTGTTTTCCACTCTGCCTCCCCTCTACTGTGAAGCCCACTTGACACGCACTGTCCCCTCTTCAGACTCCTGCCCCCGCTCTAGTCCCAGTGAAAGGTTCACCTTCCCATTACTTACTGGGTGCAGCACGGGGCCGGGCACATGGCAGGTGGATAGTATAAGTTTAGTGAATCCACAATGAATCCACGCTACTCCCGCCTCCTGGTGCCAACACCCACCCCCCTGCCCCTCCCAGTGCCCTGTAAGTGCTGCTAGTCAATGACCCAGGCTGGTGGGCACCAGCCTAGCTTCCCTCCCACCGTGGTCCTGGCCAAGGAGAGGTGTTTTATCTAATGTGTGACCAGATGTTGGGGTGGGGGTGTACCCAGGAGATGGTGGCTCTTAGTATTGTTACTGTCTCTGTCTTTCTTTTAAAATTTTTTTTTAATTTTTATTTTTTTGTTTTTATGGCCACACCTGCGGCATATGGAGATTCCTAGACTAGAGGTTGAATCGGAGCTGCAGCTGCTGGCCTACACCTCAGGCGCAGCTAGGCCAGATCTGAGCCTGTCTGTGACTTACACCACAGCTTATGGCAACACTGGATCCTTAACCTGCTGAGTGAGGCCAGGGATCGAACCCGCGTCCTCATGGTTACTAGGTGGATTCGTTTCCATTGCACCGCAATGGGAACTCCTCGCCTATATCTCTTAATTTTCTGTATTTCCATGAACAGCTTCAGGAATTGCCATTAGTAATTGGCCTCTTGGGGCTGAAGGGAATCTCAAAAGGTCATTTAATCCACCCCCCTGCCTCTGTGCAGGGCTATGCTCAGGATCTTCCAGGCACGAATGCTCTTCTCTTCTCTGAAGACCTCCTCAGGGGACACTGCTGGGGTCTCCCACGGCCTCCCCGATCCCCCCCACATCCTGGCCCCGCAGCATGTCCATTTCTCAGGCCGACCTGGGGTTGGGGCCCTTGGGGTCTCCGTACCTTCTCCAGGAAGTAGGTCAGCGGGGCTCTGCCCCGGGGCCTCGGCTCCTCCCAGGCCAGAACCACATAGGCATCACGGATCTCGCTGGCGTGGACGTCGGTGGGAGGTGAGGGGATGGTCACCGCGTCTGGAATCAGAGTCATCCAGGGGCCGTCAGAGACCCCAAACCTCAGCCCCTCACTCTAAGGAGGAGGGAACTGGGGTCCAGAGCAGGATGGGAACTCGCTCCATTCACCTAGCGAGGCCGGGCAGAGCCAGGGCTGGAACCCAAGTCTCCCCAAGTCCTGCCGGGGACCTTCTCCAGCATCTACCTCCTCCACGAGGGGCGCGCCACCCACGAGCGAGCCTGGCCTCCCTCCCCACACCCCACACACGGACAGCTTCTGCCTCTTGGCCACTTTGTTCCCAAGGCTTCCAGAACCACAAAGGGGACAGGGGGCTTGAAGCCAAGTGTCAGGAGGTTCATACGTACCTTCGAAATCATCTGTGCTGACCGTGATGGTTTTTCCCAGGTCAAAGGGGATCTCTAGGGTGGAGAAGGGAGCACGTTGGGGGAGCAGTAGGGGTGCAGGACAGGGCCTGCCTTGCTCTGGGTGCCGATGCTCCCCCGCTCCTGGTCCTTGAATTCTGGCCCCTCACTGTGTGTCCTCAGGCCAGTCCATTTGGGCCCCGACATGCTCAGAGGCCTAGAGGGTTACGCTGTTGCTCTCAGACCCCAGAGATGCTCTGTCCTCTTGGGACAAAGGGGCCAGAGAGGTGATGGAGTTGGAGCCCCAGGGCACAGCAAACCCAAGTCAGCTGATGCCTCCCTCAGGGCTGAGAGGGCTCTGCTCCCCCCCTGCACCCTGGGCTTGGCGCTCCTGGGGCAGGGCGGCTCTCCTCCTTCAGATTAAGGGCATCCAAAGAAGGCGCTGTGGTTTCACCCCAGATTAGCATCTTGTGTGGACAGGTTTGTGCTTCTTCCATCAGATGAGCTGTACCTTCCGCATCAGGCTACGGGTTGCTAAGGGCAGCACTGCCTCCTCCATCGGACTAGGGTTTCCCAAGGCTCTGCCTCCTCCATCAGACTAGGGGTTCTTGAGGGTTGGGCTGTATCTCCCCTCTTGGAACAGGGCTTGGAATGGGGGCTGTGCCTCCTGTCTCCTGTGTGAGGTAGTCCCGAGTGTGCCCTGATTGATGCCCTGGAATGCCCCTTTGAGGCCTCTGGACCCACCTGTCTTCCTCAGGGCTTCCTCACGGTCACCCATGATGACAGGTTCTGAAGCCTTGGAGGGGACGCTGCTGCCCGCTTTGCTGATGGCTCTCACCCGGAACCGATAGCTCTGGCCTTCGATGAGGCCTTGGATTGGGCACCGACAGGTCCCACCGGGGGCCTGGTGGCAGGGCACCCATTGCTCAGACTCACCCTGGCACCTGCGGGAGAGAAGCCTTGGCTTCAGCTCCTGCCCATGACTCCCATCTTCCCAGTCTGAGCCTCTGCCAGGCCATTCCCCAGCCCGGGCTGCCCGCTCAGCTCATGCTGGCCTGTTGAAGTCCTGGTCTCCATTAAAAAGCCTGGCTCTGACCTTGGGCCTCCAGGAGGCCTTGTCACCATCCTCCACCAACCACGATGCTAATCAGAATAGCCAGTGGCTCTCATGGAGCTTTCCTTGTGCCTGGAGCTGTGCCATGCCCTTCACATCCATCAATCTCCTTTAATCCTGACATCCTTGTCATTAGCCATGATTTTCTTCCTTCTACCAATGACATTTGCATTCAGAGAGTGAGATGGTACTTGGCCTGAGGTCACACTGCTCATAAATGGTAGTTAGCATTCCCCAGAGGGCTGCCCACTCCCTGCCGCTGTGCGCTCTGGAGTGACCCTCAGAGCCAGGGCTCTCTGTGCCCTTTGGGTACCTCTGTCCTCAGGCGGTACCCCAGCACAGTACTGATTGGATGGGGCAGTGGCCACATGTGGGTCCAAATCCTGCATCCATGACTTTGGGTGCATACCTCAGTTTCCTCATCTGTAGAATGGGCACAAAAGAGCCCCCTTCCCTCTTAGATAGGCACTGTCGTAAGGATTCAGTGAGGTAAGGCATGCAGCTCCAGGTGTACAGTCTTTGAACCCCGTCAGTGGCTGGATGAGGTGATACCTCCAGGGAGGCCTCAGAGCGGGCAGCGAGTGCAGGAGGCGGGATGCCCCAGACCCTCCTTTTTCCTGGCTTATTCCCTCCCTCCGGGGTCAGAGCTACGCCATCTCTGTCACTCAGGGAGGAAAGTAGCCAGCACACGCACATGTGCTCAGGTTTCAAGCACTGGTTGCCCCTCCCAGAGTCAGCTTGTGGTGTAAAGGGTCCAGAGGGCAGCGGCTGACCCCAGAGGCAGAGTCGCAGGTATCAGTGGACACCCCTCTGTGGCCCCTAAATAACACAGCAGGTCTGCCTCCTATCCTGTTCTGAGGAGAGGCATGGGGGCCCTTTATCCTCTGGCCCCCACTCTCATCCTCCAAGAGCCATCTACCCCCAGGGGCTCTGCCACTCACAGCTCAATGGAGTAGCCGGTGATGGGGTTGCCCCGGGTGTCGCTGGGTGGGGTCCAGGTCAGGATGAGGCAGTCTCTGTTCACATTCAGGCATTGGACATTCAGGGGGGAGCCTGGGGCGCCTGGCTTCTCGGCTGCAGCATCTGAAACCCAGGGTAGGGGGCGGGAAGAGAGTAGGGGAGGCAGTTCAGGTTCACACCTGCTTGGCAACCGACCCCCTCCTGTTCCCACCCATCATCCTCTTCTCATTAACCCTCCGGGGGGCTCAGCTTCGATCTTGAGGACCAGGACCTGAATGACCGCCTCTTCATTGTTTATTTTTTCTTCTCTTCATCTGTTTGGTTTATTAGAATGGCTATGGGGGAGTTCCCATTGTGGCTCAGTGGTAACAAACCCGACTAGTATCCATGAGGATGTGGTTTGATCCCTGGTCTCGCTCAGTGGGTTAAGATCCAATGTTGCCCTGAGCTGTGGTGTAGGTCGCAGATGCGGCTTGGAACTGGCATTGCTGTGGCTGTGGCGTAGGCTGGCAGCTGCAGCTCTGATTTGACCCCTAGTCTGGGAACTTCCATATACTGCCGGTGTGGTCCTCAAAAGACAAAAATAAATAAATAAATAAATAAAATGGTTATAGGTTGACAACTTAAAAAAGAAATGAGTCATTTTGTAAAAGAGGCTAATATGTTCTTTGGAGTTAGAAAAGTATGGAATTGAATGCAGAATTGCCATTTCCTAGCCGTGCAATCTTCTGCTCAGTAAATAAATTATCTGTGACTTCATTTCTTCATTTGCTTTCTTTAAGTTTAATTGTATCAGAGTGTAGTTGATTGACAACGCTGTATTAGTTTCAGGTCTACAGCAAAGTGAATCAGTCATAATATAAATATTTATGAATATTATAAATATATTAAATATAAATATATACATATAAATATAAATACATACACATTTGAGGGCCAAGACCTGAATAACAGCCTCCATTCTTTTTTTTTTTTTTTCTTTTTAGGGCTGCACTCATGGTATATGGAGGTTCCCAGGTGAGGGGTTGAATTGGAGCTGTAGCTGTTAGCCTGCACCACAGCCACAGCAACGTGGGATCTGAGCTGTGTCTGTGACCTACACCACAGCTCACGGCAATGCCAGATCCTTAACCCACTGAGCAAGGCCAGGGATCGAACCCACAACCTCATGGTTCCTGGTTGGGTTTGTTTCTTCTGCACCACAACGGGAATTCCAGCCTCCATTCTTTTAAACAACAGCAACGGCGGTGGGGGGGGGAGTACCATTTTTTAGGGGCCCATTCACACACGTGAACAACTGGCCTAATCTCTAAGTTCTGGAGTAAACTTCCATTTTGCAGATGGGGTAACTGAGTCTCAAGGGGGACTCATTGAGAGAGTTGGGGTGTCAGTGAGGGGGGAAGGGTCAGTGAGGAGAGTGGGAACTCGGTAGGGGGGCCCTTAGTGAGAGGGAGAGGGGTTCAGAGGAAAAGCCAGCTGCCCTAGGTCACCCAGCTAGTGAAGTGACAAAGCCAGGAGGCAGAAATCAACCAGGGCCTAGAATGATCCCCGCCCAGGCTCAGTCCTTCCTTGCCAGCTCCCTCAGAGTCAGACTCTCAGGCTGTGTCCCTTTGGAGGGTCATAGGATGTCACAGGGATTCTTAGGGAGCCTCTACCCCAACACCCTCACTGAGCTATAGCAGGGAAGCTGAGGCCCCAAAGGGCAGGGGACTCGCCTGAACATCCCACAGCAAATCAGTCCAGGCAGAGCCCTGGTCTCAGGGCTTCAGCTGGGCCCCCCGCCCCAGCCCCCTCACCTCTCACAAACACGTAGGCGCTCTGCTCGCGGGGCCCAAAGGGTGATGGCACCTGGATCGTGTAGAGCCCCTCGTCCTCCTTGTAGGCACAGGACACCTTCAGGGTCGCCTGACGGTCCCCGTAGAGTGTCTGCCGGCGGCCGGAGGATCTCAGTAGCCTCCCTGCAGAGGGAAGGGTCCAGTGTAAACTCGAGTGTGGGCGAGTGTGGGCGTCGGGGCCTCATCTGGGAACCTGGTGATGCTGGGGGGGCGGTGTGGGCAGAGGTGGGGTTGGTGTGGCTCTGCTGGGGAGCTGGAGAGGGAGCGGTGACCTCCAGGATTCTGCCAAGGTGGCCTTTGAACTCTCCTCTGCAAAAAGCTTGGAAGAGTTGGGTGGGGGTTGTTGGGGCAGGGCTGGGGGTCAATGAGGCAATGAGGGTTCAAGAAATGAGGATTCAGTGGCTCAGTGAGGAGTTGGAGCTTCTGTGGGGAAGTGGGAGCCGGAAAGATGGGGGGCCTTGTGTGGGGGTCAGGGGCTCTTTGGGAGGTTGGGGGCTCTAGGAAGAAGGTGGGGCTTTGTGAGTGGAGACTATGAGCTTAACGAAGAGCGTAGGGGCTTGTGGAAGATCTTTGGGCCCAGGAACGGGGTGGGGGACTCACTGAGAGTTGGGGTGTCGGAGAGGGGGGATGGGTCAGTGAGGAGAGTGGGAACTCAGTAGGGGGGACCTTAGTGAGAGGGAGGGGGGCTTCGTGAAGGGGCTCTGGGTCTAGGCCTCACCCTGTTTCGGGCCCGTGGCTTCCCCACTCCTCCCCAGCCCCTGCTGGGTGCAGCTTCCCTAGGATCAAGCTTGGGGCACTGGGGGTGAGGTGGGGCTGTGCTCCTTGTCCTTTGGCTGCAGGCCTGGTCACAAATAAGGCAGGATGTCCAGCAGTCCTTCTCCTACCTGGCTGGGCCACCTCTTCCTGCCTTAGCTGACCAGCTTCCCCAGCCCTGGCCTGTGACTCCCAGGGGTCTTGCAGCTCACGAATAGAAGTTCTTTACCTGTCCCCACAGCCTCGACTCTGAAAAGCCCTAGGCAATTGTCACAATCTGCCCTGACATTCCTCAAGGTGACCTGCCTCTCGGCCTTGGTCGTTGTTCCTATGGCTTCCAATGTCCTCACTTCCCCCTAGGGTGCTGATGGGGATCCCGGAGGTGGATCAACAAGCACGGGCTCTCAACAAGCAGCGGCTGCCATTGTATTTTGGCTTCCTCCCCACTCCCAGAGCCCCTTGAGCTCATGCAGGTCTGTGCCAACCCCTGCCCCAGCACAGGGCCTGGCACCAGGGGTGACGCTTTGCAGGGTGACTTGATCTGAACCCACCCGACTGAGCGCTGCTTCCCCCTGCTCCATCAGCACCCATCGCTCAGCTTGTGCTGGTTGGGGGAGGGGCACAGCCGAGCGCCACCCCCCACCCCCACCCCCACCCCCGCCGGCCTCCCCCGCCCACCTGTCCCAGGATTAGGGAAGGAGCTGGGCTCTAGTCTCTCGCTGGCTTCCACCTCTGCCTCGACAGGTTGGGGGGCGGGACTGGGGGTCCTCACCATCTTGGAACCACTGGATGTTCTGCTCTGCATCTAACACGTCTTCTGAAAACAGGCAGCACAGGGAGAAGGATTCCTTCTCACAGGCGAAGACTGGTTTCAGCACCGACGTGAATTCCACGCTGGGGCCCATCATCAGTCCTGGGGGGGAACAGAAATGTAGGGCAGAAGCCTTCGGAGGCCACCAGCCTAGCCTGGGGCCTAGATGGGAGAAAGGACCTTCTGGGGTGTCCCTACTCCTCTGGGCCAGGCGTCGCAGTTCTCCAGGTGGTCTTAAGGAGAAAAGGGGCCTGCTCCTGGGGCCTGGGGGTGGGGAAGGGAAATTTCTAGGTGGGACCAGATGAGTTGAAATAGCAAATATCCGTTTGTCTTTTTTGCTTTTCCTTTTCTCATTTAGTTTTGGTGGCAAGACAGGTGAGCAGGTGGAGGCAGCTCTGGGGTGCCCAGAAGCCAGTCTACAAGTATTAACAGTTTCTAGGCAAAGCCCAAGTGGACATCCCTTTGCAGGCAATGGATGGCTCTATTGTAAAGGGGGCTGTGGGGACCCTGATCAGGGGTCCCAGACTCCCTCCTCTCCCGCCTCCCTGAAGCCCCACCCCTCCCCCAGCCTCCTTACTTTTAAAGATCTCCGAATCGAAGCCAGCATCCTTCCCCAGGTAAGCTGAAAACCCAGAGCAAATGGAGTTTGAGAAGGCTCCAACCCCGTGTTCCTACCAGATTTTGGAGGCATGGCCTTGGGGTGTGGGTTCGAGTCCTGATCTAGTAGCGGCTTCCCCTTTGGCCCAGGGAAAATTCTCTGTGCCTCAGTTTCTTCATGAGTGAAATGGGAACAGTGATTTCTACTTGGTGGTGAGGGTTCTGAATACACAAGTTCACACAAACAAAGCCCTCAGCTGGAGCCTGGCATACCGTCGGTGCTCAATAAATGGTGGCTTCCTTCCTTTACCCAGACCTACTACCAGGACCACACAGTCCTGGAGGTGGAGCCTGGTCACACTGGGATTTCTGGAGGAGCTGGGGCAGTGAGAAGAGAGCCTTCCGGAGGCTTTGGGTGAAATCCAAGGTGGTGTGGACGCAGATTGCCAGGGAACAGCGAGAAGGCTTTGTTCACATAGCACCTATCATGTGCTGCTTATTAACTCGTTTAATCCTCACAACAGCCCCATCTATGGGTGTTGTTGTTAGATCCTCTCATACAGATGAGGAAGCTGAGGCGTAAAGACCCAGCGAGCACCCCAGCAGCCTGAAGCCCTGACCTGACACTGGTCCCTGGACGGAGGGAGGGATGAGGTGATGGGAAGGATGGGCAGACAGAGGGAAGCAGGGCTCTGGTCCCTGACCTTGCACTTGACTCTGGGCACTGCCAATAGGCACAGCTCAGATTCCATGCAGAAAGCCTGACCTGACAGCGGGGACAGCTGCCTCCAAGAGCTATTTGGGGAACAGGGCAGAGGGGTGGAGAGGCTGTGAACAACAGCTTAACGAGGTTTGATGAGAGGTGGGGGCAGAGCGGGATTCCAGCCTGACCGCTGCCAGGTGTGTGTGTGTGTGTGTGTGTGTGTTCTTTCTGGGGCCTGAGGGCAAAGCCCACATTCTCCTGGGCTCGCTCAGAGGTGTGGCCCCCTGGGCTGGGCCCTCCCCTGGGCATGGGGTCGGGGAGGGAGACTTATTCTTCCCCAAGAGCCCGCTCCAGCCAAGCTTTACCTAAACCACCTCATTTAATCCACAGGAGTGTCTGAGGGCAGTAGCAGACGTCCCCCCTGTGCAGGTGGGAAGTCAGGGGAGTGAGGTGGTGAGCCCATGCCCCGGCTCGCATGTCAGCGGCAGGGCCAGCAGGTGGCCTGGGGTCTGGCTGACTCCTGAGGGTCTCCCCTGCTTTGTGCTGGGATTTCAGATGCCCTTGGGGAACCTCCAGGAAGGGCCTGAGCCAACCATGAAACATAGACTGGAAGCCAAATGGGGCAGTGAGGATCAGCAGGGGAGCTGGTAGGACTCAGCCCTTGCACGGAGCAATCCTGGTGGACAGGCTGCCCTTTTTTTTTTTGGTGTTTTTGTTTGTTTGTTTGTTTGTTTTTTGCTTTTTAGGGCCGTGCCCACAGCATATGGAAATTCCCAGGCTGGGAGTTGAAGCAGAGCTACAGCTGCCAGCCTACACCACAGCCACAGCAACATGGTATTTGAGCTGAGTCTGGGACCAACACTACAGCTCATGGCAATGCCGGATCCTTAACCCACAGAGCAACACCAGGACTTGAACCTGAGTCTTCATGGATACTAACTGGGTTCATTATTGCTGAGCCACAATGGGAACTCCCAGGATGCCTTTTCTGAGGCCTTGGCTGGATTTGGATCTAACCTAACCTGAAGGACGAGGGGGTCCCCAGAACAGGGGTGTAGGTTGTACAGTCTGAGAGCGGAGGCCCTCCCTGGCTTTGAGGGCCCCAGGGAAGTGGGGATCTCCGTGGCTGCCCTGGTCACCCGATCCCAGGCTGAATCCCCCTGGACTGGGGGGTCCCTCTGCATCTGATGGCAGACCCACGTTCTCAGCTGCTCATGAGAAGTTGGCTGTGTGAGGTCCAGGGGGATGGGAGGACTCACTGCGGACAAGGACTTTGGCGAAGGAGGAGGCCTGGCCGTAGGCATTCTTGACCGTCACCGTGTAGGTGGCTGCATCCTCAACGGTGCATCTGAAGAGGAGAGATGGAGTCGCCCCCTGAAACTACTGGGCTGCACGGGAACTCAAGTATCGGTGTGCAGGTAGGGGGTGGGGGAGTAACAGGAAGGCCCTTAGGCTCTAGGTCAGTGCCTGCCTCTGAAAGCTGGGTGTCCTTGGGCTGCCACTGTCCCTCTCCACCCCTCCAGGTCCTTCTCTGAAAAACTCAGGACATAGCACCAACTTAAGCCACCTCAGGTGAAAGGGCTGTGGAATTATGCTTGTTGTTACTGCTTCTGCAGCATCAGAGAGCTTAAGTGACTTGTCCAGAGTCACAGAGCGAACTGGAAGTCAACCCAGCTTCAAGGTGACAAGCCCTCTCCCAGGCAGGGCCTCTGGAGCCGGAGTTGCCCAAGGAACACGGCCACTCTGCACCAGACCTGGGCCAGATGCCCAGGCGCTCTCAACCTCAGGCCTGGGTCTCACCACCAGCCAGGCCAACCCCACCATCTTGTTCCCAGTGGAGGCTTGGGCCAGCTCCATCCCAGGTCATCGTTGTGGCCAAGAGGTAGATCATAGGACGTGGCACATCTGGGCCCTTTAGGAAGCAGGGGGCCCCTTGTTGCCCCCCTCCTCACCTGGCTGCCCGAGGTAGGAATCCCCCCCCCTTTTTTTTTGCTTTTTAAGGCTGCACCTGAGGCATATGGAAGTTCCCAGGCTAGGGGTTGAATCAGAGCTGCAGCTGCCGACCTACACCACAGCTCATGGCAATGCTGGATCCTTAACCCACTGAGCGAGGCCAGGGATCAAACCCGCATCCTCATGGATCCTAGTTGGGTTCATTAACCTCTGAGTCATGAAGGGAACTCCCAGCAATCCCTCTTGTTTCAAGGGCCAGTCCCACCGGTCCGTCTGTCCCTCCCACGGGCCAGCTCCCTTGGTAACATTGTCTGGTCAGGGAGGTCATGTTTGTGTTGGTATCTCTGATGCCAAGTTGGTTGAGGTGGAGGGTTGGGTGTATTGGAAAGAATCCAGATGGAGAGCTCCACGCAGGCCTCTTCCTTCCCAACCATGTTTAAGACTCATACCTCCCATGGCCTGCAGGCACATGAAAAGATGCTCAAAACTGCTAATTATTAGAGAAATGCAAATCCAAACTGCAAGTGAGGTACCACCTCACACTGGCCAGAAAAGCCATCATCAAAAAGTCTACACATAACAAACGCTAGAGAGGGTGTAGAGAAAAGATTACCCTTCTACGCTGCTGGTGGGAATGTAAATTGGTAAAGCCACTATGGAAAACAGCATGGAGGTTCCTTGGAAAACTAAAAATAGAACTACCACCTGATCTAGCAATCCCACTCCTGGGCATCTATCCAGACAAAACTAAAATTCAAAAAGATATATGTACCCCCATATTCATTGCAGCACTATTCACAATAGCCAAGACATGGAAACAATCTAAATGTCCACTGACAGATGAATGGGTTAAAATGATGTGGTACACATACACAATGGAATACTATGCAACCATAAAAAAGGAAAGAGAGAGTGACATTCATGGCAGCATAGAGGCAATCAGAAATGATCATACTAAGTGAAATATGTCAGAAAGGGAAAGACAAATACCATATGATATTACTTATATGTGTAATCTAAAATATGGCACAAATAAAACTATATACAAAGTAGAAACATGCTCACGGACATAAAGAATAGCCTTGTGGTTGTCAAGGTTGGGAGGAACGGGGTACGATGGACTGGGAGTTTGGGGTTAGTAGAGGCAAATTATTACATTTAGAATGGATAAGTAAGTAGGTCCTACTGTATATCCAATCTCCTGGGATAAACTATGATGGAAAATAATATAAAAAAAGAGGAGTTCTCATTGTGGCCCAGTGGAAATGTATCCAATTAGTATCCATGAGGATGTGGGTTCGATCCCTGGCCTCAAACAGTGGATTGGGGATCTGGTGTTGTCGTGAGCTGTGGTATAGGTCACAGACTCAGTTTGGATCATGCGTTGCCGTGGCTGTGGTGTAGGCCGGCAGCTGTAGCTCCGATTTGACCCCTAGCCTGGGAAACTCCAAATGCCGTGTGTTCGGCCCTAAAAAGCAAATTAAATAAATAAAAATTTAAAAAGAATGTATGTATATGAATGACTGAGTCACTTTGCTGTACAGCAGAAATTGGCACAATGTTCCATAGCAACTGTAATTCTAAAAAGAGATGGAAAAAAGAGACTCACCATCTCCTGAAAGGCCTAACGCTCTCCCTTCTGATTGCTTCCTCTTGCTCGTGTGTGTGTGTGTGTGTGTGTGTGTGTGTGTGTGTGTGTGTGTGTGTGTTTTCTCTCTCCCAGGGTCCTTGCTGCTAGCCTCTGTGTCCAAATTTCCCATCGTGTGTTTCAAAGCACCTGTTAAATACCAATTCCTGGGCCCCACTCCGACCTATTTAATCTGACTCTGCTTGGTGCTGAGAAGCGGGTCCATTCCACCAATCAGTATTTTAGCAAGCAGCACCCCAGCTACTTCTGCAGATGAGGCTGACACGCTTAACAGCTCCGAGGGAGCATTTGGACTCCTGCTCTGGTCTCCGGAGCGCTGGGCTGGGGGGGCCTGGCACTCTGTGGGGCTCCTGGGCTCACCTTCTAATCTCCAGTGTCAGCAGCCCGTAGTTGTTGGTGATTCGGTACTTGCCAGCAGGAAAGAGGCGGGGATCAATTCGTATGTCGTTTTTGTACCTGCGGAGACACAGCGGTCTGTGGCAGGGAGTGCGGTTCTCAGTGGGAAGGGTACAGAGCCTCTCAGACCTGGATTCCAACCTCAGCTTTGTGCTGCTTACCTATGGGACCCATGGCAGCACTTTCACTGCTCTCAACCTCAGTTTCCCTCATCTGTGAAATGGGAGTAAGAATTGCACTGACCTTATAGGGTGGTTGTGATGATTAAATGGGATAAGATATGTAAAATCCTGAATTCTAGAGATCCTCAAGCTTTCATTCCCTTTTGGGGGGCAAAGAAGAGGGAGCCAGTAATTAGGGGTAACTGCTCCTTCCCCTACCAGCAGTACCCCAAGAACCAGGCCCGTCTTCTTTCCTCTCTGAAGGGGTTCCAAGGAAAGTTCCCCCACCCTACCTCCTTGTCATTGGTTCTTTTTTTTTTTTTTTTTTAGGGCCACACCCATGATGTGTGTAAGTTCCCAGGCTAGGAGTCGAATCACAGCTGTGGCTGCTGGCCTACATCACAGCCACAGCAATGTAGGATCCAGGCCTGTGTCTGTGACTTACACTGCTGCTCACAGTAATGCCAGATCCTTAACCCACTGAGTGAGGCCAGGGATCGAACCCACCTCCTCATGGATACTAGTCAGGTTCTTTACCACTGAGCCATAATGGAACTCCCCCCTTGTCAGTGGTTCTTGATCTTAGTTTTTGGTAAAAATCACCCAAAGAAGCTCTAAGAATACCTATGTTCCGATTTTGAATACAAGCCTTTGCGAATTTGCATCAGAAACTGTTCATTGTTCTCCAATAGCTGTTCTCTTATTCTGAAGGTGTAGAATTTACCACTGAGCCACTCAACATCCACCTGTTGCCCAGCCTCTCCCTCTGCTAGGTGTGGCCGTGTGACCACGACCAAGACTTATCAACAGAAAGTGAGCACACGTGGCATGTGGCTGCTTGTGATGACACCCTTTGGCCCTTTGTCCACCATCTTTCGCTCCATCATGAGGCAAGAATATGGCCATGACAGCTGCCATCTCGAACTGGGAAGACCTGGGCTCTGCCCTCAAGCTGTGAGCGGGAACAGGCCTGAGTCCCTGAGGAGTGTGTGGGGTAGGGTTCTACACCTATTTACATAAAGAAAAAATATCTATCTTATTTAAGCCATTAAAAAAAATCTCCATGCTCAGGCTGTGGCCCAGATCAATGAAATCAGACTTTCTGGGCGCCGGAGCAGGGTATCAGTCATTTTAAAATTTCCCAGGAAGTTCCTAAGGATGGCCCAGCAGATAGCCCCGCCCCGCTGAAACCCGGATGTTTCCTTTTGTTTTCTGGGAGCCTTGGTCTCGTTCTCTCTGCCATGGGCACCGGACACTGGGGTGGCCTGGCCTCTGTCCACAGCCCACTGGGGTAGGTTCTAGAGGCTTGAGGAATCAGGGAATGAAGGCTAGGAGGCCTGGGTTCTTGACACAACTTGCTGGGTTACCTTGGGCAAATCAGTCCCCTTCTCTGGGCCTCTGTCCGTGAGGCCTTTGCAGGAAAGCGTCAGCTCCAGTGAGGTTTGAGGTCAAAGAGGAGCCCTTGGCCAAGAGAGGGCGCCCCAGCCTCGGTACATTGCCTTCCTAGGACCTGCCCCACCCTCTCCATTTGTCTCCATGACAACCAAACAGTGCAGTACCCACACCCCACCACACACCCCAGGCTGTGCCCTCTTCTGAACGGAGCCCAACTAACTTTCCCATAGGGAGGGTAGTGTCTAATCTGGGGGCCCAATCTTTTCGCCTCTCCCAGGCCTGGGGGCCAAGGTCAGCTCCCCCCATCCTCAGCTGTCAGGAACATTCCAGACACCTCAGCCTGGCCAGCCTCTGCCGTTCCCAGAAAAAGCAGCAGCTGCAGCTCTGGGCACGACCTGGACAGGCAGGGACCTCAGCTCTCAGCTTGCCCGCCTTCTGCAGGCCCTTGAAGGCATGGCTGTGTGGAGGCGGCTACCTGGCAGCCAATCATAAAAGAGCTGAGACAGCGGAGGCATCCAGGGCCTGGCTCCGAGAGGCCCACGTAAAAGAGTGAGATTTTTGTCATTTATCTAAATGTATTTTTCCCTTAATGTGTTTTGGTGTTAGATTTTTCTTTGGAAGGTTGATTGGCCTGGCAGGTTGATTCATTAACTAATGAATTGTGACCAGGGCCCACTGCTGCCAGCTAAACCTAGCCAGTCTGAGCCTTGCCTAACTTGCCCTGTTGTTGCTCCTGCATTCAGGAAGTGCTCAATAATTGCCGAATGAGTGGACTCGCCTGACAAGCCCGACGAGCCAGGATCTTCCTCCTGACCGGGGGCTGGGTCCCTACCAGGGCTTGGGCAGAGCTCTAGAGGCCAGTCCCAGGATGACATGTGGCCCTGCCAGAGCAACTGATGATGAGAAACCAGATCCCCAAAGCCAAGAGCCCCAGGGGCCCCCTGGGTCCCTCCAGCTGGAGGTGGGCCTGGCCTTGGCCTCCACCACTTACAAGGAATGCTCAGCTCCTTGTTGTGGCAACCTCGCTGGCAGGGGTGAGAAACAAGCCTCCTTCCTAAGAAGCTCCCATGGAATGCCTTCGATATGGGCCTCAGTGCCAGGGCAGGACAGCTTGGTTGCCAGGCCAGGACAGCTGAGGGGCTGACCCCTACTTAGCCTGGGCTGGCTGTTGGGAGCAGTCCTCCTGCTGGACTGCCTCAGTCCCCAGGGAATTCGAATGAATGCCATCTGGCCACGATTAGCCCCAATACCACCTCTCTCAGGACACTTTTCTCGATTGCTCCTGGTCCTCTGAATGCTCTTTCTCTGACTTCTGAGGCATCATGTGCGCTTTAAGGGAGGAAAAAAAAAAAAAAAAAGACACTCTAATGATGACTTTCCTGCTCTCTTGGCCAGAAGAGCTCTGGGCTGGAAGGCAAGAATTTAAATCCTCGAGCTGTGTGACCTTTGACAAGGTGCACTCCCTCTCTGAGCCTTGCTATCCTCACCTGTGAAGTGGAGATAGAGTCTCTATAGCTCATGCATGGCCCCAAGGCTCAAATGAGAGAGAAGGGCAAGGCTGACATAAAGGGGTTCAAGTGTAAGATGTTTTGTTTCCTTTGTGGCCTCAGTTATTTCTGTGCTTATCTCCTCTCACCCTCAAGATCTGGCTTATATGTCACCTCCTCCAAGAAGCCTTCCTGAGTCCTCCAGGTGGAGGCAGCCACTGCCTCCTCTTCACGCTACTCTTTTATCTCAAATATCCCCCATGAAGGTTCTTTTCTTTGTTGACATGTCTCTTCTGGGCTGAGAGTTCCCTGAGGTGAGACTGCCTCTGGGTCATTTCTATGTCTCAGAGCCGAGTCAGGGCCTGTGACAGATTTATGCTCCTGGTAAATATTTGTTGAAATCTCTTCCTTGTCTCCCGACAGTGTGCCTGGCAATGGGCCTCAGAGCCAGGGGAGCTCAATAAACCGTGAGCTCAGCTGTGTAAATGACACACCTCTCCTGGTGGCAGAAGTGAGACCCCAGGCTTGGCCAGGGCCACCCCCATCTCCACCACACCTGCCTCCCCGCCCCTCCACCAGCGAGGCCTCAACTCTGCAGTTTCAGGGACACTCCCCGCTTTCCCTGCACTTTTTGAGTTTGCAGGGCCTCCGTGTTACGATGGCATTAAATCCTTGCTGCATGCAAACCCGACAGGAGGTCTTCAACCCATTTTACAGAACTGCAAACCGAGGCAGGACCCGAGAGGTTAAGAGCCATAGTTGAGACCACATGGTGAGTTAGCAGAGAGAGAGCCATGCCTGGAGTCGGGGGTCCCACTGCAGGGCCCCTGCCTCCCCTCCTGCCCCCTGCCTCCCCCCAGCTTCCTTCCACCATCCTGCAACCCCGGAGATGCCCAGCTCGGAGCAGCTGCCTCCTCATGCCACCGGAATCATATTTTTACAAGTGCAGCAGCCCCATCTTGTAGCCCCAGGCTGGCTGGGAGGCAGCTAAGAATAACCCCTTCCGATGCTCCCCAGCAGCTGCTGCTCTGTCAGGGGTGGGCAGAGCTCAGGGTCCAGTGGGTCTGAAGCTTTTCCAAGACAGCAGGGACTTCTGCGAGGTGAGGGGACCGGGCCCCTGGAAGGGAGCTGCTGGGTGGTAAGACACTCACACTTAAGGAACCCTGGGGGCCCAGAGCGTGGAGGCAGGGCTAGGACCCCTTCTCTCCTGCCCCAGGGGCTTACCAGGTGACCTGGGGTGGAGGCGAGGCCTGGACCGTGCAGGTCAGCAGGACCGTGGTGTGCTCCCAGACCGCATGGGAGCGCAGCGGGATCCAGAACCAGGGCCCCCGGCCGGAACACAGCTCCCGCAGCTCCTTGGCCTTCTGGACCTTCTCCTCTGTCTGGAGGCGGAGGGGCTCTGTGATTCCTATGAGCCAGGGCTCCCCACTGCCCCATCTCTGCTGTTACCTTTCCCCTGCCACCCAGGCTCTGGAGTCAGACCCCTGTGGGCTGGAGCCCCCCTCACCACACAGAGGGCAGGGCGTGGGCTTCAGGACCGACTGGCCTGGGGTCAAGGTCAAACTCCACCACTTACTAGCTGTGAGACCACAGGCCAGTCCTCCACTTCCTTATCTGTGCAATGGGGATATAATAATATTCTTATCCTCCTGGGGGGCTACAGTGATGATTAAATGAGTTAATAAGTGAAAAACATGGTTACCGATAATGCCTATGTAATTATTAGAGTTATTCCTGTCCTGCCCAGGGAAGGGGTTACAGATCCCTGACATTTGTCAGGAATAGCATTTCCTGAGGGTCTTCTGTGTTCGAGGTGCCGGCAAAGTGGCTTTACAGCCCAGTCTCATTTACTAAGAATTGGTACCACATCCGTCCATTTTACAGATGAGAAAACTGAGGCTCCGTTAGAATCAGCCACTTGCCCAAGGTCACACAGCTAGAGGGTGGGGGCGCTGGGATGTCCAGCTCTTCTTGAAAAGGGGGTAGGGTGAGGTGGGCAGCATGGGATGGGTCGCTGGTCCCAGGGCCCCGGGGCCCCAGCCCAGTCCCCTCACCCGCCGTCTCAGCGCCTTCCGGTCTCGTCGCTGGCGCAGCAGCCACTGGGTCCGTAGGAAGGCGACCTCTGTCCTCTCCCACTCATTGTCGAAGCCCACCCGCTTCTGGCCCCGCTCTTCCAGCTCCACGGTACTGGTCTGGCGCCTCAGCTGGGCCTCCCTGTGGTGACAGAGGCCATCAGGGGCCGAGAGCCTGGGGGTGGTGTTGGCGGGGGGGAATCCCAGCCGTGCCTTCCCCACCCCCTGCATTGCCGACCACACTTTAAGCTTCTTGAGGATAAGAGCAGCATTTAATCTTCTCTTGCCTTCAAAATACCGCGAATGGCTCCAGCATTGAGAAGATGCGTAATCAATATTATTGATACAGGCCACGAGGCTGCTTTCTAAACCCGTGTTCCTCTTGTTTTCACCACAGCCAGGTGGACAGGTCTTAGTCTCCCCACTTTACAAGGTAGGGGCCTGGGCCGGGAGGCTTGCTCGGGGCCTGCTGGGACCAGGACCCAGGCCTCCTCGCCTGGGCCGTGGCCTCCTGATGCTCTCAGGCTCAGAGGCCCGCCCGTCTCGGGATGCGTGTCCCAAACTTGGGCTGCTTTACTTGCTCCTCCTCCCCCACCGTGTGAAGCCAGATGAAGTGTGGATTCTCATCCTCTCCCCTGGCGATGGTCCCTCCCTCCTGCCTGTGGACTCATCCTTAGGGTGGTCCAGAGGGCCTTGTGCTCAGACAGCCTCGGGGTTAAGCCTTTGTCCAGCCACTTACTCTAGATGGTACCTGCAGGGGGGTTCTTTAAGTGTGGGAACCCAATGGAGAGGCAGGGGACTGGGCAGGATGGCCCCTTCTCGGCCCAGGCTTTCTGGAAGGGTCACCTGACTTACCATGATGTCTCTGAGGAGGCCGTCAGAGCCAGGGCTGCTGCCAGGGCGTAGTCTGCAGCGCTGAACTGATACTCTTCCTCACTGCCCCCAGGAAAAGAGAGTTCATGGCTTCTGTGGGTGTGGCTGGGGATCTCGCTGGGGGCTCCCGGAGGTTAGGGCCATGTCTACCCACCTCAGGACACCAGCTGTGCCTCCCCCATCAAACTGGGGTCTCAGAAAGCGGGGCTGTGCCTCCCCCCTCAGACTGGGGGTGGGCCCCGGGTAGGGCAGTGGCTGGGATGGGTCCCGAGGCCCCACCTGCTGCGGAAGGTGTGTCTCCGCGTTGAGGAGCCCATGTGCAGGCTGTGCTGCCGCTCCTCCTTCTGCTCTTCCTCCTGGCGGTGCTCCAGCCTGTGCACCTGCACGGTCTGGGTGGGCCGGGGCTCCCCCACACCTCCCGGGCTGTGAGGCAGAGTCATGGCTGTGAGAGCGACAACCTGCCAAACCAAGGTGCACAGTCAACTCCACCTGTCCCTTCCCCGTGCGGCCCTCTAGCATCTCTGGGAGGTTTGCTGGTGAGGAGGTCTCTCTCCAGGGGGCAGACAGAAGCTCAGGCCCGATGGGGAGAGGGAGACCTGCCCCAGGTGACAGAGGCGAGCTTCAAGCTCTCAGCCTGGCTTGTCCGCGAACAAGCAGAGCCCCATGCTGGAGAGCAGCCCTGGCTTCCAGCGACACCCTGCCCTTGGCCCTCCACACAACTTCCCTTCTCCGGCCTCAGCTTCCCAGATGCTGGGTGACTGGCACTGGTGTCCAGGACATGGGGACGCAGGCAAGGAGGGTGGCAGCCCTGGGCTGGCTGGTTTGGGTCCTTGCACTAAGTTCTGTCCCAGATCTGGGCTTGGTGTCACCTCCAGGCCTCTGAGGGGACCTCTGCTGTTGGGGCTCTAGGCTGCTTGGGGGAATTGCAGAAACGTGGGAGGGTCCTTGCCGGGCTTGGCCCTGCTGTGGGCCCTGGGTGTGAAGAGGGAAGCAGAAGTGGAGCCCACCCCCTCAGCTCTATCCCATCTGCTTCTACGAAGTCCGGCTCCGCCCTGTCCCCACCTGCTGGTGATGGCGGAGTTTGTGTGTGCAGATTATGTTCTGACCTGGGTGTGCGCTTGCACATGGGGGACCATCTCTCTAAGTCCATGATGTGGAGGTGGGCCTGCGGGCCTGCGGGCCTCATTGGAGATCTGGGGCCTAAAAAGGCCTGTCTGGGGCATGAGGGAGCTCAGGCTGCTAAGAGTCAGTCTTAGTGGGAATTTGATCCTTCTGGTTCCTAAAAATTTGCTCCCTTTGGGTGCTTTTTTGTGGAGCCCCAAGGGGGACTGGGTTACTGCAGAGTGTCAGCAGGGATCAAGGGCTGCCTGAGAAGCTTCCTTGGCTTCCTGCAATGACCTTGGCTGAACATAAGGGGACGGTCACCCCTTGGGCTTCCCATCTGGCCCCTCCCAAGGAAGAAGGGCTGCCTGCACCCAGAGAATGACCAGTCTGCTCTCTCTGCCCCCTCATCCTTGCAGCCTAAGAAAAGAGTTTCCAGCACCTTGGGTGGGAGAGGCCCCTGCTTTCCTGGGACGTGGGGCCCTGGTGAGGCAGCTAAGGGCTAATGTCCCCTGGCGCCAGCTGCTGGCTCCCTTCCCCGGATGCTCCGTTCCTGATTAGCACAGCGGGGCAGGCCTGGCGCTCATCCCTGACCTCCTGCGCTGCCCGCAACCAGACCCCTGGCTTTAGCAGATGAGCCATCGATTCTTTTTAAAGCACTGGCTGAGGCTTGGGATTAAGCAGTGAGAAGATTGGAGCTTCCCTGTCCTCTTTCCAGAACACTGTGTGTGCCTGGCCAACGGGGAGGGCTCGACGGTGTGGGGGCCAGGAGGGGAACCACCCCCCTGGCCTGGCCTTCCCCTGAGAGTGCAAGGCCCTGGGCACTCCCCACCGCTCCCCTCCCCTCCCAAGCTTCAGGCTGTTTTCCACTGGCCCCCTGACAGCACCCCCGGTGAGAAGGGGCAGAAGGCCTCTCCTGCTCCTCCTTCCTCCTCCAGAGGGGAAGGGAAGCTCACAGGGCCAGAGTGACTCAGAGCCCTGAACTGGGTGCTGTGGGCGGGAGCTGGGACACAGCCATGCAAGGGGTCCGGGCAGGCCGAGGCGTGTGCTTAGCGGTTCCACCAGCTTCTGAGGCCGCTGAGGAAGTGAGGGAGCGCCTTTCCTGCCGGGCCTCGGTTTCCTGCCCATGAGCCCAGGCTGGATGAGCGCCCTCCTGGCCCTGCGGGCTTGCTCCCATCCCCTGCCTGCCCGGCAGGCCAAGCTGGTCTCCACCAGCAGTGCTCTAGGTTTGCTGGAGCTGCCAGCCCACTCTGGTCCCTGCTGATTCCTAACTCCTGCAGGAAAGCCTCCACTTCCCAAGGCATCCCTCAATGGCTTTTTTTTTTTTTTTTTAAATGTAACTTTCACATCACAGAAGCTCAGCTCAGAAGATCTAGGGCCTCATCGAATAGGGAGATGGGGCAGAGATTTTGTTTTTTCTAGAATTTCCCTCCATTTCCACTTGGGGTAATGCCCAAATATGTCTACTTTTTTCTTTCCAAATCTCCCAGGATCCTTTCCCAACACACACACAACACACACACACACACACACACACACACACACACACTTCCCAGTGGAAAGTTGAGGTCTTCACTCTTTGGAGATCCCCTTCCTACCCTCCCCCCCACCCCCCCCGCACCCCCTCCCACCCCGTCCCTGGAGGCGACTCACAGAAGCAGCTGTGTCTACTTAGGTGTCTCTGGGGAGAAGTTTTCAGAGGATGAGAGGGTCCTGGGTTTCCTCTTGCCCTGGGCTCGGCGGAGACTGGAAGAAGAATGTGATCCCGGAGCCTGCACGGGCCTTAAATATAGCAGTGCCGAGACAGTGTGATGACAATGGATGAGAACTATGGGGGGGGGGGGGACGGAGGGGAGGGGCCATTCCTTGGGTCCAGCGTTGCCCAGGCGGCAGCGACAGGTGGAGCTGCCCGTACCCCACCCACCTCCCGCAGACAGCTCCTCCCCTCAGCTCCACCCCTCCTGCCTGAAACGAGCCCCCTCCCCAATTACAGTGGAAAGAAGGTGGGTGCTCAGGCCTGGCTGTGTGGAGAACAGATCGGGGTGGTTTTCTTGGTGGCTGGGAGTTCTGATCTGAATTCTCCCCCAACTGACAGGTGCTCCGGGGAAGACACTGAGCTTCTCTGATCTGATTCCCCTTCTGAAAATAGAGACAGTGAGGCTGGGCCCCCAGACTTCATGGAGACATGGAAGGGGTATGACCTAAACATGGGTCTTTAGTGCTCATAAGTCATCACGGGCTAGAATGGAAGCAGGTTTCTTCTCATCTCTCTGCACACCCCTGTCCAGCAGCGACTGACCAGCCCCTGCCCCTGTGGAGGGGGTGTCACAGGCAGGAGAGGAGAAGTCATTTCCTTCCTCATTGTCCAAAGTTCTCAGGCGTCCGGAGTGGCCCCTGTGGGAACTTTCATCCTGATCTTTGCCCCCGCCCTTGTCTCCCGTTTCAATTCCTTCCTTTCACATTCATTCATACCCCGTCCTGGTGGACACTGAAGATGCAGAGAGGAAAAGACCTCTGACACAGGAGAAATCCTAATCTAGATGGGGAGACAGGCTCTTACAACCAGGGGTGATCAGGCAGGTACACCTGAGCCAGGTTTCAGAGGATGAGCAGGTGTGTGTGTGGGGGGGCTGTCCCAGCTCCAGTCCAAAGACACAGCTCCTGGCCTCTTCCTGGGGCCTCAGGGGGCCAGGACCACTGTGCCTATCATTCTTCTTAGTGCTCTGGGGACTCCTCAGGAGAGAGAGAGAGAAAGAGAGAGAACACACAGATGAATTCTTCAGTTCAAATCTCAGACTCCTGAAAGGGATCCCTTGTACACTGCTGGTGGGAATGTAAATTGGTGCAGCCACATAATATGGAGATTTCTCAAAAAGCTAGGACTAGAACTCCC
The DNA here is from genome assembly GCF_016906955.1 of Phacochoerus africanus. Taxonomy (NCBI): domain Eukaryota; kingdom Metazoa; phylum Chordata; class Mammalia; order Artiodactyla; family Suidae; genus Phacochoerus; species Phacochoerus africanus. Next base: position 81,432,521 of record NC_062551.1, read on the forward strand.
CTATGACCCAGCAATTCCACTCCTGGGTATATAGCAAAAAAAAAAAAAAAAAAAAAAGAGAGAGAGAGAGAGAGAAAATTAAATCAAAAAGATTCATGCATCCTAGTGTTCATAGCAGCATTATTTATAGTTGCCAAAATAAGGGAGCAACATAAGTGTCTATCAATAGATGGATGGATAAAGAAGATGTGATCAATACACACATACAGACACAATGGAATACTACTCAGTCATAACAAAGAGTGAAATTTTGGCTTTTGCAACAACATGGATGGATTTGGAGGGTATTATGCTAAGGGAAATGCGTCAGAGAAAGACAAATACCATATGATATCACTTATATGTGGAATTGAAAAAATACCACAAACTAGAGAATATAACAAAAAAGAAACAAACTCCTAGATACTGAGAACAAACATGTGGTTACCAGTAGGAAAAGGGAAGGGGGAATGGGCAGGATAGGGGTAGGGGATTAAGAGGTATGAACTACTATATATAAAACAAATAAGCTATAAGGCTATATTGTGCAACACAGGGAACACACAGTATTTCATAGTAACTGTAAATGGCATATAACCTTTAAAAATTATGAATCACTATGTTGTACACCTGAAACTTATGTACTATTCTATGTCAAGTATACCTCAATAAAAAACATTAAAATTAAAAAAAAATCTTGGAGTTCCCGTCATGGCGCAGTGGTTAACGAATCCGACTAGGAATCATAAGGTTGTGGGTTCGATCCCTGCCCTTTCTCAGTGGGTTAAGGATCCGGTGTTGCCATGAGCTGTGGTGTAGGTCACAGATGCGGCTCAGATCCTGCGTTGCTGTGGCTCTGAGGTAGGCTGGGGTCTACAGCTCCAATTCGACCCCTAGCCTGGGACCCCTATGCCTCGGGGAAGTGGCCCTAGAAAAGGAAAAACAAAAAAACAAAAAAAACAAACTCGGAGTTCCTGTCGTGGCGCAGTGGTTAACGAATCCGACTAGGAACCATGAGGTTAAGGGTTTGGTCCCTGCCCTTGCTCAGTGGGTTGACGATCTGGCGTTGCCGTGAGCTGTGGTGTAGGTTGCAGACGCAGCTCGGATCCCGAGTTGCTGTGGCTCTGGCGTAGGCCGGTGGCTACAGCTCCGATTCAACCCCTAGCCTGGGAACCTCCATATGCCGCGGGAGCGGCCCAAGAAATAGCAACAACAACAACAAAAACAACAACAACAAAGACAAAAGACAAAAAACAAACAAACTCAGTCTCCTGCTCTATATGATCTCTTCCTAAGCACCCTCCCTTCCTCCCTGGCTGCAGGGTTAAGAGCATCTTTGGGGGAGAACACTTGGCCGCCCTCTTCCATCTTTTTTTTCCTTTTTTTTTTCTTTTTTAACTGTAAATAATTGTTATTGCCCCAATACATTTTTTTTTCCTATTGTACAGCATGGTGACCTGATTACACATACACATATACATTCTTTTTTCTCACATTATCATGCTCCATCATAAGTAACTAGACATAGTTCCCAGTGCTATTCAGTCGGATCTCATTGCTTATCCATTCCAAAGGCAATAGTTTGCATCTATTACCCCCAAATTCCCAGTCCATCCCACTCCCTCCTCCTCCTTGGCAACCATGAGTCTATTCTCCAAGTCCATGATTTTCTTTTCTGTGGAAAGGTTCATTTATGCCATGTATTAGATTCCAGATATAAGAGATGTCATTTGGTAATTGTCTTTTTCTGACTTACGTCACTCAGTATGAGAGTCTCTAGTTTCATCCATGTTCCTGCAAGTGCCATTATTTTATTCTTTTTTATGGCTGAGTAGTAATCCATTGTGTATATACACCACATCTTCCTAATCCAATCATCTGTTGATGGACATTTGGGTTGTTTCCATGTCTGGGCTATTGTGAATAGTGCTGTAATGAACACGTGGGTGAATGTGTCTCTTTTAAGGAAAGTTTTGTCTGGATATATGCCCAAGAGTGGGATTGCTGGGTCATATAGCAGTTTTATGTATAGTTTTCTAAGGTACCTCCATACTGTTCTCCCTAGTGGTTGTACCAGCTTGCATTCCCACCAACAGTGCAAGAGGGTTCCCTTTTCTCCACACCCCCTCCAGCCTTTGTTATTTGTGGACTTATTAATGGTGGCCATTCTTACTGGTGTGAGGTGGTATCTCATGGTAGTTTTGATTTGCATTTCTCTAATAATCAGGGATATTGAGCATTTTTTCATGTGCTTATTGGTCATCTGTATATTTTCCTTGGAGAAATGTCTATTCAGGTCTTTTGCCCATTTTTCCATTGGGTTGTTGGCTTTTTTGGTGTTTAGTTGTATAAGTTGTTTGTATATTTTAGAGATTAAGCCTTTGTCAGTTGCATCATTTGAAACTATTTTCTCCCATTCTGGAAGTTGTCTTTTTTTTAATGGTTTCCTTTGCTGTGCAAAAGCTTGTCAGTTTGATTAGGTCCCATTGGTTTATTTTTGCTTCTATTTCTGTTGCTTTGGGAGACTGGCCTGAGAAAACATTTATAAGGTTGATGTCAGAGAATATTTTGCCTATGTTCTCTTCCAGGAGTTTGATAGTAGCTTGTCTTGTATTTAAGTCTTTCAGCCATTTTGAGTTTATTTTCATGCATGGTGTGAGGGTGTGTTCTAGTTTCATTGATTTGCATGCAGCTGTGCAGATTTCCCAGCAAGACTTGCTGAAAAGACTGTCTTTTTCCCATTTTATGTTCTTGCCTCCTTTGTCAAAGATTAATTGACCATAGGTGACTGGGTTTATTTCTGGGTTCTCTATTCTGTTCCATTGGTCTGTATGTCTGTTTTGGTACCAGTACCACAGTGTCTTGATGACTGTGGCTTTGTAATATTGCCTGAAGTCTGGGAGAGTTATGCCTCCTGCTGGGTTTTTGTTTCTCAGAATTGCTTTGGCAATTCTGGCTGTTTTGTGGTCCTCTCCCATCTTATATTGACCCAACTAAGGAAGGATTCCCAAGATGCACATTCATACCTTCACTGTGAGGGGTGTGACCGTCTTACTACAGCCAAGAGGTGTGGGCTTTCAGTCCAGCAGGAGACAGACATTTAAGCTGATTCTACAACCCCTTCCCCCCAAAGCAGCCTGGTGGAGGTGCCACAGCTTACTAGCTCTATGACCTTGGACAAGTCATTTAGCCATTTTGATTTTATCACCTGTACAGTGGGATCATGATGCCTGCCTTGGAGTCTGATTGAAAAGATCAGCAAATGTGAAGCCTGTGGCACAGTGCCTGGCATCCAATAAATGTTTGCTAAATGAGAGCTCCAGCAATAATTGCATGATTCTAGGAATACTGAGAGCTCTCTCTCCCTCTCCTTCTAGGTGTGGGGTTCTCATGTACCCCTCTGCTGACCAAACCCCAAAAATGCCCTCACTCCTCCTGATGTACCTTAATGTGAGCACGAGGATGGGCAGAGGGCAGACTTGGGGCTACAGGAACTTTGGCTTAAATCCCAACCTTTGGCACTTGTACTCACTAGTGGGGGGACCTTGGCCTCCTTCCTGGGCTCAGTTTCCTTATCTGTAAATCGTATATAAGCTCTAAGACAACAGGGAACTTGCCTGCCTCTCTAGTTCACTGTACCCCTAGCCCCAAGAACAGTGGCTGGCATGCAGCTGGGTCCTTGATATATGTGTGCTTAAAAATGAATGAATGGGGAGTTCCCTTAGTGGCTCAGCGGTTAACAAACCTGACTAGAATCCATGAGGGTGTGGGTTCGATTCCTGGCCTCACTCAGTGGGTTAAGGATCCGGCATTGCCGTGAGCAGTGGTGTAGGCCAGGGGCTATAGCTCCGATTTGACCCCTAGCCTGGGAACTTCCATATGCCACAAGTGCGGCCCCAAAATAGCAAAAAAGAAAAAAAAAATGAATGGGAGTTCCCATTGTGGCTCAGTGGGTTAAAAATCAAACTATCATCCATGAGGATACAGGTTTGATCTCCGGCCTCACTCAGTGGGTCAAGGATCCAGCATTGTCTCAAACTATGGTATAGGTCACAGATGCATCTCGGATCCTGTGTTGCTGTGGTTGTGATGTACGTCTGCAGCTGCAGCTCTGATTCGACCCCTAGCCCAGGAATTCCACATGCCACAAGTGTAACCATAAAAAGAAATAAAATGAATGAAGGAATACTTATCTTTGCAGAATATTTGTATGATTCAAAAATGAGGATAAAATGCATGGAATGCCTGGTATAGTACTTGCCTCATGGCCAGTATGCCTTAAATATTTCATTATTTTTCCTCTTTCTTTTCTCCTTTTACTTCCCTTCCTGGACTTATGATTGTTAACAACAGTCTCTTGAACACTATTTCACCTGCCAACCACCCTGAATCTACCACAATTTTGTCAGACAGCAACCAAACTGTCTTTGTCTGATGGCTCCACCTGGCGGCCAAGTGGAGAACTGTCTGGTCCAATGCTTTATCCTGCTATCTTTCTCCCTGCTTCAGTCTCCCTTCACTCCCTCTATTGCTCTTACACGTCAATTAATTCCAGTTACTGTTCTTATCATACTATATAGATCAAAATGCATATTCCTTATGCTCTTTACTTCTTTTTTAACTTAATGATTTCTATTTTTCCCCATTATAGCAGATTTACAGAGTTCTGTCAATTTTCTACTGTACAGCAAGGTCACCCAGTCACATATACACATATACATTCTTTTTTTTCTCACATTATCATGCTCCACCATAAGTGACTAGACATAATTCCCAGTGCTATTCAGTCGGACCTCATTGCTTATCCATTCCAAAGGCAGCAGTTTGCATCTATTACCCCCAAATTCCCAGTCCCTCCCAGTCCCTCCCCCTCCCCCTTGGCCACCACAAGTCTGTTCTCCATGTCCATGATTTTCTTTTCTGTGGAAAGTTTCATTTGTGCTATATATTATATTCCAGATATAAGAGATATCATATGATATCTGTCTTTCTCTTTCTGTCTTACATCACTTAGTATGAGAGTCTCTAGTTCCATCCATGTGGCTGCAAATGCCATTATTTTGTTCTTTTTTATGGCTGACTAATCTCTTTACTCCTTAGAGTAGGAAGGGAAATTGGTCTGAAGCAGCCAAGGGGCCGGGGGGATGGGGTGGGGGGCTGAGGTCTCAAAGCTGTGTCCCTCTGTCCAGGCTGACAGTCAGACTGGGAGGGGCACAGAATTATCTGACCTTTTGGGACCTTGGAGGAGCCCTGGTTCCAGATGGCCCTATTCTCTGGTTGGAAACTCAGGCAACCCCTGTATATCTCTGGGGCTGGAGGTGTGGGAGGCCTGGGGTCTGCAGGCCTCAAGGATTGAAATACCCAACTCCCATCCAGGGAGCGAGATGGGGGTGGCTCTAGGTGGATGATGTGAGGACAATGAATAGGAAAATTTATCAGTAAAAGGGCACAGTTCTGGAGTTCCCTGGTGGCCTAGTGGTTAAGGATTGAGAATTGTCATTGTTGATGTGAAGGATCAATCCCTGGTCCAGGAACCTCTGCAGGCGTGAACAAAAAAAAAAAAAAAAAAAGCAGTTTCCTCTGCTTGTCTGAGAGGAATCACTATAGGAGTTTATTAAAATTCTGGATTCCCCAGGAGCTGTGGATTCAGCAGCTAAGGAAGCTGTATTTTTATTGAGCTCCTTAGGGGATTCTTATGGTAAGGCAGGTTTATTAAAACTTGGGAGAGTAACCCGTCTGAGTCACATTTTCCTCTTTGCAAAATATCAGCAATGCAGCCATTATGGAAGGTTATTGGAAGAATGAGCAGCATGCAGGAACTTCCCAGCAGCATGGTTGAGATCTTCTTTCGGCCACTGCCATTCGTTTACTCCTGGGCTGGGCTCTGGGTGACTTGGAGGCAGGTGACTTTTCACAGACTCACCTTCCTCTAGACTGGGTGGGGCCTGGGCTGCCAGGTCAAGGCCTAAGACACTCAGGAAAGCCTGGGCCCCAATGCAGCCTTGGAACCTCCGACACTCTGCCCTCTAGTGGGTTCCAGCTGCATCTGCAGCTGGGGCTGCCTGCCAGGCCGACTAGAGGTGGGGAAGCAACCTAGTTCCTGCCCTGCAGTGGGGACAGGGCCAGCCTGAGGAGGGTCACAAGACTCAGGGAGTCATGGGCTGGTAGGAACATCTGCTTAGAGAGCTTTGTGGCCTTGTGTGTTGAAAAAGCTGTTTATGGCTTTTAATAAAAAACCTCTGTGACACCCTGCCCTGCTCACTGGGTGAGAACAGTCCAGCTGTTAAGCAGTTTTTCATCACTAAACAAGGTGAGACGGTCAACCTTTGGCCACGTTCGTCCCGTCCCGAATGACAGGAAGTGGACCTGTTTGCAGTGTGGGGGAAGGGAGCAAGCATGCACCAGTTTAGCCGCGGCTGGGAGGAGAATGGGCCGGGGATGCTTGAGAGGGCGGCCCACTCCTTGGCTACAGAGCTATTGCATCTAAACTAGTGACCCTGAAGCGGTGTTAAATATTAATGACAAACAGATAAGGACAGCACTGCCTGGTGCTGTGTCGCAGGAAGGGAAGGGGTGAGGGAGGGGAGGGGAGACGTACCGGGTACAGAGATGGGAGGCCAGTGCACACTGTGGAAAGGGTCACCCCGGGGCCGCTGGACTTTGATCCTGTTTCTCTGAAATGTGCAGATAGGGCTTTGGTTCTGAAGGGGGATGGGGGCCTTGGCCCCTCTGGGACCCCACGGGGACCCTCCTCCCATCCTTCTGCCCCAGGAAGCTCATCTTCCAAGAATCCAAGCCCGCGTGGGAAGCTCCTTCTCCTGATGAAGACAAAAAGCACCTGGTCTGAGCTCCGACTGCGTCACGGCCCCAGGGGGAGCCCGTGGGGGAGTCCCTTCTCCTCTCTGGGCTTCAGTTTCCTCATCAGAGTGTAACTGAGCAGGACTCTACAGCGCCTTCTCGGGGCAGGCCCTCCCCCCATAGCCTCTGTTTTAGGTCCTCTCTGAGGAATGGCATGTATCTTGTGGGCGGTTTCTAGGAACATCATGACCTGACCCCTGCGGACAGCTACAAGACCAAAGGATTTCCGCACCGAGAGTTTGCAACAACCAACCACGCCCCTCCCTCACCTTGCCTTTAAACATGCTGTACAGGGGAGTTCCCATTATGGCTCAGCCGTAACCAACCTGACTAGTACCCACCAGGATGCGGGTGCCATCCCTGGCCCCGCTCAGTGGGTTAAGGATCCAGCGTGGCCATGAGCTGCGGTGTCAGTTCCAGATGTGGCTTGGATCTGACGTTGTTACGGCTGCAGCTCCCATTCAGCCCCTAGCCTGGGGATTTCCATATACTGTGGGAGTGGCCCTAAAAAGGAAAAAACAAAAAACAATAAAAAAAGAACTTTACAATTTTGGTTCCGGGAGCTGGGGGTATTTGGAGGGCATGAGCCACCTGTCTCCTTACAGGTTCATGCCATAAAACTTGCTCTGCTCTAAACGCCAACATTTCGGTTTGTTTGGTTTCACTGTGCATGGGGCACGTGGACTTGGCCTAACAGCAAGGGTCGTGTGAGATGCAATGATACAGAGGATGCGAGGCAGACTGAAAGCTCAGATGAGGGCCTTGCCTTTACAGAGGAGCAGGTGTAGGGGCTGCAAGGCCAGGTAGCCTTGAGCTGCCTTTAGTGGGGTGTCAGGGAGGCAGGCCTAGGGGATCCTTTCAAGGCCGGATGAGAATGCTACAGTCATCCCTAAAATAGCTTCCGCCTCTGAGCTCAGGGAGAAGGTTCCATACGTTTCTAGCAATCCTTTCGCTCGCCCGCTCCTAGACGGTCCGGCCCCTTCAGCTTGGCCTGGGGTCATGCTGAGGAATTCAGGGTAATTTGAACCCATGAGATCCAAAATCAACCTGAACAGGGGGAGTGGGTCACTCTTGTATTGTCCAATTAAAAAAAAAAAACAGATCACAACAGGAAAGAGCTACTGTTTATTGGGCAACGCCCACGTGCCAGGCACTCTGAGATATTTTACAGATATTATTTAATGTCATCCTTACCACAACCCTGTGAGGTAGGTGTTAGTATCCCCATTATACAGATGAGGAAACTGAGGTTTTGAGCAGTGATTCATTTGCTTGGAGTCACCCAGCTCGCAAGTAGTAAGGGTGGAATTTGAGATGGGCTGAACCCAAGGCTGAGTTTGCAACGTTGTGAAGTAAGTACAGTTTGTTGTTATGTCTCCTTCAGGTGCCTCATGGCCCCCTGTTCCTTTCAACAACCGCCCCCCCCCCGCCCCCCCCCGCCCCTGCTCCCGGCATAGGGTCTGAAACTCCTGCCCACAGAAAAGGTTTGTGTTCTCCTTCCCTGTTGGGCCTGCATTTCACTTGGGGTAAAGCCTCTCACAGAGGCACGAAGCTAAAATGGTGCAGTTTCAGAAAGGGCCCTGGTTGGGAAGGAGCTGCAGGCCACACCCCTCCCTGTTGTCTTGCCATCAAGCTGTCCCTGGACTTGGCAGAGGTGTGGGTTGTTCTGGTTCTGCCCATCCTTTTTCAGGCTCCTTTTCTCAACTTTGGGGAATCACAGAGGGGCCAGAGACCTCACTCGGCTGAACGAAATTATGAAACTGGCTCCTGGAGAACTTGGCGTCCAGCGTGCTGGGAGCCGGGCGGTTCCCTGCATTAACTCCAACAGTGCATCCTGCACATGCAGAACTCGGCGTGCACATGCTTGTTTGCACACGATGCACTTCTGTAACTCCTCTGCTGGAGTGCTTCTCATGCCTTGGTGCTCCGATGGGAGCTCAGTCCCAGCAGGGGCCCAGCCTCCTCCTTCTGCTGGTTCCTCCAGGGTACCCGCCTGGGGCTGGGCTACAGGGTGCGTAACGCTGCTGGCTGTGGGAGTGATGGCTGAAGATACGAGGTGGGGACAGGGGCAGGAGGAAGCCCCAGGCCCGCCCTGTTCTCTGCTCAGGACTCCCACTGCACGGTCAGGGCCAGGCCTCTGAAAAGAGAGTCCAGTTCCGTGGGTGACTCCAGTTCCAGGGCCTGAGGGCCTGGGGTCTTGCCCTCCATCTCCGACACTGGACCCTCCTCACTGGGACACACGAGGGACTCCAGCAGGCCCCACCTGGGACCCTCATCCATGGGGGAACATGGGAGGGAAGGAGTTTGCAAAGGGAGGGACACAGGGTGGCCCTCGATCTGGACAGAGGAGAGGAGAGGCAGCCGGCCCTTGAGGTAGACTGGGGTCCCTGGTTCTCCCTTGCATTTAACCTTAGAGTCAGGTGCTCTGTCCGTGTGAACCTCCAGATGCTGGCAGAAGGATTTTTCTTCTTGGGGGTCCTCCATCGCCAAGGAGGTCACCCCCTGCAGAGAAAGGCCACCTGGGACGCAGCCTCCAGCTGGTGCCTCTTTCTGGAGCTGACCTTCAGTTCTGAGGTGTTTGGGACCAGGCAGTGTCAGAGGTGGAGAGTCTGTGCCAGAACCTTCCAGGCATAGCCCATAGGAAGGAGGGCAGCTGTCCGGCGCGGCCTGAGGGGTGTAGGAAAGAGGCTGGACCTCAGGGACGGCCTGTGGAGTGTAGAAGGGGGCTTTAGCTTCTGGGGTTACCTGAGGTGCATAGGACAGGGGTCTGCCCTCAGGGGCAGCCTGGGGGGCATAGGACACTGGAGGGAGTGTCTGGTGAGGTGGCCCTCCAGAGGGCCGGAGGATGGAGAGGTCCGGCTGCCCGAGGTAGGCCATCTCAGACAGGCTGTGCAGCGGTGGGGCTCTTGGGGGCTCCCTGGGCCCAGGGACCTTGACTTGGGAGTACTGGACAGGCTGGGCCAGGCTGCTGGGGCCGCTGAGGTCAAAGACGGGGATCAGGACGTGCTCCTGGATGAACCGCAGAGGCTGGAAGGTCAGTACGTGCTGGATGTTCTGTGTAGGGAGAAGAGCCCACGTGTTAGTGTGTGTTCGGAGCTTCCTGAGGCTGTGGCAGGTGCCTCGGTCCTCTGTGCGGTCCTCCCCGGGGCGGGGGCGGAGGGGAAGGGGCAGACCACCAGGGGCTTTTAGATGAGTAAGCCCCTAAGTGCTGGGGCCTCCGTGAAGGGACAGGGCTCCCAGCCTGTTGGCTGATGGCCACGTCTAATGTCTGAGTTATGGAGGGAGAGAGGTGAGGCTGTGGCTTCTCTATGAGGATGGCGGCCTTGGATTTGGGGTCACCCTGGGGGATGCCTTCAGGGTGGTCAGCTGTTCCTCAGCTCCTTGGGCCCCAGGGGCCTAATGTAGAGAGAAAAATGGAAAAGAATGGGGGATGGGGGAGGCCTAGATAGTTCTACAGGAAATGGCTCATCTGGCTTTTGACTGGGACGGGTGGATGGGCTGCGTTGACTCCTCCAGCCCCAGACTATCCAGCACTGCTGCTTCAGCAAAGACGTGGTACCAGTGGCCAGACTCAGGCTGCTGATGGGACTTGTATGGTTTGCTAGGGCTGAATTTTTATTTTTATTTATTTTTAATTTATTTTTTGCTTTTTAGGGCCGCACCTGCCCTATGGAAGTTCCCAGGCTACGGGTTGAATTGGAGCTGCAGCTGCGGGCATACGCCACAGACGCAGCAAGGCAAGATCCAGATGGGAGCTGCATCTATGACCTATGCTGCACTTGCAGCAATGTCAGATCCTTAACCCACTGAGCGAGACCAGGGATCAAACTCCCGTCCTTATGGATGCTAGTTGGGTTCTTAACCCACTGAGCCACAGTGGGAACTCAGGGCTAAGTCTTTAAAAATTAGTTGCCATGATTTGAAAAGTGGGAGGATGCACGTTCCAGTCTGAAATTCTGACCTCTCTTGAAAAAAGGTGAAAATGTGGCAACACTGGGCTGGTAGTACCTGAGCTGCTGGTTCAGACGGGGTGTGCTTACCGCCGCCCCCATGAAAGCCACATGGGTTTTCTACTCCACACCTCTCTTCCAGATCACCTAGCGCTCTTTAGGATCACCCCAGGAGCTACCAGCCATGTCTTTAGGTTGGCGGGAGAAATGAGGGAGAGGCGGGGTCCCTGGGCCTGCCCTCCCCCAGGCCTCCCCCTCTGGCCCCGGGGGTCCCTGCTCACCAGGGAGTTGGGAGGCGGCGGCGGCTTGGTGATGTATCTGTAGCCCAGGTAGCAGAGCCCAGCGACGAGGAAGCCCATAGAGAACAGGACGGCGCCGGAGAAGGAGTAGGTCCACGTGCGATCTGGGTGAGCAAGAGGCCAGAGCAGGGAGCATGAGGTTGCAAGCGTGGGGGCTGCAAACTCAGGCCTCCCCCCGACCCCCACCCCACCTCTCGGGCCAGGCCTGGGAAGGCCTCTCCTAGCCCCAATGCTTGCAGGGCCGGGACGAGGGCATAAAGGGAGGGCCACACACCCTGCGTCTAGATAGTCAGAATCTGTAAATCACGGTTTTACATTAAGCAAAAGAAGTTCTGTGCTGTCACCTTGATAAAAGCACTTTTCATAACTAGCTCGAAGGCCAGGTTTGAGCTTTGATTCTTGGCCTCCTTAGGGTACTGTGCTGAGAGCTAGAGGGGCAGGGAGGGTGTCCGCGGGCCCATAGGGGCCTCCCACACAAGGATATGGGCTCATGGCCAAGTTTATCCATGTCCACTACAAATATCCACCCCTTGGCCGCTGGCCGCCCTGTGGGCCGAGGGCCTGCACACCAACAGAGAGTCTGACTTCGGGAAAGACCCACAGAAGAGATCTACTTAGACTGGACACAGGCTCTGGTCATTGGTATAGGGAATTTCAGGGGTCACAGGTTCCAGAGGTATCTGCCCTCTTGGACCTAAGGATTCTTCATCTTGTCGGGCGGGCCATGGCCAGAGCAGGGCTCAGACAAGGGCCCCTCTTGCCTGGGTCTAAGGTCGGTCCTGGTTGGGGGTGGGGGGAGAAGCAAAGGGAGGGGAGAGCTGACAGTGGGAGGGGCCTGTCCTCCCCACCTCTCCACCCAGGTATGAGCTGGGTACCAGGAAGACCTCTCTCAAGAGGGAGCCTGGGGAGGCACCATGCTTTTTAAAACAGAAGGAGAGGACAGCCAAGGGCTTCAGTGCCGTGCCTCCTCCCTGTGGTCCTGCATATTTGGGGTGCATGGGTGCAGCCAATTCTGGGCATGTCACACTTCCTGTCACCAACCCAAGTGGGACTGGAGAGGGGCTTGGTAAGAAAGAAGTAATGGACAAGATTTATCTTGAGAGGGTCGCAAATCATAGATACACTCCCAGCTCAGTGCCTGTGAAGTTGGTTTCCTTTTTCTAGCTCTCCTGTTGCCAAGTTCTATTCTGGTCTTTATGTGGCTCTTTCCCCAGCAAGGACATGCCCCATGCAAGTGGCCAGGGCTGGCTGTTCCACCAGGCATATCTTCCTATGAAAACCAACACACAGAGACCCGGGTGGAGAAGCCCGTCTCTTGCGGGCTCTTGGGGAAACTGATGAATTGTGTTTCCAAACAAAGCTGAGGACCTGAACCTACCCGATGGTGCTTTCGCCAAGCTGCGGTTATACCCTCGGGCTCACCCTCTAGCAGCCGCCTCGCTACTGCTCATCACAACGGAAGTCACCTACTGACGTCATTAATCTAAACACGATGACTAAGGGGCAGACTGAGTTTCCAAATCCATCCAATCCAGTGCTCTCCATTTCATCCTCTAAACTTACAGCATTACAACATTTCTATCTCTATGAAAATAAACGCTAATAAAAACATCATGACGCTTACGAAGAGAGTCGAGTTTCAGTGTGCTATGGGAAGGGAGCACGGGACACCATCTTACCAAGCCAATGACTCAAAACGATTTCTATAGTAGCGCAGTGGTGAGAAGGTGTTCTCTGCCATCAGGTCTAGTTCTATCCCTCACCATCTGTGCAATCTTGGGAAAGTTACTTAACCACTTTGAACTTCAGTTTTCCCAGTGGATTGAAGATGCTTCATGGGTTGTTCATGTGTCTGGTCCCTGGTCGACACTTCAGAAATGCTGTTATAAACACTGTTATTTTTATTTGACTACGGAAGGTATTGAGGGATCTTTTTTATTGTTTCTGCTCTCCATCTGCATCTGAGTTAATATTAAGGTGAATTTGCTTTGCCAGGATACACAGCTTGCCAGAGAGAGGAAATTCAGACATAGGCTGGAGGGTGGAGGTTAAACATTTGCTGGGATAACCTACCAGCTAACTCATTTATGGGATAAGCAAAGATTGACTTTAATAATATACTAATAACCCTTCTGTAGTTTTTCAGAGCACTGTCAAGCCTCACCTTGGTTACAGGGGGGAAAGCACAGAGTCAAGGTTGGAATTCAGGAGTCCCACTTCCCTCCGGCTTCGGCTGAACTTACCTGGCAGGGTCTTCACCCGGCACATGTAGGGGGCGCTCTCCTTGGACCAGGTGGGGACAAAAATCACAATGGTCCCAAGGAACTCCGTGTCAGGGGTCAGGCCAATGAACTCGAATTCTCTCTGCTTCCCTCCAAGGTGCTGAATTTGACAGAGAACCCAGAGTAACATCTTTTACACACCAGCTCCGTATGGAGCCCAAGCGCACCCCCTTAACCTCTGCCTGGGTTATTGCACTGAGTCAAATGGTACCACCAGCTGCCCAAACCACAAACTGGTAGAAGTCAGTCTCCAGTCCTCCATTTCCATTCCCCTACCTTCCGCTTTCTCCCCAAGCCCAGTCAGTTGCAACCTCTGTGTGCTTTCACTCGGAACACTGTCTGGTACATAGTAAGCACTCTATAAATATTAGTTGCTGTTTTTATCACCGCCATCACCACCATCACTATCACCAGCATCACCACCATACCATCGTCATCACCACCACCACCACCATGCCATCATCACCACCACCACCATACCACTACCATCATCACCATACTGTCACCATTACCACCACTACCACCATACCATCACCATCACCACCACCAGCATCACCAGCATCACCACCATTTCTACCACTACCACCACCACCATCACCACCACCACCTCACCGTTCTCCTCTCATCATATCATTCACAATGTCCAAGATGCATCCCAAAATTTTTAGACATATATAAAAACGAGAAAAAAAAATATAATCCATATTCAGGAAGAGAAACAGTCAATGGTGACCTGCCCCAAGGTGACCAAAATGTCGGTAGACGATGATTTTATAACTGCTGGTATAACTACGCTCAAGGAAGATAAATAAAATGTGCTCATAATGAATGAATGCCTAGGAATTCTCCGTAGCATAGAGAAGCTAAAAATTAGAAACTTTAGAACTGAAAAATAATTTAAAAAAAAATCCCCACTGAATGGTCTAAACATCAGATTGGAGAGGACCGAACAGCCAGAGAACATGAAAACAGATCAGTAGAAGAGAGATAATTAGAACGTGGTGATGGTTGGGCAACTCTCTGAATATACCAAAAACCACTGAATCCTACACTTTCGAATTGTATGATGTATGAATTACATCTCAATTTTTTTTTGTCTTTTGTCTTTTTTTTTGTTGTTGTGGTTGTTGCTATTTCTTGGGCCGCTCCTGCGGCATATGGAGGTTCCCAGGCTAGGGGTTGAATCGGAGCTGTAGCCACCGGCCTACGCCAGAGCCACAGCAACGCGGGATCCGAGCCGCGTCTGCAACCTACACCACAGCTCACGGCAACGCCGGATCGTCAACCCACTGAGCAAGGGCAGGGACCGAACCCGCAACCTCATGGTTCCTAGTCAGATTCGTTAACCACTGCGCCACGACGGGAACTCCACATCTCAATTTTTAAAAAGGGAAAAACTGTCAGAATGTTGTCTGCCAGAGGTACGCTTGAAATATAAAGGCACAGATAGGGTGAACACAAATGGAAGTGAAAAGATATGCCATGCCAGTTATAAGAAGGCTGGAGTTTATTAACAGCAGATAAGGTAGAGTTCCATAAAAACAGTTCCTGGAGATAAAAAGGGACATTTCATAATGATAAATGGAGACACAACAGTCATAAATGTGATCATAGATTTTCCAATATGCACAGACTTAAAGGGGAAAATAGACAAACCCACAATCAAAGCTGGAGATTGTAATCCTCTCAGCAATTAAAAGAACAATAGGCCTCCCCCAAATCAGGAAAGACACAGAAGATCTGAATAGCTCTATTATCCACCTTTATCTAATGAATATTTATAAAGCACTCCACCACACACCTGCACCATATTCTTTTCAGGTGCACATGGAGCCTTCACCAAGATAGGCCATATGTCGGGCCATCAAACAAGTCCCCTTAAAGGACTGAAATCATACAGAATATGTCCTCTGACCACAAACTGACTTAAACTGTAAATCCATAATAATAAAATATTCAGTAAAACCACAAATATTTACCAAAAATTAGTTGTGATAAGGACTCTCCCTGCTCGGTAATCTCTAACCACTCCCTCTCCCCCGACTACTGAAATAAAGATTCCTCCACCCACCCTCCTGTCCAAACCTCGGAGCTGACAGCTCCTCTCTCCTCCACTCCACCCCACACAACTCTCTTATTTTCCTCTACCGAGAGCTGTTTGAATTCTTGTTTTAACTCTCTCTCCGTCCATTAGATGATAAGATCCTTGAGTGCAGGAATTATGGATTAGTGGCACAGGGGAAAACACTACCTATTTTATTTTCTGAATATAAAAAGAAATAACTTGCATATCATTTGACAATTTATGTCCTCACCTTCCACCTTTCATTATTATTGATCTTAAGACACTGCCTGTGTCCAAAAAGTGGATACTCCCTAAAAAGTGGAGACCCAGCAAAAAGAATCACTGAAGTAGCAGTTGATTCCAGCATTTTCCAAAGTGGAAACCTGAGGATGTTAATAGAAATTAATTGTTCCCGGGATGTTAGAAGTCATTAAGGCAAGGAAGAAAAACACATATGTAATGCAAGATAAAAGGCATTTCTCTGAACAAATAAATGTGAGAGAAGTGGTATTAAATGAATCAAAATGAGAGTCTTGACTTTGCAGGACTTGTCAGAAGCTTTAGCACATGATTGTATATGTGAATCTATAAGAGGGATGCTGTGGATGAATTTTGGGAAATGCTAATTTATATAATACATCTCCTTTCTACTTAGAGTCATATGGGAGGGAAATGGGTTTTCAAGGCAGGGAAGGACCAAGGTGGCATGTATATTTACCATTTGGTAGGTGTCATTGATGTGCAGCTCGATGCGGTAGAACAGGTCCTGAAAGATGTCTTCCAGGGTTAGCTGGTGGCCATTCCCTGCGCGTATGGGCGTGTAGATGGGATGGACTATCATCTGGATGGATCTCACCTTGGGGATGCAGGTCACATCAGGTGGTTTGATGATAGCTTGGAAAAGGGAGAGATAAAAAGTTGGAATCAGCCAGGAGTGTCTTGAAGCTGCCTTGGACCATGGCTTCCCCTCTTCCCAGCCCAGCCCCAGCCCCAGCTGTGCTTCTGAAAGCACTAGCTAATTAAATGGGTGAGAAGAGAAAAATTCTGCAAGCGACTGGTGTTTGGGTGTAAGACTGGCAAAAAGGGTGACCAAGAGTGAATGGGGAGAGCCCAGGGAGAGGGGCCTGGTCCCCTACGTTGGTCACGCGCTGCCCCGGCCTCCATACATTCCCACCTTGAGTCTTCCTAGAGCACCTTGCCCTCTCGTCTATTGGCAATGACAACTTTGGGACTGGATGATTGGGCTACATATCCTAAACGATGTGTGAGGTGCCCAACCTCCTCGACTTAGCCTCAAAGTCAGCCCCAAGACTTAATCTCTCTCAAGACGGAATTTTCCAAATAGCCCAATGACCTTTACTGGTTTACAGGCCCCTTTGGGAATGGAAGGGGGTGTTCATGGAAGAACGCCATGGCTCTTCTCTCCCCCCAAATGTACATTCACAAAAACCTTGCACTCAATTTCAGGGATTCATGAACCTCACTCCCCTATAAGCTAATTTATAAAAAGTCCTCAAGGATCCATTGACCTCAAAGATAAACAAAAAAAATCTGAGCTGGAAGAATGTTCATGTCAGTGTTGTTTATAAAATTGAAAAACTGAGTTAAATGTCTTCCAAAAGGGAATTAGGGAAGTCAGTCAGGATACTTCCATGGAATGGATCGTTTTTGCAGCTGAAAAATATCACACTGTGGAAAAATATTTAATGACATGGGCGAATGTTCGTGATACCATTACATGGAAAGCAACCAGCCAACCAGACCACAAACGAGTAGATACGGTTGCCAGTAATTGCAATTTCAGTGTTCAGATTATTTGGGCCTATTTTTATTTTCCTTTGCATATTTCTGTATTTTCCAAATTTTCTACAATAAACATGCCTTAACTGAACAAGCTGAGAAAAAGCATAACTTGTTTAACTTCATTATTTATTTTCTTAAAAATAATCATGTGGCTGTTCAGTTAGTGAACATCATCCCCTGCTTAACTTGCTTGGAGAGTTTGGCAGCCCATCCACCCACCCATCCATCCATCCATCTTTCATCACTTACGTATTGAGCACCTCCTATTGGCCAGATGCTATGATAAGGGTTGGGAATACAATGGATTCCACGCCCACGCATGCCCTCGCCTTTCAGTGGGGCAGGTGGATGATCCATGTGCAAGCAAACACAGTGACTGCAGATTGTGATCTGAGCTCTGAAGACAGCGAAGAATTCATTGGGACAGAGACTAGCAGGCGGGGACCTAGGGCGATGGGGTTGTTGCGGCTGGGGGGAGGAGGATCGCTTGGGAGGTGATGCTGAAGATGAGACAAGACTACGGATTGCAAAAGCGTCAAAGTGGGGGTGGGGTTTGAGTTAGGAGGCAAGATACAGGTGGGTACGGGGGAGAAGCAAGATGAAGGTGGCCTGAACGAGGGAGGTCGGGATGGAGATGGAGAAAGATGAACAGCCTCACCAGGGAGGCTGTCTAGTCAGGGCACCTTCCCTAAAAGCCACAGCCCTAATGGGCCCAGGGAAGCAGAGCGCTTCTGGGGCCTCCACCCACTGCAGAGGTGAAGAGGCCATTCTCCTCCCACCCCCGAGCAATGAGGGGCTCCCACTCACTGTGCTGCAGTGAGCTGAACCGGTCTGTCATCTTGGTGGCTGACCGGCCTCCTGGGTCGATGGCGGTGACCCGGGCGTAGTAGAGCTCGGTGAGGTTCCCCGTCTCCAAGGTCAGGTTGCAGGATTTCCGTGTGATCCGCTGGCAGCCCTCCTTCGCCAACCACTCTCTCTCTCCGTACCTGTGGGCGAGGGAGGGGCCGGAGCACAGCTTTAATGAACAGACTTGGCACCAGGCCTGGGGTTTATTAATAGTGATAAGGATGTTGACTATTTACTTAGCACTTGTGTCCCAGGCCCTTTATGTGGCCGGTCTGTTAGTCCTCACAAAGGGAGTCCTGCATTATCCTCCCTCCTTTTCAAGTAATGGAGCTGAGGCTTAAGGAAGTAAAGGTAGCCCAGGTGTTTGAAACCTGGGTGCGAGGAGCCAGGATTTGAACCCGGCCTTTCGGAGTTCCCACTCTGGTGGCCCCATTTACAAATGAGGGGCTTGGGGCTCCAAGAGGCCAAGTGACTTGCCACAGGATGAAGGGACAGCAGGAATGGAACCCAGGTTTGCAGACTCCTGAACTCATGCCACCCTCGTCCCCTGCTGGGAAGGGCAACGAGCAGGAGCGAGGAGGGGCAGGGGCTGCAAGGGTCGGGCATGGCTCTTTGTTGACCTAGTCTCACCAAAGTTATACAGCAGTGATTGGGTGCTTGTTCTTTGCCAGGCACAAGTGCTAATAGCCAAACAACTCTATGAGGAAAGTGCTATTGCTATGGTCATTTTACGGATGGAGAGATGGAGGCTTGGTGAGGCTACCCAACTGTCCAGGGTCACGGGGTGAGAGCTGGTGTGCAGGCCTGGGGGGTCTGCCCCCAGAGTCTGTACTCGTTAGCCAGGACGTGAACCTCCCTCTGCAGAAGAAACATAAAGGAGCAAAGTGGCATCTGGCGGAGGGCTTCTCTGTGACACCACCAGTCCAAGTGTGGCACGGGGGGACATATATGGAAGAAGGTGGGTCATTTTTGGAGGGGTGCGTTTCAGAGCAGGGTTGAAAGAGGTTGTACTGGAGTTGCCCCTGTGGCTCAGTGGGTTAAGAATCTGACTGCAGTGGCTTGGGTTGCTGCGGAGGTGCGGGTTCAATCCCTGGCCTGGCACAGTGGGGAGAAGGATCTTGCTGCGCTGCAGCTGTGGCGTAAGTCACAACTGTGGCTCGGATTCCATCCCTGGCCCGGGAACTTCCATATGCCGAAGATGTGGCGGTAAAAGTCAAAAAAAAGAAAGAAAGAGGCAGTGTTGGCGGGAAGCCTACGTCTTATACTGGACACTGTAGATGGTGTCTGGGGAGCTGTCTGGCCGGCTGTCCCACGTCAGGATGTTTTCGAAGTTGCTGGACTGGAATTTCACGTGTTGGAGAAGATCTGAGGTGTCCTCGGGGACGTGAGCTGTGAGAAGTGAGAACAGGCTGAGCAGGCGGGTGCAGAGACCCCTCCCCCAGCCCTCTAACAAGCTGCCCACTGAAGGAACAGCTAGCACCCACTCCCCAGAGACTGCAGACTGACCAGCCCTGCTCCCCTTCGCTTCTCCCCCTCCCTTTGTTTATTGAGCTCTGACTTGCATTCCCTAAGATTCACCATTTGAAAACACACAATTCAGGGGTTTCCTAATACATTCACAAATTCCATAAGATTCACCATTTGAAAACACACAATTCAGGGGTTTCCTAATACATTCACAAAGTTGTGTAACTGTTATCACCATCTGGCTCCAGAACGTTTTCCTCACCCCTAAAGAATCCTTGGATCCATGAGCGGTCACTCCCCCTTGCTCCACTCCTCCACCCCAGGCAACCAATAATCTGCTCTCTGTCTCTATGGATTTGCCTATTTGGACATTTCCTATAAGAGCGTCTTCTAATACGTGGCCTTTTGTGTTTGCTTCTTTCACTCAGCTTCATGTTTTCAAGGCTCATCCATTTCAGAGCACGAATCTGTGCTCATTGCCTTCCTATGGCTGAATACTATTCCATCATGTGGATAGAACACACGGTTTATTCTCTCTTCAGTTGATGGACATTTGGGTTGTTTCCACTTTTTGGCTATTTTGAATAAGGCTGCTGTGAACATTTGTGTACTTTTTTTTTTTTTTTTTTTTAGGGCTGTACCTGTGGCATATGGAATTTCCGGGCTAGGGGTTGAATTGGAGCTGCAGCTAAGGACTATGCCAAAGCCACAGCAACACCAGATCCGAGTTGCATCTGTGACCTACACCACAGCTTGAGGCAGCACTGGATCCTTAACCCACTGAGCACCAGGGATTGAACACACATCCTCAGAGACGACATCATGACATGCTGAGCCACAATGGGAACACCTGTACCCATATAAATGGACATATATTTTCAGTTCTCTTGGTATTCAGCTAGGAGTGGGACTGCTGGGTCAGATGGTGATTCTATGCTGAACTTTTTGAAGACCGCCAAATTGTTTGCCAAACTGTTCTCCAAAGCAGCTGCACCATCACACGTACCCACCAGCGATGTTTGTGCAATTATTCCATTTCCTTGTCAACACCTGCTATTGTTTTCTCATTCGTGTCCCAACACCCTCTGAAGTTAGTGTCCCCATCAATGGAATATTTTAGAGATCTTCAACTAAATGTTGAAAGTCTAAGAAGTAACTTGCCCAACTACAGTTCAAAAATATGCATGCACCCCTCTGTTCAGAGCAGCACTACTCACAATAGCCAAGACATGGAAACAACCCAAATGTCTGTCAACAGATGAATGGATTAAGAAGATGTGGTACATATGCACAATGGAATATACTTGGCCATAAAAAAGAATGAAGTAATGCCATTTGCAGCAACATGGATGCAACTAGAGTTTCTCATAATAAGTGAAGAGAAAGACATACCGTATGATATCACTTATATGTGGAATCTAAAATATGGCACAAATGAACCTATATACAAAACAGAAACAGACTCACAGACATAGAAAACAGACTTGTGGTTGGCAAGGGGGAGGATGAGGGAGTAGGATGGCCTGGAAGTTTGGGGTTAGTAGATGCAAACTATTACTTTTAAAATAGGTAAGCAATGAGGTCTTACTGTAAAGCACAGGGAACTATATTCAGTCTCTTGGGATAGACAATGATGGAAGATAATATAAGAAAGGGAATATATTTACATATACATGTATATATATATGTATATATATGACTAGGTCACTTAGCTGTATAGCAAATATGGACAGAATATTGTAAATCAACTACACTTTAATTAAAAAATGAAAAAAAAAAAAGAGGAAACGCTGAGTTCCTGTTGTGGCTCAGTGCTAAGGAACCTGAATAGTATCCATGAGGATGCTGATTCTATCACTGGCCTTGCTCAGTGGGTTAAGGATCCAGCATTGCTGTGAGCTGTGGTGTAGATCCCAGATGCAGTTCGGATCTGGCATTGCTGTGGCTGTGGTGAAGGTGGGCAGATGCAGTTCCGATTCGACCCCTAGCCCGGGAACTTCCATGTGCTGCAGGTGAGGCCCTAAAAAGACAAAAAAAAAAAAAAAAAGCCACAAATTATCCAATGGCAAATTGAATAAATGACTATAAATGGCATTGATTAAAAAAGAAAAGAAAAGAAAAAAGTAACTAGTCCAGAGTCAGTAGTTTCAAACAAAGATGGAGAAGATGTTGGTGAATTCCTGCCTCTCTGCTGGTCGAACCAATCCCTGCCCAGCCACCACATGCCTTCTGAGAAGGGCAAAGGCACCTTCTGCAGTCACATTGGGGGAGAGTAATACGTGAGGACACATGTGGGCACATGTGACCTTGCAGAAGCTGTTGAAGCAACTCGAACTTCAATATCTTCATCTCTGAAATAAGAATCATTGGACTTATCTAAAGATAAGCAATAATGACCACAGCAGCTGACATGCATGTGATGGATGCCAAGTGCTGGCACTGGACTAAATCTCCTCGTCAAGTCCTCCTGACCACCTGATGAGGCAGGTGCTATCATGACCCCCATTTTATAGAGGAGAAAAACTGAGGCTCAGAGAGGCAGCTTGCAATATGCAGCACAGCGCTAGACTGCATGTGGGGTGGATGCAATGGGGCCAGGAAAAGGCAGCAAAGGCCAGAGCCCCAAGAAGAGGACCCGGGGGAGAGCACTGCCCCTAAAGCAAATGTCACTGGAAACGAGAGCCCTTGACTTGCAAATCTCTTCTGTCAGCCTCCAAGCTTGGTCTGAGGAAAGGAAGAGAGGGCTGGCACCGAGTGAGCTCAGAGGGCCTGGCAGGCTGGGGTGGGAAGCCAACAGGTGCAGACCCAGTTGAGTCAAGGCCTTCAGGCTGTGTGTGTACAGGTGTCTTTGATGTGTTGGGTACCCCCCTCCCCACCCATCCCATGACCGTGACTTCCAGCAGGTCTAGAAAGTGAGGGAGTGAAGAGTTATTTACTTCTCTGCTCTGAGTCCACAGACTGCGCTTTTGCAAAAGGGGTCCATGGGCCTGGGAGGCATTTGTCGGGGAGGGAAGTATATCAAGACAGCCCGACCCTGCAGTGCACCCACTGGCTAAATCTATGGCCACGCTCCTCTTTAATTCTGGGTTGGTCAGACCCAGAGGCTGCAGAAACCTTTGTGTCCCAGGCTTCTTGGGGGCCCCAGGATGGAGCCTGGGGTGTGGGGAAGGGAAGAAGGGGGAGCTCTTACTGCTTCTAGCCAATGTGATGGATATGCTGCTGCGCTCCAAGTGGTGGTATCTTGTTTGCATCTGAGTCTGGGCAGAGTGGGGACCTTTCTGGAGGGAGGGGTACTGGATTCAGGGCTGAGTCTTAAGTTGAGGGAGGGAGTCCAGTTGAGGTCAGAATTCAGTGGCAGCTTTGAGTGAGGGGGTGAGGTTAAGGGCAGGGGAGAGGGTGGGATTTGAGAGAAGGCCAGGTGTGTCTGGGGGTAGGCTTGGTTAGGCTCTGCAGCGGGAGGGTTCCTGGTTGGGGTCAGTATCCTGGGTGGGCTATGTGGGTTTGGAGGAGGCAGGTGGCCGAGGCTGGGACAGGCTCGAGAGGTAAAGGACCCAGGCTGGGTGGAGGTTGGCCCCATTCTTCAAGAGGTATTTGAAGCTGGCTCCCTGAAGGTGGGTGGGTAGACAGTGGCTGGCCCCCCTCTTTTCGGGGGTGTTGACAGCTAACAAGATTTCCCCTCTCCTCCTACCCACTCATTCCTCTTCCTCTAATCCATCACCAGTTCCTCAGCCTGCGTTGCCTCTGCACTTCCTGGGTGAAAGTCTACATTGTGAAATCCTGGAGAGACACGTATTGCCTAGAGACAGACAGCCTGGGGGACTTGATCAAAAGAGGTTTTTCTCATTTGTTTGGAAAAACAATTCTATGTCAATGAGATGGGGAGCTAAGGACACACAAACCAACAAGCAAAAATAACTTGACATGCTCAAGAATCAGCCCAACGATGCTGGGGCTGAAAGGACCTGGGTCTCTGCAGCAATCTTACTGATATTAACAATCTCCTGAGGGCTGTTTCCCTGAGTCCCCCATGGTAAAGGGCTGAGAACCTCTAAATCTCCAACCAGAATGGGTGGGGGGTCTGAAGGGACATGACTTGGGGTCTCTCGGGGGATGCATCAAGTCCCCCTAGCTCATCACAAGTCCAGTGTGGTGAGAATGCCCCGTTTGCTGGCAAGTGGAGGAGAGGCTGGAAGCCCAAGGATCCAGTCAGCACTCATGGGGCACAGCAGTGGAGGGGGCCAGGAAGCTCCGGGCCTCTACAGCCTCCATCCTGCACTTGAGCAAGAAGGGGCCTTGCAGAGGTCAGCCCGCCCCCTTCTTCAGTCAGGACTATGCTTTCCCTTCCCAAGAAAGTTCCTTGAAATTTATTAAACACCCCAGGGAGCACATAGACTGTCTAGAATCTCATGGCTTGATCTGGAACTTCTCCATAAGGATACATCCAAAACCTACTTTATTGGATTAGAAAACTACGTCCTTTAGTCCTGTTTTCAAAGGAGCTCTGGGGGTTTTAAGATCTATTGATGCAACAGACCTGGCCACTCTGGGAGAAAGCGCTCTTTTAGGTCCAGCATGAGGGGCTGGAGGAGGTTGTCATAGGGACATGGAAGGAGGCAAGGGCTGGACTCAAGCTCTGTCCATCTTGTCCCTCCCCATGACAGGCAAGTGCCAGCCAGAAGCAGAGGCACAGAGGTACAGCATCTATCAGAAAGATTTGAGGGGTTCAAGGATGTCCATTTCCCTCAAGCTACTTCTCCATCCACTGGGGTAAGGGGATCCATACCCCCAGGTCAGACAGGTGGTTACATCCCCAAAGTCTTGAGGGCCACTTGAGTTTCTGGGAGAACCTGGGGTCTGAGGGACCTTCTCATCCTCCCCAGCAAGCTAAGTTCGTATCTACCTCTCCAGAGAAACTTGGCACCCAGTTCAGCCCAGCAGAGAAGAAACTGAAACTGGTTATGCTGGAGCTGGATGGGGTTTCAGGGGAGACGACCCCAGATCACTGGCTCACAGGTAGGGGGCAGGTCTGAGCACAGGGCGATGGACACTCACCGACCAGGGATCCCACCGCCAGGAAGGTCAGTAGCGTCCTCATGAGGGCCGGGCACAGAGCCCTCATATGGTCTCCACTCTGGACTGAGCACAGAGGGAGGGTTGGGAAGCTTTGGCGCCTTGGCAGCTGGCTCCACCCAGGCACAGGGGCGGGGAAAGGAGAGAAGGTGGAACCTGAGTGGTGCGGAGCTGGGTACAAAGGTACCTGGCCTGGGTGCTTCGGAATTCCAGGTCCTGGGCGGGATCCAAGGGAGTTCCCTTCTTAGTTGTAGAGAACAGCATCAGTGACAGGTCGGCTTGTTTATCTGGTCTGGTGGCTGATTCATCCCAAGACTCTTTAATGCTTTATTAGGGAGCTGAGAGGCAGAACAGGCAAAAATAATCCGTGATGTATGGCCTTATCAGAGAGCAATTTGGCACTTTGGTATCAAAAGCCTACAACCCACTAATTCCTTTTGCCGCATTCTGGGAGTTCCATTCTCAGGGATTCACCTTAGGGAAAACAACTGGAGCAAATAAGGAGCAGAAAATATGTTCTAGAATGTTCCTGGTGGCAGAGGGAAAGCTGGACCCCTTGGCTTTGTTCTGGCAAGAGGAGATACGGGGGGTGGGGGGGTCTGCTGCCCTTCCTCCTGTCCTGAAGCAGGTCTGCCATGCTGGTTGGTGAGCCTGGGGACAGACTTCCTCCTAGAGAGGCTGCTGAAGGTGAGAAGCCCAGGCACTCCTACCTCGAGCCTTTGGGGTCTGGGACCTTCAGTCCATTAGAAAAAGAAAAGATCTCAAACTTTAGTGACTCCTCCTACTGTGCTAGAGATGGGGGAACATTCAGGAATGGGACTCTAGTTTGGAACAATGAAGATTTGAACTGCCCACTCACGCTGTCCTGACATGTAGAGCTGTATCTACAGGGATAGCATGAACTCCACCGGGATGGGTGTTTAGGGAATGATTTTCCCCCTTCTCTCTGAGCCTCAAGAGAAAGTTGAAGGGGCCTGGACTCTGGTTAGGGTGGACAGGATCAGAGATCTCTGCCTCCTGGGAGAGGTGGCTGGCCCCAGTCACACAACAGCAAGCGGAGACCTGGCTCTGTGAAGCGGGGCTAGAGAGGCCTTGGCTTTAGGAGGTAGTAAGTTGTGATATCGAGGGATTTATATTTAAGTTTTTCTTTTCTCTGTTGTAAACTGTTATCAGTTTGCTCTGCGCATCTGGTAAACTTTGATGAGACAGCCAAATTTGAGCTGTGCTTTGGGGAAATTAAAGTATGGTTTGTGCCAGACCTTTCTTGTTAATTGCAGGAAACTACATTTCCCAGAATCCTTTGTCAAGGCTTCCTGATAGGCTCAGCCAATGGGAGACACTGGAGGAAGACTGTCCAGCTGGTGGAGAAAAGTCAGGGTATTGCCCTCCTCTTCCTCTACTTTGATTGGCATCCCACACATCAACTGGGTCTCTTCCAGAGCTTCAGCTGCTTCCAGCCAGGCAGCTGCCGCCATCTTTCTGATGGGTGGTCTGGCTTCTGATAACAGCATCTCACGTTTCCCCTTTGGCTCAAAGGAGGGAGCAGTTTCCTGCTGTAGTGAATCTTGGGGCTGCTTCCCAGTCCCTGATTGGACTCTCAGCTCTTCCATCACTTGGGTAAACAACCCTCTTGTACTAAAGTACCTTAGTGTGAAAGATGCAAGAAGTTTCTGGATGTGGGGCCTTAGATGACTTTAGGGACAAGGGGGTGTGGGGAGATCACGGCAAAAGAAACAGGTTACAAACGCCAAGAAAGACCCATAAGGAGAGTGATCTTGGCTGGCGGTCCAAGAGGACACACAGCAACCCCACAATCTGTGGAACGTGAATTCTTCCTGGGGAATCTCAGAAGCATCTGGAAGGAACCTATGAAAGGATTAGGCCCCTCATGGTTATGATGGACTACGACTGTGGGATTATTAATGAGAAGGAAGACACCTAGATCGTTAAAGAACTTGGGAACAGCCAGACATCATTACTAATAGCAAAAAAAAAAAAAAAAAAAGAAAGAAAGAAAAAAATTAAAACGAGGACAGCATCCATGTCTGGCAATAGGGGTTTGGTTAAATGCATGGTGGTATGTCCACCCAATGCAAGGTGAACACAGCCTTCAAAATAACACTGGAGAAAACGATTTTGTGGCTTGGGAAAAATTCACCATAATTTGTCAAATGAAAATAGCATGGCGCAAACTATGTGCTGTACCAGCCTCATTAAAACACATACACAGGAAGAGAAAAAAAGTCTTGGACAGATACATGTGCAAATATTCATGGAGTTGTTTCTGGGTGGTAGAGACTCACAGATATTTTAATATTCCTTCCTTTGCTCATTGGAGTTTTCTGAAATTCTTATAGAAAATGTATTGCTTTATATTTAGGAAGAGTAAAGTCATTGCCCAAAACAAGAAGACGCGGAAGAAATGCCTTTGTCGGGGCTGGACCTATTTCTGGGAAGGCCATTCCTTCTCCCTTCCCCGAAGTCCCCCTTCTTCGAAGCTGGTTGGGATGGTGTCCCCTCCAGCAAGGTGCTCATGACAACAGCAGCCCACCAGGGTTTCACTTTAAAAAGTCCTTCTAGAGCTCTGGTCTGCTGTGCACTTAGTGTTGTCCAATATTATCCAGATGGAGGTGGGGGCCAGGTGAGGTGCTAGCGTCGTTTGCAAATATCAGAGGAGGGGCTGTGGCACAGAGGAGGGTCAAGCCCCTTTTTGTGTAACTCCCTCTGAACAGGAGAACCAGGGGGACAGTCAGAGGACATATTAAGGAGGCAAATTTCTTTTGATTTAAGGAAAGAGCGCTCCCTGCGAAGGTGTGGCTGACTTTAGGGTGGGCTGCCCGCTGTTGCTGGGGGGATTCCGTGGGAGACTGTGACCACTGGCAGATGATCCCTAGATAATGTCTGTCTCCAGGTCTCTAAAATTCAATGATTTTTTGTCTCCCCAGCGAGGGAGAAAATGTTCTGAGTGCAAAGAGCACCCCTTGTATTTCTCTCTACCCTCCACGTGGTTGAACACAGACCAGCTGCCCAACATTGACTTACAGAACTGACCTTTAGGCAGCAGATCAACCTTGATTGACCTTGCTAATTCTCTGGCTCAGATTGCCAGAAAAACGTGCGTGTTTCCTCTCTGATAAATTTTTCCTATGCCCCTTGCCTTGTCTTGCCTCTGAGCCTTTGTACAAACTGTACCCGCTGCCCAGAGCGCCATTTCCACCCCTTTCCCTCATCTTCAGACCACGTCTCCAACTCTCTTCCGCCAGGAAGCCTTCCATTCATTCATGAGCAGCTCTCCTTGGTGAGTTAAGAGCCACAGCTCTGATCTCCGCGGCCCCACC
This sequence comes from Phacochoerus africanus, assembly GCF_016906955.1. Taxonomy (NCBI): domain Eukaryota; kingdom Metazoa; phylum Chordata; class Mammalia; order Artiodactyla; family Suidae; genus Phacochoerus; species Phacochoerus africanus. The sequence continues at coordinate 81,460,478 of NC_062551.1, forward strand.
CTAGCGTGCCTCTCACCACATTATTCGTTTCCCTCTTTAGGGGACGAAGCATGTAACTTGCATTCAGGAGGAGCTGGCACAGAGCAGATACCCGGGGATACTTGCTGAATGAATGAGTGGGCTGGGGGGAACCGGCCAGGGCTTCAGTATTGGCTGGGGAACACCCCTAAGCTGTAGAAAAAGCATTTCCTAAAATGACAAATATTCAGGAATGTGACCTGCTCCTGTCCTTTCTCTGAATACCCAGAGATGCCGGAATCTGTTCTAGAGCAGTGAGAACATTCCGAAGGCCACAGTAGGGTGTGCTTTGGGGGAAGGGAATGCCGTTTCCATGGCTGGTGACTCGGCTGTGAGAGAGTCTGAAGGGGTCCCTGATCATGCGTGGATGGGAGAAGCCAGGGATAAAGCCTTGACAACTCACTCCAGAGCCTTTTCTTTCTTCCTTTTTAAAAAATTTTTTTGGCCACACTTGTGGCATATGGAAGTTCCTGGGTCAGGGATTGAATGAACCTGTGTCGGAGCAGCGACCCAAGCCTCTGCATTGACAATGCCAGGTCCTTAACCCGCTGGGCCACCAGGGAACTCCCCCAGAGGCTCTTCTTAAAGAAAAGCCTGAGAGTTGTCAGATTTGCTTTGGAGGGCATCGGACTCTAAGCCTGGCTGTGTCAGTCAGGGACCTTGGTTTAAGTGTTCCAAGGTCAGAAGGCTGGGTCCAGTCCCTGCATGTGACTCCAGGTCGCCTTGAATAGGCCTTGGTCCCTCTCTGAGCCTCGGTTTCTCTGTCTGTAAAGGAGGCTGGGTCTAGAAGTCCTCTGAGGGCCTTTGGAGCTTGAATGGCCCCTGCTTCTATGTCACTTTGGGGTTGGAACCTCTCGCGACATCCCGGAATTCCCTACATGGTTGTTGTCAGTGACATAAGGCAAATTCAGCTCAGCATTCATTGACTCTGCTTAGAATTTCAGCTCTCTCTCAGGGAAGGTGTTCCAGAAGCTTATTACATGCGTATAAGATCATGCTTCCTCATAAAATGATTAAGACCCTCCATCTCATGCCAGGATTGGGGGAACAATTTGTACCCTGGGAGCCCAGAAGTGAACAGAATGTGGGCTTTGGGCAGACAGACTTGGCTTTGAATCCTGGCTCTGCCACTCACCTGCATTGTGCAGGTGGATTCATCTCTCACCCTCAGCTTTCTTGTCTACATATGGGACTAACAGTCTTGACTTTCAGTGATGCTGGGGGGATTATTATTATTTTAATTAATTAATTTCTTTTTATGGTTGCACCTGCGGCACATGGAAGTTCCCAGGCTAGGAGTCAAACTGGAGCTGCAGCTACTGACCCAAGCCACAGCCACAGCAATGCCAGATCCGAGCCGTGTCTGCAACCTAGGCCACAGCTTGCAGCAGCCTGGATCCTTAACCTGCTGAGCGAGGTCAGGGATTGAAACTAAATCCTCATGGGTACTAGTTGGGTTCTTAACCTGCTCAGCCACAACAGGAACACCTTAATTTATTTTTTCGATTGAAGTATAGTTGATTTACAACAATGCTGGGAGGATTAGATAAGCTGATGTCTCTGAACTTTTTCAGAGAAGACCTTCTGTGTGAGTTTCCTCTGTTACAAAGTGCAGAACCAAGGACCAAGTTAAAAACCGTTGCAAAACCCCAGCCTTTTGGGTGTGTGGATGTGGAGATGGCAGGAGGCAGCAATGAGGAGTGATAAGTGTCCCCTTGGAAGTTTGAGTTGGTGGTAGTTGCCGAGGCCACATTCCAGGCATGGGGAAGGTAAGGGCACTGCGTCCTGAAGTTTAGACTCTGAGGCTGGGTTAGAGGTGTTCAGAGGAGAGGCATTCCATGAAAGGGGCTGGAACTCAGCGATGGGAGTTGGAGTGGGGGATTCTGAGCCCCTGTGACAACCTGGCTTCAAGACATCCCTATCGTGCCCAGAGAAGCCAAGGATTGGAGTGGAGTTGGCTATGCCATGTAATGTGCAAGAATGAATGGGACTCTCCCTGGAGGACTCCTGGACAGGGGCCTCCTGCCACCTGCTGAAGGCTTTTTGCTCCTGGACAGTGTACACTGAGGCCTTTCCCTTGGGATTTCTGCCTTCTCCTCCTAAACCGCTTAAAGAGACAGTAGGGGGAAAACAGACTGTTGACAGTTTATGGCAGTCACACCTCTGCATCCCATATCATCGCATGCCAAGGGGTGGGGCTCCCTGCACTGGAACAGGTCTTGGTGCCAATCAGTATCTCTTGAGTAACTGACTCACGGAAATGACTCACTTATTTAGGTAGAACTGTAACTTCTGGTATGTTTTTTTAACACCCCCCCCCCAAACTCTCATCAGTGTAGCCCCACTTTGTACACACAGGAATGAACTCAAGGAAGCTGTAAGCAAGGAGCCATTGCTCAGGTGCTGAGTGATACTGGAAATACTACCTTAGAGCTAGGGAATTAAGCTTTAGTTGTGTCTCCCCCTTCTGCCCCTCCCCTCAACATTTTGCTCACTGAGCAGCACTGATTCCCCCTCAGAGCAGACGCTGGGTTGAGGAAGGACAATCATCCACAGGCGACAGGATCTGGGAAGGAATCTAATACAAGGTTTCTGGCCACTTCGTATGTTAAGTCAGGGACAGCCAGTCCCTTACTGGCTCTAGTTCATTTATCAATTCACTCATCCATCCATCCATTCCTTCATCCATCTGTTTAATACCACGCTTCCACTCTGTGCCAGATACTGGTACTGGAAGGAAAATAATCTCTTCTCAAAGGAGCTCTCCATCACCCCATGCTGCCCACTCTCAGCTGCCCTGAGCTCTGTTCTAGTAAGAACCTGTGCACTTGGCAGCCATGCCATACCACCACTGTCCAGAGGGTGGCAGCAAACAGGCCAAGAGGCGCTCCAGTGGTGAGGAGGGAAGCTCTGCCCTGTTTCCTGGCAAGTCGGTTCAAGTGGCAGAAGTCCTAACCTGACCACAAGCTGTAATACACATGCGATATGAATTGGCAAGGATCGAACAGAAGGCCCTGGAAGTTGGCTTAAAACTAGGATGTAACTCGGCCTTAACGAACCCCACTATTATCTGTGTGGTTTGATCCCTGGCCTCGCTCAGTGGGTTAAGGATCCCGCATTGCCATGAGCTGTGGTGTAGGTCACAGACGAGGCTCAGATCTCCTGTTGTGGCTGTGGTGTAGGCCAGTACCTGCAGCTCCGGTTCAAGCCCTAGCCTGGGAACTTCCATATGCCAAGAGTGTGGCCCTAAAAAGACAAAAAAAAAAAAAAAGAAAGAAAGAAAGAAAAGAAAAGGCAGGATGTAGGGAAGTTGACAGGGCTGCACCTGGGTCTCAGGGGTGGAGCAGAACCAGAGTTTACCATGTTTCATTCCAGCAGCTCATGCGATGGGCCCTACTCTTCTTTCTGGGCTTTCTTGTTCCTTGGATATAGCACCATAGCAAGTCGGAACTTATTTATTCTGGGCCCAGCCAGCCAGGAAGACTTCCGAATTCCAGGGAAAGGAACTTGTTAGATCAGCTCGTACAGGGTCTAGAGCCCTGCCTTGGCATCCGTATTGACGACAATCTGCAAGCGTATCACTGGGCGGTGTGAAAATTAATAAGCAGAAACCTCATTTAAGGTGGAGTCGGGAAGTTCCTGCTGTGGCGCAACAAGACTGGGGGTGTCTCTGCAGTGCCAGGACACAGGTTTTATCCCCAGCCCCGCCACAGTGGGTTGGCGCTCAGATCTGATCCCTGGCCTGGGAAATCCATATGCTTCGGATGGCCAAAAAAGAAAAAAAAAAAAAAGATGGAGCCAGGAGGCCAGAAGGGGGCAATCTCATGCCCCATCACTCACCATGGATTGCAGACAGAATAGGAAAAGACCTATCTTTGCATCTCCAACAGGAGAGGGTTACTACTTTACTAGCCAGGAGGAGGAAAGACTGTCTCCTTGCCTGACAACAGCCTAGTCAATGAGGGACCCAGTCATATCCGTCTGGGCTGTCAGAGAGAGAGTGTCATAACTCAGCCAAAGAAAAGCCACTACACTTTGAATGCCCAGTTTCCTCCAATAAATCGTTTATTTAAAAAAAATTAGTCTTTATTTTTCTTTTTATAGTTGCACCCAAGGCATTTGGAAATTCCCAGGGTAGAGTCGAATCGGAGTTGCGGTCTATGCCACAGCCACGGCAACACGGGATCCGAGGCGCATCTGTGATCTACGCCACAGCTTCTGGTAATGCTGGATCCTTAACCCACTGAGGGAGGCCAGGGATTGAACCTAAATCTTCACAGAGACAATGTTGGGTTCTTAACCCACGGGACCATGATGGGAACTCCCTCTTTGTTTATAACCGCTTCTCCCAAATAAACTCTTTTCCATTGTAAAAGAACATCCCTCTTGTTTTCTGGATTTGCCTGTGGTTCATCACAGATTGCAATGCTTTGCTGTTCCTGAATAAACCTATTTTGCTGGTAAAATAACTGGCTGTTGTTGTTGTTGTTTTGTCTTTTTAGGGCCACCCCACAGCACATGGAGGTTCCTAGGCTAGGGGTTGAATCTGAGCTGCAGCTGCGGGCCTACGCCACAGCCACAGCAACTTGGGATCCAAGCCGCGTCTGTGACCTACACCACAGCGCACGGCAACGCTGGATCCTTAACCCACTGAGCAAGGCCAGGGATTGAACCTGTATACTAGTCAGATTTGTTTCTGCTGAGCCATGACGGGAACTTCTGTTTTGATTTTTAGGTCAACAGCAGTTACCCTGTGGGAGAATCGGTGGGAGCTGTGAGACCTTTCCCAGTGGAGATCTTCTGGAATGAGTCTGGGTTTGCAAGGCAGCCACATAGGCTATTCTGTATACTTTCAAGGACCATGGTTGCATTAGGGGGAGCTGCCAAGGTGCTGGGCACAGCTCTGGCTTCACTGTAGCACGTTTCTCATGCACTCAGCTTGATGGTTCCAAGTGCAAGTACCTGCAACTCCCTGGCGCGGGGGCGGGTGGGGGGGAGTGTCCCTCTACACAGGACTGATGGGAAGGGGTGGATAAATTTCCCAGCTCCCCTCCCTGGCAGGGGCTCAAATCTGGAGAGTCCAACACTGAACACCCTACGAAGATGGTGTCCTGGTTGCCCAGAGCAGTGACTTGTTTGGTTGTGAGCCTGGACTGGCTGCCTCCCCTCCCTGTCGTCCCACTCCTCTATAGGTTCTTTCTGGAATCGCTGTGATCTTGGAAGGACAGCAGCAAGCACTGCTTGAAGTGAGCTCTTCGTTCTTGCTCAGGAATTGAACCTGCACAGCCTGGGTGAAAACCACTAGACCGTCAGAGGCTAGTGGCTGGAAGCAGAGGCCCTGGATCACGTCTGCATTGTAAACAAGAATTTTACAAAGAGACGGAGACTATAAAGCAGACACAGAGTTTCCTATAAGCACAGCAGGGAGTTCCTGTCGTGGCTCAGGGGAATCGAATCTGACTAGTATCCGTGAGGACGCAGGTTGGAGCCCTGGCCTCACTCCATGGGTTAAGGATCTGGTGTTGCCATGAGCTGTGGTGTAGGTTGCAGACACGGCTGGGATCTGGCGTTGCTGTGGCTGTGGCGTAGGCCGGCAGCTGTAGCTCCACTTGGACCCCTAGCCAGGGAACCTCCATATGCTGCAGGCGTGGCCCTAAAAAGATATATATATACACACATAGCATATGTGGGCGAGCATGCAGAAAATCTGTTTAGAAGCAAAACAGCCCACTCAGAGAGGCATGTGGAGGTCCCTGCTGGTGGGGAGCGGCCTCAAAGGGGTGATATAAATCACTCATCTAGGGGCTGTTCTTCTGGGTCTTTGTCTTCCTCTGGCCAATCATCTTGCTTTGTTTTGTTTCCCACACCTGATGTGCCCTCCCGCATATGCATGTGCATCCTCCGGCCACCATGGATTCCAACGTGGCGGGGGGTAGTGGTGGTGGTGTGTGGTGTGTGTGTGTTTATGGGAGGTTACAAAAGCTTATTATGGTCTGGCATCCCCTCCCATTTTGACCCCTGAGGAGCCTTTCTGCACATGTGTAGCTGGGGAGGTCTCCTTGACCTCACGAGGGATTGAAGTGGTCATCTTATCTTTCTCCTCCAGCAGAGCTCAGCTCCCTCCAGCAACTTTCTCCCTGAATGTGTCAAAGAGAAACGAGCTCCAGTTTACTCCGTCTGACAGGTCCCAGCTGTTCTTGGCCCAGGGGCCCATCGACCTCCTACCTCGGCTGCCCTGCTTTATGCCCCCAGTCTTTGTTTCTGGGTCTGCTGCTGGGGACACAATCCAGGACGTTTGTAGTCTTAACAGCCAGATGAGCGGTGAGGCGCTTTTGAAACCTAAGATTGGAAAAGATCCTTTTTCACAGGATCCATTGGATTCTGCCATTTTTTTTTCTTGAAAAATAGAGCTCTTTATTTAAAAATTTAGGGTAGGTCCCAACAAGCAATAGGCAATTATTTAAATATGATATACACATAAAATTAGAAATAAATACAAGTATCTAAGAACAATATATAATCTTCTCGGTACCCTCACGAACGGTAACGTGGCTTTCATCCAGGGCATCACCGGCCATTCACCTGATGTCCTTCACGGTGGCCCTGGAACTTGAGCCATGCAGTTCCTGGCTGCTGGGCACATGAAAGGCCTCTGTAAACAGTTCAGTGCAGAGCACACTTGACAAATGAATAGACTGATTAGCATGCTCTTTCCTAGTGGTTCTCACAGCTTATGTGTTTATGACTGCCTGGCGAGAAAGGAGCTGGAACTTTGAATAGAAATAGCCGACGTCAGAAACGAAGATTTGGAAAAACTGCTTAAGAAAAACACAAGAAAGAAAGTCGTTCCTTCACACAGGCCTAGACGGCAATCATGAGGGCTTTGAGGTATTTGAATTACCTGCACACAGCAGTTCAGCTGGTTCTAGAAAGGACATCGGGTTTGGTCTGGTTATCTTCCTGGGAACTGGCCCCGAGCCACAGCCTTCCCCAGCTCCCTGGCGTCTGTGAGTTCTTCCTCCTCTGCACTCAATGGTGGATGTGGACAAGCCTCATGGCAGGGAAACCCCTGCAGAAATGCACGTGTGCCTCCTGGGCTTGTGCATGGGTATGCGTGTGAGTCCCAGCAGTGGCGCAGGCTTCCTGCCAGCTTAATGCCCTTTGGACACCATTGCTGAGACCTTGGCACTGTGTTGATATGACCGAGGGGAGAGGGGTTGGCCCAGTGGACCTAGGACCAAAGATCTTACCCTTAGGTACATACACAAGTCATTTCAGCTTCTTCTTTGGAAACAAAAGATAGATGTTCAAGTTAAAAACGGATTTGCTGGAGTTTCCTCTGTGGTGCAAGGGGATCAGTGGTGTCTGCAGAACCAAGGATGCAGGTTTGATCCCTGGCCTGGCAGAGTGGGTTAGAGGATCCGGCATTGCCACAGCTGCAGTATAGGATCTGATCCTTGGTCCGGGAACTCCATATGCTGTGTGGCAGCCAAAAAAGAAAAAAAAAAAAAAAAAAGCAGGGGGGTGGTGTTGCTGACCTTTTCTTTATCAGTGGAAACTCCTAAGCTCAGCTTTACAGGGAGGTCACTCTGGTTGAACTTGGGGGGATCTTATAGACCATGGCTCTCCCTGAAATTGAGGCGCCTCCTATGAAGCCCGAGACTTTTGAGAACACAGCTTGGGAATCCCTGGACCAGATGCCCTTGGGGAAGCTTTCCCACAATTCTCACTTAAGGCGGTACCCTCATGTTGGCTTCCAAACAATATAGCCCTGTGGATAAAACGGCTATGCAGATGCTTTTTACATCTGCAGAGACACCTAGCTCCTGGCAGGTGCCATGGCAGACCCCAGGGCACGGAGCCAAGGATTAGTCCCATCCCTGCTGGACCACAAAACTGACAAGAAGCTTGGCCTAATGGGCAGAGACCCAGCTATGCTCATCCATATACTGGTGCCTGTCGGTGAACAAGGGAGCTGTTGGAGAACATCCATCACTACCTCCAGGGAAGAACAGTCACCTGTTCCTAGAAGGCAGTGGTTTCTCAAAACCAGAAGGGGAGATAGGCCTCTTTATGAACGCAATGGTCAACCAAAGGGTCTAAAGTGCTGAGATGGCGATTGCAGGCCGGGGGGTCCAACGCCCTGCTGGGTTGCTACCCCACCACCAATCATCAGACTCCCTGGAAAATGGACTATTTGGTTCGTTCTTGGCTGGGAACAGGGAGAGAGAGACCAGGGTCCCCCTTGGCTGGGCTCCTGCTTCTGAGAGCTCAGTTTCCTGACCAGAAGGCGGGGACAGTGAGGGCGGGAGGCAGGAGGTAGACTGGTGGTGGGGAGCTGACAGATGGATGCTTCTAGACCCTCTGAGCTTAGGGTCACAGGTAGTCCCCTCAGAGCCTGGGTAAAGGGGGGAGCCTACCAGCCACCATGTGGCCAGTGCCAAAGGCATGGCAGGCAGCGCATCACACTCACGTCTCTCGGAACCCTGGCCACGCCCCAGGTGGCTGCAGAGAGGAAACTCAGGCACAGAGAAGGAATGTGTTTCCTCCAAGGCCACACAGCCAGTAAAGAGCAGAGCTGGATCGGGACCCAGCTCTGTGTGTTGTGAAGAACTGGGATCCGTCACTCAGAGACTGGGATCTGCATGACCACGCCCTTCCCCTTCCTCCCCGACACCCTCAGCCTGGATTTTTTTTTCACTGACCCACCCTAGGGGACTCCTAAATCAGGACACGGGAGCCTCGGAGAGGAGGGAACCATGCAGGCGCAGGAGGGAGGAGTGAGTCTCTGCTACACCAGCTGTGCCTCCAAATTTCCTCCCTTCCCATATCCACATGGCCCTTGTGCCATCAGCCGTCCATGTCCACTGTGATCTGACCTCACCTGTGCTGTGTCATCCAGGGATGACTCTTCCCACCGGCCTGTCACCCCGGGGACAGTGGGATGATCTGACCCCAGCCCATCCGCGTCTCTACCCCTCCTGGTGCTCAGCACAAAGCTGGTAGGTCATAGGACAGGTGGCTTCTGATGGCTCAGCCTGGCAGACAGCCTCCAGCTGGGGCTCCCCGAAGTGCTGCAAGAACCCTCTGTCACCCCGGCGATGATGCTCCAGGGATTTCAAGTCTTTGTGGTGAGTTAGGTCCCCAGGAAACGTGGTAGCACCAGACTTGACTGGAAGCCAGGGGATGGCTCACCTGGCCAGGTAATGCCCCAGTGTCCTACCTCTGACCTCGGTGCTCTCGAGGCTCTTAGTCTCCCAGGTGCCAGCACCGCTGTCCTCGCTTTCCGATTCGCTCCCACCCTCTTCTTCCTCCTCCTCCTCGTCCTCCTCAGGGCTGCTGTCCCAGCAGAGGGTCAGAGTCCGCAGAGAAACTGGGGGCTCCCTGGGGACCAAGTTCAGCCGTGGTGATAAGAAGCCCCAGCTGGCCCAGGAGAGGTTGTCTTTGGGGGGCTCTTCCAGGGAACTCAAGTCCTCGGAGAATTCCGGTGGTGGCAGAGGCTTCTGGCACTCCTCCCCATCCGGCCCTCGGCCTGGCCCCTTCTTGGCCAAATAGCCGGAGGACTCAGCCTCATCCCAGGGGGAGGAGCCCGCAGTGCTGGCCCAGCTTCTGTCTGAAGAATCGCAAACAGAGGAGCCTTCGACCTGGACCAGAGGTGACTGGGGCCCTCCTGCCTCAGCATGGCACGGGGTCTGGTGCTCCAGCCCCAGGAAGGGGGGTGGCTCCATGTAGGGCTGGAAGATGACATGGTCGTCTGTGTCCTCGTCTGTGTCCCCCTCCTCATTCTTCTCCTCCTCAGCCCTGTTCTTCTCTGATCTTGCCTGGATGGTGGCTGGGGCCCTGACTCTAGGCATCAGCCTGACCCTTATAGCCAGTTCCTTCTGGGGACAGAGGCTCAAGTCATCCAGGCACTCTGGGCCACTGGGCCGAAAGGTTGCCCCAGGGGGTCTGTGTCCTGGGAAGTCCTGATGTGGGGAGGGGAGAGAAGAGCAGGAAATTCAGCCTTTGCAAAAGCATGACTGTTCTAATTTGGGTTCCCCTGGAAACAGACCCTGACACAAGGACTCCAATGTAAATAGTTTCCTTGGTGATACAAGATAATATGAGAAAAAGAATGTGTGCATACACACACACAAACACACACGTGTGTGTGTATATATACCTATCTGCATCACTTTGCTGTACAGCAGAAATTGACAGAACTTGTAAATCAACTGTAAAAAAGAATAATAGGTAGAAAAATAAAAAAAATAAATAGTTTCTTTGGGATATGTTCCAGGAAGTACCAGCAAGGCACAGCAGCCAACAGGCAGGGCGTGATGAGGCAAGTTACCCCAAGGGCAGCTGGAGCTTAGCTCTGTGGAGACTCAGGGAATCATGGCAGCACGTGGACCTCAGAGTACCACTGGGTGGGGGATGGAGGGGGCGGTGGCGGCGTGAACTCCCTGGCACATGCAGCCTGCGATGTGCCCAGGCAGAGTGGATGCCATGAGCCAGAGAGCGCCCCTAGGTTGCAGGTGTGGCTGCAGGAGGTCAAGCTGGAGAGTTCCCAAATGATGGGAAGGTGGAGGGATGGGGCAAGGTGCAGACACGTCTAACACGTCTCACAGAGGCTGTCCTTCAGTTAGTGGGAGTTCCCTGCAGGTCCCAGAGCCGGGAATGCTGAAACACTCCCATGTGGCTGGGACGCTCAGCATCCATCCTCAAAGCCCCCGCTCCACCTGAGGGCTCACGGAGCCTCACCAATGGCTCAGCCTCCCTTTCTGGGCCTTCCTCTCCACAAGTCTGACCCCTCTGACCCCTCCGGGCTTCCCCTGCCCCAGCTGGCCCCCAGGATCTAAGCGAGTGAGCTACCAGACAGTAGAGGAAATTCCCAGGGTCCACCTGGGCAAGACTTGGCCTTGGTGAGAGTGCAAACTAAGTGTTGGGTTCCCTTTAGCTGCCACCCTCCCCGTTTCCCCTCTGGGCATCTCTCCTTTGTCCCAAGGCTGGGGGCTCTGCTCTTGGCACCTGACAAATCTTAAGCAGAGAGGAGATTATTTTTAAAAGAGACTTAGGGCACTTGTCCTCCCCCCATCCCGGCCCAGGGCATATTTGCTATTTTACTTTGGTGCCAAAGGAATGAATTACTAATGGTGAAAATTTAGACGGCGTGATAGATGTTTTGCAGTCTGGATCATTTTGATATTCTATCTGAACCACCTTTAAGTCGAGCTCCACTTGCTCACTCTTTAACAACCCTCCCTCTCTGTCACGCACCCCCAGGTGTGCCATACCAGGGCCTGTGGCATCTTTGCCTGCTGAAACCAGTAGTTTCCTGTGACGCTCTTCCAGATCACATGCCCTGCGGCAATGACCAACAGCAGCGGCAGCAGAAATGGTAGGAGAACCAGGAATGCCCAGCTGGGGCCTAGAAAGAAAAAAATAATAACAACTAGAGAAACAGGGGCTTCTATCAACTGCATAGGTGCCGAGGGCTTCACATAGATGATCCTATTTAATCCTCATAAGAATAAATCCATCCTACAGACTGTGGAAGCCAAGGTTCAGAGAGGTATGTAAGCTGCCCAAAGATGCACAGCAAGTCGGGGGGGGAGCCGGGATTTTAATTGATGTGAGTCTGTCTCTAGACTTGTGCTCTTAATTATCATATTATGAGGACTCTGAGGCCCAGGGAGAAAGTCCCCACTTCTGGACCCCTTTTCACCCACCTGGGCCCTCCAGGAAGAAGCAGGTAGGCTTGGAGAACTTGCTGTATTTAGGGTCACCGAAGGTGTAGATGGTTCTGCCGCTGAGACAGTGGGGTCCGCGGGTGGCTGGCTGGAGGGGAATCTGGACTGGCTGGCCATGGGGAGTGGCTGGAAATCGGGTCTGTTTGGAGAGAGAAGCAGAGTGGGCTGAGCTACTAGGGGGACAGGGTGGGGCTGGCAGCCAGGACACAGCTGTGAGTCTCCCATCTTCTTTTCTTGCATTAAAGGTGAAGCATGGGGAGTTCCCAAAGTGGCTCAGTGGTTAATGAACCCGACTGTTATCCATGAAGATGTGGGTTCGATCCCTGGCCTTGCTCAGGGGGTTAAGGATCTGGTGTTGCCGTGGCTGTGCTGTAGGCTGGCAGTTACAGTTCCAATCGACCCCTAGCCTGGGAACTTCCATATGCCACGGGTGCGGCCCTAAAGAAGAAAAAAAGACAAAACCAAAACAAAACCAAAGCAGTTTAAGCATGAGGGGAGCACTTCCCAACTCTATCTCATTTCTCTTCTGCTGAGTCTCAAGGTAGAGATAGTTTGGGTTCAAAAGCAGCCCGGCCATTCTGCGTCACGCAAGCTACACCTCACCACCTCCTCACTTTCAGGCACAGGTTCCACAGGCTTCCTACCCTCAGGGCCTGTCAATCAATTTGGGAAGGGGGAGGGGTGCTTCTTCAGCTATCACAGTCACTGAAAACGCCAGGGCTGCCTGCCCAACACAGTAGCCACTGGCCACATGTGGGTACTGAGCCCTTGATGTGTGGCTGGTACCAAACTAGATGGGCTCTCACATCGGCGCTTGAAGACCACGTAAGAAAAGAATGTGAAACATCTCAATAATTTTTATATTAGTTACATGTTGAGATGATAACATTCTATTGGATGAAATAAAATCTATTATGAAAAGTAAATTCACTCTTTTTTTTTTTTTTTTTGCTTTTTAGGGCCAAACCCGTGACATATGGAGGTTCCTAGGCTAGGGGTCTAATTGGAGCTACAGCTGCTGACCTATGCCACAGCCACAGCCACACCAGATCCGAGCTGTGTCTGCGACCTACACCACAGCTCATGGCAACGCCAGATCCTTAACCCACTGAGCGAGGCCAGGGATCGAACCCACATCCTCATGCACACTGTGTTGGGTTCTTAACCCACTGAGCCACACGGGAACTCCCTCTGTGAGGGCCTTGAAGGCAGGGACCACATGGAATGAAGACTTACATCCCTGGGATCCAGAATGTGCAGGAGGTCAAGCGTGTGAATATTGGTTCGGTAAAAGAAAGAATGAATAAGAACAGGGGTCAGTAAACTACAGCTCCACCTTTTTTTTCCCAAATAGAAGTTTACTGGAACCCGGCTATGCCTGTTCATTTATCTATTTACCTACAGCTCCCTTTGTGTTACAGATGGAGTTGAACAGACAGGCCACATGGCCTGCAAAGCCAAAAATATTTACTTTCTGGCCAATTACAGAAAAAGTTTGCCAATGCCTGACATAAATAAGGACACATAGGCATATGCACATGCATGCACAGAACCAAGTCTGAAATTGGCTCTATACCAAAGAATTCTTTGCAATCACCTCTGGGTACTTTTGGTCTACTTCCCAGCACTTATCTGTACTCTCCAGTTTTTTCCTAATAGATCTCATGGCTTGGCAAATAGGCCTCCTGTAGCCCATCATACTTCAATCAGATTTTATTAAAAAATAAAAGGGGAGGTCTCACTGTGGCTCAGCTGTAATGAACCCAACCAGTATCTATGATGATGCAGGTTCGATCCCTGGTCCCCCTCAGTGGATTAAGGATCCGGCATTGCTGTGAACTATGGCATAGGTTGCAGATCCAGCTCAGATCTGGTGTTGCTGTGGCTGTGGTGCAGGGTGGCAGCTGCAGCTCTGATTGGACATCCAGTCTGGGAACTTCCATATGCTGTGGGTGTGACCCTAAAAAAAAAAAGGGTTTCGTAATGAAAAAAAAATTAGGTAGAAACCTGCTGTGCTCTTACTGTCTGTAATGTGCAGGAGTAGGATGTCTTGAACTTGGCCTCTTAGGTAAAAGAGGGGCAGGAGGTGGACCACAGGCCAATCACACTGTGCAGAGTCAGGGGGTGGCTGCCAGGAGTGAGGGGTATGCAGGGAAGGCTTCCTGGAGGAGGCATTCATGGAGTAGTAGCCTCCATGGGGGAGGAGTACTGGGATTTAGTGGGAGAGTGAGGAAGGGGACTCAGCCTGGGGGCATAAAAGGGGCTTCTCACCTTGTTCCTGGTCCCCTCCTTCCAGAAATCCACCTCATAGTTCAGATCGGGCTGGGGCACACAGTGGGGTAGCTGGTATGTGGCATTGACACTGAGGATCTCCTCTGTCCTGTTGAATACCAGAACTGGTGGGGCCGGCTCCACTGAAAGAAACAGAATAGGACCTGTCAGTACTCCCTGGGGGCCACAGAGCATCCATGCCCCTGCCTCCCGGCAGGCCTGCTCCTCACCCAGTTTATTTGCTGGCAAGTTCCTTAATTCCTGTGGGTCTTGCTTTATTTCTTTTTTAAAAATGGGTTGAGAAAAGCAAACCTCATAAGTTTGTGGTGAGGATTAGAGACAAAATATATGGAGTTCCTGATATGGCTCAGTGGTTACAAACCCAACTAGTATCTATGGGGATGCAGGTTCGATCCCTGGCCTCGCTCAGGGGGTTAAGGATCCTGTGTTGCTGCGGCTGTGGTATAGGCAGCAGCTGCAGTTCCGATTCGACCCCTAGCCTGGGAACCTCCATATGCCACATGGGAGCGGCCCTAAAAAGCAAAAAAAAAAAAAAAAAAAAAAAAAAAAATTAAAAATAGAAAAAAGAAAAGAAAGAAAGGAAGTAAGAATTAAAATATATTGGGGAGGAGTTCCCATTGTGGTGCAGTGGTTAACAAATCTGACTAGGAACCATGAGGTTGCGGGTTCGGTCCCTGCCCTTGCTCAGTGGGTTAACGATCCGGCGTTGCCGTGAGCTATGGTGTAGGTTGCAGACACAGCTCGGATCCCCAGTTGCTGTGGCTCTGGCATAGGCTGGCAGCTACAGCTCCGATTCGACCCCTAGCCTGGGAACCTCCATATGCCATGGGAGCGGCCCAAGAAATGGCAAAAAGACAAAAAAATAAAAATAAATAAAAAAATAAAATATATTGGGGGGAAAAATGTTCTGCTCGTTCAGTGTGAACACTGGTGGTTTCTGAAGGCTATAAGCATGAGGAATGTTTTCCTCTCTATTTCTATTTTCCTTTCCCCCCAAATTTCTACCGTGTGCAGAAATTACATGTGCAATTTAAAAAAAAAATTTAAAAAAATTAAAAAAAATTGTTTCTTAAAGCTAGAGATTGAACATAAAAAATATAGGAATAAGTATATAAAGTGTCTTGTGTAGTTCATGACCAAGGTTGTGCTCAATAGAAGATAATGAACCTCGGACTTCCCATGTGGCTCGCAGCATAACTACTTGGCGTTGCTTCTGCAGTGGCTATGGCTTGACCCCTGGCTCGGGAACTTCCATATGCCGCAGGTGCTGACCACTTGCTAAAAAAAAAAAAAAAAAAGATAATGAACCTCATCCAAAGGAGCAACAAACTGAACTGCTAGTGGGCTCCCCTAACTTCCTACCACAAAGTCACACCACGGCAGGTGGCCCCAGACAGCTGCTCTGGGGAAGGGCGAGGCACATGGCGAGGACAGCAGTGCCACTGAGCCAGGCTCCTGGGCAGACAGCCTCCCTCCCGCAGGTCCCTTGCATACCTTCAAAAAGGTAATCCATGGACTTGGACTCCACCCAGGGGGACCTGGCGCTGGGAGAAACTGCTTGCACGCGCCCCTTGAACTTGTTGCACAGGTCTTGTTTCTCCAGGCACATCAGAGAACACACCAGTTCTTTGGTTCTCGCACACATTTTCACTCTTTGCCACCGTTTAGGGGTTGCTGAGCTGAAGAAGGAGACATGGATTCAGCCTCTTGGGGTGAGGAAACGCCGGAGAACAGGTGATGGCTCGTCCCTCTGTCCCATCTGATTGTTCATCCGTCCATCTGTCCACCCAGCCAGCCATTGGCTGAGACAAAATGAGAACAGTCAAGGTAGGAGCTCAGGCTCTGGAATGACAGACGAGGGCGGGACTCCCGGTTTTGCCTCTGACCTGCTCTGGGACCTTACGCATGTCACCGCCCCCAAGCCTCAGTCTCTTCATTTGTCACGTCTCCCTCTCAGGGCCTTCATGACAGCTGCTATCATTACTACTAGTGCTCCCTTTCTACCTGTGTATTCCTTCGGGCACTTATGGCCACCTGCGGTATACCAGGCACCGTGCGGGGTGCTGTGCGGCTGTCAGAGGGGACACACAGCTCTGTGAGTCCAAACTCCTGAGAATGGGAGGTCCAAAGAAGGGACCTGCTTGCTGGGCCTTACTCTTGGGGAATCGGCAGTTCACAACAGACAAGGTCCTGCCCTCGGGAATTTACACGCTGGCGGGAGGGCATGAGAGACCATCCCTGTATCAATGAGGTGAACCTAGGAGCAGGGCAAGTGCAGTGATCACAGGGCAAGGTGGGGGCAACTGCTTTTCAAAGGCAGCTCAGGAAAGGCCAGGGAGAGAATGCTGACACCGAGGCCGGGAGGAAGAGAAGGGAGCCAGGAGAAGGCGTGGGAGAAGGAACAGCAAAAGCAAAAGCCTTGTGATGGGAAGGGGCTTGACCTGTCCACAAAAAAGCAAGGCCAGGGTGGCCGAAGCCCAGCAGAGAGGATGGATAGGCCAGAGATGAGGGTGGAGAGGGATGGTGTGTTAGGAAGCCACCAGAAGTTTCTTTTCTTTTTCTTTTCTTTTTTTTCTTTTTTGCTTTTTAGGGTCACACCTACAGCATGTGGAAGTTCCCAGGCTAGGGGTCAAATCAGAGCTGCAGTTGCTAGCTTGCACCACACACACAGCAATGCCAGATCTGAGCTGCATCTGCGACCTACACTGCAGCTCATGGCAACGCTGGATCCTTAACTCACTGAGCAAGGCCAGGGATCGAACCCGCATCCTCATGGATACACGTTGGGTTCATTACCACTGAGTCACGACAGGAACTGCCCACCAGAAGGCTCTGAATAGGGGGACTGAGGTTATCTAATTTATGCTTTTAAAATATCACTGTGATAAACCAGCTGGGAGGCTGCAGCGGTGGCCCAAGAGAGAATGGTGGTGGAGACGGCAAGAAGAGGCGGGATGTAGGAAGCATTTTGGAGGGCAAGACTTGCTCCTGGATTGGATGTGGAATGTGAGGAAAAGGAGAATTGAGGACTCTTCCTGGGTCTTAAGACTGAGCGATGGGTGAATGGAAAAGGCTGATATGAAGGTAAGTAAAGAGAAAAGAATTCACCAAGTTTTGTTTCCGGATAAAGTTATACTACGTAAACATGAACAGAAAAGGAACTGGGGTAGGTACATTAATATGAGACAAAATAGAGACTTCAAAGATGAAAGCATTACTAAAGATGACAAGAATCACTACACAATAGTTAACGATTCCATTGACCAGGAAGAGATAAAATTCTAACCTGCATGTGTCTACTAAATAGCTTCAAACTCTATTCAGCATAAATAGACAAAACTACAGGAAGAAATAGAAGATCCACAATTACAATGAGAAATCTGTAATACAACTCACTCAGTAATTGACAATTGAACAAAGAAAAATAATTAGTAAATACATTTTTTCTTTTTCTTTTTCTTTTTTTGTCTTTTTGTTTTTTCTAGGGCAGCACCTGTGGCATATGGAGGTTCCCAGGCTAGGAGTCGAATTGGAGCTGTAGCTGCCAGCCTTCGCCAGAGCCACAGCAACTGGGGATCCGAGCCGTGTCTGCAACCCACACCACAGTTCACGGCAATGCCAGATCCTTAACCCATTGATCGAAGCCAGGGATCCAACCTGAAACCTCATGGTTCCTAGTCAGATTCATTAACCACTGAGCCACGATGGGAACTCCAGTAAATATTTTTCATGATGTTGAAAAATAAACGTCATAATTATGAAAGTTGGTTTAAGAACAAACAAGTGGGTGAGTCATGCATGAACCATAAACAAAATATTAACAAAAATATTAGGAAATATTAATAAAAGTAAAGCAACTCTCAAGAAACTTCAGAGAACATGTATCTCTCAAACTATTTCCTCTGACCACAAATAATCCAGTTTAAAATTATTATTACTATTATTTTTTAAGATTTTATGTTTTTTGCCTTTTGTCTTTTTAGGGCTGCAGCTGCAGCATATGGAGGTTCCCAGCCTAGGGGTCTAATCGGAGCTGTAGCTGCCAGTCTATGCCACAGCCACAGCAACACCAGATCTGAGCCACGTCTACAACCTACACCACAGTTCACTGCAGCACCGGATCCTTAACCCATTGAGTGAGGCCAGGGATCAAACCTGCAGCCTCATGGTTCCTAGTTGGATTTGTTTCCACTGCACCATGACGGGAACTCCTCCAGTTTAAAATTATTAACACAAAGAGAACTAAAGAAATTTTGAACATTTTAAAATGTTTTAAAATGACTCATGGATCAAATATTTGCAAACTATGTGACTGATAAGGGATTAATTTCCAAAATACATAAACGGCTCATACAGCTCAACATCAAAAAACAAACAACCTGATAAAAAAAAAAAATGGGCAGAAGACCTAAATAGACACTTCTCCAAAGAAGACATACAGAATGGCCAATGGCACAAGGAAAGATGCTCAACATCATTAATTATTAGAGAAACGCAAATCAAAACTATAAGGTATCGCCTGATACCAGTCAGAATGGCCATCATCAAAAAGTCTACAAATATTAAATGCCAGAGAGGTTGTGGAGAAAAGGGATCCTTCCTGCACTGTTGGTTGAATGAATCTCCAACTAAACAGTATGGAGATTCTTTTAAAATCTAAAAAGAGATTTATCATATAATTGTACAATTCTAATCCTTGGCATATATCCGGATAGGATGAAAACTTTAATCTCAAAAGATACATGCACCCCAATGTTCATAGCAGCACTAGTTACAATAGCCAAAACATGGAAGCACCCTAAATGTCCATCAAGGAGATGAATGGATAAAGAAGATGTGGGACAGGCATTCCCATCATAGCTCAATGGGTAACTAACCTGACTAGTACCCATGAGGACATGGGTTCAATCCCTGGCCTTGCTCAGTGGGTTAAGGATCTGGTGTTGCTGTGACTGTGGTGTAGGCTAGCAGCTACAGATCCAATTCGACCCCTAGCCTGAGAATCTCCATATGCCACAGGTACAGCCCTAAAAAGACAAAAGACCAAAAAAAAAAAAAAGAGAGAGAGAGAGAGAGAAAATGTGATAAATATATACAATGGAATATCACTCAGATATTAAGGATGATGAAATTTAAAATAATTAAATAATAGAAGAATAAAATAATGCCATTTGTAGCAACAAGGATGGACCTAGAGATTATCATGCTAAGTGAGAGAGAGAAGAAACACAAATATATCACATATGTGTGGAGTCTTAAAAAAATGATACACATGAACTTATTTACAAAACACTCACAGACAAAACAAACTTATGGTTAGCAAAAGGGGAAGGGGAGAGGGGAGGGATAAATTAGAAGTTTGGAATTAACAGATACACACTATTGTATAACAACAAAGTCCTACTATATAATACAGGGAACTATATTCAATATATTGTAATAACCTATAATGGAAAAGAATCTAAAAAAGAATGTGTGTGTGTGTGACTGAATCAATTTTCTATGTACCTGAAAATAATGCATCATTGTACATCAACTATACCTCAATTTAAAAAAAAAGGCAGGAGACTCAAAAATCACACACTGGAAAATAAAATAAAATGACTCATGGATCAAAGAAAGAATTATGATGAAAGTAAATCTCTAAAACTCAATGATCATAAAAATAGTATAAATAAAAATTTATGATATGCAGCTGAATAATACTTAGAGGGAAACAGAGCTTTTAAATACTTAAAACAGAAAATAAGGATAGGAATTAATATGCTAAGCAATCAATGGAAGGAGTCAGAAAATGCATGCTAAAAACATATCCATGAACAGTCAAAACTGTAAACTACTACTTCAAAATGGGTGATAAAAGACATTTTAGGAGTTCCCATTCTGTCTCAGAGAGTTAAGAACCCGACATAGTGTCCTTGAGGATGCAGGTTCAATGCCTGGCCTCGCTCAGTGGGTTAAGGATCTGGCAGTTGCCAGAAGATGTAGGCCCAAGATGTGTTTCGGATTTGGTGTTGGTCTGGCTGTGGTGTAGGCCTGCAGCTGCGGCTCAGATTTGACCCCGGCCCGGGAACTTCCAGATGCCGCAGGTGTGGCCATTGAAAAAAATACAAAATAAATAAAGAACTAAAATGAAAGCTCTTTAACAGACTCTCCTTTCCCAAGCCAGGCCCCCATCATTAACATCTGGATGCTACCGATGGGGAGACAGTGACAGAACAGGAAGAGCACAAGCTCTGCGGCCAGACAGATTGGGGTTTTTCTTCTGGTTCCATCACTGGCTTCCTCGGGCAAGTCACGGACCTGCTGAGTTGTGTCCTCACCTCTCAAATGGGGGAAATGCAGGGCCTGCCTGGTGGTACTGGGAGAAAGGAGCGAACTACTACTCATGCAAGGCTCCCGGGACCCTAGCCTGGCACAGTGGGTCCTGAGTACATGGCAGGTCCCTCCCGTTGAGGGAACGCCTTGCCTTCTCAGCAACTCTCTAAGTCTCTGATTTTTTTCAGCTGACTCTCTTACAAAAGAACTTCAAATGAGGCCCACCTATATGCAAAGACGGCAATTCTGCTTTCATTTTCGGATTCCTCTGGATCTGCAGTGGCGGCCTGGGCTGCCAAGCTGAGAAGGACCCCAAGGCTCTGGGCAGGCCCCACAGGGAAAAGGGTGATGATCTGGTGATGCCAACCCAGCTTTACAAGAGGTGCCCCTGCCTCCCTTACCGGCTGGAATGCCAAGCACCGCATCCAGGCCCTTAAGATTTCCATCCCTGGGTCCTCATGGCTCCATCTGAACCCTGCTCCGACTTTTCTCAAAGATCCAACCCCCACAGGCCCATCACCAGTGGACTGTTCTCCATTCAACATCAGCCCCGCCTCCAGTCTTTGGTCAAACGCCCTCTCCCAGTACCTGCCGCACGCCGTCCCCTGAGGGACACAGGGGACCAGCGAGCGCTGCCCATGCTGAACTATTCCAGAGAAGCCTCTCCAGCCCCTGCCCACCTCCTCTGTCTCCCCACCCACGAGCCTGGGAGCTGCCCCTTCACCTTTGATAGGCCACAAAATAGGTCACATTCTGGGGGTTGCCAGGCCCTGGGAGCCACGTCAGGTACACACCGAAGTCCCTGGAGAGCAGCGTCACGTTCTGGGGAGGGGCCAGGTGGAGCCTCCCTGTGGGGGAGAAAGAGATCATGAGGCCTGGAGCTCCTGGCAGGTCTTGACATGGGCCAGTCTGAGCTGAAGAGCAGGTGCTGGCTGAGTTTGAGAACCAGGAGTTACTTCGGGTGGCTGAAGCACAGGGGACATGATGTAGGCTGGGGACCCGGGGGATCAGGATTCCAGTCACAGCCATGACCCTGGCTGGCTGTCCTGCAGCCCCTCCCCCTTCCTTAGACCTCAGCGGCCCATCTGTGCCACGAGAGGAAGTCCACTGACACCTGAGGTTTCCAGTAGAACACCATGGAACAGGACCATCTAATGGATTCCTGGGCTCCAGGAGGGAAGGGCCCCGAGGGTCTCAAGGAGCAGAGACTCTGTCTTGTTCTCAGCCGTGTCCCCAGAGCCTGCCTGCAGTGGTCCCTGGCATACGGCAGGTGCACAACCAAAATGTGTTGATGGGAGTTCCTGTCGTGGCTCAGCGGTTAACGAATCTGACTAGGAACCATGAGGTTGTGGGTTCGATCCCTGGCCTCTCTCAGTGGCTTAAGGATCCGGTGTTGCCGTGAGCTGTGGGGTAGGTCACAGACCCGGCTCGGATCCTGCATTGCTGTGGCTCTGGTGCAGGCTGGTGGCTACAGCTCCAATTCGACCCCTAGCCTGGGAACCTCCATATGCTGTGGGTGAAAAAAAAAAAAAAAAGTGTTGAGTGAATGAATGAATATTGTGATAACCAGGATTGTTCCAAAGGCTTCCTAACTGGTCTTCCTCAATCCATTCTCCACACGGCAGCAAGGGTTAAAATGAAAGTCAGATGACGTGGTTCTTTTGCTTTAAACCCATTTCGCTGAAGATAAAATCCAGAATCTTTACACACACCCATAAGACTACGGAATCCAACCCCCGACTCTGCTTGCTCGGTCCTCTCCAGCCACACTGGCCCTTTCCCGTTCCCTCTGCGTAGCTCTCCCTGGGATCTCTGTCTGCCTCACTCCTCTGCTTCCTTCACATCTCTGTTCCGTTGTCACGGTCCCAGTGACACTTACCCTGGCCACCTCAAAATGACTCCTACTTCCCCTCCTACTTCTTAGCACCTCCTCCTTCTCACTGCTAACCCTCGTCTTCTGGAATATGCATCTGATTACACAGCTACCCGGTTTCCACCCTTCCCTTGTCCTCAGAATAAAGTCCGTGCGCCTTATCACGGTATGTGAGGTCCTGCCCTGCTTGGCTTGACTGGGTCATCTGGTCGACCTCTTCCTTACAGCTCCCCGACTGGATTCCAGGCTGCAGCTTATCTTCCTTTCAAACAACTGCATTCCTTTGTGTGTCACTGTCATTACCTGCATTTTCTCTCTCTCTCTCTTTTTTTTTTTTAGGGCTGCACCCTTGACATATGGAGGTTCCCAGGCTAGGGGTCCAGACGGAGCTGGAGCTGCCGGCCTACACCACAGCCACGGCAACATGGGATCCGAGCCGTGTCTGTACAACCTACACCACAGCTCGTGGCAACACCGGACCCTTAATCCACTGAGCACGGCCAGGGATTGAACCTGTGTCCTCATGGATACTAGGTGGGTTCGTTAACCGCTGAGCCATGACGGGAACTCCGCATTTTCTCTTTCAATCCTTCCCGCATCACTAGGAGGTAGGTACTAAATATGATCATCACATTACTGATGAGGAAACTGAGGCCCTCCCAGCTAATCACTTGTAGAGTCAGAAAATCCAGGCTCTGGCAACCCCACTGTCAGAGCTCTCGATCACACTTCCTTCCCCGGGTTCTCATGGGGCCTGTTCATCCCTATTCTTCCAATATCTATAGATCACTATTGGCGAAGGACATCTACTGATCACTGTGTGCCAGAGGTTTCAAAAAGGACCACAACTCCGCTCCTGCCCTTTAGGAGCTCAAGTTCCCATGGAGAAATCAGTGCCCTGAAGTGTCACATGGGCCACAGTGGAAACCCATACAGGTTACAGAGCGGTATCAGAGAGGGAGGGGCCAGTTCTGCTGATGGCTCTCAGTTTGGCTCCACATCCCTGGCCTCTGAGACCCAAATATGGGTGCCTGCTTCCACCTCATCCTGTGTCCTCTAGCAGGACCCAGGTCACTAGGATGCAGATGCTGACAGTGCTCCCAGCTTCTGGACTTTCTAGCAGGTGGCCGGCAGGAAGCCAAACATCTGTCTACAAGTGGCTTATGGGCATAAATCTGAGCTTGGCCACAGTGGAGAAATAGCAACTAGCATAGTTACCCCCTATTGAGCCTTTGAAGGGTGCCAAGCACCGGCATGGCACTTTATACACAAAACCCCATTCAATCCTCAGAACAAACCACCCTGGGAGAGGCGTCATTCCCCTTCCATGGTGGCACTAGGCTCAGAGAGAGATGGTAAATAACTTGCCTGAGGCTACACAGCCAGTAAGTATAGACACCAGGATCCACCTGTGCTTCAGCCTAAACTTTTGCACCACAGTTTGTATTATATACATCATATATTCCTCAGCTGCAAGTATAGCTAGGTCCAGACAGGAAAACTATTGAGTTTGAAAAGACGGTAACCCACGCAGGTATATGCTGTTCCTCAATGGCTGTAGTAATACTGCTGTGAAGGTACCAGGGGCTGGCGCATCCCTGAGCTGACCTGGGTGGATGGACCATCCTGTGCCAGCTGCCCACCCCAAGGCCAAAGCTGGCCATGCTCGCTTCAGCCTCAGTCTTCTCTGTTCTGGGTGCCTCACCCATGCCTTCCTTCTTAGGTAATTCCCTTAATTGCGCAAAGTCTCCATCTGAGTTTCTCCATCTGAAAAGGGAGAAAATAATACCTACTTCGCAGGACGATTGCGTTGATGCTTAACTAGAACTGTGTGGTGCCCAGTACAAAGAAGTTGCTCAAATAAATGCTGGCTCGCTCTTTCTTTCTTTCCTTCTTTCTTTCCTTCTTTCTTTCTTTCTTTCTTTCTTTCTTTCTTTCTTTCTTTCTTTCTTTCTTTCTTTCTTTCTTTCTTTCTTTCTTCCTTTCTTTCTTCCTTCCTTCCTACCTTCCTTCCTTCCTTCCTTCCTTCCTTCCTTCCTTCCTTCCTTCCTTCCTTCCTTCCTTTCGCTGCACCTGAAGCATATGGAAGTTCCCAGGCTAGGGGTCCAAATGGAGCTGCAGTTGCCCACCTATGTCAAGCCACAGCAAAGCCAGATCCAAGCCAAAACTGTGACCTACACCGCAGTTCAGGGCAACACTGGATCCTTAACCCACTGAGCAAGGCCAGGGATTGAACCCGGGTTCTCATGGATACTGGTTGGGTTCGTTAAAGCTGAGCCACAATGGGAACTCCAAAATGTTGGCTTTTAACATTAGTATTAGATTATGTACAAGAACTCTTCGTGTTTTTAAATTATTAGGCTAAGACTAGGGAGATATCCTGGGAACAATTTTGCTGGGGTTTGGCAGTTGTGTCCTATTCCAAGGTATTTTGTACCCTGTAAACTTACCGGTGGCAGCTCAGAAAAAAAAGGGGGGTGGGGGCTGGATGGAACTTCCTACACCCAGCCGGGAGAAAGGGGACACACACACACACACACACACACACACACACACACACTAATGCACACCCTGCGAGGGCAGGGCACTTCTGTTTGAATTTCCCTACTAGCAAGGGTCAAGTGCGGTATTTTTTATTTTTATTTTTGGTCTTTTTGTCTTTTTAGGGCCACACCTATGGAGGTTCCAGGCTAGGGGGCTAATCAGAGCTACAGCTGCCAGCCTACACCACAGCCACAGCAACACCAGATCCTTAACCCACTGAGCAAGGCCAGGGATCGAACCCGCAACCTTATGGTTCCTAGTCGGATTGGTTCCGCTGCGCCACAACGGGAACTCCAAGTACGGTATTAATGAAGGGATCAGAGCCTTTAGGAAACCTTAAAAAAACACTTTATAAATAAATACAGCTGACTTTAGAACCATCGTCTTGTTTCCTGATTACCTGAAGCTGAGCTGGCATTAGGAAACTTGATCAGTTTTTTCCCGGAAAAGACTAGACAAGAGTCTGCTTAGTCCTCGGAAGAACGCGGGTGGGAGGTGGCCTCTGCCGATCCGCACGACTCAGGTTGCTGCGCACAGACCCCTGCCTAAGGCACTGTCTCCCGAGCTTTGGGTCCGAAGGCGGATGCCGCCCGGATGGCGCTCCCCGCGGCCCCGCGCCCGCCCCACGGCCCCGCGCCCACCCCGCGCCCTTACCTGGAGCGGACTGCAGCAGGCATAGGAGTAGAGAGGCCCACCGGCCAGCCCCCGACATGCCGGCCGTCCCGCGGCCAGGGTGGGACCGGTTGCCACCTCCCGCCTCCCTTCCCACCGACTGCAGGTGACGCGAATGGCAGCCAATGAGAGGCCAAGCCGCGGACCCGCCCCTCCGGGACGGGACTCCACCCGGGCTTCCCCTGGGGCCGCCCCTAAGTCCTCAGCAGTTCGTTCTGCCTCTACTTCGTTTCGTTCTGAGGGATAGGGGTGGGGGTGAATGCGTGTACAGAGTGAGGCGAGTGGAAGAAAACTGTTTTTTTTTTTTTTTTTTTTTTTTTGGCCGCACCCGCGGGATATGGAGGTTCTCAGGCTAGGGGTCGATCGTAGCTGCAGGCCTACACCAGAGCCACAGCAACGCGGGATCTGAGCCGCGTCTGCAACTTACACCACAGCTCACCGCAATGCCAGAAACTTAACCCACTGAGTGAGGCCAGGGATTGAACCCGAGTTCTCGTGGATGCTAGTCGGGTTGGTTAACCGCTGAGCCACGACGGGAACTCCCGAAAACTGTTCATTATTAATAATCATGGCTAGGAATTCCAATAAGGGACTTTTAAGAGGGCAGAGGAGTTCAGGGCCAGTTTATGAACTGAGTCTCAGACACCACTGGCTCTATCCGAGCCTCTTCTAAGTGCCAGGTTCCAAGCCATGCACTTTCCCACATTATCGACATTAATTTCCTGGAGAATCCGGTGGGTCTGTCTTGTTATTCTCTATATCCTTCACGCGGGGCGTGGCAGCCTCCAGAACTTAGTGGGCTTGTTCCAGGTATAACTGGTCCCTCTGATGCCAGTGTGTTACTGGTCACCTGAACAGTAACCGCTTTCAAATAATGCAACCAGCCTCACCTCAGAACCATCTACAGTCATTAAAACAGATATTGCCGGGAGTTCCCGTCGTGGCTCAGCGGTTAACCAACTGGACTAACATCCATGAGGACAAGGGTTCCATCCTTGGCTTGCTCAGTGGGTTAAGGATCTGGTGTTGCCATGAGCCGTGGTGTAGGTCCCAGACAAGGCTCAGATCCCAAGTTGCTGTGGCTGTGGTGTAGACTGGCAGCTACAGTTCCGACTGGACCCCTAGCCTGGGAACCTCTGTATGAGGCAGGTGCGGCCCTAAAAAGACAAAAAAACTTAAAAAAATAAATAAAATAAAAAAGATATTGCCGAGGCGCATGTAGTGACTAAGGGATATTTCTAATATACTCAGTAGCAGAAAAGCAAGTACCGAAACAGTCTGATTAAACCAAAAATGTGTGCCTATCGACCTGGACAGCTTCAGAAGGATGTATGCCAATATGTTAGTGGGGCTTCTTTCTCTGGTGAGGATTTTAAGTTCTCTTCTTTCTGTTTATGTTTAATTTCTAAATTTAAGTACTTGAATTGCTACTTAATTACATTAATCCTGAATTAACTTCTAATTAATATGTACTGCTTTTCCAACACGAAAAGTCACTTTTACTCTAAAAATAATCATCCCTCTCCTTTATTAACATATACTATTTTCTGTCCTTCCACAGCTCTCAAAGGAGGTATTGCTTCCTCTTTTCAGATGAGGAAACTGTCATTCTGAAAACCCAGAGAGCTTGTGCAGGTGCTGGATTCTGGATTCAGTCCCAGGCCTGTCGCACCCCATGGCCTTTGGGTTCGCTGCTTTGTTCACTCTCCTGGTCTCAGTGACAGGCCGGGTGATGGTTGGTCAGGGGCGACCAAGCCCATGAACAAGACACATGGCAGAGAGACTCCTGGGGGTGATCTCTGGTTGGATGCTGGCTCTCAGTTTGGGTCCTAGCAGTTCTTGGGAGAGAATGCACTTTCACAGGACTCGGTTGCCCTGTGTTTGGCTGTGGGTGCAGACATTCAGAAATGTCAGGATGATTTTGGGCTTTGCATCATGCTCTCAGTTCAATCCGTACTTCTGAACAGGGGCTCACAAGAGGCCATGTTTAGACCTCAGACGCAAGGAGGAGGTGTGTCTCAGGTGGAGACACACTTAAGTATCTTTGAATCTCCTCTGACCCTGATGTCATCTGCCAACTGCAGCTCTTTCAGACCCGGAATCTCACTGAACTGGAAGCAGTTTGGCAGGGGGCATGGAAGTGTCTTCCTTTGCCACTGGCTCGACACTCTTGGCTCCTTTGAATCTGGCCCTTGTTCTTTTTGGCAAAACCTGCCACATGTTTTCTCTCTCTTGCTCCCTTTCCTTCCACCCTGTTATTTCAAGTTAGGAAAGTTTGTGTCTAGATGCCTTCTGAAGCCGTATGCAAAGACATTTTGTGCCCACAAAGGTTGGGTAAATTGCATCTCTCAAAATGTTAAAAGATGTTATCACGGACTCAAGTCAGAAAAATCTCAGCCAGTTGTCACAACCCAGCCTCTACACAGGTCTTCAGTGTGTGGCTTTGGTTTCTTTCTGGTGTCTCAAATACTGATGATAAGGCCATTCAGGAATAAAATGGGTATCTCTCTACTGAGATCTCCTTAAAACAGCATTCAATAGCATTAATGTTTATTTAAGTCCTTGTTATGCACAGGCACTATAGTTTACATAGAGTATGTATGTATGTATTTTTTTACATATAGTATTTAACACACACAAGACCCCAATGAGGTGGGTATTAATATCTCTTTTAAGAGATGAAACTCCAAGCGGTTACATTGCTTGCCCAAGGTCACACAGCTGGTTAATGTCAGGGCTGGAATTTGGACTTCAGACTAGCTGGCCTCAAAGCCTGCGGGTTTAAAACTTCTGCTACTCAGCCTCCAGACGGTGAAGGGCAGACAAAATAAAATGTTCTCGTCTAGAATACTTCCCGATTTGCAAAGATCATAGCATTAAACTCTCACCAGTGCTGGTGTTCCAGCTTCCTCTTTGGTGGAAGCAGTGCTTAATGATTGGGTCTTATGGGGCAGGGGAAAAACCAATTTCTGTGGTATAAATACCTCCGCCATGGTCAACTTCAATTTGAGGTCACTGAACACAGAGTTGGGAAGAAGTACGTACTGATTGGCCCTCCTGAGTATGCATGAGCCTGCTTCAGCACAGCATAGCGTGGAGGAACCAAAACGGAGTGTTTCCACATTTAGAACAAATCACATCCTAAGCCCTAAGTGGCATATGGGATATATGGAAGTCTCTGAGGTTCATAATCTCGTACATGAGGGTCAAAGGCTTTTACAACAGGGCCTCCACCTACCTCTTGAAGCTCCCTTCAGCTCTCTGGAGAGTCCTCCTGGTTCCCCTCTCTCCCGCTCTTTGTCTCTCTCTCATTTTTCAAACACCCTGTCCAAAATTCCTTTCCCAGGCTTATCTTCCCCCAAGTCTTCTAGTCTTTTTGCCAGCTCCTATGCTTGCTTCCCGTCTCAGCTCATGAGTCACTTTCTCAGGGAACATTCCTTAACTCCTGACTTTAATTCGTTCCCAATCCCCATATATGTCCCCTTTGGCAGTACTTAATCATCATTCTGTGGAAATCATTTCTTATCTTTTTTTAATGGCCGAACCCATAGCATATGGAAGTTACCTGGCCAGGGATTGCATCTGAGCCACAGCTGCCATCTATGCCACAGCTGTGTTAATGCCGGATCCTTCAACCCACTGCAGTGGGCTGGAGATTGAACCTGCACCTCTGTAGCGACCCAAGCCACTGCAGTTGGATTTTCAACCTGCTGTGCCACAGTAGGAATGCCCTTAGAAATCATTTCTTGCCTTTATTGTCTCTCCTCCTGGATATATCCTCAGGGCCTGGCGCATAGTAGGTGTTCAATGAAGAGTGAGTAACAGACTTGCAAAATGTCTGGGACTCAATCAGCATATTTCCAGATGCCCAAGACCACTCAGCCCCACTCCCAGCTTTTAGCTGGCACATGGTAGGCACTCACTGAAAGTTTACTGAGCTTAACTTGGCATATGACTCATCCTCGAAAGACTTCGATATCTCTCCTGAAAGTATGACTTCACAATCATGTCTCCCTCCATCGATGGGGTTTTACGATCATACCTATTCTGCTGACCTCTAGAATAAAGTGTATAAAAACCACATTACTGGGAGTTCCCACTGTGGCTCAATGGGTTAAGAACCTGACCAGTATCCACGAAGATGTGAGTTCGATTCTTGGCCTTGCTTAGTGGGTTAAGGATCTGGCATTGCTGTGGCTGCAGTGTAGGCCAGTAGCTGCAGCTCTGATTTGACCCTTAGCCTGGGAACTTTCGTTTGCCACAAGTGTGGCCCTAAAAAAGAAAAAGAAAAACCCACATATCTGAATGAGGGGCTGCAGCTTCCCCCTCTCCTTCCTGTGTCAGCAAAGGGTCCAGCAAGGTTAAGGCGTGTGAGGAAAAGGCGGGTGAGGAGGAAATAGTTAAGAGCCAACTGGGGCTTGGGTATTCGGGGAAGAAGGAAGCAAGTTGAGGAGCTGGCTGCTGTGACTGTGAGTTAAAGCAAGAGGTGGAGAAAATGGATTTTAAAACTTTTGGTTCTGTGCTAGGACTGGAATCCTTTTTGGCTCCCTGTCCCCTCCTCCCCAGACTAAAGATTTTAAATGGCTTGAAACTATTGTTGTTTTGACTGTTGTTTTTCTTGCTGTCCTTATTTTAATGCAATGCAAGGGGGAAGTAGGCCCAGTACAAGAACAAAAAAGCCCATTTTTATATGGTAGTATTACTTAAGACTTTATCAGCGGTAGGGACAGAAACCTCAAATTGGCTTAAGCCAGAAAGGAATTCTGCCGTCTCACTAGATTGGGAAACTGAAGAATGGATGGAGTTTAGGAAGGCTCTGGCAGAAAAAGATTCTGATTGGCTTGGCTTGGGCCACATGCCATTTCCTCAGCCAATCAGTGTGGGCAGGGAGGATGAGAGTGTAATTGGCTAGTCTGGGTAGTGTGCCCTCCTCTGGGGTGGGGGGTGAATGGAGGACCCTGATTGACATCCCCTCCAACCACTGGAGTGGAAGAAAGTCTGCTCCCTATAGAATAGATGTGGAGGAGACAAACAGCACATATCCGGATACTGCAGAGGGTTACATATGAGGAGACCTCAGAGATCATCCATACCAACTTCACACTCTGGACGGACAGGCATCCGGATAGTGCTTGGAATCCTACAAGATGAATTCTCAGTACACTTTAGGGCTGCCAGTTCTGTTTCTGAACATTTCCAGTTAGGAACTTCTCCCTTAAATTTATCTACCTTCTTTTACTTTTCCCCAGTCATCTAGCTCTTCCTTTCCAGACCTCTCAAAATAAAACAAAGCCCTTCTCTCCATGTCAGCCTTTCAAATGTTAAGGCCTCTGGATCCTTCTTATCGGTGGTGTCGGGGTGATGGCCAGTTTCCTGGGAGCAAAAGCACCACCCTGGAGATCAGGAGGCCTGAACTCCAACCCCTCATTCTGCCTTTACTGAGAATAGTGGCCACCCTGAGAGCAGGGGCTCACTGTTCCCATTTTACAGATGATTAGACCCAAAATTCATTGTGTTGGGCATTCCTGTTATGGCTCAGCAGTAAAGAAACCAACTAGTATCCATGAGGACACAGGTTCGATCCCTGGCCTTGCTCAGCAGCTTAAGGATCCATATAAGCTACGGTGTAGGTTGCAGACACAGCTTGGATCTGGCTTTGCTGTGGCTGTGCTGCAGGCTGGCAGCTGAAGCTCCAGTTAGACCCCTAGCCTGGGAACTTCCATATGCCACAGGTGGGGCCCTTAAAAGACCAAAAAAAAAAAAAAATGTGGGTAAACAAATGGGAATAATTCGGAGTAGCTGCCCAGTGTCAGATTTAGAGGGAATCAAAAGGAACAGGCTCAGAATCTTATAAATTTTCTAATTACAATAATTCCACATAATTGAACACCTACTATGTGCTAACTGCTTTTGCTACTTTATCTCATCTAATTCTTCCTCTTCTATTTTTTTTTTTTTTTAGGGCCACACCTGCAGCATATGGTAGTTCCCAGGCTAGGGGGTCTAATCAGAGTTGTAACTGCTGGCCTACACCACAGCTACAGCAACACCAGATCTGAGCTGTGTCTGAGAACTACACCATAGCTCACAGTAACACCTGATCCTTAACCCACTGAGGCCCGGAATTGAACCTGTGTCCTGATGGATACTAGTTGGATCCGTTACCTCAGAGCCACAATGGGAAGGCCTATCTTACCTAATTCTTTTTTTTTTTTTTGGTCTTTTTTGTCTTTTCTAGGGCCGCACCCGCTGCATATGGAGGTTCCCAGGCTAGGGGTCGAATTGGAGCTGTAGCCGCCAGCCTACGCCAGAGCCACAGCAAAGCCAGATCTGAGCCTCATGATTCCTAGTCGGATTTGTTAACCACCGCGCCACGACAGGAACTCTATAGCCAGTCTATAAGGTGAGTATCAGTACTGATGCTTTGCCATTGGGAAACTGAGGTTCAGGGAGGTTAAGAAGCTGAGTTTACAGGAATGTCATAGGTACAGCTGCTGGAGGACACATTCTGGTTGTTCCTCAGAAAGTCACATACAGAGTTATGATATGACTCAGCAATGCCACTTTAAGGTATGTACCTAAGAGAACTGAAACCCTGTCCACTCGAAAACTGTACGTGAATGTTTATAACAGCATTATTTGTAGTAGCCCCAAAGTGGAAGCAGTCCAGCTTTCAATCAGCTGAGGAACGGGTAAACAAAACATGATATATCCATATCATGGAATACTATCCAGTAAGAAAAGGAATTAGGTACAGATACATACTCCATGAGTGGAGTTTTGGAACAGTTATGCTAAGTGAAGAAGCTCAACAGGAGAGTTTGCATGTGGTTCCACATGTATATTTCACTGACATGAAATGGCCAGAATAGACAAATCTATAGAGGCATTAAGTACGCTCGTGGTTGCCAGGGGCTGGGGAAGGGAGGAACATGGAGGAATGACTTTGTTCTTGGGTATGGAGTTTCTTTTTCAGGTGGTGAAAAACGTTCTGGAATTAGTGGTGAGGGTTGCAATGGCTTTGTGAGTATATTAAAACTTTGTGCACTTTAAACGGGTGAATTTTGTGTAGGTAAATTATATCTCAAAGAGGCAGACAGGGTTCCTAAGGGTACACAGTGAAGAAAAGTGGAGCTGGGATTTGAACTCAGGAGCATACGAAAGCCTGGAAAGAGCCCATGGTTACCCATCTTGGCTCAACCCTTGATTGTAGGTAAGGCCTTTCCTTCTTCCCTTCTGACTTCAACCTCCCCTGGGTTGAGGGGGTGGGACTCCTCCAGGTGCTAGGTGAGAGGACTCCAGGTGTGGTGCCACCCGATGGGTTGGGCTCTGGGGCAGGGGGCGCAGAGGGGGTGGGATGGAGTGCAGGGGGGCTGCTCTCTTCTGAGAACCCCCTCTCTCTTCCCTTTCCCGTAAGAACGGCTAGGCTTGTTCCAAACCTGCCTTTATCTGCTCCTTCCAGACCTGAGAAGGCCCCCAGGCGCTCGACAGTGGTTCCCAGGTGTGCTGGCCACTGGGCGTGCAGGGACCTGGGCTGTGCCTGCTGAGACTCAGAGGCCCGCCCGTTACTTCTGGGAAAGTGGAGGCGGCCAGGCCAGGCAGGCACCTGCTGCTGGGGTCTGAGCATTTGTGCGTCTGCCGCAGCCTCTGCTCCCACAACTGCTTCCATTCCTGTGGGCCTCCTCCCTGGTCACCTGTCCTTGTGGCCCTACTGTGTGTACATTCTCCTGGGGGACTACTCCTTCCCCCTCTTCCTTAATTCCTCCATCCCTCCTTTCCTTTTATTTTCCCTCTCTCTCTCTCCTGCAGGATGTGGAATTTCCTGGGCTAGGGGTGAAGCTGCAGCTGCCGGGCTATACCACAGCCACAGCCACACTGAATCCCAGCTGCATTTGCAACCTCTGAGCAGTGAGGCTGGGGAATCAAACCCACCTGCATCCTCAAGGAGACTAGTTGTGTTCTTAAGCTGCTGAGCCACAAGCACAACTACCTCTCTTTGTTTTCAATAATGAATTTCACACAATAGATGGATATGTTTTCTTTTTCATATGTAATCCTCTGTCGTTGCTCCTCCCCACCCCATGGCCACACACCCAGAGTAACTGCTCTTATCAGTTTGGGGATGGTTTTTCATGAACCCACAGAAAATATATGTTATGTGCCTCTGTGTGTGGTTTTTACATAAACTGTTTTATACAAACAGTCATTCTCTATTATTTTGCAACCTATTTCTGTTTTTTTTTTTTTAATGGTTTCACCCATGGCATATGGAAGTTCCCAGGGCTGGGTCCTTTAACTTACTGCCCCGGTGGGGAGGGGGGCAGGACAAACCCAGGCCTCCACAGCCACCTCAGCTGCTGCCGTCAGGTTCTTAATCCACTGCCCAAAGCGGGAACTCCTGTTTCTGGCCTCTTTCACTCAACACAATTTCATGGGGAACTTTCCACATCGGTATATAGAGACCATTTTTTTTCTCACTGCTCAAAGTATTTCACTGTTTGGATGTGCCATATTTTATCTAACCATTCTCCAGTTGATAGATATAAAGACTGTTGTTAATTTTTCACTATGGCAAGAGGCCAGGATGGTCACCTTTGTACACCATGTGTGCTTGGGCAGGTGTTCTCTGGGGTAGATAACACACAGATGAAGATCGAAGGGTGTGTGCATTTTAAAATTTAACAGATGGTGCAACTTGCTCGTCACAGCGGCTGAACCAATCCACTTCCTACCGGCAGTATACACGTGCTCATCCCTTCCCCAACATCTTTTCAACCTTTGATCTCATCACACAGTGGTTTTTTTTTTTGTTTTTTGTTTTTTTTTTGTGCTAATAGTTTTTATCTTAATATTGCACTAATTTGCATTTCCACAGGCGTTTTCTGAAAGTTCCGGGCTGCTAATGGGGCGGGGGAGAATTCAAGAACTGGGGTTAGGCAGCCTGAATACTAGCCCGCTCTGTCGCCATCCAGACTCTGTGTGACCTTGGGCATAACCAGTAACCTCTCTGGTCCAGGGCATGATCATATACCCGACCTCTGATCTCTCTGCAAACCTGAATTTCTCTGCCTGCCTGAGAATCTTGGTCATCAGGTTTCTTTTGGGTTTCCTATCTCTTTGTCTCTGGTTTCTAATGCTTCTTGGTACTTAGGGAGCCCCTTTCTTCCCCTCCCCTCCCTGCCAGGACTCAGAAATGCACAGACAGACATGGTGTCTAGAAGCTCCCCTTGCAATGCGCCCATGTTCCCACCAGTGGACTGGTGGGAAACTTACCCACTGAACGCTGATCAGCCTACAACAGGCATCAGGGGCAGGACTCGAGATAGAAAGGGCTTTATTAATGTTTCCTTTTTAAAATTTACTTTAGAAAATTTAAATGTGCTCAGAGTAAAAATTTATAAGGAAAAAGTAAAGAACGTAACCTTCTTCCCCAAAGAGACACATTGATGCCATTTGTACGTCTGTCTTTGATTGATGCGTACACAGATTGTATTTTTATAC
The DNA here is from genome assembly GCF_016906955.1 of Phacochoerus africanus. Taxonomy (NCBI): domain Eukaryota; kingdom Metazoa; phylum Chordata; class Mammalia; order Artiodactyla; family Suidae; genus Phacochoerus; species Phacochoerus africanus. Next base: position 81,495,428 of record NC_062551.1, read on the forward strand.
ACATTTCGGCACGAATTTTTTACTTAGCATGATGTGATGAGTGTGTAATTTCAACTTTTTTTTTGAAATCCTTTTTTTTTTAAATAACTAGTTTCAGAAAAGTTGTACCAATTTGGGTTCCCATGAGGAGGTGTGGGACAGATACGCTTTGAAAGGAGCAGCATGGCCTTCACCCACCTGAACACTCTGTCTGGTTTCTAAGGAATGGAAGACTCTACCTGGGAGAGAGCTTCTCTGAGAGGGTGCTCAGAGGAACCCAGGTACGACTCCATCCTTCAAGCTCACGCTGTCCTCCAAAAGCTTTCTTGGAAAATCAGCTGCATTTCACAAGAGTGAGCACCAGGGGGCACCACACACCAAAGGAAAGTGACCTTGATTGCGCGAGGTTGTATTGGACCAAGAGCTTTCTGGGGACGCTCCAAGGCAGAAGGAAGGCCACCTCTCCCGACTCCCTTGACATCCTCCTTACTGGACCTCCTGCAGCCTCTGGAAAGGGTTACTCTCAGCTGTGCCCATAGGAAGCCCTGGGAGTTGGAGTGGCATGTTGGTGAGCCCCAAGGCGGTGTACAGGATCCTGCTAAGAGCCTTGGCCTGTAGCTTCTCCGTTGTATGTCTTTGGGCCAATGACACTACTGTTCTGAGCCTCGGTTTTTCTCATCTGTCAAATGAGAGTGAGAAGAGTTCCTGTGGTGGCTCAGGAGGTTTTTTTTAAATTTTATTTGAGGAGGTGAGACTTGAACTAGGTCAGGAAAGATGGGCAGACATCAGAATCCCCCCAAAATGCCTTTCCTTAAAAGCTTTCAGGGAGTTCCCATTGTGGATCAGAGGTAATGAAGCCGACTAGTATCCATGAGGATGCAGGTTTGATCCTTAGCCTCGCTCAGTGGGTTAAGGATTCGGTGTTGCTGCAAGCTGTGGTGTAGGTCGCAGATGAGGCTTGGATCCAGCATGGTTGTGGCTGTGGTGTAGGGTGGCAGCTGCAACTCTGATTAGACCCATAGCCCAGGACCTTCCATATGCTGCAGGAGCGGTCCTTAAAAAAAAAAAAAATTGAGAGTGACAATTCCCTGCCCTTTTTCACTGTGTGTGTGTATAGCTTAGGAAAAGGTACTTTGTAATAACTAACAAGAACCCACTGTATAGCACAGGGGACTAAATATTTTGTGATAACCTATAAGGGAAAAAGAATCTGAAAAAATATATATGTTTAACTGAATATATATCTATTTTTAACCGAATCACTTTTCTGTACATCTGAAACTCATACAACCTTGTAAATCAACTATAATTCAATTAAAAATTAATTTTAAGTACCCTCTGTGGTGCAGTATGTTAAGAATCCAAAGGTAGTGCCTTGGGTTGCTGTGAATGTGTGGCTTTGAGCCTCAGCCCGGTGCAGTGTGTTAAAGGATCTAGCATTGCCACAGCTATGGCTCAGATTCAATCCCTGGCCTAGGAACTTTCATATGCCATTAAAAAAAATCAAAGAAAAAAGCCTCCTTGATTAAGTCAAGCTCTCCCAGGGGAAAAATATAACTGGAAAACCAAGAAGGCCTACAGATTCTGTCTGTGGTGCAGACTAGAGTGTAGATGGTAAGGGTGCAGGTAGCAGGACTGCTGAGCTGGCTGCTGCACTGGTCCAGGGAAGATGTGCTGCTGGGAGCTGAGGAGGTGATGAGCAGCAGCTGGCTTCTATACATACTTCAGAGGTAGAAGCAATGAGTTTGCTGAGAGATTGGATATGGGATGTGAGAAGAAGAGGGGTCAAGGGTGATCCCAAATCTTTTGGGTTGAGTGAACAGAGACCAGTGGTCCCTAATCCTTAGATGGGGAAGGTGGTGAGAGGATGGCTTTGGAGGTGCACGTCAAGAGTTCGTATTTGGACATGATACATTTGAGATGCCGGTCACTGAGTGAATGAGGGAAGACAGAGGTCAGAAGCTTGAGGCTGAATCCCTTTCTTGGGGTGCTGGAAACAATCACACCACACAGTAGGGTAGACTAGGTCAGAGGTGAAAACATACCTGCCATCCACTCTGCCAGGTCCCTTCCAGCACCCCGGCAGCCATCATTAACTCATCATCACACTCTCCATCCTTCTCAGTGCCGAATTTTACTAACCAAGCGGAAAGCGCTCCATCATCTTTGGACTTGATGGGAGGCCCAGGAATGTAATTAAAACCATGGGGTTTTGAGTCAGAGAAGCCTGGTCTGGTAAGACACTCTTGCTACAAGTTAACCTGAGACCTCAGGGGGGGAAAAAATATATATATATATATATCCTTTCTGCCTCGATTTCCACATTTGAAAAATGAAGGGTTAATTTTTTTGAACGATGGGGTTGATAGTAATTTCTATCTCATCGATTTGCTGTGAAATTTAAATGAGATAATATAAGAGGCACACTTAGCACAGTGCCTGGGATACAGTCAGCTCTTAATCCACAAAGACAGCAACAGCAGGAATAGTTGTTGAAGGGCATTATTCCAACTCGAATGTTCTAGAACACCCCCCCTCCTCTCTGACCTCCAGGATAGAGATGTGCAATGCTGGGGTTTTCCAGCAGGAGATGCTGTTGACATTTACATCTCTGTTGCCCACGGAGATTCAGGAAGTGGGGAGGAATTTTCTCTGGAGGATAGTCCCCCCATTGCCTGTCCTGGTAGCCACTTAGACCCTTTTTTCCTGGTGCAATAAACCGAGCTCTTGGCTCCTCCCCAACGACAGTGTCTTCACCAGGTCTGGTCCTGTGTTCTCATGTATGTTTCCCAGGCTCCTCCTGCTTCTGGACTCAAGCCACGCGTATCTCAGGCCCCAGCCTGCTTCTCCCACTGTCCAGCCTCCCAGCTTTAGCTAATTTCCCCAAGGTGACTGGTCATGTGCCGGTGGCCTTCCCTTTACGTGTTGTGTCCCTCTGGAATGCGTCTCGCATCTTCTCTCTTCCCCTCAGCTCCTTAGGAGCCCTTTCCCCAATTCCTCCTCTTCTGATCAGGAAAGAGATGGAGGTAGGATCTACCCACCCCACTGTGCAGACAGGCAGGAGCCAGGCACATGGTCCATGAACCGCCCAGTCTCGGGTCACGGGTGAGCGCAAGGAGAAACCAGAACCCGGGTCTCCCCAGCCTCAGGCCTGAGTGAGTCACTCGCCACTCAGGCCGCATTCATCTTCAGGCTCTCATGCACTGTGCTTGATTTGCCAAGCCCGGTGCCCGGCACTGGACCAGACGGAGATGGAGGAAGACCCTGTCCCAGCTCTGGGGGCAGGTGGGGTGCACAGCGCTCCAGTGGGCAATGAGAGTGCAGAGCAAATGTGCTCTAATGGAAGGATGGGCCACCAGGGTGCTGGTCAGGGGGTAATTTCTGGATGCCTGTGGTAACCCTCCAAACCACAGCCTCACTGAAGTGTGCGTCTATTTTATTTTATTTTTATTTACTTACTTACTTACCTATTTATTTATTTATTTATTTTGCTTTTTTATGGCCGCACCTGCAGCACATGGAAGTTCCCAGGCTAGGGGTCAAATTGGAGCTACAGCTGCCGGCCTCAACCGCAGCCACTACAACTTGGGAGCTGAGCTGCGTCTGTGACCTACACCACAGCCCACGGCAATGCCAAGGTCCTTAACCCACTGATCGAGGCCTCATGGATGCTAGTCGGGTTTGTAACCTGCTGAGCCGCAATAGGACCTCCTATTTTAAAAGGTCCACACTCAGCAGCCGAAATGGACTCCTCCTCGCTCTCCATATCCCTTTCCTGGCCAAACATCACCTCTTCCCTGCTGCCCTCAGCACCCCCAGCATCCCCAACACACACACACACACACACACACACAGCTGCTTAGAGTAAGATGACCTCATGGGAAGGCCCTGGAAGAGGGCCAGCCCACTGGGAGGCGGCTTCTGAACCTCCTCCTTTGTCCCTCACCCCTCCTGCTTCACTGCCCAGCACCCCCATCCATGGGTCCCCTCCAGGGTGTGGCATCCAAGGCCTGGAGAGCACCTGTCCCCACCCTTTTCCCTCTCCCCTGGCAACCCCCGTTCGTCCACAGGAGATGCCAGGACTTATGACCTGATGAACTACAGCGTGCCTCTGCCGCCCGCCCACCCGTCCTCCCTCCCGTACAGGAAATCTGCAGTCTCTGGCATGTGCTTATTACACAGAATGCCACCAGGAGGTCATCATCTGTCTTGATGAACAAATGAAAAAAGGAAACCAAAAAGTGGGCAGTTTCTTGGAGTTCTGGTGCCCCAGACCATAATGACACAGCTGGTGGCTTTTGGTGGTAGGCAGCATGGGGTCAGCCCACGTGCTGGGTGGGGACGCCACGTCAATCAGTTGGGGTGCATAGCAGTTCTTATATAGAGTAATAAAAATAATCTCTTTATTTCTTCACAAAAAGAGATACACACTAGTTAGAAAAATTAGGAAGTAGACCTTTTAGATGCAACAGACAAAAAGCCGAGGCATGTGGGTCACCCACCATGTAGAAACCAGCCACCCCTGGGCCCTGCACACAGGCCACACGCCTTTCTTTTTTCCTTCTCTCCTTTACACAATGAACTCTTACCGTATATATTATTTTAGAACCTGCCTTTTTCAAATATCAAGCACGCTTATGGAGACTGACTTGGGGTTGGGCACCGTGGAAGCGCTTCGCACGCAGAGTTCCAAGGTTGATTATTCACTGTCCCCATTTTACAGATGAGGAAGCCAGAGTCAAGGGCTCTTTTGACCCGAAGAGGCAGTTAAGAGACAGGCAGAGGCCTGGCCTGGGAGGCGGGAGGCCAGGTTCAGCTCATCTTTTCCCTGGTTCACGTGAGAAAGGGGGAGTGGGCCCCCAAGGACCTTCCTCCATTTACAGAGGCCACGCTTCCTCCTTGTTCTGAGGCCGACGACAATCCCTCATATTCACTGCGCCACATGCCAGGTCATTCTAAGCCCTGCATTTAATCCGCTCAACAGTCCTAACAAGGTCCGGGTTATTTCTCTCCCGCTGACAGGCGAGGAGAGCCAGAGGAACTTTCCCGATGTCATCCCGAGTCAGCTGTGGAGTCGAGATACAAACCCAGATCCCTTCGGTCCCAGAGCCTGTGTTCTCAACTATTCCCAGTAGCTTTCCAGTGTCTCCTTACCCACTGCAAGACATAGAATTTACATCGTGACTCAGTAAACATGTATATCGATATTTAACTGGAATACAAATTTCAGGAGCTAAAAGTCTGCCTGTCCTACGTGAGATGCTCCCAATATTGTTTCTTCTAGTCCATTAGGTGCAAACTCCTGGCTGCAGCCACTACATTGCATTCAAGGCTCATAATGGGTCATGATCTGTAGTTTGAAAATCATGGCTTATAGACCGTTCCTTCTCTGCCCCAGGGAAGGACTTTTTAATGGGTTCAGGATCTTTTCTCGTTTGATCCTAGGAAGAAGCCAGCACATATGCTGTGACCCCATTTCAGAGGGGAAGGAACTGAGGACCAGAGAAGTGTAAGGCGGGTCCTGCTGGGGTGGGGTGGGGGTGAGGGCATGCGGAGAGCACTGGGCTTCTGATCTAGAGACAGTTGGAGGGCAGGCTCGGGCTGGTCAATACAGCCCCTTTTTTGAGCACCTACTCTTTGCAGGGTGTCCTGAACCTCACAGCACAAGGTTTAAGTGAGTTAATCTCAGCAGCTAAGGCAGCCGGGGTAGGGGGTGGGTTAGGAACCCCTTGTTACAGAAGAGGCAACTGAGGCTCAGAGAGGTTGAGTGACTTGGCCAAGGCCACACAGTCTGTAAGAAGCCAGGTCTGGTTTAGGTTCCCACTGTATTCCTGGAATAGAGCTCAGGGACTAAAAACTAAATGATTCTCTAAGAACATGTCTCTCTGGCTGCCCCCGAGCCTCTGCCTCTGCCCGAGCTATGTGATTCCCCCATCAGCCCACTTTCTGGGAAGCATGACCCCAGGCAGAGCCAGCTCAGGGTAGTTCAGGGCTTCCTGGGGTTCTGCCTGGGCGAGGGTCCCTGGGGTGAGTACTCCCTGCTGAGTTTCGGGTGCCAGGTCCCTGCACGCTCGCTGGCCCTGCCCTGTCAGCTGAGAGCGAGGGAGGGATCCAGACCGCTCCCCTGGGCTTGGGGTGGAGGAGCCCTGCCGGCGCCTATGCTCACTGGGCCTCTCCCACTCCTGCCGCTCCCGGCTCGCCTCTCACTCCCAGGCCTGGCTCTGGGGCCTCTGGTGGGGCCCAAGCCCTCTGGTCCTACCTCCAGCCTGGGTCCCGCTCCCAGGGCTCCCTCCCTCAATCCTGCACTTGCCCTTGGAAGAGAGCTTGGGGCGAAGGGTTGAGCCTAAGGCTGAGGTCATACTTCCCTTGGTGGAGGGAACAGACTCGGAGGAGCCTCGCACTCTCTGTTCCTCTCGGGCTGTGCATTGTCCCTGCCCCAGAGGAGGGGAGGGTGCCCCAGGAGTCCTAAAGCTGCCCTCTCTTCCTGGAGCAGGAAAGGGTCTGACTACATCCCCCCCTCCGCCCCCCAAGCAGGAAGCCCAGAGCTGACTCAGGAGATGGTTCTAGACCTGGGAGGAGAGGAGGAGAAGGAAGGAGGGCTGGAAGCCAGGGTGGAGTGCCAACAATGGGCTTTGACAGGGTTCTGCACGGTGTGGAAGGTGCCAAGCATTCAAGGAGAGTGCCATTTTCACCTCCACCCTCCTCCCTGCCCATCTGGGCCCCACCCCTCCTAAAGAGCTGACTCAACACTCCCTTCCTCCAGGAAGCCTTCCTGGGTTGGCCCTGCCTCACACTACCTGGCATCGCTTTGCATCCTCTGTGAGGGAAGGAAGTGAGACTGGGACCCAGAGTGGTTGTAAACTCATACTCCAACCGGGAGCTTATATGTCTCAAGAGGCTTGGCCCACCCTCCATCTCAAGCACAAATGTTGGGTCCCTCTTTGAAAATGGCCCTCAGAACCAGTGAGTAGATGAAACACGCATGCACGCATGCACACACCTACAGACACATGCATGCACACACACAAACACATCTATCGTGTTATCATTCCTTGATTGTTCTATCTGATTTTTTGGCCAGGAACAGCAAACCTTTCCAAAGCAAACTCTACAGGATGCCCATCAATGTTGTTACCCACCCACCAGACTCCCCCAGCAGAACTAGGGAGTCCTATGGTCAGATGGATTTGGTGCTTTGGTTTTTACCTTTTTTTTTTTTTTGCTGCACCTGCAACAGGGATGGAACTCATGCTGCAGTTGCAGCCTGTGCCATATCTGAGGCAACCCCAGATCCTTAACCTGCTGAACCACAAGGGAACTTCCAGATTTGGAACTTTGAGATTTAGGGGTTAAACAATGCGAATCCTAGCAATGAGATCCTGCTGTGCAGCTCTGGGAACTCTGTCTAGTCACTTGCGATGGAGCCTGATAATGTGAGAAGAAAGAATGTATACGTGTATGTGTAACTGGGTCACCATGCTGTACAGTAGGAAAAAAATGTATTGGGGAAATAAGAATAGATTACAATTAAAAAATAAACAACCCCCCCCCAACAATGCTAATCCAATTTCTGTACTGCAGGCCTTCTCAGATCCTTTAATAAGTGGTGCACTTTGTGAATTTCCAAGTATCTACAGTTTTCTAAATTTACTTGACCTCAGAATTTCTTTTAGAGTGGAGCATCTCCTGGGCCTAGAGTGCTAGTAAGCACCCTTTGGGAAAGGCTGCAATATAGTATGTTCTAGAAAGGGCAGACCCAGCTGAGTGACAGCTTTTATCAACAACACTACATACTTCCATGAACTGAGGGCTTACTCTATGCTAAGACTTTATCTGATAGGTCTCAGCAAATTGTCAAAACAACTGGTGAGATGAGTATTATTCTGGAAGGAGGGGTATCTAGGTCGTTTGGTGGGTTAATTCATGACGATCTCCCAAGCCATGGATTCTGCATTATCTGCAGTGATATTCAAAATATTTACCAACCCACATGGCACTGGCCAATATATTGGAGATTCCAACATATATATTGAGGCCCCCGGGTAGACTGGCATGAGTCCTTTACTCATAGGATTGTGGGCAGACCTGGAAGATTCGAGGGTAGGAGCTAGGATCTCTGCAGTGTTGAGGGTGGTGGGAGCCCCTTGGGGGGCTTGGGACAGCAGCTGTTTACCAATGAGTTTGGAAGTGTTTCACTATTTTGACAACTTTGTGGACTCGCCCACACTGAGTGTAGGCCCAGTCTGATCCACAACAAACATCCTTCCTGCCCACTCAGAAAAAGGAGAACATTGGTCACTGCCCAACCGTATTTTGGTGTCCTTGGCACATTGAGAAGAGAAGCAGCACCTGCCCATCTCAGCTGGCTTGAGGTGTGATTCCGCTTCAGAGGCAGAGGTGTGGATGGACAGGGTGCGCAGGGAAGTGCACGATGTGCAACACATGTAACTGAGCCCCAGCTGGGCCTGCAGGCCTCCCTGGATAAGTCACTTTTCTTGGAAGTTTCTGGAAGATTAGCCTCAGTGTTCCCATCTGTCTGATGAGGAGGCTGGAGACGAGATTGCCAGGGTCCCTCAGCCTGCTTTTGGGTTCTGCCCTCATTGTCAGGCTCTGCCCAGATCCTTCCTCTGCCCCTCAACCAACACCCTCTCTCTTAACCGGACTCTGGCCTGTGTCCGCCATGACCCTTCTCCCTTCTCTCCGCAAAGCCCTCTCCACGTCCCTTCTCCTGAGCAAATGACACCCAAGCTGCAAGGTCCGACTAAATTGCTTTCTCCATGGAGTCTAAAGCCCCTCTGGTTACATCAGCCCTTATGCATCTGGTCCCCATATGTGGAGCCAGAGTCTCTGAGCTTTCTCCAGGTTTCTGGAAGATTAGCTACAGCTATAGCACGGCCTATGTGCCAGGCACCAGAGTAAACCTTGTTTGGATGTTCACGCCTTTAATCCTCACAACAGCAGTTCCCATTGTGGCGCAGTGGAAGTGACTCTGACTGGGAACCATGGGGTTGCGGGTTCAAGCCCTGGCCTGGCTCAATGGGTTAAGGATCCAGCATTGCTGTGAGCTGTGATGTAGGTTGGGGATGTGGCTCGGATTCTGTGTTGCTGTGGTTGTGGTGTAGGCTGGCAGCTGTAGCTCTGATTAGACCCCTAGCCTGGAACTTCCACATGCCTCGGGTGCAGCCCTAAAAAGACAAAACAAAACAAAACAAAAAACAAAAACAAACAAACAACCTCACAACAACACCTCTGCTCTTATTCCCAATTCACAGATGGGGAAAGTGAGTCCAGAGTGGTTAAGTAACCTGCCCACAGACAAGCAGACAGGGTGTGTTGCAGCTTGGATACATACCTAGGTAGTGTGGCTGTCAGCCTGTGCCGACTAATGTGGGGCCTCCAGCCGTAGGTAGCTATCGAGGCCTGGAAATCTGTTGGGTCTGAACTGAGACGCGCTGTAAGCATCAATGCACAGCAGGTTTTGAAGGCACAGGATGATGTAAAGGAAGTAAAAGATCTTGATAACATGTTTTTTTGCCTTGATTACGTGGTGAAATGATATTTTAGATGTAGTAGTTTAAAATAGATTATTAAAATTAATTTCACTCTTTCTTGTTACCTCTTGACTAACAGAAAATTTTAAATTATGTGGCTTATATTTCTATCGGACAGGATGGTTCTAAAGTCTGTGTTCAGGAGTTCCTGAACTTCGGTGGCATGTGGAAGTTTCCAGGCTGGGGGTCCAATCGGAGCTACAGCTGCAGGCCTACATCACAGCCACAGCAACACAAGATCCGAGCTGCGTCTGCGACCTACACCATAGCTCATGGCAACACCAGATCCTTAACCCATGGAGTGAGGCCAGGAATCGAACCTGCGACCTCATGGTTCCTAGTTGGATTCGTTTTCTCTGCACCACGACAGGAACTCCAAAGCAGAGCTACTTGACTATTTTGCCTCAGATTGCCAGTTGGCCCCTCAGAAACTACCCTCCAGAACATGGTACATGCAAGTCCCTGCCCCCATCTTAGCTTCATCGGCTGGGGCAAGGATATGTGTGTACTGGCCTCTCAAGGTCTTTCCACATCCACCCTGCTCCCCTCTAGTTTTTCTCCTCACAATGGCCAGAGCTGCCTTTTCAAAATACAAATCTGGGAGTTCCCACTGTGGTGCAGTGGGGTGGGCAGCATCTCTGTAGCGCCAGGACAAAGGTTCAGTCCTGGGCCCAGGAACACCATATGCTGCAGGGCAGCCGAAAAAGAGAGAGAGAGAGAGAAAATACAAATCTGACCTTGTCATTAACCATCACCTGCCCCCCCAAAGCCTGTTTGAGGTCACATTGCCCTCAGGTTAAAGACAGAATCCTGGGAATTCCCATCGTGCCTTAGTGGAAACGAATCTGACTAGCATCCATGAGGACGCAAGTTCAATCCCTGGCTTGCTCAGTGGGCTAAGGATCAGACATTGCTGTGAGCTGTGGTGTAGGTCGAAGACCCAGCTCGGATCCTGCGTTGCTGTGGCTGTGGTATAGGTTGGCAGCTACAGCTCCCATTCGACCCCTAGCCTGGGAACCTCCATATGCTGTGGGTGTGGCCCTAAAAAGACAAAACCAAAAAAGAAAAAAAAAAAAAAAAAGACAGAATCCTTCCCCAGCCATACAAGGCCCTGCGGGATCTGCCCCCTACTCACCTCACCAGCTCTTTGTGAGGCACGGTCCCCTCAATCTCTGCAGCCACACGGCTTCTCTTTGAGTGCCCTGAATCCTGTGTCTTTCCCACCCCAGGGCCTTTGCACAGGCTGTATCCTCTGCCTGGAACAGCCTTTCCAGCCCTCATTCCACCCCTTCACCTCTTTTACTCCTGCTCATCTTTCATCTCTCAGCCCAAATGGTGCTTCCTCATGGAAGCCCTCCTTGATGCACCCCCAGACCGGGGACATTCCACCCCCGACTTAGCACACCCCTTGCTACTGGGGAGCACACATCTGTCTATGTGATTATCCTCCTTGAAGGCCAGAGCCGCTCCCCAAACCCCAGCACAATGTCTGGCTCCGAGTCATTCAGTAAAGGCTTGTTGGATTTTTTGTTGTTGTGCATAAACCCTAACCTGTACGATGTGTTCTTGTCTGACACTCCCCGTGACCTTGCAAAGTCAGCAGGGTTTGGAGTATTGTAACCATTTGACGGAGGAGGAAACTGAGGCTTTGAAGAGCAAGCTGCTTTGGCTAAGATTCCTTAGTAGGTAAAGGGCTCGGGAGCAGGACTCGAACCCAGGTTTCCTACTGACACGCCTCACTCTTCGACTCTTCTGGGACTTCCAACCCTTCCTTTACTATCTGCAGAAAATTACCTCTTTATTATTATTTTTTTCCTTTTGCACCTGCGGCTAATCTTTCATCTGGCCTTCTTTGGTTCGGAGCCATAAGAGAGTCAGAGCCCATGTAAGAGGTGAAGGGGCCTTGTGGGTGAGGCTCGGTGCCTCATTTTACTGACAGCAGAAGCAGGGTACAGACGGTACCTGCGACAGGTTTGCAGGGACCCCTGCAGCGCTTCTTCCTTCACCCAGTGAACAAACACACTGAGCCCATGCTGGGCATCCATGCTGAGGACACAGCAGGGAGTAGGAGAGGCTCTGTCATTGATCTCAGGTTACTGACACTCGGCAGGGGAAAGACAAGAAGGAAACCTGATAACTTCAGAATATGATGTTTTATAAAAAAATTTTTTACAGAAAAAAAAAAAGGGTAGGGGACAGGGAGTGATTGTCCACAGGGGTTGCTGAGGGTCTCACTGAGGCGATGAGTCATAAATGATGGGAAGGCGGGAGCCACGGGAAGTTCTAGGGGGAGAGCATTCCAGGGAGAGGAGACAATGCAGACAGCTGTCGTACAGGCTCAGCGCCCTGTGAAGCAGGGTGACGGGAAGGAGAGGTGAGCAGGGACCAGGTCAGAACAGGATCTTGAGGTCATGGTGACAAGAGTGACTTTTATTCCTAGTGCGATGGGAAGCCAGTGGGAAGTTCTGAGCAGCCGAGTCAGATAATCTGATTTAGAGTCTTAAAATACCACTCTGGCCACCACGTGCCAATGGACTGTGGAGGGGCAAGGGCAGATAGGACAGCACATCAGAAACTACTGACAGTACAGACTGGGGTGGTGGGGATGGCCAGAAGTAGTCAGACCACCTCCTCTAGGAAGCCATCCTTGCTTACCCTCTCCCTAATCTGAGTGGGGGCCTCCTCCAGCTCTCTCGCACCCTGATCATCTTTTCCTGGGCTGCAGAGCCTGGAGAATGAGCAAGGACGGGGTGGTGATCAGAGTTTGGTTCAGGGATGTGTAAAGTTTGAGATGTTAAGGGGACATCCCAGGGGCCCAGCAGAGGGGGGCAGGTGGATCTGAATTCAGCCTGGGGCGGGGGCCTGAGGAGGAATACACTTGGGAATCATCAGCTTCGCGACGGGACCAGGGAGGTCACCTGCCTCTTGGCCCAGTGCTCTTTCCCCCGTTTCTCTCGCTGTCTGGCCCTTTCTTGCTCTCTCAGGTCTCTGGCAGAGCCTCCTAGAAACAGGTGGGCGAGGGGGGCCTCCGGGGCGATGCAGAGCCCTGCCCTCCGTTTTCCCCACCTTCCCTGGCCCCGTTCCTTTGGCAAACAGCCCTGGGCCTCCTAGGCTGCTGTATTTCAGAAAAGCGTTCCAGTTTGGCAAAGCAAATAGAGCCGAGGAGAAAGGCAAGACCTTGCAAAATAGCACCAGGCCCCCAAAGGAGAGTTTTCTTGGTCTTTTCTTTCACGTTCTCCACTGGCCTCAAGCCAAGAATGTGTCCTGTTTTTTCTTCTTTGGTCCCTTCCCACCGCCCACCCCATCCCTTGGTGTCTGCAGTTCCCAGAGTGTTAATCTCTCATCGCAAGGGTGGGAATTCTCAGAGATGGCTCGGAGGTACACAGCTGGCCTGGGCCCTCCTCTTCCCTCCCACAAAGCCCTGGGCTGCCAGCAGAATGGTGGGAAGGAGTGTGGGCTCTGGAGCGGGACTGCCTGGATTTCAGTCTTACATAGCAGCTGTGTGACCTTCAGCAAGGTACTTTCCTCTCTGTGCCTCAGACCTCTAATCCATAAGATGGGGATAACTGTACTACGTGGGTAGGTTGGTCGTGAGGCATGAGTTAATATATGTAAACGGTGATGATTATGATGTCTCTGCGCTATGTCAAGATAAAGAACACAAGCCCCAGGAGTTCCCCTTGGGCTCAGCAGAAACTGAGCATCCATGAGGATGTAGGTTCGATCCCTGGCCTCACTCAGTGGGTTAAGGATCTGCTGTTGCCATGAGCTGTGGTGTAACTCGCAGATGTGGCTCAGATATGGTATCGTGGTGGCTGTGGTGTGGGCCAGCATCTACAACTCAGATTCAACCCCTAGCCTGGGAACTTCCATATGCTGTGGGTGCAGTCCTAAAAAGACAGACAAAAAAAAAAAAAAAAGAACACAAGTCCCAGAGGGACACAGCTCCATGACTTATCGCTTAACCCGAGTGCCTCAGGTCTTATCTAGAACAAAAACACCCTCATAGGGTGCGGGGGGCTTGTACAAGTGATGCAGGTTGGAGCTCTTACCAATGCCTGACACGGAGCCCTGAGTGCCCTGTGGATGTTGACTTGATGGAGAAATCAGTGCACTTCCTTACCTGGGCTTCCTAAATGTGGCTCAGGCCTTTGACCTTTTTAGCCCAGGCTGAGAATCACTCACTGGCAGGCTCTTCTGCCCAGACTCATCCTCATGATGCCTGAAATTCCACCATTACTGCTTCATTTCTTTGGCTTAACACTTTGCCATCATTAAAATACAGATAGCCCAGAAAAGGGTCACCAGTTCAGTTTTCAGTCATTTATTCCTTAGTGTGAGGATATTTATTAGCCCTTTTCCTGAGAGGGATACGGGAAGAAAAAGCATGCTCTCCCATCATGCCCCTCCCCTGGGCTTGGCCCTCAGGCCCTCCTGTTGTCCCTAAAGGGAGTTCCTGGACTTCACCCGCAAGCTCTGTCAGGATCTGTTCCCCATCCACCGCTCACTCTGCATGTCCCACACGACCCCTTGGCCAACCTGGATGGCTTCTCATCCACAACTTGGGCCTTCAGGCCCCTGTGTCTTTGCTCATTCGAGTCCTATCCCTCAAATCCCAGCCCCATCTTCCCATTCCCACCCCTCACATTGTTCTTTGCTCCTCTTAAATGGTCTCTGTGACGGTTTCTGAGCCTCAGCACTGCCGACACTTGGGACAGGATAATTCTTGGTTGGGGAGACGATCCTACGATGTGCAGGATATGTCCTGTGACGTGCAGCCCCCTGGATCCTACCCACTAGCAGACCATTGCCACTCTTCCGGTGTGACAGCCCATCACGTCTCCAGACATTGCCCAGTGTCCCCTGGGCCAGGTGGGCTGAGACCCACTGGTGTATAACATACAGCAAGGGGCTTGGCGTTGGCTAGACCTTGTGTTCACGCCCTGCTTTGCTCCTGCTATGAGGGGGACTGGGCAGGACCTACCCCAGCCTTGGTTTGCTTGGCTGCAAAGTGGCCCCGGAAAGCCTGTCTCACAAACATTTCTCTTTTGGCTACACTAATGCCATACAGAAGTCCCCAGGCCAGGGATCCAACCCACACCACAGCAGCAACCCCAGCCACAGCAGCGACCATGCCTGGATCCTTTAACCACTAGGCCACCAGGGAACTCCAGATAACATTTAAAAACCATTGTTGTTGCAAGGTTCCTGTGATAGATGCTTGAAAAACCGCAGCTAAAATTCATGTGACAACAATGCCATCTGCTCAGACTAAATTTGTCCTCCCTGTTTCCTCATTTCAGGAAGTGCCACCCTTCTCCCTCTGCCCAGCAGAGCCAGGCCCCAAACTCTGGAGTCTTTCCTGATTTCTACAGCCCACATCCCTCCGCCAGCAAATGCTTCTGGCCCCTCCAAACCCAGCCCCGAGCCAGCCCTTCTCCAGACTTCCACCCCTCTCACCCCAACTCTCCAGGTGTGCATCACAGCAGCTCCCACCGGGCTCCTGATTTCACGCCATCGAATCCACTGTCCACATGGCAGGGGTTCTTCCTACAACAAACCCTCGCTGCCTTGGCCCAGCTTCTCTCTGCCTCGCCCAGCCGGCACCATCCTCACTGGCCCGTTCCTGTTCCTCAGACAGAATTGTGACCACTGCTGTCTCCCCACGGCCTTGGTCACCCTGCCTGGGATGGGGGCCTCGGCACTCACCTGGCTGGTACCTTCCCGCCAATCCCACCCCCTCCCCTCCAAGGCCCTCTGGAGGCCTTGCCTGACTCCCCACCCATAGCACCTTCCCCCACCCCAGTTACACCTGGGCCCTTTATCCCACTTGCTGGTCTTCCCAGCCTTTATCATGATCGGAAACTATGCTCTTTATTTATTTTCAGCCTCGCCTATTAATAGGCTTCCCCAACCAGAATGGCTAGCTGCTTACAAGAGGGGCCCTGTCACATCCACAGCTGCATCCTCAGGGCCCAATTCAGTACCTGTCACACAGCGGGCATCCAGTAAGCACTGGGCGAAGATGGGGATCCAGCTGTAAAGAGCTGCCATCCTGAAAATGCAGCTTAGATGTCACGTGCCCCCATCCTGCCCCCCAATTTCCCTCCTCCGAGCCCCTGAGGGAGCTGTGTCTCTCTCCCTTAGCTGAGGGACGTGGCCCTTTGACTTCTTTATGGAACACGGCCCATTTCCCCAGACCCCCACGGTGAGCTGCTGGAGGGCAGGGCCTAGGACACACTCCTTCCTCCCCATCCCCACTTTCCCTCCTATCTTTCCTTCCTTCCTTCCTTTTTTTTTTTCTTTCTTTCTTTCCTTCTCTCTCTCTCTCTTTCTTTCTTTCCTTCTCTCTCTCTCTATCTCTCCTTCCTTCTTTCCTTTTTTTTTCCTTTCTTTCCATTTTTAGGGTCGCACATGGAAGTTCCCAGGCTAAGGGTTGAATTGGAGCTACAGCTTCCGACCTACGCCGCAGACACAGCAACGTGGGATCCCAGCCATGTCTGCAACCAGATCCTTAACCCATTAAGCGAGACCAGGCATTGAACTCTTGTCCTCATGGATACTAGTCGGGTTCGTTACCCGCTAAGCCACAAGGGGAACTCAGAGGACAGGCTTATTTCTCTATCCCCCACAGATCCCGGCCCGAAGAAAATTCTGAATACATACAGATGGAGACAGTTGGTGCCTAGGGAGGAGTAGGAAGGGCCCAGCCATTTGCTGATTATATCAGGAGCTTGGCAGACAAACTTCATCTCCCCTGCTGTAGCAGATTAAAGATGACTCCTTCCCTTGACATAGGTGGGCCTATGCCTGCTTTGACCAGCAGAATACAGCAGAAGCAGTGCCCTTCTAGGACCTTGTTCAGGCCTTGAGAAATTGCAGCTTCTATTTGCCATCACGTGGAGTTTTGCGCTGCCTGTGGACAGGTCTTCCTACTCTGGCTAGTGAAATCATGTGCAGAGGCCCCATGACTGTATGGATAGGGACAGGGCCCAGCTGAGCCCAACCTTATAGCAGTTCTCACCAAGCTTCCAGGAATGTGGGTGAAGCTGATGACCCCTTCAGATGAGCCCAGCTGCCAGCTGAATCAAGCAGCCTCAGTAATGCCACGTGAAGCCAAATTATTGCCCCGGCAACCCCTGCCTGAATTCCTAACCCACGAAATCATGAGATGTGATAAAATGCTTGGTTTAAACCACTTGCTTTGTAATAGGTTATGGGGACACATGTCAGCTCTATTGGAGGTGGTTGCCTGGATGGTGCCATGAGCCAGTCTGAAGTTGTGACTGGGCTGGGTGGGGAAGGGGGTCTGTGATCTATTAGTAATGTCTGCCATGGGTACAGCTGGGGGAAAAAGTAGGACTTAACTGTGTTGCACGTTTCATGTTCCTGGCAAAGGCATGTTGAATATAATAGGGCAGGATTTCATGGAATTCTCGCAAGGAGGGCTTATCATAGTCACTTTATAAATAAGGAAATTGAGGAACAGAAAAGTTGTATCACTTGCCTATTAGTTTACTCAGCTAGCAGGGGGCAGAGTAGATTATGGGGCTCCTTAAACGAGGCAGGAACATAGGCATTTCCCCAGAGGCAAAGCTTTCCTCTAGCACAGATTTTCAAACCTCCCCTCCAATCTGATTGATGGCTGACCCCTCACCCTACCTTCTGTTTGCTAAACCTCAGTCATCCCAGGCCTGGCTCTAATTTGGGGCCGGGGACAGCTGGCACCAGGCCAGCGTCACCAGGGCCCCAGAACTGCTGGGTTTCCCCTCTGTCATGGGAGGCTGGCGTTTAGGTATCTCTCAAGGGTGGAACCATCTAAGTTTGTTAAGAGCTTAAGGAAATACCCGTTTCACAGCTCCCGGAGCCAGGCAAAGCCAAGCACTCCATTCGAGGTTCTTAGAGAGCAGTTTCGCAAAGCTTTCTTGGGGGAGTCGGGAGCCCAGGGTGGGGGGAGGGTGGGGGAGGGGCTGAGAGCTCAGACCCAGCTCCACCCCTTCCTGGAGGTGCGATCCCCAACCAGAGCCTTCACCTTTCTGACTTTCAGTTTTTTCATCTGTCAAGTGGGGATTATTAGACCTAACCTGCATAGCAATTTTGAAGAAAAAAGGACTGAGGGTAAGTAAATTCCTAGAGCAATGCTTGGCACACATGGGGGCTTATTGAATATTTCTTGATGAATGAGTGAATGCATGATGAACAGCTGGATACTCAGTTCCAGAGCCCACGCTGGCCGGCTGGCTCCCTGTACCCACTGTGCCTGGCACAGCATAGGCACCTAGGATGTATTTGCCAAAATAACTCTTCTAAGTCCAACCTAAGGAAGTCAGTTCCAGGCACAATTTTTTGGAAAATCATACAATACAGTACATTCCAAAGCAGACGGAGCTCATTCAGGTGATGATAATAGCTAGGATTTTCAGACTCTGTATCAGGCAGCCTCATCTGTGAACCAGGAAACAAGGGGAAAAAGACCTCTGAACACACAAAACAGACAGTATAGAGTTCCCGCACTAATTCTTCTGACTTTTCTCCTAAAAGTAGTCTCGGGTCCTCATTTTGAACCTAGTTACTCTTGGTTTACAGACAAATCCAACGAGCATCACCTGGTAGTTTTGAGCCTACCTTTGTCAGCCGAGAAGAAGCAGGCCAGAGAGGAAGAAGCCCTCAGACGAAAATGATTCCAATGGAAATTGAGCTTCACATCCATAAAATAGAGGTGGTATCAAAATTTAATAAAACCCCAGGATAATGCAAATTCTGGTAAACTGCAGCTGGTAATTGACTCCTGGTCCCCTGGAAGTTAAGACCAGCCAGCTATGCAGGCTACTCTTTGCAATACACAATCTTGCTTTTTTCATTTATTTTTTATTTATTTATTTTTTTTGGTTTTGGGGAGCATAGCTAAGGCATATGTAAGTTCCCAGGCTAGGGGTCATATCAGAGCCACAGCCACATGGGGTCCCAAGCCACATCTGCGATCGATACCACAGCTCATGGCAATGCTGGATCCTTAACCCACTGAGCGAGGCCGGGGAAAGAACCCGCATCCTCATGGATGTTAGTTACTACTGGGCCACAATGGGAACCCCCACCATCTCGCACCTTAGATGATTGAAGTCTTTGGGTCCCACTTCCCATGTTCTGGTGGGTTTTACTGTGACAACAGCTCTCACTTACTGAGGACCTCGTGTGTGCTAGTGTTTTATATGTACTTGCTTATTTAATCCCCACAACTAGCCCATGAGACAGGTATGATGGTCCCCTTATTATAGAGCCAGGTTTCTCCACCGTGGCACCATTGCTATTTGGGTAATTCCTTGTGGGGGGCTGCCATCTTTTGCAGCATCCCTGGCCTCTAGCCACTAGATACCAGGGGTAGCTCCCCACCCCTGAGCTGTGACAACCGAAACTGTCTCCAGACGTTTCCAAATGCCCCTGGAGCAGAATCGCCCCCATTGAGAATGTCTGTTAGAGATTCAGGAACTGAGACTCACAGAGAGTGGGGGCTGTCCAAGGTCATACAAGTCCGTGGGGCACCCTGAGCTCTGAGCCCTTTAAAATTATGCCAAGTTACATTACAAAGACTGTTGTGAGGCTCAAATGAGATCATATGCTGGAATAAAGTTCACAAATAGCTATTCTTAAGTCATCAGTGACTGACCTGGATCCTAGGGGATGAACTTGAACTTGGGGATGAATTCCCCTGAGCTGCCTCCTGGGCCTCCCTGGTCCTCTCCTCTTCTGCCCTGATGGCGTCTGCATCACACTGGGCCTGGGATCTGGACTTGGAGGAGTCTGGGTGGAGGGTCCCTTGGGTGGTGGAGGGAGGGCTGCTTGCACACAGAAGTAGACAGGGAGCTGGCTGTTGCTGAGGCTGCTGAACCCGAAGCTGAGAGTGCATGGCCTGTGACACAGAGAACTTGCCTGTGCTTATCTCCCTTGCATCTCCCTGGCCTTAGGAGTGGCGTTTGAGGGGTCTCAGCTGTGCTGTGGGGAATGAAGGCCGGAACGCTAAGGCCATGCTTTAAGCAGACCATCCCAGGGAGCACCGGGCTTCCTGCCCAAGACAGCAGGGGTCTGTGAGAGGGTGACTCTAGAACCATAGGACTTGGTCTGTGGCCAACCTTGGGGGCTGTGGGCTTTAGCTGGTAGATTAAATACCACCCTCCTCAAGACTAGGGACTTGTTCAGGTCTTGAGCGGGATCCGGGAGGGATCTGGGAAGCATCTGAATACGGTGTCACCCATATGGCTCCATACACACCTCACAGCCCTGGGTGAACACTGTTTTAGTTTATTTTATTATTTTATTATTTTTAAGGGCCGCACCCTGGAGGTTCCCAGGCTAGGGGTTGAATCAGAGCTGCAGCTGCCTGCCTTCACCACAGGCACAGCAATGTGGGCTCCAAGCTCCATCTGTGACCTTTACCATCTGAAACTCAGTTTTCTCATCCATAAGAAGAAAGAAATAATTACGCCAGTTTTTTTTTTCTTTTTTTTTTTTTTGTCTTTTGAGGGCTGTAGCTGTGGCATGTGGAAGTTTCCAGTCGAGGGGTCAAATTGAAGCCTCGCTGCTGGCCTACACCACAGCCAGAGCAACGCCAGATCCAAGCCACATCTGAAACTTACACCACAGCTCATGGCAATGCCGGATCCTTCACCAACTGAGCAAGACCTGGGATCAAACCCGAGTCCCCATGGATCCCAGTTGGGTTTGTTACCACTGAGCCACAATGGGAACTCTCAGTTATACCAGTCTTAATGCAGGAAACAGAAGCCATTCAAGGTATGTTAAAGAAGAGAGATTTAACCCAGGGAACTAGAGGTTTACAGAATTCCTGGAAGGGTTGAAGGAGAAGATTCTAGGCTGGGCCTATGGGAACTGTGTCCAGAACTGACCCACCAGGGGAGCGATAGACTCTGAGACCATGTTCAAAAGTCACACCCCTAACTGCCAATCATGGAACAGAAAGGTAGATTTTGAAGCCACCATTGCAATTTCCTCCCAGCACCTCAGCTTAAGGGGCACAGGAATCTGCTCCAGGAAAGCCTCATATTTCCCAAACTTAGCTGGCCAGCAAGGAGAGGAAAAGGGCACCCTGACTCTCTTCCACTTACAAACATCTCACTAGAGCAACTAGTTGGGAGAATCCAATTCATAGCCAGAACCCTAGGTGCAAGGGAGTCTGGGAAATGTAGTTTTTAACTTCCTAACCTTTTCATAAAAGGTGAGATAGGCTGAGTCCTCTGAGAAGCAGAGGCCAAGACAGAATTAAACATGCAAGGATTTTATTAGGGGAAATGCCTGGGTAGAGAAAACAGGTAAAGGACCAGGTGAGGCCAGGAGAGCTGTCAGATTACAAAGCAAATTGATTCCAAGAGAAGGGGAGGTGGAGAGCAGGTGGGCAGAAGCATCTAAGGACGTTTTAGCAAAGCAATCTGCGAATCCTTGAGCCAACATGGGTCCACAAAGTAGTCTGTGTCTCCAGGGAAGGAGTTAGTCTTAGAATCCCCATGACAGTCAGTCATTAATGGAATCATCCATGGGAATGGTTTCAAAGCACCACCGCCGGGGCCCTTAGGCCATTATTCTCCTTGTAGTAGGATGTTTCTGAGTCACGTTCTCATGGTTGCCTTAGGAAGCTGGAATGGACGTCAAGCAGGTCCATCCACAGAGCCGACCCCGCTAACAATACCCACTTCCTAGGGTAATGTGGGGGTTAAATGAGATAATAGAAGTAAAGCACTTAGAATAGTATGTGCCACAGAGTAAGCGCCCAACAAATGTTAGGAGCATATTTGAGACTGAAAAATAAAGAGGCCCTTCCTGGCCCTCAAGGCCGTCTCCACCCTCCGTGGGAGACCATGCTGAGTGTCCTGGAAACAAATACTGAATGGATGATGTGTTGCAGGCATAGAGGGTATACATGGCTGTGTGTCTTTGACAATATGGAAGCCTATCACGATACAGGTTCTAGGCTCTGCCCTGGAAGTTCTGATTCAGCTGGTGGGAGGTGGGGCCTGAACATACACAGAGCTATCGTGAGGTCTGGGGTTCTGACCCACCAGGTTTGGGATCAGAGCTGTAGGTGTCAGAGGAAGGAGTGCTTCACAGGGTAGGGGGTGAGGAAGGGAAGGTAAGAGGGACTTTGAAGATGAGATGGAGACTGAATAGGGTCTTGAAGGATGAATAGGAGTTGAAAGTGAAGTTGCAGAGGAAATTCCAGGTGAAGAGGACAGTGCACATGAAGGCAGAGAAGCTTTAAGGAGCTTAGATTCTTGGGAACTCACAAGTAGATTTAAGGAGCTTAGATTCTGGGGAACCCACATGTTGTGAGCATGTCAAGGATTTTTTTTTTCTTTTCTTGAACATTTACTAGTGGCAAAGCTCATTGATAAAAGTTTAACAGGCTTTATGTCACTGAGTTCTCATAGCAATTCTATGAGGTCAGTGTTATCATCCCTCCCATTTTACGGATGAGGCGACTGAGGCTCAGAGAGGTTGAGTGACTTTCCCCAAGTCACACAGCTATTTTAGGATGAAGTCAAAGTTGGAATCCATTTGTGTACAATGCCTGTGCTGTTGATGTCCTTGGGAGAAGAGGCTGAAGGAGCAGGCTGGGATCTCTAAGGGACATGTGTGCATGTAGAGTGGCATCTAGGAACATGGGCTTTGGTGTCATCAGAAGGGTGTTCAAACCTGCCATTACTGGGTCTGTGGCTCTGGGCAAGTTAGCCTCTCCAAGCCTTGTTTTCTTCATCTGTAAAGGGAGGTAACAATGCCCACCGGAGGGCAGGTCATGAGATTAAATGAGTTATGATATGTAAAGCAGCGAGCACAGTCCCTGGTCCTTAATGAGCCCATGGTTTCTATTCTGTAGACAGGTTCATTTGCACCATATTTTAGATTCCACATATAAGTGGTATCATATGGTATTTGTCTGTGACTTACTCACAGACACAGAGAACAGACTTGTAGTTGCCAAGGGGGAGAGGGAGGGAGTGGGATGGACGGGGAGCTTGCGTTTAGTAGATGCAAACCATTACATTTGAATGGAGAAGCAATGAGGTCCTATTGTACAGCACAGGGAACTCTGTCCAATCACTTGTGATAGAATATGATGGAAGATAATACGAGAAAAAGGATGTGTATATATGTAGGACTGGGTCACTTTGCTGGACATCAGAAACTGACATAACATTGTAAATCAACTATAATAAAAACAGTTCTAAAAATAAACAGCTATTATTGTTATAACTCATTGTGTGGGGACTTCTGCTTATAGAGAATGGGGAGCCTAGAGGGCTTTAAGCTGGAAGATTGTATATATCTCTAGAAGGTCCATTAGGGAACAGAGCCCTAAATTAAAGGAAGGCCACTTGAATGGTGAGCTTGCAGGCACTAACTAGCAGTCCAGGAGGCTTTGGGAACAGAGACCATGGAAGCAGCTGGCTTTATGGGTATTCTGGATGTCTCCCCATGTTACCTATGGCCTGGCCCCTCAGAGAGCAACTTCTGTTCCTTTGGAAAAATCTCAGGAGGGGTTTCCTGGGCTGAGCCATCTCCTAGGGCTCGTTGCTATAACGTTGGGGCCCCAAGTTTATAAAGATTCAGTTTGCTAAATGTTAGGACAATTGCCAAAATGTGATCTATGCTTATTCCTGGGGTGGTGGAATAACTAGGGATTCCTTTTTTTTTCTTTTTCTTTTTTGTCTTTTTAGGGCCGCACCTGCGGCATATGGAGGTTCCTAGGCTAGGGGTCGAATCAGAGCTGTAGCCGCCTGCCTACACCACAGCCACAGCAGTGCAGGATCCAAGCCGTGTCTGGGACCTACACCACAGCTCATGGCAACGCCAGGTCCTTAACCCACTGAGTGAAGCCAGGGATCGAACCTGCATCCTCAGGGAGGCTAGTTGGGCTCGTTAACTGCGGAGACACGACAGGACCTCCAAGGGATTCCTTTTCACCTCCTTGTGTGTTTGCTGTTTTCTGCCCTGTGTGCTGATTTCTGGGTTTTTTCGAAATAGGAAAATAAATGTTATTTAAAAGGAAAAAAAAATAGCCCTCCCCTGGGGAAGCTGACTCACATGGCCTACAGCAACCCAGTGAGAAGGGCTGGGCTTCACCCCTGACTTCTCTGTGGCAACAGTTCTGTCAGAACCATCTCAATCTGGCAACACCTTTGTCTTTATCTGCAAGCCCATGATGGCTTCTGTGTTTTTGGGGCAATAGTTCTCAAGGAGTTCCCTGGTGGCTCAGAGTGTTAAGGATCTGGTGTTGTCACTGCCATGGTGTGGGTTCAGTCCCTGGCCTGGGAACTTCTGCATGCTGCGGGTATAGCCCCCCCCCCAAAAAAAAAAAATAGTTCTCAAATTTCTTCTTAGTCTTGGAAACTTTTTATTGAGGATTTTTGTGGGTTATATTTATTGCTGATTTTCATATTAGAAGTTGAACCTGAGATGTTTGAGTAATGTTCACTTACTAATTCATTCAAAGCAGGGGTCATCAAACAGGGGCAATTTTGTCTCCCAGGGAACAGCTGGCAAGGTCTAGAGATGTTTTTGCTTGTCATCCCCGGGGGCCGAGGGATGCTACTGGCATCCAATGGGTATAGGTCAGTGAAGCTGCCAACATCCTATGGTGTACAGGACAGTCCACACAACAGAGGATGACCTGGGCCCAAAATGTCAATGGTACCCAGGCTGAGAAACCCTAATTTAAAGTAAGGATAACAGGAGTTCTTATTATGGCTCAGTGTGTTACGAATCTGATGTAGTCTCCATGAGGATTCGGGTTCGATCCCTGGCCTGCCTTAGTGGGTTAAGGATCTGGAATTGCCAGGAGCTGCAGTGTATGTTGAGGATGTGGCTTGGATCCCACATTGCTGTGGCTGTGGTGGAGGCCAGCAGCTGAAGCTCCAATTTGACTCCTGGTTCAGAAACTTCCACGGGGCCCTAAAAAAGAAAAAGATAAGTAGGAATAACGAACTCACTGTGTGCTAATATAAAAACATATCTTTATAAAAGCAGCAAAATTTTCCAACCTGAAATACATTTCGTAAGAATCATGTTTGTTTTCTAATTCTTGGGCATCGGTTTCTATTTTGTAGATAGGTTCATTTGTATCGTTTTTAAAATTCTATACATAAATGATATCGTGATATTTTTCTTTGTCTGACTTTATTTAGTATGATAATCTCTAGGTCCATCCATGTTGCTGCAAATGGCCATATTTCATTCCTTTTTATGGTTGAGTAATATTGCCTTTTTTTTTTAGGGCTGCACTCAGGCTAGGGGTTGAATCGGAGCTGTTTAGCCGCTAGCCTACACCACAGCCACAGCAACGCAGGATCTGAGCCTTATCTGTGATCTACACCACAGCTCACGGCAACACTGGATCCTAAACCCACTGAGCGAAGCCAGAGATCGAACCTGGCTTGGATTCTAATCAGATACATTTCTGCTGAGCATGACGGGAACTCTGTAATATTCCATTTTATATTTGTACCACATCTTCTTTATCCATTCCTCTGTCAATAAACATTTGGTTTTATTCCATGTCTTGGCTATTGTAAATAGCACTGCAATGGACATTGGAGGGCATGTATCTTTTCAAATCATGGTTTTCTCTGGATATATGCCGAGCAGTGGGATTGCTGGATCGTATGGTAGTTCTATTAATGGTTACCAAAGGGGAATGGGGGGGTAGATGAAGAGTCTGGGATTAACACATACACACTAGCACAGAAAAAATAGATAATCAACAAGGATCCACCATATAGCACAGGGAATTCTACTCAATATTCTGTAATAACCTATATGGAAAAAGAATCTGAAAAAGAATGGATACATGTATATGTATAACTGAATCACTTTGCTGTGCACCTGAAACTAGCACAACATTGTAAATCACGTATACTCCAATATAAAATAAAAATTAAATTGAAAAAAATTTAAATTAAATCAATCAAACACTTAGTGAGAAGATTGGCACTGTTTTATTTATTTATTTAATTTATTTATTTATTTATTTTTGGTCTTTTTGCCTTTTCTAGGGCCAATCCCTCGGCATATGGAGGTTCCCAGGCTAGGGGTCGAATTGGAGCTGTAGCCACCGGCCTACGCCAGAGCCACAGCAACGTGGGATCCGAGCCGCGTCTGTGATCTACACCACAGCTCACGGCAACACCGGATCCTTAACCCACTGAGCAAGGCCAGGGATTGAACCCGCAACCTCATGGTTCCTAGTTGGATTTGTTAACCACTGAGCCACGACAGGAACTCCTTATTTTTATTTATATATTTTTTTGGTGGGGGGGGCCCACTGTTTTAGATTTCTGCAAACCTCTTCCACGTCTGGTTTAATAGAAAATCGCTGGATTCTTATATCCACGACTGCCTTCAATCTGTGGTAATATCACCTGTCATGCATGCAGCTTCTGGGAAACTCCAGAGAATGAGTTTTGTCAGAGAATGAGAGTGAAAAAGACAAACAATGCCTCAAGACCACTGCGAAAATAGTTTAGACCTTGTGGACCCCTTCGAAGTGGGGAGTCCACCAACTCCTTTTGAGAACTGCTGCCTTGCAAGATTCTCCCAGGCTATTTCCAGAAACAACCCCTAGGATGTGGGTGTGAACACATCTGGCCCATTGTCCCAGCAGGAGGGCAGTGGGGGAAGGGATTGATGAAAAGCCAAATGTGACTGGCCGCCCCCAGCCCAGCCATCAGCTGCTAGACAGTGGTGGTAATTTCTAATGACAGATCTCAGGTTTCACCCTGGTGAGAAAACAACAGGCCAGACAAGTGGGGATAAAAGAAAAGAGGAGAAAGGGTGGGGGAGGTGGGCTTCTCTGGCTGTTCTGAGGGGCAGGAGGGGTGCTCTGGGCGGCTTTGGGGTCGCCTCCAGGTGTGCATGTGTGCCAAGGGCCCACGCCTCAGCCTGGCCGGGAGCCTGGCCCTGGGAGCAGCCATCAGGGTGGCCCGCCTTGCCTCTGAGTCACCCACCTGAGTTTCACAGCATGTGTGAGAGGCACATCTCTGGCAAGGAGAGAGGGAGCCCCAGGCTTTGAGGCCCAGGAGGGGTGCGCCAGGCTGAGGCGAGCCTCACCCCTCACCTCAAAGCAGCCACGAATCCAGGTCAGGAAGCCTGGCTCCCGGGTTCCCCTCTAGGCCGCGCCCTTCCTTGTCCTCATGCCCCTGAGGGGGTGGAGGGTTTCAGCTGCCAGTCTCGGGGGCGGGTGGGGTGCTCAGGAAACAGAAGCATGGAGGCATTTGGGCAGTGGTGTCTGTGTGCAGTAAGCTCTGAGCTAATTCCTTCCAGAGCCTGTGCATTTAACCCTCCCAATAACCTGCGCTGTGGGAAGTATTTTTATTCCTCGTTTATCCGTAAGGATAGCCAAGCCCAAGGAAGAAATCGCATGTCCACCTTCAGTGGAAATCGCATGTTCAGTCACCTTCAGTGACTGAACTGTCACTGGATTCGGTTTGTCTGGGTCCATGGCCCAGACTCGTAACCTCTCCCCTATAAATTGTTGTGCTGAGTCAGGCATCTACGAAGCAGCAGATTACCGAGGGCGGGCTCTGAGCCCCAGACACTGACAATCAAACACCCCTCCTGCCCTCCCAGCTCCTGGTCTGCTGGGTGAGGAGGTGCGGGGCGGGTGGAGGGTTGAGCAGGCAAACATGGGGTGGCAACTGGTTGTGCCAAGTGCTGTGATGGGGCGACCAGGGGGTGAGGGAGCTGGAGGAGGCCCCAACTCAGACTGGGGAAAGGGTGGGTAAGGATGGCTTCCTGGAGGAGGTGGTATGTGAGCCAGAGACAAGTTGGGGACCCCCAAGCAAGGAGGAGGAGAAGCATCCCATGGAGGAATAGCATCTTTGGGGCACACAGCCAGTGACCCTGCTTCCCCTTTATCCTGAAACACTGCTTCCTGGCCCAGGAGGGGCTTCAGGATGTCTACCACAAGCCCTGTTCCCCGTTGCCACATTTACATTCTATCTCTGGGGTGAGAATCAGATGGGGTGCTAGCTGGGAGAGTAATAGCAGCCGCTTCCTCTTTATCCAAGTTGGAGCCAGCAAGGTGATGAGGTGATGGATGGGGTCTTGGGGTGGCTTCCAGAACCCAGGGGGTGGGAGGTCAAGCCACTCTTATTTTATTTATTTATTTATTTATTTTGTCTTTTTTGCCTTTTTCTAGGGCCGTTCCTGCGGCATATAGAGGTTCCCAGGCTAGGGGTCGAATTGGAGCTGTAGCCACCGGTCTACGCCACAGCCATGGCAACGTGGGATCCGAGCTGCATCTGCAAGCTACACCACAGCTCACAGCAATGCCGGATCCTTAACCCACTGAGCAAGGCCAGGGATCGAACTCGCAACCTCATGGTTCCTAGTTGGATTCGTTAACCACTGAGCCATGCCGGGAACTCCAAGCCACTTTTAGAAATAGATTTTTGTGGAGTTCCCATTGTAGCACAGTGGGTTAAGAATGAAGCTAGTATCCACGGGGTTGTGAGCTTGATCCCTGGCCCCACTCAGTGGGTTAAGGATCCAGCCTTGCCGTGAGCTGTGGTGTATATAGGTTGCAGATGTGGCTCGGATCTGGCGTTGCCGTGACTAGCAGCTGTAGCTCCAATTCAACCCCTAGCCTGGAAACTTCCATATGCTGCAGGTGCTCCCCTAAAAAGAAAGAAAGTAAGAAAGAAAGAAAGAAAGAAAGAAAGAAAGAAAGAAAGAAAGAAAGAAAGAAAGAAAGAAAGAAAGAAAGAAAGGAAGGAAGGAAGGAAGAAAGAAAGAAAGGATTAGATTTTGTACATTAAGCTTCTTCTCATGCAGGGCACAGACATAGGCGCTAGATATAAACTATCTCACCAGAATTTTACAACTATTTGAGATTCAGGATGAATTTGTTTTAGGTGAGAATCTTTTCACTGAAGAGTTTACATACTTCCAGACTTACGTGGTACAAGATCCATCCTGACAGAGGCGTCTCATGTTTTTGCTTATCATCCAAAGTGTATAATGGTGAGGCTGAAGTATGAAGAGGTTACAATTTGCTTGCGCAGCCTGCTGTGACATCATGTGGGTTTTGGTAAGTTCCTCATTCAAGAAGGGGGAATGTATATTCTTTCACGTGTTTTGTGATATTTTCTTTTTCTTTTTTTCTTTTTTAGGGCCGCACCCACAGCATCTGGAGGTTCCCAGGCCAAGGGTCGAATCAGAGTTGTAGCCGCTGCCGGCCTACACCACAGCCACAGCAACTCGGGATCTGAGCTGCATCTTCGACCTACACCACAGCTCACGGCAATGCCAGAACCTTAACCCACTAAGCGAGGCCAGGGATCCAATCCGAAACCTCCTGGTTACCAGTTGGGTTCGTTAACCACTGAGCCACGACGAGAATTCTGTGTGATGTTTTCTTAATGTCCATCTATCCTGCAGCCTCCTTCTTGGTACCTCCTTCTTAACACCATTTTGCACATGAGGAAACTGAGGCTTTGAGAGGTTAAGGAAGCTGCCTGGGGTCAATAGCAGAGCTGAAATGGAAGCTCAGGCAGCCTGACTCCCCAGCTCCCAATCTTTGCCCTGTTTCTCTTGTGCTAGAAACACCCCTGAATCTGGGAAGGCCCCCTCCCTTCTGGCTTAACTCTTGGATCAATTTGCAAATCTTTCTTTCCTCCAAGAGGAAGCAGCAGTGGGAGAGGAAATCAAGTGTCCAGAGTGTGTGTTTTCAGTTTCTCCCAAGTGACTCAGGGGCCGGGCCTCCAAAGAAAGTCAGCCCTCCCCAGCCCAGCGTGCCTGGGCAAGTCCCCTTGTCTTGGTCCCCCCCTTTCCCCAAACAAGGCGATGAGTGTGGGGCCACTTGTGGTGAGAGGGGCTCTAGGGAGGGTGCCAGTTGTGGGGTAGAATAAATAGATCTTAAAACTGATCAACAGGAGTGAAGTCATTTCTTATTGCTTCAAAATAACTTCTTCCTGCTCCAAAATTAATAAAGAAAACTTAGAAATTCTGATAAGGGACTTCCTGTTGTGGTTCAGCAGGTAAGAAGGTAAGAACCCATCTAGCATCCATGAGGATGCAGGTTTGATCCCTGGCCTCGCTCAGTGGGTCTGGGATCTGACGTTGCCGTGAGCTGTGGTGTAGGTCGCAGGCTTGGCTCAGATCCTGTGTTGTTGTGGCTCTGACGTAGACAGTTGCAGCTCTGGTCTGACCCCTAGCCTGGGAACTTCCATATGTACGGCCCTAAAAAGGCAAAAAAAAAGAAAAAGAAAAGAAATTCCTGACAAACCCACAGAAGAAAGTATAAAAATCCACGCTCCCATCACTGACGCTGAAACACTCTAAGTGTTCTGGGTGTGGCACCTTCCAGTCTTTTGTCTATGCACCTTTCTGTATACATATTTATAGTTATAATAAAAATGTATTCATAACAATGTTTTATTGTCAAAATAATACTGTGTTAATATAGTGTTCACTGTAGAACATTTAGGGAGCAGAAATGAACAAAAGAAGAAAGCGAAAGATGTTAATCTCAGCCAGTATGACTTTCTAGGTTTTTCTCATTTTCTTGTGATTATGTTATAACGGATATATTAATAAACAGATTTTTACCATGTAGGCAGGCTTACTGAAATCATTTCTAAAAAGGAAACAATTTAAAGATAAAACAAATTTGAACAAGTTCCCTTGCAGTGCAGGGGGTTAAGGAGTTGGCATTGTCACTGCCGAGGCTTGGGTGGCTGCTGGGACGGGGAGTTTGACCCCAGCCTGGAAACTTCCACATGCCAAAAGTGTGGCCAAAAAGAAAGTTAATTAAACACCAAAAAACCCACCAAAAAGCCAAAGTTGTGGATTTTAACTTCTTTTCAGTCAGAGGACCTCTTGAGAATCTAAGAGCTATGGATACACAAAAATGCACATATATAAAGTCTTTCTAAAATTTCTGGAGGTCCGCAGACTCTCTGGAACCCCTGCAGAGGCAAGTGGGGCACCAGTCTGAAAATTCCCCAGTTCTTCATGAATTATTATTGAGTGAAGAAGGACTTTCGGTTCCCTTAGGCTGAGAGGAAAGTCACACCAAAAACATCGCTTCTGCTCTTACCTTCCTCTTTTTCACCTGAATATTTTTATAAGGCCATTTCCATTTCCTTGGCAGTTTAGGAGGGGGTTTCCATCAGTTTAGTACTTTATTTCTTGAAACAAACAAACAAACAAAATTTGTTCTTGTTTTGTTTGTAAATAAAGTTTTCAATTTTGGTATAATTTCAAACTCACAGACAAGCAGCAGCACAAACAGTACCATGAACTACAATATACTTTACTTTGTTTTGTTAATTGCAAATATATATACCTATATATGCATAAATACATAAACACATATGTAATATATGCCAGTCCTAACACATCAAAGGATGCCAAAATTTGTGAAGAAAAAGTTAATAAGCTTCCATTTCTCCTTCCAACACAGGGATATAAACCTTCTCTAAGCTCCTGTGAACATACAAACGTGTGTTTGTGTTTATATGAATATGTTCACTTTGCCTTAAAAAGAAACCCCTTAATTTATATATACATAGAATAGTCTCCATGTCTGAGATTTATGTTTTCCGTTAATGGATACAATTATCTGGGGCAGGTTTAATGACTTCCAACCATCAGCAGGGAAGATGTTCAGAGAAACATGAGGGAAAATGAAAATTTAAGCCGAGAATCAAGGAAATGATTGGCAACTTCCAAGGAGGAGCATGGATGGAGAACTCGTGGTGGCTCAGACCCCAACACTCCATGATTTGCCTTTTTTTTTTTTTTTTTTTTTTGGCTGTGCCTGTGGCCTTTGGATCCCAGGGATCAAACCACAGCAGTGACCCAAGCTGCTGCAGTAACAATGCTGGGTCCTTAACCCACTGGACCACAAGGGAACTCTTTGCTCCTTCCCATCTCTCTCTGGGTCCCTTCATGTTGACTGCATTCTTGTTTATAACTTCACACTTTTTCATCGTCTTGCTGGGCAGGACTGTCTTCAAGCCTTTCCCTATAGGGAGACATCTAGATTGTTTCTGATTTATCACAGTGGATGTGGCAGACAATGTTGCAATAATCAATTTGGTATGTCTTCAATTGGGCTGTGCCTAGACTGTAGAGTACCTTTGCACAAATTGGCAAATGCATGCCTCCACGTAGACGAGGGCCTGTGACAGGGCATTAAGCTTGGCACCCGGAGTATGGGCTGACATCAAGCCCCATGTGCCTCTCAGCCCTGTCTTTGTGCAGGCAAAAACCCACACATCTGGGGTTTTTGCGTGCTCACTTTCCACCTGTGCATCTTAGCTGGTGAGGTGTCTGTTCAGATCTGTTCTCTCATCTTACACACATTATCTTTTCCCCCAGTAGGATGGATTCCTAAAAGTTAGACTGCTAGGCCAAAGGGCATGTGTGTATTTTGAATTATGGGAGATTTGTGTGTGTGCCTGTGTGGGTGTGTTTACAAAACTGGTGTCCTATTATATTTGCTATCTTGCAGGGTGATTTTTAAGTACAGCATTTTTAGTCCTAACACATTTTGACTGTCTTTTCTGTCACTACTAATTCTATGTTTGTACCTTGATTTTTAAAAACAACTTCTGGTGTATAATTGCCATACAGTAAAACTATACCAATTTTTTTTCATTTTAAATTTTTTTTTTTTTTTTGGTCTTTTTGCTATGTCTTGGGCCGCTCCCGCGGCATATGGAGGTTCCCAGGCTAGGGGTCGAATCAGAGCTGTAGCCACCGGCCTATGCCAGAGCCACAGCAACGCAGGATCCGAGCCGTGTCTGCAACCTACACCACAGTTCGCGGCAATGCCGGATCGTTAACCCACTGAGCAAGGGCAGGGACCGAACCTGCAACCTCATGGTTCCTAGTCAGATTCGTTAACCAGTGCGCCACGACGGAACTCCTCATTTAAAATTTTTAAGTATGTATCTGAAAAGCTTTATTAGAAAATGCTTACCCTGAACTGGTGAAGCATAAAAGTATGGATATATATAATTAATATATTACTATATATTAATAATATATAAAATATATTTTTAATGTACTTCTTAAAAATATTTATCGTTATGTTGAACACCTGAAATGAATATAATGTTGCATGACAATTATATCTCAATGAAAAAATAGATAAGCCTATAACTAGATTAACTTAAAAATGTACAACTTTTTTAAGGTTTGACGTATGGATATACCAAGAAACCATCACCAAAAGCAGGACAATGAACATACTCATCCCCTCCAAAAGCCCCTTTAAAATATCTCCCTCCTTGCCCTTCCTTGCACCTCACCCCTTGATCCCCAGGCAACTACTGATTTGCCTTCTGTTACTATAGATTAGTTTAAGTTTCCTAGAATCCTTTTTTTTTTTTTTTTTGTCTTTTTGCCTTTTCTAGGGCTGCTCCTGCAGCATATGGAGGTTCCCAGGCTAGGGGTCGAATTGGCGCTGTCACTGCTGGCCCACGCCACAGCCACAGCAACGCGGGATCCAAGCCGTGTCTGCAACCTACACCAGAGCTCATGGCTCGACGCCGGATCCTTAACCCACTGAGCAAGGGCAGGGATCGAACCCGCAACCCCATGGTTCCTAGTTGGATTCGTTAACCACTGCGCCACAACGGGAACTCCAAGTTTCCTAGAACTCTTTTAAAAACAAACAAACAAACAAACAACAACAACAACAACAACAACAAAAAACCCCAAATGGAATCACAAACGACATACTCCCTTTTGTCTGGCTTCTTTCACTCAGCAAAATTATTTTGAGCGTCATCCCTCTGTCTGCATGTATCAAGAGCTCATTCATTCATTTTTATTGCTAAGTAGTAATCCCTTACATGGACATAACATAATTGGTTTATCTAGTCACCTGTTAACAGCCATGTGGGTTCTTTCTAGTTGGGGGTTATGACAAATTCAGGTACACGTCTTCATATGGTCATAGGCTTTCATTTCTCTTGGGTAAAAATCTAAGAGTGGAATAACTAGATCCTACGGCTGGTGCATGTTCAGCTTTTTAAGGAAATGTCAATCGGTTTTGCAGGGTGGTTGTGCTATTTTACATTCCTACCAATAATGTACGGGAATTCCAGATGTTCTACAGCTTCATCAACACTTGGATGTAGTCGTTTTTTAAAATTTTCACAATCTTACACTGAACGTCTTTTCATGTGCTCACTTTCCATCTGTGCATCTTATTTGGTGAGGTGTCTGTTCAGATCTTTTGCCTGTTTGTAAATTGGGATGGCTGTTTCTTTTTTATTGAGTTTTGGGAGTTCTTTGCATATCTGGATAAAAGTCCCTTGTCAGATATATGATCTGCAAGCCTTTAGTTGTTTCTATTTTATTTTATTATATGTTACTATTTTTGTGTTTACTTTCATTATATTTTTATTTACCTTATTACTTTAAACAACTCTAGCATTTTTTTTTTGCCTTTTCTAGGGCCGCTCCCACGGCATATGGAGGTTCCCAGGCTAGGGGTCGAATCGGAGCTGTAGCCACTGGCCTACGCCAGAGCCACAGCAGCTCAGGATCCGAGCTGCGTCTTCGACCTACACCACAGCTCACGGCAACGCTGGATCGTTAACCCACTGAGCAAGGGCAGGGATCGAACCCGCAACCTCATGGTTCCTAGTCGGATTTGTTAACCACTTTGCCACAACGGGAACTCCTAAACAATTCTAGTATTTTTCAATTTGCAAACATTTTATTTAATTTTTAATTCTGTAGAATGTCTTTGTGTTCTCTTAATGGTGTCTTTTGAAGAGCAGAAGTTTTGAATAGTAATGAAATCCAAATGATCAAATTTGCTTTATGGCTTGTACTGTTGGTATGGAAGAAATCTTGCACTAATACAAGATCACAAAGGTTTTTCCCTAAATTTTCCTCAAGAAATTTTATAAAGTTTTACATTTGGGTCTATGCTCCGATTTGGGTTAATTTTTATATATATGGTATGAGGTATGGATGGAAGTTTTGGTTTTTGGGTTTTTGTGGGGGTTTTTTTGGCACATAGATATCCACTTGTACATTGACTTCAATGGTGAAAAATAACACAGCAACCTTCCATCTCCCCTTTTGAAGAAAAGTCTTACCTGAGATGTTTGATTTCCTGCAGTGCTGTCTCCACTGTGGGCACTTAGAGAGTGTTTGTTGAATGACTTATTGAGTCTGTTCTTCCTCAAGGAATCCCAGAATGTCAGAGCTAAGACTCACTCAGAATCACTTAGTCCAAACTACCTACCTCCCTTACTCCTCTTGAGAGGGAGGGATATTCCAGCACTTTATGTAATACCCTATAATACCCTGCTGACTCCTGTTTACTAGGAAAAGGTCTAGATCTTTGATGTCATCTTGTGAAAGTCCTGATTGGATGAACTGCGTCAGCCTTAGCAAAGACTACCATTGACTGAAGGCCTGCTGTGTGTCAGGCATTTTGCATCTGTCATCTCACTTAATGCCACAACAACCCTGTGACAAGTTCACTATGATCGCCACACTGCAGATCAGACAACTGAGACCCAGAGAGCTTAAGCGACTAGTCTGAGGTGACACAGGCTCAGGGAGGCTCCAGAGCTCTAATTCAGGACCATCAAAAGTCAAAGCCTCCCTTTCCCTCCAGCGTTCCTTCTCTGGCCCCGCTCTTACCTGGAGAGACCCTGCAGAGGCAGGATGGCAGGTTGGTTCAGAGCCCAAACTCTAGGGCTGCTCAGCCTGGTTTGAACCCCACCTTGGACAAGTCACCAGTCCTTCGTTCCTTCGTTGTGCTTCTGTTTCCTCATCTCTCAAATGAGGGAGGAAATTCTGACACAGGCTACAACATGAATACAAGCCAGACAAAAGGACAAATACTGTAGGATTCCACTTAAATGAAGGCCCTGGAGTCGTCAAATTCACAGAGACAGAAGGTAGAATGGTGGTTGCCAGAGACAGAAGGAGGGAGAAAGGGGAGGGATTATTTAAGGAACACAGAGTTTTGGTTTTGCCAGATGAAAAGAGTTTTATGGATGAATGGTGATGACGGTTGCACAACAATGTGAATGTACTTAATGCCCCTGCACTGTATACTTAAAAACAGTTAAAAACCCAAGTTTTATGTCATGCATGTTTTAATGCAATTTTTTAAAAAGAATGTTAAAAAAGGTTATTCTTCTGTTAAAGTCAATGATGGTGCTTCCATCTGGGGACTTGGCTCCACACAGTGACTTAGGGACCCAGGCTCCTTCCATCTTTTGCCTCTGCCATCTTCAGCACTTGGGTCCCAGTGTCACCTTAAGCAGAGGCTGAACACTATAACCTGTGAACCAAATCCAACCAGCAGTCTGTTTTTGTACAGTCTTAAACCTAGCATACATTTACATTTTAAAAGGGAAGAAAAGGGGAGGAGAGGGAGTGAAGGAAAGGGAAGGAGAAAGAGTATATGACAGGGACGATTTGTGGCCTGTAAAGCCTAAAATATTTATTATCTGGCCCTTTAGAGGAAAAGTTTGCCAACCTTTGCCCTAAAAACATTTCTTATTGCAGACAGCTGAGTGGTAGACGTCACTTCTATCCACATTCTATTGGCTAGAATTGTTACATGGCCAAACCTGACTGCAAGGGAGTCTGGGAAATGTAGTCTAGGGGTGTGCGAAGGAAGAACAGGAAATGAGCTTGGTGATTTAATCATCTGGCAATCCCTGCACAATAATGGTGACAACAGTGATGATGGGGGTGGTGGTGGTGATGATGAGCGTTCTGGTTGTTTCCCCAATTGTCCCATCCCTCTTGGGCATCTATCCTGTACCAGGCCTTGTGCTCAATTCTGGGAACACAGAAATGAATCAGCCTCTGATCTGGCCCTTGAGGAGCCCATAGGACAATGATGAGGCAGATCCAGCCACAGATAATTACCCTTTGGGGTTAGTATTAAAGGCAGTCACAAAATGCAGAGTAAGGCCCAACAAGTCTTTCCTTGCTGGGGCTTTTAAAATATATCTCTTAAGTATGAGAATATGGTGACAAACAAAGGGAGAGCCAACAAGCGATGAAATTGTATCCTAAATTGTGAAAGGGCTAGAGTCACATTAGAGGTCTCCCCTGCCCCTAAGATGCCTGGGGGAGAGTTAGGAGAGAAAGGAACCAAGAAAACATCAAGAATTAAAGGGCTGGAAACGTTTGCATGTCCCTAGGCTGCTAACTGCCTCCTAATGACAGGCCACAAAGGTCAGGGGTCAGCCTCTCTCTTCTTCAACCATTCACAGGTCCATCTTATCTGGCGGAAGATCAATCCCAGATCTAGGCCTGCAGGAAGTCCAGGACACAATAGGCAACAGCATCTTGGGCCCCCACATGTCGGAACCAAGAGGGAGGCTGGCCTCAAGGATTCCCCTGAGCCTCCTCTGCCTCACCTGGGGCTGGCAGCCAGGAGGTGTGAAGGTGACTAAAGGCCTGCCTGCAGTCTGTCCGCATCATCCTCCCTTCTCATCCCTCAAGGAGAACTGCAGGCCTTGGGAAACGGGGTGGTGGCTGAGAAAGGGAACGGTCTGCAGTTCCAGTTCTGTTATTGTGGTTTTTATAGTTGGTGCCATGCTGATTTGAGAGCATGTGATTATTCACTGGAAAATCACCATCCTTCTTCCTCTATGCCAGGCACTGAGCTGCTTTCATTATCTCAAATAAACGTCATAACCCTGGGGAGTTGGTGGAGTAAGATCACAGAGCTAGGAAATCGAAGAAGGGGAATTCAAAACCAAGTAGCCTGACCCCAAGGCTCCTGTGCCTGTAACTACTATTCTCCTCTGCCTCCTACTGAGCAAGACAGGGAGCAAGGGCCGTTCGCCTACACCACTCAATGATGGCCATAGCTGCATCATCCTGAAGAGCTCCATCCTTCCTGCTCCAGGGTTCCAAGGCCATGCCATGAAGCTATCCTAGAGCTAAAGCACTGTCTTCATCTCTTTTGAGAAACAGGTCCTTTCTACTTTGTATTATATATCTGCAAAAGTCTTTTTATTTCTCCAAGGCAGTAGAGGCTCTTGTAGACATGGAGAGCATCTGTATCATCTTAATGGTCTTGGGGCTTAAGCCACGCACAGTAACCAAACATAAAGTCCTGCTCAGGCTTCCAACTCGCAACCAAAGAAGGTAATTTCCCCACCCTGGCCCTGGGGTTGGTCACGCTGCTGGGCACAAAAATTCTCTTCCAGAGCCACCAACACCACCACTCCGGCCAGTGCCTCAAAAATGTGGGCATGAACTATATAACATAGCCAAGACATGGAAACAACCTAAATGTCCATTGACAGAGGAGTGGATAAAGAAGATGTGGTACATACACACAATGCAATATTTCTCAGCCATTAAAAGGAACATAATAAAGGCATTTGCAGCAATATGGATGAACCTAGAAATTATCATGCTAAGTGAAGTCTTTCAGACGGTGAGACACCCACATTAAATGCTATCACTTACATGTGGAATCTAAAAAAAAGGACACAATGAACTTCTGTGCAGAACAGATAATGATCCACAGCCTTTGAAAAACTTATGGCTTCCAAATGAGATAGGGTGGGGGGTGGGGAGATGCACTGGGGGTTTGGGATGGAAATGCTATAAAATTGGGTTGTGATGATCATTGTACAACTATAAATGTCATAAAATTCATTGAGTAATAAAAGATTATGGGCATGAAATATGCATTGGAATCCATCTGCAGCGCAACTGACCCTGAGGTAGTGGCACATTAAGTCAGGGAACTGAGCCAGGTCAAGCTGTAACTTCCAGGAGACCAGGGCTTTTTCCAGACTGCATCCAGAGCCCACCCTGTCCCCTGGGCCACCCTCAGCCTTGCCTCTGCTGATTGGGTTAAGGCGCTTGGAGACTAGTGTTGATGCAAGGCTCCACCCAGTAGGAGAGCTCAGTGTTGGCAGGTGCCAAGTGGACCCAATCAGAGCTTCAGGGAGGAGTAAGACCACGTGGTACACGCTGGGACCAGAAGTTTACATCCAGGGGACCCAGAGGTTCTTCTGGGCCTCCATCACGTCTCTGGAGGAGGTGGCACTCTTCCTCATGCTTTTTCATGAGCCCCTACAAGATTGTTTCAAGGCTGGCGGCATTGCCCCAGACTCTTTTTTTTTTTTTTGTAGCAGGCTGGCAGTCACCGGGGTGCACCTTGGTGGCCTTGTCCGCGGAGGTTTGCTGTTCTTCTTCCCTGACATGGTCTTCTTGCCTGTGGTCCTGCACAAGCCCCGCCTGGTACAAGAAGCTTCCTGTAGGGCATTTTCTCTTATGAGAAACAGGCGGAGTTCCCCTCCTGGCACAGGGGTTAATGAGTTTGACTAGCACCCCTGAGGGCGCAGATCCCATCCCTGGCCTCACTCTGTGGGTTAACGATCCCCCGTTGCCCCGAGCTGTGGTATAGGTCGCAGAGGTGGCTCAGATCCTGCATTGCGGTGGCTGAGGCATAGGTTGGGGGCTACAGCTCCGATTCTACCCCTAGCTTGGGAGCCTCCATGTGCTGCTGCTCCAGCCCTAAAAAAAGTAAAAGAAAGAAAGAGAGGGCTCTGAGAAGTTGAGTGACGTGCACAGGGGCACATAGCTGGGAACCTAGTACCATTGCCTGTTCTTAACCAGGAGGTTGTAGTGTCTCCCGGAAGTGGTCCTAAAACCCATCCTGTTTTGCTCATCCCAGCACCAGTATCAGGCAGCATTACGGAGTAGAGTCCTCTTAACTCCAGTTAACGGGCTCAGAGGGGTGAAGTGACTTGCTCAAAATTACTGTAGATGGGAGCATCAGGACCCCCTTTTTTTTTGCTTTTTTGGGCTGCACCCGTGCATATGGGGGTTCCCAGGCTAGGGGTTGAATCGGAGCTGCAGCTGCGAGCCACAGCTACAGCCACATCAATTCAGGATCCAAGCTGAGTGTGTGACCTTCACCACAGCTCGTAGCAATGCTGGATCCTTAACTCACTGACCGAGGCCAGGGATTGAACCTGCATCCTCATGGATGCTAGTCAGCTTCTTTACTGCTGAGCCACAGTGGGAACTCCAGGACCCAGTTTTAAACTTGGTCTGTATGAGTGCAGGGTCATAATATTTAGACTTCAAAGTAAAACATAGCTTCTTATAAAAGTCTTGTGTTGCTGAATCTTGCCTAGATGTTTGCCTTGGCTCCTCAAAAACATGGAAGCATAGGAAGAGCGTGATATCCTATGCTGAGGGTTTAACCTAGTGCTGAGCACACAGTAGGTCATAAATATATGCTGGCTTAGTGAAAGCATTTTCTCTTCACTCTGCTTCACTTCACAGTGTCATGATTAGGTCGCCCAGGTCACGCCACTACCCACATATAAATTCATCTATTCAAAAGAAGTGATTGAGGGAAGGACAGTGGATGATGGGTCAGTCTATTGCTTCATTGGTGGACCTGTGGTCAATTTCCAACCCTTCAAAGCTGGTGGGTGGCTTAGCACATGCATCTAAAGCAAAAATAAACAGGTGGGACTACATCAAGCTAAAATGCTCTGCTCAGCCAAGAACACAGTCAGCAGCATGGAAAGGCAACCTATGGATTGGGAGAAAATATTTGCAAACCATACCTCTGATGAAAAAAATATATAAAGAACTCATACAACTCAATAGCAACTAAACAAACAAGAAAAAAAAAACAGTTTAAAAATAGGCACAGGACCTGAACAGACATTTATGCAAAGAAGACATACAAATGGCCTACTGGTATCTGAAAAGGGCTCAAAATCACTAATCAACAGGGAAATGAGAATCAAAACCACAGTGAGTATCCCCTCACACCTGGTAGGATGGCTGTTATCAAAGAGACCAAAGATGACTTTTGGTGAGGATGTTCGGGAAAGGAAGTCCTGGGGGCGTAAACTGGTGTAGTCATTATGGAAACTAGTATAGTGGTTCCTAAAAAATTAAAAATAGAACTACCGTGTGATCCAACCATCCGTTATCTAGTTAAATATTCAAAAGAAATAAAGTCATTACCTTGAAGGGATATTTGCACGCCCATTTTGCTACAGCATTAATGGCCAGCATATGGAAACAACCTAAGTGTGGTTCGGCAGATGAATGAATAAAGAAATTATTAGAATACACATACGATGGAATATTAATCAGCCTTAAAAAAGAGTTGCAATTTATGACAACATGGATGAAACTGGAGGACATTATGCTAAGCGAAATAAGCCAGGCACATAAAGAAGAATACTGCATGATCTCACATATATGTGAAATCTGATAAAGTCAAAATTTAGAGAAGCAGAGAGTAGAATGGGGGTTACTGGGGGTGAGGAGATGGGGGAAAATCAGGAGAGGCTTGTCAAAAGTACAAAATTGTACTTAGCCTTTTTTCTTTTTTGTTTTTTAGGGCTGCACCTGAAACATATGGAAGTTCCCAGGCTAGGGGTCAAATTGGAGCCGTAGCTGCTGGCCTACATCACAGCCACAGCAACGCCAGATCCGAGCTGTGTCTGCAATCTACACCACAGCTCACAACAGTGCCGGATCCCCGGGCCCCTGAAGGAGGCCAGAGAGAGAACCTGCATGGACACTAGTCAGATTCATTTCCACTGGGCCTCAATGGGAACTCCCCAAATTGCACTTAGGACAAATAAATTCCAGAGATGGAATGTAGAGTATGGTTGCTATAGGTGGTAACACTATATTACCTACTGGAAATTTGCTGAGAGATCTCGGTTGCGCTCAAAAGGCACGCATGCGCACGCACGCACACACAGGAATAGTGACTCTGTGAGAAGATGGATATGTAATTAGCTTGGCTGTAGTCATTATTTCACCATGTATATGAAAACACTGTGTTGTATGCCTTATGTATACACAATTTGTATTTTTAAAATAAAATAAGACGAAAAAGTTAGACTGAGTTTCAAGTCTTGGCTTTACCATCTATAGGACCACGTACATTTTCAGTTTCTTCCACTGGGTTTAATAATTAATTAAACTGCTTAAGCAACCTGATGAGTGCACAAGACATCCACACATTAGTTTCAGCATGTTTGTTTGTTACTACATAACAACTGGGGAAACCGATCCACAGGAGATCTTCATTCCTAGGTTTCCTGACTGTGGATCCAGCCCTTTTTCTGCATAGAAATCAATTTCTCCCTTTCTCCTCTCCCTCTATCAAACTCTCTCTCTGTCTTTCTTTCTCTTAATAAGCCTGATCTGGGTGCAAATACTGGATCTGCAGCCTATTTTTTTTGTTGTTGTTGTTGCCTGAACTTGGACAAGGATTAATGACATAACTAGCTGTTAAGTGCTGCTCTGTACCTTTCTGCCTCTGAATGCATAACCCTTGAAGGCAAGGCTTTTGGTTAGTCATCCTCTTCATGTCCCACCGCCCTGCTAGCACTGGCCACACACTGGTACATTTGGTGAGCACCAACAATGGTGCCAGGCACTGTGCTGAAGCCGCTCAATGCATCACCTCTCCACTTCTCACAGAAATCCTGGGAGTGGGTCCCATTAACCCCATTTGACAGATGTGGCAACTGAGAATCAGAAAGTCAAAGTGATTCAGTTAAAGTCACCCAATGAGGAAGTAGCAGCAGCTAGTCCCGAGGCTGGTCTGTTTGATTCTGGAGCCCACATGGTTGGCCACTGTGCCACCCAGCCCTGTTGAGAAGCTGTTCAGTAACCACGATGAATGGGTGATGAGCTGTGCAGTTGAGTCATTCAGCAGCCAGGGTGGCATGTGGCTTGTCACCTGTGCTTCCTTAACTCCAGTGGCACCTGAAAGAGGCCTTTCTCCAGCAGACTCTCTTTCTCCCAGGCCATGGAGTCAGGCTGCTTTCAGGGGGCCAAGGCCACCTCCCTTAGCCAAGCCTGGCCTCCCAGTGGGGACAGAGGGCTTGGAAGGGTGCTGAGAGTATGGTAGGCACCCCCACCACCTTGTCAACTGATGGAGAGAGCGGTTGGGTGACATAGAGAGCCCACGGGGCACAGCCCTTGTTGTGAAACCACTCTTGGTTCCAGAGCAGGGAAAATTCCTTCCTGCCCACCTTGGGAGGGATGGGCTGCCAGAGGGCCAAACACCCAGGGGTTGAGGAGGTGACAGGGACAGAGGCAGGTGTGGCAGGTGTTCATGCAATTTTCCAGTCCCTTTGCCTCTCCTAGTCCTAAGACCGTCTCCATAGCCGGCTACCAGTCATACTGTGCGCCGGAGTTCACAACATGCTTTCCCAGATGGGAGCCCATTCTTGAGCCTCGAAGCAAAGCACTGCAAGTAGGCGTGGGTGGGAGGCAGCTTGGCCTGGTGACAGAACAGGTTGTAAAGTCATCAGACCTGGTTCCAATCCCAGCTCCGCCACTTGCTCACCTTCTGACTTTGGGAAATTTGCTAAGCTTCTCTGAATCTGGGCTTCCTTGGTCCGTAAGATGGGGATAGGAGCAGTGCCTTCTTCATAGGGTGTTGTGAGAATTCAATGGTGTTTGTTACATTTGGAAGAACTAAAAAAAAAAAGTATTAAAAAATTAGGTCTGGGGAGTTCCCGGCGTGGTGCAACAGAAACACATCTGACTAGGAACCATAAGGTTGCTGGTTCGATCCCTGGCCTCACTCAGTGGGTTAAGGATCTGGGATTGCCTGAGCTGTGGTGTAGGTTGCAAATGTGGCTCGGAACCCGCGTTGCCGTGGCTCTGGGGTAGGTTGGCAGCAACAGCTCCAATTAGATCCCTAGCCTGGGAACCTCCATATGCCACGAGTGCAGCCCTAAAAAAAGACAAAAAAAATTAGGTCTGCCTTACATAACGATTATATGATCTGTTGCCTATTGGATACATGACTTACCTAAGGTCACTCAGCTCCTAAGTGGCAGAGCTGGGAGCTCACACTCAGTTCCCCTGGTCCCGGTTCAGGGACAGTACAAGGAGGTGCTGATCATATATTCTAGCCAACCCAAATAGGATTGGAGAAGGGGTCCAGGCTGTCCTTCAGCTTTTGTCATGCTTCTCGGGGACAGGAGAGGGCATCAAGCTGGGGAGTGGTCCAGCACTCTGAGGCGGCCATGTGGGAGCAGGTGGAATGGGAGGAAGCAGGGATCCCCTATGATGGGCTCACATCCTTCCCAGCCCTCCTGCCTCCGGTCTCCTCCCTGCCCCTCTTCTGCCTGCTGCTGTAACTTTCCAGTCTCTTAGTGATTTCCCAAGAGGAATGCACCACACCTCAAATAAGCTGTTTGCCTAAGTCAGAGGATGCTCTTGGTTCATCCAACGAATGAATATTTATGAAGTCTCTACAAGGCAGGCCACCCTATCATCAGGGCTGGAGGGTGGAGGTGCCAGACAAAAAAAGATCTGGGCCCTCAGAGATCTTCTGATATAGCCGTGGACCCAGGAAGCAGTACTGGGTGGATGTAATTCTGTCCCCTCCGCTTACTTCCTGTCTACATACACTAAGGTTCTTTTAAAATCAGAGCAGCCGCTCCATTTAACTCTGCACGCAGTGGGCAGAATTTGGCTCCTTTCCATCTCCAAGGGCTGTCTGACTGGGTGGGTTTAGAGATGGCCAAACGGAGACAGCTACTTAACATTCCCTGGGAGAGGGAGGAATGAATCAGGGCTTGTCTTGGGCAGTGAGTGCCAAATGGCCCTGTGTCAGATCGGTACCAGGAGTGGTAGAC
Source organism: Phacochoerus africanus (assembly GCF_016906955.1). Taxonomy (NCBI): domain Eukaryota; kingdom Metazoa; phylum Chordata; class Mammalia; order Artiodactyla; family Suidae; genus Phacochoerus; species Phacochoerus africanus. The sequence continues at coordinate 81,539,637 of NC_062551.1, forward strand.
TCTCAGACAAGAGAACTGGGCAACGTCCACGGCCCTGGCTCTCAGGCCCTCCCCCAGAAAGCAGGCGGAGAGCTGGGAGGGCAAGATGTCAGGCAGAAGCTTGGATGATTTGGGCGTCATATTGGAGTCTTCTCCTTTGTCCTATGTTCTCGTTCACCTTTGGGATGTGACAGATTTGGAATGTGCTCCTTTCAAGGCCTTTTGGGCCCACTTCCTTTTCCTTTTCCCCCTGAAAAAGAAATGAGTCATTTTATTCTTAAGCAAGTCATACACATCTCAACAATTTGAAAACCAAGGAAAGGTAAAAGGAATTTTTAAACACACTGTATTTAAATTTCCCACCCGAAGTCAACCGCGAGTTTGGGTGTATTTTATTCGAATCCTTTTTACAATGTCATTTTGATGCTATGCTCAGTGAAACAAACCAATTACAAAAAGACAAATACTGCACGATTCCGCTTGTATAAGGTATCTAAAGTAACCAAACTCAAAGAAATAGAAAGTAGATGCATGGCTGCCAGGGGCTAGAGGGAGGGGGACTTGTTCAATGGGTTATAGAGTTTCAGTCGTGCAAGATGAGAAAGTTCTAGAGATTTACTGTATAACAAGATGCTTAAAATCCACAATACTATACTGTACCCTTAAAAATGGTTAAGAGGACGGAGTTCCCTCAGTGGCTCAGTGGTTAACAAACCCGACTAGGATCCATGAGGATGCAGGTTTGATCCCTAGCCTTGCTCAGTGGGTTAAGGATCCTGCATTGCAGTGAGCTGTGGTGTAGGTTGCAGATGTGGCTCAGATCCAGCATTGCTGTGGCTGTGGCTGTGGCCAGCAGCTGTGGCTCCGATTAGACCCCTAGCCTGGGAACCTCCATATGCCACAAGCGCGGCCCTAAAATAGCTAAAAAAAAAAAAAAAAAAAAAAAAAGTTAAAAAAATTGGTAGGAGGAGAAATTCCCTGTGACCTAGTGGTTTGGGATGCGGCATTGTTAGTGCTATGGCTCAGGTCACTGCTGTGGCTCAGATTCCATCCCTGGCCTGGGAACTTCCACAAGCCATGGGCACAGCCAAATAATAGTAAAAATAAGTTAAAAATTTTTAATAATAAAATAAAAATTAAGAGGGTAAATTTTTGTTACGTATTTTTTCCACAATTAAAAAAACCCACTTTGTTCTTACATGACTGTTCTACTATACATGCACGTGTTTATCTGCCTTATTTTTTTAATTTTATTTATATCCTGCCTTATTCACTTGATGAAAAATATCCAAGTAAATCCAAATTCTTTACTACCATTATTTTTAGTGGCTATGCTGATATTTAACTAGGTAGCAATTCCTTGATTTTCTTAATATTTTCCTTTGGACACTTAGGTTTTGACTTTCTTTTAGACACAGATGAATGAGTATCTCTTCTATAAAAGTCTTCCCTATTTAAAATTCCTTGGGTTAGTCTCCCTAAAGAGAAGGCACAGGATCAAATGATGTAAACATGCCACGGCTTTAGATATATGTTGCCACATTGTTTTCTGAAAGGGTTGTACTAATTTCCACTCTGACTAGTGATGAATGAGAGCGCTTGTTTCACCACACCTTCGGCATCACTGGGTGTTATCATTTTCTCAAATCTGGGCTGATTTTGTAGGCAAACATTTGCATCTTGTTTTAATGTTCATTCCTTTGATAACTTAGGAGAAGGAGTGTCTTTCCAGCTGTTGGGAATTGTTCATTCCTGTCTTCTAACTGTTCCTTTCTTTCCTCCCTTTAGCTTTTGGAGTCTTCAGGGTTTTTCCTGTTGCATAAGAAGCCTTCCCAGGACTGAGCATTTGATACATCACATAACCCCCTTTTTCTCCATCTTTTCTTCAGTGCTTTGCTGCCTTGTAAGGCCCTCTCCCAACACCTGCACCCTCTTCAAGGCCCAATGAGGGCTCCACTTTCTCTCAAAAGCCTCCCCCTGCTGGCCTCAATCTCTATTTTTCTTTTCGTCCCCACTTGGTTTAGCAAAGTCAGGCTTTCACAACACGGTTATGCTTTTAGAATCATGTGGGTGGCTCTTGAGTGGTTCATGGCTTCTCATCTGTCCTGGGAGCCTGGGTGTCCCCTGCACGGAGCATCAAGCTTGGCACCTTGAAGTCGTATACAAACAAATGCACATTGCTTGGACTTGGCAGAGACCTATCAGCTCTAGAACCCTCAGACTTCCTCTGTTCTCTGCCTGAGCCACAGTGGACCCATGTTTCCACTTCAAGAAAAGCATGGTAGTTTGGTGACAAGTGGGCCTGGGTTCAAATCCCAGTTCCTCCACTGACTTAACATGATTGAGTTCCTTATACTTGCTGGGTCTCTATTTTCTTACCTCGTAAATGGAATAATGGTTTCTACTTTACTTGGTGATGTGAGGATTAAATGAGATAATTTGAAACAGTTTTGAACACTACTTAGTATAAAATGCACACGCACACACACACACACACACACACACACACACACACACTCGAGTTATCCTTCCTTCCTTCCTCCCTCCTTTCCTTCCTTCCTTCCTTTCCCTTCTTTCTTCTTTTTTGGCTGCACCTGCCACATGTGGAAGTTCTGAGCCAGAGCTGCGACCCACACCACAGCTGCAGCAACACTGGATCCTTAATCAGCTGTGCCAGGCCAGGAATAGAACCTGTACCTCCAGAGATACGCCAGATCCTTAACCCACTGCGCCCCAGCAGGAACTCCAAGTTTATTACTATTTGTTCACCACTAATTCATATCCCTCTCTTCCTTCAGGAAACTTGATTTTTCTGAGACGCCATCCTTATTAGTTTCCTATTGCTGCTGTGACAAATAACTCAAACTTAGTGTCTTCAAGCAACGTAAGTAAATTCTCTTGCAGTTCTGGAAGCCAGAAGTCTGAAATCGGTTTCATTGGGCCTTAATCAAGATGTCAGCAGGGCCACAGCTCCTCCAAAGGCTCTAGGGAAGAATCTTTTCCAGCTTCTGAGGCTGTTGGCACCCCCTGTCCCGTGGCTGCCTTCCCCATCCTCAGAGGGCACCCCTGCAACCTCTACTTCTGTCCTCAGGTCCTTTTGTCATCTCTCCAATGGTCCTGCCTCTGTCTTATAAAAACCCTTATGATTACACTGGGCCCACCAGCTCATCTTTCCATCTCAAGTCCTTCACTTAATTACATCTACAAAGCCTCTTTTACCTTGTAGGATAAATATTCACAAGTCCTGGGGATTAGAACTGGACATTTGTGGGGGGGCTTTATTTAGCCCACCATACCTCCCCATGTCTGCTTGATTTGGCCCCCCCATACCCTGTGCCCTTGTCTGTTTACATTCCTCCAAGAAGAGATTAGAAGAAAGAAGGAATGATTACTGAACAAGCCCTGTGGTTGCTGTTCTGATTCACCTGGGGATAGAGATGCTTATATTTTCACAAGGAAATCAAGGCTCAGAGAGGCTCAGTGCTTGCCCATGATCACACAGCAAACGGCAGATAGAGTTGGAGTTAGAGCCCCACTAGGGGCTCCTCGGCTCCAGAGCAGCATCTGGCTCCTTTCCCCACCTGACGTTGCCTCTCCCTTGAGGTTGTTTTATATTCATTAAAAATCAGCACGGAGTTCCCATTGTGGTGCAGCAGAAATGAATCTGACTAGTATCCATGAGGATGGGGGTTCAATCCGTGGCCTCTCAGTGGGTCAGGGAGCCGGCATTGCTGTGGTGTAGGTCACAGATATGGTTTGGATCCCACATTGCTGTGGCCTTGATGTAGGCCAGCAGCTGGAGCTCCAATTCTACCCCTAGCATGGAAACTTCCATATGACATGGGTGAGCCCTAAAAACAAAAAACAAAAAAACCCAGCCTGACTAATAATCAATGAATAATAATCATTAATAATCATCATCATTAATAATAATCCTCATCATTAATAATCAAAGACCTGCAAATTAGACCAGCAGTGAGAACCCCCACAGTTCTCTTTGCCTCACTCTACTCAGTGAGTAGAGTTTGCCCTTTGGCATGATATGGGCTTTGGGCTTTAATCTCTTGGCCAGGCCTACGTATCCCGAATCAGATGTGTATTGCACACATTCCGTCGGTGGCTGCAAATCCAATATCTCCAGATGATCTCAGAAAATGCCTGAGAGTTACTATACATATTCGTTTAAACCAATACTTTCAAAATGTATGTAGGTTGTAGAGGGATGAAGGGTGTGGCAGGAAATGATGTCATCTCTAGCGGGTCCCACCTGTTTCCAAGGGAAATGTCATTTTGAAGACCAGGACCCCTGTACCTGTCAGAGTCGCTGCCTTCTTCTCCTTCTTCCCCTTCTCCTCCTCCTTCTCTTTCTTCTTCTTTTGCTGTATTTTTTTAAAAATTAAAGTATAGTTAATTTACAATGTTGCGCCAATTTCTGTTGTATAGCAAAGAAACCCAGTCATACATATATATACATTCTTGCCTTCTTTATTTGTCTCTTTCCTCATTTATCATTTATTCACTTATAATCTCTATGAAGACAGGGATTCTTCTGTCTTGTTCCCCATATTCACTGTATTTCCTGGTACCCAATTGGTGGTCAAGAAAAGTTTGTCCAATGGAATGAGTAGACACTGAACTCCAGGTTCATTGTTCTTATCTGGAAAGTGGTGGGGCTAAACTTAGTGACTGATTGATTCACTGATTCAAAAAAATATAGATTCAAGGAGTTCCCATTGTGGTGCATCAGAAATGAATCAGACTAATATCCATGAGGACACTTAGGCTGCTTGCATGTCTTGGCTATTATAAATAGCGCTGCTGTGAACATTGGAGTGTGTGGATCTTCTCAAATTAGAGTTTTAATCTTTTTCGGATATACGCCCAGGGATGGGATGATGGGATCATGCGGTAGATCTATTCTTTGTTTTTTAAGACACCTCCATACCATTCTCCATGATGGCTGTGCCAATTTACATTCCCATCAGCCGTGTAAGAGGGGTCTCTTTTCTCCACACCCTCTCTAGCAGTTATTATATGTAGAATTTTTAAGGATGGCCATTCTGACAGGCATGAAGAAGTTCATTTTCCATGTTTCTGGAATAACATGTACTTGGACCTTTCTGAGGGCACGTCTTACCTTCTTCCATATATAACAGTGTATATACACTATAGCCTAGTATTTGAGCGTGGGCTCTGAAGTGAGATGAACCAAGATTCACAATCCTAGCTTTGCCACTTAGTAGCTGTAAAAATTTGGCAAGTCTTTTAACTTCCTGAGCCCCAGTTTCCTCATCTGTGACATGGGAGTCATAATCCCCCCAACCCCCGCCAGCAGTGTTGTAAATGTGAAAATAAACAGAAAGCATCTCACAGTGGCTGGCAAACAGTAAGGGCTGAATACGCGGTCATTCTCCCCTACGACCCTTTACGTACCTTTAAGACAGGAACTAGACCTTATTCATTCCTGTACCTTTTGAGATCTCAAAGGAAAAGGGGCAATGAAATAACCTGTGATTGCTCACTCACTACGTGCCAGCACCATGCTGTATACACACATTTCCTTTCATCCTCAAAAAACTGCAGAGAGTAGGTTTTATAATTATCTCCATCTTACAGGTCAGAGAACTGTGGCTCAGAGAAATGAGGTGAGTTACCCAAGGCCATACAGCTAATAATTGGCAGAGCTGGGTCTGAGCCCAGACCATGTGACTTCAGAGGCTGACACAGTAAGTCGACTACAGTTGTTCAGCGCAGCTTAACAGTCCCCTCAGAATCTACTCTCAAAGTATTCAGCAGTTGTCAGTTTCATTATGTTTCCTTTATGTTTCCTTGAGAACAGGGCCTGTGTCTTACTCCTCTTCGTATCTCTGATACACCCCAGAATCTACAGGTGTGTCTTGGACATGGACATTTGCCAAATGGATGGATGGATGGATGGATGGATGGATGGATGGATGGATGGATGGATGGATAGGCAGATGAATGGACAGGTGCGTGGGTGGATGGATGGATGGGTGGGTGATCGAATGGGTGGATAAATGAGTGGGTGCATAGATGGATGGATGGATGGATGGACAGGTAGATGAATCAATGAATGGAAGAACAGAAGAGTTGCCAGATGAAGCACTTGCGCACCCAACATTCCTTCTTAATAGCTCTCTGCTCCCTTTCTCATGACAGCCTTAAGAACAGGCTTAGAGTGGAAAAGACTATGGGAGACAAATGGGGAGGAAAACACACCCATGTGACCACCAAGCCGCTCTCAAAGTGTCACCCTGGTGGATGCAACAGTGGTCAGATTCCAGCCACAATAGTCATGCCAGCCTCTCAGATACCACCACAGCGAGACAGTCTCCCCAGGCATCCATCAAACAGGGGACCAGAGCCTAATTCATACTATAGCTCTTCCCCCTTTCTCTCCACCAGCACCCACGGCCCCACCCCCCACCCCCATTCTCGAGTGTAAGGAGAGAGGCCGCAGGTCAGAATTTGTCACCAGAGCCTCCAAACCCCTGGAGAGGGTGTGGCCCTGAGACCGGCTTTGGCCCAGGAAGTGGGTCAAAAGCCACTGCCTTGGTATCGAAATAGTAGCAAATCCCTGAGATGCTTAATCACCATGCTGAGCTGATAGCATCTTTGCCTCCCCATGACAGATGTCCTGGGAGGAAGGGAGGGACAGGAGGGTGATATGAATATTGATTTCCTGCCCATACTCACTTGGGAGGGATAAAGGAGATGAAGCATCATGTGCTCAGCAAGGGACCTGACCCATGGTAAGCGCTCAATAGATGGGAGCTTCAACTATTTGCGTTATCACTCATCACTCATCACTCAAGATAATTAACTGCTACTGAGGTGGCACTTTATCCTGGATACATCTAGAAAGGATTTGAGGCCCAGCATTTCCAATCTGAGGCCGTGTCACACCCTAAAGTGGTGAAAATAAAGATAAAAAGGACAGATTGGCGCCAGGCAATCTATGAAGTAGAATTTCAGGCAGTTATGAGCGCCACGCAAGGTGCCGTCTTCACTGCCCGTATTTTGACTGCTGTGCTTAAGTGTTCAAGTGTGAAGTCAAGGGGACTTGTGAGCTTCTGTGAGTCACTTGTACTCCCAAAGCCTCAGTTTCCCTCTCTGTCAAACACTGTCCTCCTTGCGGACTTGTTGAATGATTCGCTGAGTGCTGATGTCCCCAAGCCTGTCATCAAATGAGAATCTCAGGAGTAACGATACAGATACAAATCCCTGTATCTCCAGCAAGCAGTGGACCGCAAACCTGCTTTGGGGAAGCACGGAGTCAAGGTTTGTAAATGAGTTTAGCACAGTTCGTGACATTAGTAAGTGCTCAGTAAATAAAAACCATTGCTGTTACCAACAGCCTCTGAGTGTCCTCGAACTCCCCATTCCTCACATCTGCTGGCTGACTTCATAATTAAGTCTAAATCCATCAGGACTCACCGCGCCCATGCCCCCTGGATTCCTGCCCTTGGTTCCTTCACGTCCACACTTGCCTCCTACCCCCCACATCACCTAGTCCTCACCGAGCAGCCACAGTAATTTTTTTTTTCAAATGGCTAAAATCTGATCTCGACACCTAAAATCCAAACCCCTCTCCACGATTTGCAAAATCTGTACCTATCTCTCCACCTGTATCTTCATCTCTCACTCGCCTCCAGCCACACTTGGCTTCTTGCTCTTCTTAAAACAGCCCAAACTTATCCTCACCTCAGGACCTTTGCACTTGCTATTTCCTCTGCTGGATCCAGTCCTAAGCTGGAGCATTCTCCTCACTCAAGCCTCAGTGCAAATGTCACCTTCCTCATAGAAGACTTTTATGGCCACCTTTTCAAATGTTACCCCAACATACTACATTGTTTTCTTTACAGCACTACCGGAAATGAACTTTTTAATTTATTTTAATTTTGTGGGCTTATGGCCTGATCACTCCAGTGAGAAAGAGACCTTGTCAATTTTTTCATGTCTATATTCTCAGTGCCTAGAAAGCACCTGGAAAATATCGATGGTTCTCACATATATATATATATGGCTGAACAAATCAAGGCATTGTTACTGTGGTCGTTGTTAATATATTCAATATCTGTGGCAGGTAAGAGTAAGAGGTGGGTTTTAAAGCAGTATGTCAGGATTCACCTTTCTCGAAAATCTCATTTCCCGAAGCATTACACACACAGGCACAGCTGTACATTTGCAAATGTAAATGTAAGCATCCGCAAAAGGATGCAACACAAAGTTAAATTTTTGTTTATAGTCAAGAAGCACTTATTTTAAAATCAGAAATAACCCATGAGACAATTTCCATTTTGAAAAAAGAAATGTTAAAAAACTCTCTTATTGGAGTTCCCATCATGGCTCAGTGGAAACAAATCTGACTAGTATCCATGAGGACGCAGATTCAATCCCTGGCTTCGCTCAGTGGGTGAAGGATCTGGCGTTGCCGTGAGCTGTGGTGTAGGTCACAGACACAGCTCAGATCTGATGTTGTTGTGGCTGTGGCATAGGCTGGTGGCTATAGCTCCGATTGGACCCCTAGCCTGGGAAGCTCCATATGCCTCGGGTGCAGCATGAAAAAGAACCCCCCCTCCCAAAAAAAACCCCAAAAAACTATTTCTTTCTTTTTTTTTTAACAAAGAGGGCAACCAAGAGGACAATGGGAAGACTGGGAGTTCCCTGGTGGCTCAGTGGGTTAAGGATCTGGCATTGTCACTGGTGTGGCTCGGGGTGCTGCTGTGATGTGGATTTGTTCCCTGGCCCGGGTGCTTCTGCATGCCACGGGCACAGACAAACAAAACAGAAAACCTGGGCTTAAAATGTGAACGTCACACTTCATTTCCAAATTTCTGACCACCGAGGGCATGCTGAGCTATCCCGAAACAGCCTGTATGCTAACCCCTAGAGACCCAAGTCTCTCCCGGGGTTCGGCTCTAGGAGGAATAAAACATGGGAATCTTGAGATAAGGGGCATTGTGCAACTTGGTGAATGACATCCTCAGCTTCTCCGGTGATATCAACACAGTCTTTAGTGGCTGTTTGTCACATCCACCCTCTATAAAAACCAAAGCAGACCATCCTATCACAAGATATTTTTGCGTGTAGCAAAGCTAAAGTAACTTGGGTCCATTGCCTAATACGTGGCACTCTCAGATACGCCTCCCATGCTTACGGCAGCATCTTGCCAGGCTGTGTTCCAAGCACTTTATACGCATTAACTGCTTTAATCCTCGTAGTAACACCATGAGGTAGATACTGTTACACAGCTATCATCCTCACCCCCACTTTACTGAAAAGTTCAGCAACATGCCTAAGCTTGCCCAGCTAGCAAATGGTAGGGCTGGAGTTTGAACCCAGATGGGCTGGCTCTGGCTCCCTGTGTTCTTGATCACTAAGCAACATCATGCCCACTCCCCCACGCTAGGGGCTTCTGGGGCAGTTACACCTCCCTTTCAACTCACAGCAATTCCTTCTCTTTTTGTCCACCCAGACATTCTGATGCTCGACGGCTTTAATTGTTCTAGCCAGCTCGATCTCATACAGTGCTGTTCTTTATGGAAGCACGGCTGAAGATGGCTGGTACAGGAGGACGGGATGCTAGGAGTAGGGGTTTGGGGGCGGGGGGCAGACTGTCGAGGGTTTGAACTCTGGTCCTGGCAGTTTGAGCTGGGTAACAGGTTATTTAATGGCTCTGCACCTCAGTTGCCTCATCTAGAGAATGGGAGAACTCACACTTAGCTCTTATTGGCGTTGTGGGGATTCAGGGAGATTATCGGTATGAAGGAGCTTGTTCTAATACCCAGCTCTATGGCATGAAAGAAGGACTCGTTCGCTGGGAGCCGAGTCCAGCAGCCATGCACTTATCCAGCGTTCTCTTCCATGGGCAATAATCATAATGCTGATTTCATGAGTAGTTCTAGTGAGTAAACACAGTAAAGGAGACACAGTGCTTCGTGTGCTTCCTGGTACGTCCTCTATACTTTACAAATGTTAAGGTACCCTCCTTGTCATCAGCATAGTGCTAGCCTAACAAGATGGGTAAACGTAGGGGCTCTCCAGAGTCACCCCACCTGGATTCTGGGCCAAATGACGTCACATTTCGGAGCTCCTGTCTCATCTGAGAAATGGGATAATAAGAGGAGCAAACTGAGGATGTGTGTAATGCTTTGGCTCGCTGCCGTGCAATTAAGCCCTTAACTACTACACTGTCTAATGTAGGTTTACCCAGTGCCCACTTGGCCCTAAGCACCCGTTCCTTTAGGGCAGGAGTTGGGCTGGTTCTCCATTGGATGGTCTTTGGCTTGTAGACCACCTGGCCAGTGGCTGTCACACACTGCACTACAGAAGGAGCGGCTGTCCCCAGGAAAGCTAGCCTGGCCCCTGGCCGAGGGGGCGGGAGAAGAATCTGGCTTGAAGCTCAGCAGTGAGCACATCCTGGTGATCCTGTGCTTGGCAGACGCTGCTGGAAAGCGGAGGCCCACCTTCAGGGCTGGGTCCTGGCCTGAGGCCCAGAGGAAGCCCTTGGTCTTGCCGGCGCCCTGAGCGCACACCGGCTTTACGCCCGAACAGAGCCTCCTTTGTGCAGGGACAGCGGCAGGTAGCTAGCTACTCCTGGGTGGCAAGTTATTCACCAAAGGGCAGCTATGGCTTTAAACTGGAGCATCGCTGGGCTGAGCCATCGGGGCTATAGGGCTAGTCTCTGGGTGCAGGCACCTCAGGGACCTTTACTACATTAAGGGGGGGTCCCAGGGCCTCAGAGCTCGGGCTCCTCCACCCCAAGACATCTGGTCCTCCCACGAAGCCCGAGTAGAGATGAGCCAGAAGCAGCACAGGGTCAGGTTACTGCCATTATCGCCACCGTGGGGTTGGGAAACTTCGAGGTGGGCAAGGTCCTCAGAAACCCCCTGAGGTCCTCAAGCTAGCAAGTCTCTAGTTGATCTAGTTGCCATAGCAACTTGGCCAGGCAGGGATTCCTATCTCCCCTTAGATGATGAGGAGATGAGGCTCAGCGAGGTTGAGGTTGAGTGGTCCAAGGTTATCTAGCTGATCCAAAGCCCTTCTTCCCACCCTGCCCAGCGGTGTTGAAAGAAGAGGAAGAGGAAGAGTGCCCAAGCCACTAGTTCATTCCACTGAACGTTTAGTGAGCATTTTCTATGTGACAGGTGCTGGGCCAAGAAATGTATGTGCATTGTCTCGCTCGCTCCCAACATCTCCCCTTCTTTGATGGGTATATTTTCATGCCTCTAGCAGATGAGAAAACTGAGACTCAAGGGGGTTATTTGTCCCAGGGCACACAGCTAGTAAGTGGCAGAAGCACAATTTGGATGCAAATTACTCTGTCCCCAAAGCTGGGATCTTTCCTTTCCATTTTACTACACTCTCCCATGGGCTATAGCACCTGGGAGGATACATTTCAGAGTCAGGGATGGTGTTTCCCGATGGCCCAGTGGTTAGGGTCTGGCTTTGTCACTGTGGTGGCCCGGGTTCGATCCCTGGCCGGGGAACGCCGCATTGCTGCAGGCACAACCGAAACAAAAACAAAATGAAGTAAACAAACAAACAGAAAACATTAGTTGAGATGGTGGTAGGGTGGGGGCTGCTGAGGAAGAGGGTAAGAAATAAAGGCCAGAGGAAGCATGATAAATGGTGACATTGCTATACGTTGATTGAAGCATCTTGGTAAATTGCAAATATTTTTTAAAAACCCACTTTGGGCTGCTCCTGTGACATGCAGAAGTTCCCAGGCCAGGCATCAAACCCGCACCAAAGCAATGACCCCAGTCACAGCAGCTTATGGGAGAAAATGTGAAGAAAAAATGAATCAATATATGCATGTGAAAAAATAGAAAGTAAAAGCCTCTCTTCTCCCTCCTTATAATCCCGCTAGTGAAGGACAGTCCCTTTGATGCTCAGGCTCCCAGATCTTTTTCCCATATATATAGAGCCATAGTATAAGTTTAGTAACCCAAGGGTCGGAGGGTTCTGGTTCCAGTCCTGACATTGCCATGTAAAACCGTGTGACCGTGGGCAAGTGAACTAGCCTTATGGCTCCCTGTTTTAAAAGTCTTAGGTAGTTGTTTCTGTAGGACTGTTCAAATGTCTCCTGGACCCTAAAGCTCCTCAGCCCTGCATAGAAAAAGGAGAGTAGGGAGTTTCCATCGTAGCACAGCAGAAACGAATCCGACTATGAACCATGATGTTGCAGGTTCGATCCCTGGCCTTGCTCAGTGGGTTAAGGATCTGGCATTGCCATGAACCGTGGTGTAGGTCACAGACACGGCTTGGATCCTGCGTTGCTGTGGCTGTGGTGTAGGCCAGCATCTGCAACTCCAGTTATGACCCCTAGCCTGGGAACTTCCATATGCCGCATCTGTGGCCCTAAAAAAAAGAAAAGAAAAAGGAAAAGCAAAGTGAATGGAAACCTGTTCTTGAAGCTGGGGAGTGGCCTGAGCCCCTTGAACCAGACTTCCCTGAACTGCTTCCCCCAGATCTTTACACCAAGGGCGAGGCTGGGGCCCCGAGGACTGCAGCAGGTGGAATGGATTCAGCTGGGCAAATGGGGAACTGCACAGATTGCCTATGCAGATGGGTGGCTCCTGCCAAGTCACCCAATTCTCCCCAAGGTGGGTGTGGTTACCTGGGGAAGGTGGGGGCCTGGGCCTCAGGTACCACTTGGAGGCCCCAATCATAGTCACCCTGTCCCCGTGGAGGAGCATGTGGCATGCCACCACTTGGAGCTTCCTCGAAAACAACATCACCTTCTCCAACCCAGGGACTCAAGCTGTGCTTGTCACTGAAGGACAGAGGACAGATCCTTGGACGGTTTTTGGTTTGTTTGTTTGTTTGTTTAAGATTTATTAAGCTATTGTGGATTCACTAGGTTGTATGGACTTTTAAATAAATGTGGTCAGTGAGCAACCCTCCCCTCATTTAGGTCCTTGCCAGGAGTTGCCAAATGCCACCGTCAGTTGACTCTCCCAGGAGCCCGGTCACATTGGTGTGTTCATGACTTCTCCCAGCTGACCTGACTCCACAACACAAGGAAAGTCAATGGTGTACTTAATTAAACTAAAATCACAAGACATGCTCTGTTTTGTCTGGAGACTCTAACAGAGCTGCTTCCTCCAGGAAGAGGGAACCAGGCCACCTGTTCGGTTTTGTCACTATCCTCTCCACACCTGGCCTACTACGTCATTGCCTTGTGACTCGCTTCAGAAGAGGCGGATCAGATAGGCCAGCATCCAAGGATGAAGCAGGCTGGGAAAAGTGTTGGAATCCCAGGACCACCTTCCCAGTAACCTTGGAAAGCAGATTCTCCTATTTTTCATTCACAGGATGAGTTTCCTCCCCAGAAACTTTATGAACCCTCAGACTTTCTGAACATTTTGCACAGGCAGATAGGACTGGTCTTTTGGGGTTGGGGGACACAGGTGCAGTCTCCAGGAAAAGCCCACACGCTTAGAATGCAGCTAGAAACCCCAGGGAAGGTTGTATAACCTCCTCAGGGCTCAGTTTCCTCATCTGCGAAATAAGTTTCCTTGAGGGGTGTTGCAGGGTGGCAGTGACATGATACGGTGCTTGCTTCTGGCCTTTGCACATGCTGTTCCCTCTCCCTGAGACCTTTGCACATGCAGTTCCCCTCTACCCACCCCAGCCCAATCCCTCCAGCTGACTGACACCAACAATCCTTCTGGCCAGAGCTAAATGTGATTTCTCCAGAAAACACCCACAGGCACCTGGCAAAGATTCCCCATAGTTCTTCCGACTTTTCCTCCCCAGCTTCATCACAGCTGTGATTTAACAAACTCTGTTGCTTAAGTCACGCCCACCCACCTCCTTCGCCCAGACTGGGTGCCCCACAGAGGAGGGGTGGATCTGCACAGCTCAGTCCCCCTTCCCTGATCCCTTCAGAACCACAGCCTGTGGATCTGAAACCTCCAACACCTGCCTGAGGCCCTTAGGCTTGCACCTTGCAGGATAAAATCTGGGCCAGGGCCAAGGAGACAGAAACCTCCAAGTTCACCCTGGGGTGCCTCGTGGCTCTGAGCTCCCCTAGAACTTGGGGTTCAGTTGGTTCCCTGATCCTGTGGTCAGATGAGGGGTGGGCAGGCCCAGGCAGGCCAGTTCTGAAGCCCAGGCCGCTGGGGCGGGCAAACCCTGGGCCTCGCCCTGTACCCAGCACACACACAGGCTGCTACACGCCTGCAGTTACACCTCAAGTCCATTTTGAAAGGAAGGGAGCCGCCTGATGGAGAGAGTGGTCCCATCAGGCTCCTGCAAGGAAAACACACAGACTCACGGGGTACCAAGCACACAAGGCGCACACACACTCCACTCAGAGAAAACTCTGGGGCCAGGCCTAGCCCTCTGCCGTGGCTTTTCCTGGGTCCAAATATCTCTCCCTCTTGGGTTATGAGCCAACAAGGGTGGGGATCCGGATTAGCATGATCTAGGTTGCAGGGGCCTGGTTGTCTGTGTGCCCTGGGGAGTCACACTGGGAAAAAGAATAACGCCAGCAGCAGCAGCCCCACGGAAGCTGCCTTTTATCAGAGACTTACTGCGTGCTGGGGGCTGAGCAAGGATCTGCGGACATGGCAATGAACAAAAGAGGTGAGGAGCTCTGTCCTTGTGCAGCTATGGTAGGGAAGACAGCTGATAAATGAAATAAGGAACTCCTATAGCAGGATAGAAGGTGACAGGTGCTCTGGAGGAAAACCAAACAGAAGAGGAATTGTGGCGCTGGGCAGGGGACCCTGATTCTAAACAGTGTGATCAGGAAAGGCCTCCATGAGAATATTCCTTTTTTTTTTTTTTTTTTTTTAGGGTCGCACCTATGGCATATAGAAGCTCCCAAACTACGGGTCCAATGGGAGCTGTAGCTGCCATGCTATGCCATAGGCACAGCAATGCAATATCCGAGCCACATCTGCGACCTCCACCAGAGCTCACGGCCACACCAGATCCATAACCCACTGAGCGAGGCCAGGCGTTGAACCTGCATCCTCACGGAGAGGAGGTCAGGTTCTTAACACACTGAGCCACAACGGGAATGCCTCATGCAACCTTCTTAACAAGCTCTTGAAATTTATTACAATTGTGTCCTCATTTCATGAATGAGGGAACCGAAGCTCAGACGGGAAAAGGACTTGCTCAGGAGCTCTCAGCCTCTGAGGGCAGAGCTGTGATTGGAACCCAGGCATCCCTGATGTCAAAGGCCTAAGCTGCCCTGAGATCCTGCCTCCCAGTCCCACGGTCCCAGCCTGCCAGGCCCCTGGGAGTGCAGGCCTGCAGGACCTGGAGCTGTGTTCAAAATTCCTGCTGCCAGGTTACCTGAAGGGGGCCTGGCACTCCTGCCATGCATGTGTCTCCAAGTCAGACCTGTTTGGACTGGACAGCCCGGCCCCTGAAAAAGGTCTTTTGTGCTTTCTCAAAGGGCCTCCCAAGAGGGTTAAACGCCCTCACATTAGTGCTAATTTGGGGCTGACTTTCCTATTCAGCCAGTGACAAAGCCCGGTGTTTGCACAAGGGCCTGAGGAATGGGACCACACGCAGGGCCAGGGAGCCAGTTCCAGGCCTGCCAGCTCTCAGCCCTGCCCTCCCAGGCACCTGCTTCTCTCTGGCTCTAGCTCTAGCCCCCATCTGAACAAGGCTTTAGCCCATCACTCCCGTGAAAACCCTCTGTGGAGAAAAGGAAGCCCCATCCACAAAAGAGCCCCTTGGACTCTGATTCAGTTCCGAACCCCCATTGGTGTGAACCAAAAATGTTTATAATAATGAAACATGCAAACCACCTAGATGTCCATCAAAGGGGGAAATGGTTAAATAAATGCGAGAACATGCACACGGCAGATGTTTCAGAAGAGTGAGGCGGGTCTGTGCGCACAGAAACACAGAAGGTGCCTCACCTGCTATTATGTCAAGAAAGAAAACTGCAGGAGTTCCCGGCATGCTCAGTGGTAATGAATCCAACTAGTACCCAAGAGGATGCCCGTTCAATCCCTGGCTTTGCTCAGTGGTTTCAGGATCCGGCTTTGCTGTGAGCTGTGGTGTAAGTCGCAGGTGTGGCTCAGATCCTGCATTGCTATGGTGGCTGTGGTGTAGGCTGGCAGCTGCAACTCTGATTTGACCCCTAGCCTGAGAACTTCCATATGCCACAGGTGTGGCCCTAAAAGCAAAAATGAAAAGAAAGAAAGAAAAGAAAGAAAGGAAGGAAGGAAGGAAGGAAGGAAGGAAGGGGAAAGGAAGAAAAAAAAAGAAAGACTTAGAAAACTGCAAAATAATCTATGTAGTAAGCTCTCATTTAGGCTAATTAAAAAATAGCCGCAAGTAGATACACATGTCTTTTGATATGATTGTAAACACACAGGAGTCTAGTGAAGAAGATTTAAAGATTTCTGACCATTGCATTTTGGTCAGTAAAATAATAAAAATATGCTATAAATGTTTAAAAATAAAGAACGGCTGAAAAGAATCCATCAAACTATGTATGGGGAAAGAACAATTGGCTGGGGAAACAAAAGCAGGCTTTCAATGTTTTGTTGTATTTCCTTCTGAATTATTATGGAAAATTTTAAATAATGGATATATATATATATATATATATATATGTATTTATGCATGGGTGTACTTTTTTTTTTTTGTCCTTTTAGGGCTGCGCCTGCGGCATACACAGTTTCCTAGGCTAGGGGTCAAGTTGGAGCAGTAGCCACCAGCCACAGCCACAGCAACACGGGATCCGAACCGTGTCTGTGACCTACACCACAGCTCACAGCAATGTGGAATCTTTAACCCACTGAGTGAGGCCAGGGATCGAACCTTCGTCCTGGAAGCTAGTCAGATAGCTCCTCTGAGAGAAATACTTTTAATGAAGAATTTGCATTTTGCTACACACAGCCAATTCTCATTATTTGTGGTAGTTCCTAGCATATCATCTCAAACCAGCGAATTGAATTGAATGAGCCAATTCTGAATTGCAGATCCTACAGGAAATAAATACAGAGTTAAGTTCCTGTGAGCCTCTGCTCACAACGTTTTCCGCCGCTGATCCATGACTTTGTTTTATGTGTTTCTGTTTAAATGCATCTTACTGAATATAAATTGTTGACTCACTAACATCGACCCCACAGCTCCCAGGCTGTGACTCTTGGTGGAGTGGTACTTCTGACACACGTGTGCTCTCTGTAAGTCCCGTCATGACCAGATGGCACTTCAACACTTGGGGGCCACTTCAAACACTGAAATCACCAAGAAAAGGGACAAACATGTAAGAAGCATGGCACTAAATAGAGCACGACATGGACCTGCGTTTCCAGCAGAGTCACTGATACGAAGGCAGAGCCTTAGCCGGGAATGTGCTGCTAGGGGGCTCAGAGTTTTTGCTGCTCCGTGAATGTCCCAGGATGGCCATGAAAGTGCCTTGAGTATTGATTTGGGAATGGCAAAGAAAACAGCAAGTAGACAAATTCACAAAAATAGCATCTGGGAATAATGTGGATTGACTATATACTTCAGCCTTCCTCTCACACTCAGGATCATTCTCATCCTGGGTTTTCTTTTTTTTCCCCTGTGCCCAGAGCATGCAGAAGTTCCAGCACAAGGAAGCAAACCTGCGCCCCAGCAGTGACCTGAGCCACAGCAGTGATAACAATGCCGGATCCTTAACCCACTAAGCCACCAGGGAACTCCCTGGCTTTGAAGGTTCAGTTTGGCTTCCTGCAAACTCCCTGGAACCCACACCAGACCACTGGCAGGCTGTGTGATGGACATCCAAGCTCAGTTCCCTCTCATGTGCAGAGCAGAGAATCTGTACAGCGCCTAGCACAGTGCCTGACATGTAGCAGGTGCTTTAAAACCATCGCCATCATCACCATTGCCCCGTGACCTTGCCTCTGGGCATTGGGATTTCTACTGAGGTTTGGGGGAGGGCTCTTTGCACCAGTGCTCCAGGCTGGCATCCTTTTCTCATACTCTTCTTTTTTTTTTTTTAAAGGGCTGCATGTGTGGCATATGCAAGTTCCTAGGCTAGGGCTGGAATTAGAGCTGCAGCTGCCAGCCTATGCCACAGCCACAGCCACAGCAATGCCAGATCCAGGCTGTGTCTTCAACCCACACCACAGCTCATGGCAACACCAGGTCCTTAACCCATTGAGTGAGGCAAGGGATTGAACCAATGTCCTTGTGGATACTTAGTGGGTTAGTTACCCACTAAGCCACAGTAGGAAATCCTTTTTCACATACTCTTTGTCCCATCTTCTCCCTTCCTACAAAAGCAGACCACAATCAGAACACTGGAAAATTGAAGCCAATCAAATTACTTCCTGGAGTTCCCATCATGGCTCAGTGGTTAACGAATCCAACTAGGAACCATGAGGTTGCAGGTTTGATCCCTGGCTGTGCTCAACGGGTTAAGGATCCAGCATTGCTGTGAGCTGTGGTGTAGGTCGCAGACGCAGCTCAGGTCCTGAGTTGCTGTGGCTGTGGTGACGGCCGGTGGCTAGAGCACCTATTAGACCCCTAGTCTGGGAACCTCCATATGCCATGGGAGCAGCCCTAGAAAAAGGCAAAAAGACAAAAAAAAAAAAAGTTACTTCCTAATAAAGGCTGTATAAGAACTTCTCTCCTTTGGAAGGATAGCCCTCTCCTCTCCCCTCCCATCCTCTCAGCTATGGCCCTGGGGCTCTGCTCTCTCCTTGGGATTCCCATGAGTCTGCTTAGCATGGATCCCGCTGGCTTATGGTTAGCAGTCAAAAGAGCCTCAGGCTCGGGGCCAGGATGGCAACTCACCAGAGCTGAGCTGATGCTTACTCATCAATATTCCCCATGCTCAGCACAGGGCCTGGCAGAGATGTGTGCCCAGTGAAGGGCTATCTGTTGAAAAAATAGGCTACAGCTCCGATTCGACCCCTAGTCTGGGCCCTAAAAAGACTAAATAAATAAATAAAAATAAATAAATAAATAAATAAAATTCCAGGACTCCTTAGAGTTCCTTCAATATATTCCATTTTTAAAAAATTTTTATTTTACTTTATTTATTTTTTGTCTTTTTGCCATTTCTTGGGCCGCTCTTGCGGCATATGGAGGTTCCCGGGCTAGGGGTCGAATCGGAGCTGTAGCTGCCAGCCTACGCCAGAGCCACAGCAACACGGGATCCGAGCCACGTCTGCGACCTACACCACAGCTCACAGCAACGCCGGAACCTTGACCCACTGAGCAAGGGCAGGGATCGAACCCGCAACCTCATGGTTCCTAGTCGGATTCGTTAACCACTGCGCCACAACGGGAACTCCAATATATTCCATTTTTAATCACCTTTTTGCTGTCTATTTGGAATGTTGTTTCCCATCCCAGTCCCTCAGAGAGAAACCACTTCTTGCAAACTTGGTTCAGGGCCCTCCCCTCTAAGAAGCCTCCCCTGACCACTCAGCACCCTCCTTTGCCCCTGAGTGAACCACTTGTTCTTTCGAGGCGTCTCTTTTTCGAGGTGTCTCTTTACACCAGCCTGGGTGGTTATTAAGCTTGCCGCCGTACTGCAATGCATTTGTCTGTGTGTCTGTCACCTGACATCTCTTTGAGTCCAGGAACATGTCATATTATCTCTATGGCCCCAGAACCAAACATGGTAATTTTCAGGCATATTTAAGGCTATCTCTTTCTCCGAAAGAAAATCTATGTGTGTCTCAATAGAAAACAGATACAAGGAGGCGTTCCTGTCATGGCTCAACGGTAACAAACCTGAATGGTATCCATGAGGATGTGGGCTCAATCCCTGTCCTCACTCCATGGGTTAAGTATCCAACGTTGCCATGAGCTGTGGTGTAGGTCACAGACACTGCTCGGACCCTGAGTTGCCATGGCTGTGGGGCAGGCCCGCAGCTGCAGCTGTTCGACCCCTAGCCTGGGAACTTCTCTATGTCACGGGTACAGTCCTAAAAAGACCAAACAAACAAAGACAAAAACCCAGCTACAAGGAAATCCGTTCTTGACAGTACAGGGGGAGGACTGGAGGGGGGGTCGGCCCTGCTTGTGTGGTCATTTCAGACCCCGTCCGAGGCCTCCTTTGGAGGGCTTCGACGGAAGCTGGAAAACTCCTGACAGCACAATTCCGGGGAAAATGTTGCTGCTTAAGAAATACTTCTTGGAGTTCCCGTCGTGGCGCAGTGGTTAACGAATCCGACTAGGAACCATGAGGTTGAGGGTTCGATCCCTGCCCTTGCTCAGTGGGTCAAGGTTCCGGCGTTGCCGTGAGCTGTGGTGTAGGTCGCAGACGCGGCTCGGATCCCGCGTTGCTGTGGCTCTGGCGTAGGCTGGTGGCTACAGCTCCGATTCGACCCCTAGCCCGGGAACCTCCATATACCGCGGGAGCGGCCCAAGAAATAGCAACAACAACAAAAGACAAAAAGACAAAAAAAAAAGAAAAAGAAATACTTCTTGAATGATGTGAAGAGCAAACACCTTCCGGACCCCGAAGAGCAAATTCCTTCTAGGGGAATTGCAGACACTTAGACTGGATGCAGGGGACACAGTAGGGCTTCAGGTCAGGAGTCGGGGGTTCGAGGCAGCCTGCTCACTCCTCTCTGGCTGGGCAGGGACCTCACCTCTCTGGACCTCATTTCTCTCATCAATAGACTGAGGAGAATAATAGCACCTCACCAGGACTGGGCTGCGATTATTCCTGGGGGCGGGGCTTTGTGCCTGTCTCTTCTCCGCCAGTTACATCATCTGCATCCACCAGAAAGAAAACCAAATATAAATAGGAGGTAGGCCGGTCTGGAATAATGACGAGAGCTCGGGCTTTGGTGCCGAATCCTGGCTCTGACATTGATTGGCTGTGGATTGTCTCTGAACCTCAGTTTGCTCATCTGTCAAATGGGGGTAAACAGTGATTCACAGAATAGAGGAGCCTCTGGCTACGTCCAGACTGTGCTGCTTTGAGGTCTGGCTCCCTCACTTTCTAGCCCTGTGACAGCAAGCAGGTTAGGTTATGTAACATCCTTAAGCCTCAGTTTCCCACCTGTAAAAAGGGGGTAACAGTAGAATTTATCTCATAGGATTGGAAAAGTTACTACACATGATGTGCCTGGCACATAGTAACTGCTATAGACATATGAGCGACTGATACCAGCCTAGGGCTGCGACGAGGATTAGATCACACTCCAAAATGTGCCGTGCCCAGCCCAGAGCCTGGCACTTGGTGAGAGGGCACAATGACAGAAGCTGTTATTTAGTATGAATTTAGCTCAAAGTCAGCAGATCACATGTGGGTTTTGTTTGTTTGCTGGTTGTTTGTTTTTGGAGAAAAACAAGACAAAACAAAACCCAGGCAGAAACTCGAGGGCTTTCCATTTCACTCTGCCATCTCCTGTAAAAGGGGCTGGGGTGGGTGCCCAGAGGGGCAGTTCTGGATGTGTCCTGACTCCGAGAAAGGGCCCCCTCCCACCTGTTTCCCACCCCTCTCCCTCAGCACCCTGTGTCTGCCCAGCCAACTGGTGAGCAGACTTGACCCTGGAGAGCACAGAGATGCCATCACTGCCCCAGGGCGGGTGCTGGCAGGAGGGATTATAATTATGGGTTTCATTGAAATTGTGGCTGTGATGAGAGCTGCTTTCTTTGGCTCCTTTAAGGGCTCTGAGGCCCCAACCCTTCCCGCCCGGGTGCCCCCAGAAGCCAGCCCTCCCAGTCCAGCAGCGACTGCTTACTCTGTGTGCTAAGTGCTTTATGTGAAGTACCTCAGTTCATCCTCCTAAAGGGCATTATTTCCCCCATTTTACAGACAAGGAAACTGAGGCTCAGGGAGACACAGTGACTCACTCTGAGTTAGGCGGCCAAGACAGGCTCCAAGGTCTTTCTGGCCCTAGGGCCTGCGATCTTAACCTCCACCCCCGTAGGCATCCCAAGTGGTACCGAAATCTGGTGACAACGGTGCAGATAAGAAACTGGGCTCTGGAGCCCAGGCGCCTGCGTTTGACTCTTGGCTCTGACCTGTGTGGTCTTGGGCAGTCACATCACTTCTCTGAGCCTGTGTTTCCTCCCAGGTTTGTTGTGAGGACTAGCTGAGAACATGTATGGAAGCGTCTGCAAGTGGCTTCTCTGGGACAGATAAGGGTTCAGTAAGGACCAGGTGCTGTTCATTCACTGTTAGGCTGTCGCTGAGGAAGAGTCCTAAATCATCACAGACGCAGACATCAGGGCCTTGGGAAACCTCTAGGGACTGAACGTGCCACCTGCGACATTTTCCAATTTCGTCCACACCCTGAGTCGTGAAAAAGTGGACGGAGTCACAGGGCTTCCATTTTGCTCGTATGAAGCCATCAAGTTGTGGGGCATATGGAAAGAAACAGGATCATGGGGAATGAAACGCGAGTGAAGTGGATCCCCCGATTTGCTGTGCATGTGGCGTCCAGTCGGTGAACGTCTCTGTTCCCGCCTGTCTCTCTAGAGGAATGTGGTGATCCTTTGCCAGGAAGCTCACTATGACCCCAGGGTAGAGCTGGAGCTTTTGGAGAGAAAGGGGGTTTAGAAGTCTGGGTTGGCCCGTCCTTGTTTCCCTGGTTCCGCTCCCACCCCCACCCCCCATCCGGTGGTTCCATGATAAAGGCCTGGGAGGTGAAGATGCAACAGGGAGGAGGAGAGGGAGGGTCTGTTATTTACGGATCCTCCGGGAGCAGCTCTCCGGGACAAAGCACAGAGTCTCATCGTCTCCTGTGACCCACTTCCCTCTGTGGCCCGGAGCGATGATCATTCCGGCTTGCTGTGACTGTGCTTCCATCACCTCCCTCCAACTTACTCACCTCTCCTGGTGGTGGCAAGGCAGGAAGGAAACACCACGCCCGGCGTTGGGCAACCTCACGGCCCAGGCAGGGCTCCATTATGCCCAGAACGGAACCCGGGTTCCCATGGGCCGTGCCCCACCCCCACGGGGCTCGGGCTTCCTCAGTCATTTATGAGCTTCTCCACTTGGCCTGTTCCTCGTATTAATGAGCGGGCTTAGGATAGTCAGGGCTTCCTGAATGAGTGCTTCCTCCTTCCCGATCGTTCTCTCAGGATTTTTATAGGTCATTTACAGCCTTGCAGAGTTTGAACGTTTTTACCAGGCATCTGGATCTTTCCACTGGGAAGGACCAGGTGCAGGTTGAGGAACAGAGATGCCTGGCCCCTTCCAGTGGACACACAGGAAGCTCCTTCAGCTCAGGCCCAGGTGGCTCCCGAGGGCCACCAGCCCGCCAACTTCCTGTCCCTGGAGGGCAAACACACAACTAGCATGGAACCAGGGAGATTTTGTCCATACGTATTTTTTAAAATTCAGAGATCTAAAACTTGGTCTCCAAAGATGGCAGAGTCAGAGTTCCCGTTGTGGCTCAGTGGTTAATGAACCTACCTGGTAGCCGTGAAGACTCGGGTTTGATCCCTGGCCTTGCTCAGTGGGTTAAGGTTCCCAAGTTGCTTCGGCTGTGGTGCAGGCTATAGCTCTAATTCGACCCCTAGCCTTGGAACTTCCATATGCCGCAGGTGCGGGCCTAAAAAGACAAAAAACAAACAAACAAACAATAACAAAAAAACCAAAGATGGCAGAGTCCTATGTGGTTTGCTGCTTTTCCTTCAGTTTCTCTCGGGCTGAGGTGGACAGGGGAAGGGTTGGAGGTGAGGGGACACAGTCTCACTGAACAAAAACGCCTTTCTTTTCACTTTGCGGCGTGGGACACACCGCACGCTTAATAAAACAGGTGGCAGCCAGGTCCAATCCAGGTGCTGATTCAGCAGCGCTACTTTCCTTTCATCTTGGGCCTTGACTGTTTAACAGCAATGCTTAACAAGAAGGGATGGAAGAGTTTATCTCCTTAAAACGCCACCCTGAAGTTGCTGTGCTCAATCGTGTTCATCTCCCAGGAGGCTGGGGGAGGGGGAGTGAACATTTCTGGTTATATTAATAATTTACCTGGTCTGCCTAGGTAAAAAAATGATATGACCACATGATACGGCTGATAGGGTCATTTTTTAAAAAAATTTGGTATTTTTTTTAGCAGGGGAGCAAGTGGAAAAAACACCATATCTGGTGTGCAATTCCATTTTCATGAAAATGACATCTTAGGGACAGAAGTACAGCTTGGAAAGTTTCAAAGATTACCATTGATTAGTGGTATTTTTTTTAGTTCTTTATGGCTTTTGGCAATTTTGAAAAATTTCTCCAACACACATACATTTGAAATTAAAAAAAAAGTAAACCCCCACACCCCAGGATATCCATGGTTAATCAAAGCCAGACTTAGCTTAAATTCTCTTGGACTCAGACAAAAAAAAAATCTGATGTCAGTACTAATTTCCACTTTTCCGCTTCCTCGCTCAGCTTAGGTCCGTGTGCCCCCAGCCCAGGGAGTTAAAGCTAATGAGAAATTATTGTGTGCCACTTGTCTTTGATTCTGCAGCACATTTTGTCCCTAGACCTGGCTTCTCACTGTAAGGAGAACTGTCACAGAAATACGCAGGGAAGGGGTGGTCGTCTGTCCACAGCACTAATGTGTTTGGTTCCACCGAGACTCTACTGTCTCCTGAAAGGCTGGAGATTAGAACCCCTGGACCCTTCTCAGAGGAGGTTTGTTGATAAAAATTTTCTGTTGAAACTTGGGTGGACGCAACCACAACCTCGAATGTGGCACCAGCCTTCTCTCTCCCAGGCTTTCCGGGGCTCTGCTCCCTGCAGGAGCTGGAATGAGCGTGGCCTCGGAGGGAGGCTTCTGTCACTAAACCTCTTCAGCTTTCTCCCAGATGGGCTGCCTCCCTCCTCACCTGAAGCTAAGCCTGGAAAGTCTCGGCATCATCCCACTTTAAGAAAGAAAAGGGGCTTATTTAAAAGATCTAGACGATCAAGAAGATGACAACAGGTCATTTAGGAGGAAAACAACATTTTTGGCTGCTGAAGCCTGAAAACTGCTTTTGAAACCCCAGATGGTAGTTCCCACGGGATGGGGAGAAATATCCCAGGCCCCAGGCTGGAGTCAGCTGCTGCTGGTTGTTTCTCCTCTGATGTTTTCCTGGGCTTCTCTTCCACCCACGGTCACCAAGCTCCATGGCCTGGGAGGGGGGACCTACCGAGGGGCCTGGTGCTCCCTTGGGCCCGCAGCCCTGCTGCTGTTTCAGATGAGAGGTTGCAAGCTTCAGAGGGAGGTGGTTCAGTAGACGAGCCTTGGAAAGCTATGGTTAAGAATATGAACTTTGGAGTTTCCGCCGTGGCGCAGCGGAAACAAATCTGACTAGGAACCATGAGGTTGCGGGCTCGATCCCTGGCCTCGCTCACTGGGTTAAGGATCCCGCGTTGCTGTGAGCTGTGTTGTAGGTCACAGATGTGGCTCGGATCTGGTGTTGCTGTGGCTGTGGCATAGGCCGGTGGCAACAGCTCTGATTAGACCCCTAGCCTGGGAACCTCCATATGCCTCAGGGTGCGGCCCTAAAAAGACAAAAGACAAAAAAAAAAAAAAAGAAAGAAAAAAAGAAGAAGAATATGAACTTTGGGAGTTCCCATTGTGGCTCAGTGGGTTAAGGACCCAACACAGTCTCCGTGAGGATGTGGGTTTGACCCCTGGGTTCGCTCAGTGGGTTAAGGATCTAGCGTTGCTGTGTAGGTCACGGATGTGTTTTGGATCCAGTGTTGCTGTGGCTGTGGTGTAGGCTGGCAGCTGTAGCTCCACTTGGACCCCTAGCCTGGGAATCTCCATGTGCCACGGGTGCTGCCGTAAAAATAAAAAATTTAAAAAAAGAATGCTAGCTTTGGAGCAGGTGGATCTGGGTTCTCTAAGAGCTAAGTGGCCACAAGCAAAAGAAGCACCGTATGCCCACTACACGGACTGTTGAGGGGATTAAGTAGGAAAGCTCTCATGCAGGACAGAAATGGGAGTGTGGCACAGTAACTTGGCAGCAGGAGGGAACTGAGGGCGTTAGAACTGTTCCGTATCTTCATTGCGGTGGAAGACACACAGCGTCATGCATTTGTCAAAACCCAAGGAAATGTAAACCATGATGAACTGTACTTTATGTAAAATTTTAAAAATTGATTATCTCAGAGTTCCCATCGGGGCTCAGCGGTAATGAACCCAACTGGGATCCATGAGGACTTGGGTTCGATCCCGGGCCTCACTCAGTGGGTGAAGGATCCAGCGCTGCCGTGAGCTGTGGTGTAGGTCGCAGATGCGGCTTGGATCTGGTGTTGCTGTGGCTGTGGCTGTGGTGTAGGCTGGCAGCAGCATCTCCAATTCGATCCCTCGCCTGGCAATTTCCACGCTGCAGGTGAGGCCTTAGAAAGACACACACACACACACACACACACACACACAATTAAAAATTTAAAAAAAAAAAAAACTGATTATCTTGAAGATTCCTTCCGGTTTTGAAATTCTACGGATTTCCTCAGACTTGTGGCTGGGAAGGAATAGTAAAATTTTGCATCATGATGGGAAAAAAAGGATCTGTATACTCTCATAGGTTCATTCATTCACCTCAGTGTCCTGGTGCCCATCTGCCTCTGGTTCCTTCAGGATTTACTGAGGTCAAAGATGGCAGGGCAGGGTCTCGTGTGGTCACCTGGGGCAGCGGCACATCAGGGCCTCCCTGTCTAGTGTGGCAGCCCTCTCACATGGGGCTCTTGAGTCTTGAAATGTGGCTACTGCAACTGAGGGAATGAGTTTTACGTTTTATTTAGCTTTAACTAATTTACATTTAAACTTGGACGTTGAAATCAGTGAAGATATTTTCTATTAAAGACAACTTTAAGAGTTCACTGGTGGCTTACCGTTAAGGATCTGGCGTTGTCACTGCTATGCCTTGGGTTCGATCCCTGGCCTGGGAACTTCCAAATGCCATGGGTGTGGCCAAAAACAAAAACAAAATAACAACAACAACAACTTTATTGTTTTGTTTTATTTTTAATATATTGTATAGTAATTTAAAAAATTGAGATATAATTCTATACCATTACATTCACCATTTTATTTTATTTTTTTTTACCTTTTTCTAGGGCCGCTCCTGCGGCATGTGGAGGTTCCCAGGCTAGGGGTCGAATTGGAGCTGTAGCCGCCGGTCTACACCACAGCCATGGCAACGCGGGATCCGAGCTGTATATGCAACCTACACCACAGCTCACGGCAAGGCCAGATCCTTTACCCACTGAACGAGGCCAGGGATTGAACCTGCAACCTCATGGTTCCTAGTCGGATTCGTTAACCACTAAGCCACGACGGGAACTCCCATACATGCACCATTTTAAAGTACACAACTCAGGAGCTATGAGTATATTCCCAAGGTTATGTAACCATCACCACTAATTCCAGAACATTTCATTGCCCCCTAGAGAAATTCTGTACCTAGTAGCCGTCATTCCATCCTCACTGCCACCCTCAGCCCCTAGCAACCATAATCCACTGTCTGTATCTATGTATTTGTCCACTCCGGACTTTTCATGTAAACAGAATCATTCAATATATGGTCTTTTGTGTCTAGTTTCTTTCGCTGAGCGTTTGTTTTCAAGGTTTCCTCATGTTGCAATTTATTCCTTTTCAAGGTATGAATATAACGCCTTTTGTCTATCCATTTACCAATTGAAGGATATTAAGTTGTTTCCACTCTTTGGTTGCTGGCCCTTGCACACTGAGATGTGTTAAGTGTAAAATGTATACCAGATTTCAAAGCCTTGTACCAAAAAAGAATATAAGATCCCTCATCGTATAGTCAATGTATACACTGACTACACATTGAACTGATATTTTTATATGTTGGGTTAACTAAAATATATCAGTTTTTTTTTGTTTTTTTTTTTAAAGAGACCCTAAGAGCCAGGCAGGGAGGTGTGAGCTGTTGAATGGGGGCAGAAGCCAATGCCCCCAGCTGTCTCAAGCCCTCCAGCGCCTCGGCCCAGCGGTGAGTCTGAAATGTGGAGCAGGGGTGGCTGGCAGCAGGGGCAGCCACTCTTGGAGTCACCTGCCTTGGCACCGAGGGGAGCCACAGAGAGGACAAGTCCAGGCAGGAGGTGGTGGATGATCTCCCCCCTGGGAGGGGACCCAAGACTGGAATTATTGGACAAAAGGAGTCATTGGAGCGGCCAGTGACAACGGCTTCTCCTGGCGCCTGGCCTGGGCCAGGCCCCAGAATTGCTCAAGTCCCCACAAGCTCCTGGGCACCTCTCCTCTCCTGGAAGTGAGGGCAGCGACTGGAGAGGCTCCCTTGCTCTGGGTACCAGGCAGCTGGCTCCAGAGCGGCCACTGGGAGGCTGGAGCCCGGGCCCTGCTCTGTCACGACCTGATTGCATGTCCTTGGGCAAGTCCCTGCCACTCTCTGGGGCTTGTCAGATGAGGGAATTGGATTAGAGTTGATCTAGAAGGTGCTTTCCAGCTCTAACATTTTAGGGTTCTGAAAAACGTCCAGAGTTAAGACAGATGTGAGCTCCATCTTGGCTTTATCCTTACCAGCTGCGTAACTGAACTGCTCCTTGTTTCCCTGTCTTTAACGTGGAATAGGAGTTCCTGTTGTGGCTCAGCAGAAACGAATCTGACTGCCATCCATGAGGACCCAGGTTTGATCCCTGGCCTTGCTCAGTGGGTTAAGGATCCCGGGTTGCCGTGAGCTATGGTGTTGGTGGCAGAGGCAGCCCAGTTATGGTGTTGCTGTGGCTGTGGCATAGGCCAGTGGCTACAGCTCCAATTCAACCCCCAGCCTGGGAACTTCCATATGTCGCGGATGAGGCCCTAAAAAGATTTTTAAAAATAATTACCTCACAGTAATACTACATGGTTTAAATCAGTCACTGCTGACACTAAATGCTCACTATGTACCAAATGCTGTCCTAAGTCCTCTGCACAGAGGAGTTTTTTTCATCTTCCCACCAAACCCTCGAAGGCAGGTCTGATTAATCCCATTGCCCAAATTCATGCAGTGAGATTGCTTCAGAGCAAGGGCTCAGAGCCCAGGACGCCTTACTCCGCTGTTATATACAGGCTGACCTGCTTCTACCATGGACAGGAGGCAAAATAAGTCCTCGAGAAATGCTAGAAGAGAGAGGGAGGCAGAATCCTATGATTGTTAAAATTCCTCTGGTGGAAATACTATCAAGCTCCTGACTCAACAGATGGAGACACCAAGCCCAAAAGGATGAGGCGACCTGTTCTGGGCCCCCGCCAAAATGGTGACAGCTCGAGGAGCTGCCCTAAGTATTTGAAACTGGAGTGGATTTCAAGGTACACATGCAAATCTGCTGGCAGACAAGCGGCCCTGGCCCAGGCTGATTTGGGAACTTAGCACTTGGCTGATTAATATCTAAATATCAGGGCAGTGCTTCTGGAAGTGCCTTTGCCTTTCTCTGTGCACAGTCTCTGATTTCTTTCAGGTACTGTTCTTGGTTGTTAGGTTTTGCATTGTGAAGAACTGGCTGTTCGGGGCACTTCAAGTCACTCTGTCTTCTGAGATGCGGTTCAGATGTTTCTTGAGTGTTTACTTTGAGTAGCGTGTGTACTAGGCATGGGAGCTACGCATCCAAGGAGCTACCTCCCTGCCTGCCCCTCAGGGAATTCCCAGTTGAATCAGACAGATAGAAGAAATCCCCTGCTCAAGAATAATTGCTTGCAGATGGACAAAAGGATAATAGCCAATGTTGGTGATGGTACAGGCAAGAGTCACCCCTTTTCCTGCTTCTGGGAAAGGACCTTGGGACAGTCTTTTTAGAGGGCAGTTTGGTAACAGGTATCAAAAATCATAAAATTGTGCCTACCTTAAAAACCCCTGCAATTCTATTTTATTTATTTAATTTAATTAATTAATTAATTTATTTTTTAGGGTCGCACCTGTGGCATATGGAAGTTCCCAGGCTAGGGGTCAAATCGGAGCACCACAGCCACAGCAATGCAGGATCTGAGCCGTGTCTGCAAGCTATACCATAGCTCACGGAAATGCTGGATCTTTAAACCACTGAGCGAGGCCAGGGATTGAAACCGCATCCTCATGGATACTACTCGGATTCGTTTCCTGCTACGCCACAACAGGAACTCCTGCAGTCCTACTTATTGAAATTGGCCCCAAGGAAAGGATAGCTGGGCACAAAAATTTAGCCATAGTTATATTAGGGCATCATTGTTTATAATAATGAAATAGTGGCTCTACTCTGAATGTCCATCAATGGGGCACTCATAAATGAGGCCAGGTCTTCCATACAAAGGTCCCCATAAAATATACAATGTTGGAGAGAGTCATAGTGTTGGCTGGTGGTGGTGGGGAACAGGTTATAAATGGTGTCTACTGGTGTGATGGCATTTTTTGTTTTTGGTAAGAATATGCATTTGCTATAATAAGAGTTAATATTGGTTGAGTCACTTTTAGGCATCATTTCAACCCTATAATATAGATGTTCTCTTTAAAATTAAAAAAAATTTATATCGTAGATGCTCTTTTTTATTTTAATTTTACAATTGAGGAAACAAGGCTAGCCCACATGTACATAACTAGGGTTAGAGTCCAGTCCTAGAGGCTGCGCATTTAATTGCAGGGCAACGGCCTTAAGTAAAGTAAAGGGTAGGGAAGAACAACAGTGGTTCTTTTGGGTGAAAACTTATCAGTATTAAATTTTTTTCTTCATCATATTTATATCTGTTTTCCCTCCCAAAGGAAAAAGGTTGCCTTTTGTGCATGTGTCTTTCTTACGGCCACACTTGCAGCATATGGAAGTTCCCTGGCTAGGGTTCTAATCGGAGCTGCAGCTGCTGGCCTACACCACAGCCATAGTGATGCCAGATCCAAGCCACATCTGCGACCTACAGCACAGCTCATGGCAACACTGGGTCCTTAACCCACTGAGCGGCACCAGGGATTGAACCTGCATCCTCATGGACACTAGTCGGGTTTGTTACCGCTGAGCCACAACAGGAACTCTGGAAATAGGTTGCTTTCAAAATGAGAAACATCATTATTTTATTTCAAGTAACACTGGCCTGTTGAATTCCACAAATCAAAAGGACCAAAACCCTGACCTGTTGAGAAGGTTTTCCCCTGGCAAGTCCTCTACCTGCCAGAGGGTTGTTTCAGGCCAGGGCCAGGTCTTCCATACAAAGATCCCCATAAAATATTCGATGTTGAAAAGAGTCACAGTGTTGGCTGGTGGTGGAGGGTGGGGGGAACAGGTTATAAACAGTATCTATGGTGTGATGGCATTTTTTTTTGAGGGGGTAAGAATATGCATTTGCTATAATAAGAGCTAATATTGGCTGGACTTTGGAAGCCCAATGGGGGAAACCTCATCCCCAGACAGCCCCCCCCCCCGGCAAAATCCCAAGGGGCAAGGTTCCAGCTGGCACGTTCCAGTCTTCCCACCAGCCCCAAATCCCAAGGCCTGACTCCACCTGGAACTCACAGGTGGGCACCCAGGGCACAGTGGCCCCATTCTTCGTATTGTAAGGCGTCCAACCAATCTGTTTCGGGACGAGTTAGGCAAGGAAAAGCCCAAAGCAGGTGGCAAAGACTCTTTAAAGACAAAGGAAAGATTCTTTTTTTTTTTTTTTTTGGTCCCAAATCAGCTGGGGATCCCCTAGAGCCACCACCCACTGGGGAGTTAGCTGACTTTTTTTTATAACTCCCTAGACTGACTGGCTGTTGTGATGTGTTCATGATGGAATTACCTGTCACAGCTGCTCTTAGAGGACTATATCCTGGGTTTCCACCCTTTCTTCTTGAGAGAAGGCCAAAGAACAGGTGCTGGGGGATGGGGTAGAAGGAGGAGGAGCCAGGGAGTTAGAATTATAGTAAAAGTAGCAAAATGATAATAATAACCTCAACGAATATCTGCTGAGAACTTCCACGTGCTAAGGCTTACACGCGTTATCTCACTGAATGAATCCTCCTGCAAAAGCCATGAGATAGGCGCTGTTATTACAGCAGTCTCGATGGTGGGAGAACCCAGGCTGGGTGACATTAAATCACTTGCCCACAGTCATGTCAGGCAGCTGATTAACAGTGAAGTTAGGGTTATAAACCCAAGTCCTCCTCCTGCTAGGCACCCCCTTCCTGGAGCTGTGGGAGCCCCCTGAAGCCTTTACACTTCCCAGAAAACACACCCACACACCCACACTTCACACCCAATTTTTCAGTTTCAGGGCAACTGCTGTTTTCAAGCCTCTTGGCCAGAAAGATCTCACATTTCTCTTGGATTTGGGTGACGCCACTTTGGAGGCAGTCCAGCCTAATTGCGCTGAGATCAGGCAGTCCTGGGTTTGCATCCTATTTCCAGTACTACATGTTTCCGTGACCTCAGGCCTCGGTATTCTCAGGGTAAAACGGAGATTGATGATAATAACATACGCACGCACGCATGTAATTACATAACGTTTGGAAAGTCAGATACTATTAATTTGCCTATATTGTAATATAGCTGCACCATTCATATTTGTTATGCATATTTTTTCTGTTTTCAGACTTAATGGCTAACCTGTATCTCATGGGGGTTATGTGTGTGCATACGTATACATACATGTGTAAGCACATCCATGAATATAATTAAATGTATGTGTAAAGAACCTGGCACACAGCTTGACACACAGTAGATGCTTAAGACATGATGGCTGCTGCTGTTGCTCTTTATTTTTATGACTCTGGCCTCAGCTCAGGCATGCAAACATTTGTCGAGTACTAGCTATGTGAGGCCCTCGGGGGAAGCTCACACAGGGGAAGCAAAGAGACATGTACATGAATAATTCTCATGGGAGGCTTCTATGGTTAGTGATGTTCTGTCAGTACAGACAAAGCACTTTGAGAGAATAAAGGACAAAAGAGTGAATTCTTGCCAGGGATATCTAAATGATATGATTTTTATTTTTAGATTAAAAATTTTGTGGAGTTCCTGTCGTGGCGCAGTGGTTAACGAATCCGACTAGAAACCATGAGGTTGCGGGTTCGATCCCTGGCCTTGCTCAGTGGGTTAAGGATCCGGCCTTGCCTTGAGCTGTGGTGTAGGTTGCAGATGCGGCTTGGATCCCAAGTTGCGGTGGCTCTGGCGTAGGCTGGTGGCTACAGCTCCGATTGGACCCTTAGCCTGGGAATCTCCATATGCCGCGGGAGCAGCCCTAGAAAAGGCAGAAAGACAAAAAAAAAAAAAATTGTAATACAGGGAAATTCACAGATCTCAAATGCATAGTTCAATGAATTTTGACAAACATATGCACTCATATAACCACAACTGGAATCAAGATACAAAATATCGCCATACCCCCACAGGCCCCTTCCAAACAAGCCCTACTCCCCAAAGGTGACCACAGCTCCCATGTTTTTTTCCACATAGATTAGTTTTGCCTATTTTTGACCTTCATATAAGTGATCGTTCATAATGCCCTCTCTTTGCATCTGGCTTTCATTTAATATGGGTGGTAAGTTGTGACCTGAGACCCAAAGTGGGGGCGGCGGAGGGGGGGGAAATCTGAGACAAAAAGAATAGCTTGAGAAAAGGCGGGAAGGGAGAAAGACAAACACGAAGTGTATTTGGGGGTGTGTGTGACTAGAATAAGGGGTGCCCAATGGGGAGTGGGGGGAAAGAAGGATGAAGAGGTAGCCTGGAGTTTTGTTTTGCAGGGTTGTCAATGCCAGGTCGAGGCACGTGAACTTTATCCTGAAGGAAGGAGGGAGTCCCCCAGGATTTCTGGACAGAAAAGTAGACTGATGAGATCTAGGTTCTGAGGTGACATGTATGCAGAAGGTCGCACCCAGTGGGTAGGAGGAGTCCGGAGGCCAGGAAACCAGTTACTTGATCATTCATTCATTCATTCATGCAAGCATTCATTCATTCACAGCCTCCCAACTTTTTAACCAGACTATTCATTCTTTCACTCATTTGCCCCAAAAGTATTTATCTAGTACTGGGGTCTGGACTTTGGTTATTCTCCATTACATTCTATCCCTGGCTTTGGTCCTCGGAATAGGAAGTAAATAAAAGTTTGGTAGGAGTTCCCTTGTGGTCCAGCAGGTCAAGGATCCGGCATTGTCACTGCAGTGGCTCGGGTTTGATCCTGTTGTGGGTGCAGGTTGGATCCCTGGCCCAGGAACATTTGCATGTGGCGGGCATGGCCAAAAAAAAAAAAAAAAAAAGAAAGAAAGAAAGCTTTGTAAACTCTGTCTGCTGATTGTTTCAATGCTATTCCCCTCCTCCCAAATTCTGAAAGGTCCTTGATTTTTTTCTGAAAGTAGCACCTTTATCAAATCTTAAGAAAATCTTTATCCCCATTGGTTATGTCTGTCTTGAAGGCCCCACAGAGCAGACATCACCTGAGATTATTTTGTATGTGAGATAAACCCAGAAAAGTAGGAAGGTCAACTTTGTACTTTAGTGGTGGGCTGGGGCTAGCATTTCCCTAAGTGTGTTGCACAGTGGATCACTTGTTCCATGGGTTTTACAGGTCTGCAGCGGAGATGGGGGGTAGACGATTTCATGGTCATCTGTTTGGGAAACACTGGGTTGAAAAAAAACCAAAAATAGTCTTTCTAACTGCAGACCTTTTTAGAGACTTGTTACTTGTGCATTGTCAGTTTCTAAGAAGAGGGTCTGGTATGCAGCTTTTCTCAAATGTTTTGCTCCCAGAACCTTATCTGCCTGGAGCATCTTGGGCATGCTTGTGTTTCCCAGAATGCACTTGTGGGATTCCCTGAGATGACTTGAAAGAATTCAGAAATGGTTCAGGTCAGAGTTCCTGCTGTGGTACAGCAGGTTAAGAACCCCACTGCAGTGGCTTGATTTGCTACAGAGGCCCAGGTTCAATTCCTGGCCCAGCACAGTGGGTTAGAGGATTCCTTGTAGCTGCAGCTACAGCTGCAGCACAGGTCACAGCTGTGGCTCAGATTCAATTCCTGGCCCAGGAACTTTCATATACCAAGAGTGTGGCCATTAATAATAATAATAAAAAAAAAAAGTGGTTCAGGTCTACAAACCAGCCCACACACAGAGGAGCCCTGAGCTCTGCCCCCTTTTTGTGCGGCTGGGTCAAGTCACCTCCCCTCACGGTGCTTCAGTTCTCCCAGCTGTCCAAGGCCTAAAAGATGATCAGCTGGGTCTTACAGAAAACGGAGTCTGTGATTGCATAAAAGGTGGGCTAATCTCTGGGCAGAGCTTCACCAACAAGACTTCACTCAAGTCTGCACATGAAGTCATGGCTGCAGCTGATGTCCTGGGATAACACAAGTCCCGGCTCCACCGCTTATTCCGAGTAAATCCCTTCACTTCTCTGGGCCTCCGTTTTCCCACCTGAAAAACTAAAATCATATTTTTCCCCACAGTGAAACCAATAATTTTTTTAAAGTAAGATAATGGGTATAGGACGTTTGGCACAATGTCATGCACTAAGGGCTTCATAAAAGGTGCCTCTGTTTGTTAGTTACTACCCATAAATTCCTCTAAAGCCCACTGTCTCTGGAAAGGGAAATGGTTAAGTGATGTTTTACTGTAGAGGGTAAAAACTGGTAGAACTAGTTGAAACCAACTGCTTTTCATTTTCTGCAAATCCCACCCATCTCATCCCCTCCGGGTTCAAATTGAGCTTAAGAATAACTCAGTGGGACTCTGCTCAGACGGAGACTCACTGGGGAAGGGCTCTTGTTCTCAGGGATGCTGGCCTCCTCCTCCACTCCCAGCATGGGGCTCCTGCAGGGGGTGGCCCAGACTGCTGGTGAGGGGGGTGCAGGAAGGGGGGTAGTGTCAGAGGTCACTAGACCAAAAAGAAACCCTTCTATTTCCCTGGCGGGGCCTGTTTTACAACAGATCAGGCTCCAGAGGAAACACCCCTCCCTTGTCATAAACTAATCCATTCTGGTGGGATGAAGGGTGACTCGCCCAAGGCACCAAAGGGTAAAATCCCGGGTATGATGGGGGCCGGTTCATTGTGATGCAGTTCATTGTGATGCCCTCTCTGCTCCCCCCCACCCCAGGCCTGGCTGTCTTGAGGGATTTCAAACAGTTCCTTGGGTTGGCTTAGAGGCTGCTGGTTGGGGTGGCTTTTGAAGAGGGCCTCAAGGTCCTGGGATTTGTAAAACTTTTGCAATCTTGGCAGATAAAGGTATCTGGAGATAATTCTTTTTGTTTTGTTTTGTTTGGTTTGGTTTTGCTTTGCTTTTAGGGCCATGCCTGTGGTATATGGAGGTTCCCAGGTAGGGGCTGAATCGGAGCTGCAGGTGCCAGCCTACACTACAGCCACAGCGGGATCTGAGCTGCATCTGCAACCTACACCACAGCTCACAGCAATGCCAGATCCCCAACCCACTGAGTGAGGCCAGGGATCGAACCTGCATCCTCTTGGATGCTGGTTGGTTTCGTAACCTGCTGAACCATAAAGGGAACTCCTAGTGCTAATTCTTTTTTCTTTCTGCTTTCTTTCCTTTTTTTTTTTGTTGTTGTTGTTGTTGGTGGTGGTGGTGGTGGTGGTGGTGGTGGTGGTGGGTTTGGTTGTTTTTATATGCTTTTTTTTTTTTGTCTTTTTACCTTTTCTAGGGCTGCTCCTGTGGCATATGGAGATTCCCAGGCTAGGGGTCCAACCGGAGCTGTAGCCACCAGCCTACACCACAGCCACAGCAACACAGATCTGAGCCGCGTCTGTGACCTACACCACAGCTCATAGCAATGCCAAATCCTTAATCCACTGAGCGAGGGCAGGGATCAAACTTGCAACCTCATGGTTCCTAGTCAATTTGTTAACCACCGTGCCACTACGGGAACTCCTATTGTTGTTGTTTTTGTTTGAACGAACTATTACCTTTGAGGTCAGTTCACAGATCTTAGACAGCTAGGAAGAACTCACGTGATTTTCAAACCCAAACCTTTCATTTCACAGTTGAAGAAACTGTGGCTTAGAGAAGGGAGTTAACTTGCCCAAGGTGGACCCCGCCAATGAGCAGCAGGGCTGGACCTCAAACCCCCATCTCCTGACTCTGGGCCCAGCGTTCCCTCCCACTGCACCCCAAAAGTACTGGTAAAACCCATGTGCCAGGCGCTATTATTAAGTGCCTCACATGCATTTAGTCCTCATAACCACGCTATGGAGCAAAGACTATTATCATTCCCATCTTACAGATGAGGAAATAGACTCAGAAAAACAAGTTAAGAAGCTCAGGGTCCCAGCTCACAAAAAGCCGAGCCAGGTTTCAAACCTGGGACTAAGAGACCTGGTGCTTGTCAGTACACCCAAATCGCCTCCCTCAGGGAAGCCTTGGAGACTGAAGAGTGCGAGAGAGTGCCAAGCTTGTCTCATCCAGATGGGACTGTGACTGAGCTGTCACTTAGTCCTACAGTGGGTCATCAGTCAACTCAGATGCCACAAATAGTCTGCAAATACGGCCAAAGCCACTGGCTAGAGAGTCAAGTCACTGCCTATCAAGACTCTTATCACCTTGGAGCTTTCCCTATGCCCCATCACCCCATCGATGGGTAATAAGGTGGATATTTGCACATGACCTAGGAGGGTGCCAATGACTGAGGTTATTGTGAAAGGGGAGTGGGCTGAGGCTGAAGAAAATCTCTCTCTAGGGAAAGCTGTCAGGCATGACTCAGATTTCAAAGGAGCCTGGGCAGAGGGGAACACCAGGCTGAAGAACCTGGTGACTAAGCTCCATCCCCAGGCACATCTGCCCTGGGCTGAGTGTCCTGGGTGCCAGGAGCAAAGGAAGAGACAAGACAGGAACTCACTGTTTCACTGGGAAGGCCAGATAGGCCCATCCCTAATGAGAGCAGCAACAGCTCACATTATCAGGGCTTAGTGTACAAGAGTGGTGTAATGGCTTTGCATGTGTTACCTCATTTAAAACCCTACAAGGCAGAAAAAACAAACAAATAAATAAAACCCTACAAGGTAGGACTTTATTTTTTGGCTATGGTGTGCGGCGGCCTGACATGGGATCTCAGTTCCCAGACCAGGGATTGAACCTGCGCTGCAGCAGGGAAAGTGCCAAGTCCTAACCACTCAGCCACCAGGGAACTCCCAGGAGTAACTTTAAGACGAAGAAACAGGATCAGAGAGATCAAAGGACTTGCCCAAGCTCACACATGCAGTAAATGCTAGAGTCAACATTTGAACTCAAGCAGTTTATCTCCGGAATCTAAGCTCTCAACTAGATGTGCTCCACTGTGTGTGTGTGTGTGTGTGTGTGTGTGTGTGTGTGTGTGTGTGTGTGTGTGTGTGTGCGCACGCAGCACTCTGCAGTACAGATTCCTGTATCAGCTGGAAGGTGAGAGTAGAGAACTCTCACGGAGTCCTCCACCACGGGTGAATCCATGAACGTCGACACCAAAACCAATTCCACGAAGCTCCAGTTGTGGACAGAGAAAGGAAGGTTTCCCACAATGGAGGGATTTGAGGAAGGTTCACCACCAGGTTTCCCTGAGGGCAGAAACAGACGTCTGCAGATGCTTGGCCAGAGCGGGTCCTCATTAAGTTTACTGAATGACTGCTTGTTTGGGCAACAGAAAGCAGTGGTTCGGGTTTTTGAGCCAAACAGTCGGAGTTCAGACCCTCGTTGGGTCACTCTAGGGCTGCGTGACCTGATGATGTTCCTTAGCTTCTCAGGAAATCCACACCCATGAGCCAGGGGACGACTGCACCTAAGCCTTTGGGCGGTTGTAAGGACTGAGGGCAACAGGGCAGGTATGTGCTCAGTGGAGTCGGCATAGGGCTAAGAGAGCTACCATTGTAATTTTTAATGACCAATCTCCAGATTCATTGAATGAATGAATGGATAATGCATGAAAAGAGACAGCAAAGTGGAGGCGATTCCAGGGCAATTGGGGAATGGAAGGTGGGGGTGATGGAGCCAAATAAATGAGCTTAGTCTGGGAGGGAAAGCTGGCCACAGCATGGCATGTGCCCAGGTAGCACGGGCAGCCTGTCCAGAGCACAGAGTGAAAGGTGAGCTGGGGCGGGAGAGGCGTGTGAATGGATGGTGACCTTTGAGTGGCTGCCTTCCTAAGGGAAGAGCCCAAGGGGACTGATCTTGGTGAAAGATAAGCTTCTTAGGCATCTCCAGGCCACAGTTTCTAAACTATTCCCTTTTCCCTTCCCCACTGCTTGATCACCTAACCCCAATCTAGGACCTTAAAAGCCTTCTGGGCAGGCCAGCCACAGATTCAGAAAAACCCTCACCTGAACGTCCAGGGTCCAAGGTCAAGCACATAACCTCTTGACCACACAGTCTCTGCCTTCCCCAGAAGGTATGGAGCCCAGAAGGCCCTAGCAAGTCCCTTCCCCTCCTACCACACCCACCTCCAGTGAGATCAGATCTAAACAAACACCAGAGGCAGCCTAGGAAGGAAAACCCTTAAGGAGAGGAAAGGACCTTATGCGTTAATTGTGCCTGCTTGAACCTCCCTGAGCCTGGACAGGCCCAACCGATCCATCCGGCCCTCCACATCCCCCCTTTGCTCTAACCTAGGAAGGCAGCCCTGACCCCAGACACTCTGTCCTTCTGTTCGGCACTCGGTATCAGGACCCTCTTTGTCCAAGCCAGGCCTTGGACATTTTTTCTCTGTAGTTCCTCCAGGAAACCCTCATCTGAATCCCTGAGTCCTGAGTTTGACCCCTTCGGATAGACAAAAAGAAGGGGGAGATAGATTTTTAGCATTGTTTGCCATGGCGGTGGTAGGGATTAATAGGTGTTTTTCAGCAAAGCTCTCTTTTATTTAGAAATAGGCAGTACCTTGTTTCATGGCCTTCTGACCATGTAGGTGGGTGACGGCCCACAACAGCAGGTGGGCTACAGGGGCCCGAGGCCAGGGCCCCGGAAAGAGTGGGCCAGGGCTAAGCCAGCTGGGTTCTGTTCTTTCCAGTGGGTCCTCTTCTTCCAGGAGTGAGGTTAAATTCTTCCTGGCATGCTTCTCTCCAGCTGCCTCCTGTTCAAGCTGGTTCCTGGCAATAGAGAAAGAATCTCCAGACAGCACTCTGAATGCTTCTCCCTTCTCAGCTCAGGGATGAACCTTCTCTTATTTGTTACTCTTTAATAACTGTAAACAGGGTTTTTGCTTGTTTGTTTTTCAGCAGAAGAAACAGCGCGGATACATAAGCAAAAAGAATAAACTATAAGTCACCCTGACCTCATTACCCACAATTCTCTCTGGTGGGTATCTTTCCTGTTCTAGTCATATAAATGGGTTTTAAAAATAGGAATGGACAAATCTACTAAAGGGAGAGTAAGTGAAAGACTTAAAAGTAGGGAATCAAGTTCAAAACCAGCTCAGAGACTCCCTGGAAATGACCTTAGGGAAGTCATTTCACCTGTAGGCCTCACTTTCCTCATTTGTAAAATAAAGATAATAGTATTTACTTCCTGGGGGTTTTGTGAGGATTAAATGAGATTAAACACTGAGCCCAGTGCCACACATATAAAGACTCCAAAATGCTGACAACTGTGCTGTAGGAGGTAATTGTCCTTGGTGCCAAGAGGTCTTCTGCAGCCTCCTTTTGAGCTGTGATGTGGAATCCAGCTACATTCAGGTATCTCCATTCACTTCGCTGAGCCTCGGCTGAAGGGTGTTTATAGCAATTCTAATTTCTCGGGATTATAAACAATGCTCTGATGCATATCCTTGAAGATAACTCTTTGCACACAAATTACTTGCTTAGGTTAAATTCCTCTGAGTGAAATTGCCAGACCAGAGGATGAGTTAAAATCTAAAGCCAAAGTCTAGACTGAGTCACACTACCTCCAGCCAGGACACAGCCTGTTTTCCCTCCCCCTTGTCAATACCAGGGGCTAGCATTTTCTTTCATCTTTATCAATTTGATAAAAAAAAAAAAAAAAAACTTGCTTGTTAGTTTCCACAATTTTCAGAGACTTTCTCTTGGTTTTAAGAGGCGCTCTCAGGATAACTTTAGATCCTATGATTCCTCAAGTCCCAGGAACCTCTAGGAAGGAGTATAAGTGGTGTTATGGGCACAACTGTGATAAAAATCTCAAGTACAGAGTGTAAAGGGGCCTGGAGGCTGCCCATTCCTTGTCCTGACTCTTCATGCGCTTGACTTCCAGGTCCTTTCATGCCTTCACACTGGGGCCATATCCTCTGTGTCGGAGTGTGGCCTATCCCTCCACTCAGGTCCAGTGACAGGGGAAAGAGCAGCAGGCTGAAACACAGCCTTAGGAGCAAACCCAGAAGAGTCCTCATGGGACCCGCAGGATCCAGAATGGTATCTTCAGTGATGCTCTATCCCAGCTCTGTAGTCCCATCCAAACTCCTTTGCTTAAGTATGGGTGCTTTTCCTCTAAACCTCAGTTTACTTATCAAACGGGGCCCATTACATATTCTGCCCCCACGCTCTGAGGCTTTATCAGAGGAGATAAAGCATAGGAAAACACTTTGTAAAGTGAAAAGAGCTTTATACACAGAATGGGGCTATTTTTAAGGGACGGTGAATGCTGAGTGCTATGAACTAAGCTGTGCATTGAAGCTGGAAATGGGTGATGGCTGGGACCCCTTTCTAAACTGGGTGCTCACCTATGATACCCGCTACCTACTCCTTGCCCTTGGCTTTACATTGACATCTTACTTAATCATCAGGTCAACCCTACTGAGGGATGATGGGAAAACTGAAATTTACTGAACGGAGTCACTGGCCCAAAGGTATATGCTAATAAAAAGGGAGGGCGGGGATTCAGAGGTAGGAGGGCTTCCCTAGAGGGGTGGGGATAGAGGGCCACAGCTGTGCAATGGAAATCATGCACATTCACTCATTTTTCATTTATTCAACAAATACTTATTGAACACTTAGGTGGAGACTTGGGACAGGAGCCATGTGAGATCTGTTTTGCCTTGTATAGTTTCTGCAGTCCAGAAGCTAACAAATCCTTCCTACCTTGCATATGCTATCAACCAACCTATCTATTTTCCTTCCCTCCTTCCCTCTTTCCTTCCTTCCAGTCTGTCTGCCAGCCTTCCATCCATCCAACCATCCATCCATCCATCCAACCATCCATCCATCCATCCTTCCATCCATCCACCCATCCAAGACTTTGTTCCAAAGAGGAGCTCAGGAGGATGAAAGAACTGTTTCCATGGCTTTTTGGCTGGGTAGATCTTGCTTTGATCCTATCTCTGTCACTGAGTAGATAGCCAACTGACCTTAGATGAGTTACCTCACCTCTCTGAGACTGCTCCTCCTTGTCAGATGGGGATAATTATGACGACTAATTCATGGGACTCACGAGAATTACACGATAGGCCCATAAAGCACCTAGAACTGTGTCTGACACATACGAAGGACACTGTGCTCTCTCCTTAATCCTCATAGTGATCGCTTCACTGAGAAGGAGACTCAGGTAATGAGGAAGTGAAGTCACTTGTCCAAGGTCTCAGGCAGTTGACTCCAGAGTTACTCCTTTAGCAGCCTGACCAGTATGCCAGGAGTCAAGTCTGTCTGGGATGGATTATGTGATCCCATTTCACAGGGAGGAATGACATGAAGTTGAGATAAAGTATCTAAAGAAAGTACCACAGAGTAAGTGCTCGATAAATGATAATCACTCTGATGAAGATCTGTTCTGACTCCCGAGCTCACTGCCTAGAGCCTGCAGGTTGGATGGCTCCCGTTCCCATTCACCCACATCACAGGGGAGCTCTGAGCAAGGACTCTGGATTTTACTACCTTATCCCCACCTTTACTCCGGTCAGCATAGGGACATGATGGCCATTTAGTCAATGGACATTTATTTTGGTTTAACTACATTTAAACTAGAGTTTTATTTAGAATTTCTACTTAGCAAAGCACATTCAATGCAGAAAACTTGGTGGGGGAGGGGAGGAGAGAGCAACAATTAAAATCCTGTCATTGTTGACATTTGAGTTTAGGTCCTTTCAATATTGATTTTCATTAGGTTTGGGATAACCATGAAGTCTTAACCTGTTAGGAAAGGAAGGGCTGTCAGCAGGGCCCCCATGTCCAATGGTACAAACCCCCTCCTATAAAGAGCGCCGTGACTGCACCATGCACAACCTTCACAGACAGACAAGGCAATCCTGGCTCCCAGCACTTACTACCTCAGCGCTCCTAACCTTGACTCCTCCCCACCATACTGAGAATGGCACACTCTTTGGGAATAGCAGCTCATGGGCACTCACGGCCCTGGAAAGCAGAGGGAGGAACGAAGGACTGTGCACCCACCAGAGGGGTGGATCGGGGAGGGGGACATTTCTTTTCCAGAAGCGACCTAGAAAAGAAAACCTAGGTGATTTAAATGCAACTCTACCCTTAGAGATATTC
The DNA here is from genome assembly GCF_016906955.1 of Phacochoerus africanus. Classification (NCBI taxonomy): domain Eukaryota; kingdom Metazoa; phylum Chordata; class Mammalia; order Artiodactyla; family Suidae; genus Phacochoerus; species Phacochoerus africanus. The sequence continues at coordinate 81,582,857 of NC_062551.1, forward strand.
ACTAATCTTGTCTTGCAGAGAGGGGAGCTGGGACTCTGAGGAAAGATTTCCCCAGTTGCACAGCTAACAAGCGGCCGGCGTCAGGCAGAATTTGAACCCAAGACAATCCCTAACTTGGTCAATCCCTAACTTAGTGGTTCAAAGCTCAACTTTCACTTATTAGCTTTTACAAATCATTGAACCCCTCTCTTAAGTTTCTTCCTCTATAAAATGAGGTAACAGCTTCCTCAGTGGGTTTAAGTGAGAATTAAATGAGAAGGGAAAAAAAAAAAACAAGCTTCCCTAACAATTATTGAATTCTATGTGCCAGGCACTGCACAGTGCACTTCACATACATTATCTCATTTAAGCCTCACAATATCCCTATGAGGGGGATTTTTATATCCATTTACAGGTGAGGAATCTGAGGCTCAGAGAGCTTAAGTCATTTGCCCAACATCACACGGCCAGTAAGAGGTGGATCTGGGATTTGAACCCAGGTCTGCCCGTCTCAGAACAATTCTATCAGTTAATACAGGTACCTCTTGGCACTTGTGCTTGCGACATGCAAACATGAAATAAATAGCAGCCATCATTTATTGTTATCACTGTGAATATAATTATCATGTCACATCTGATTGGCTGGTCTCTGTTTTCCATCTCCTCTGCCAAGAAACAAAGAACTGGGCCAATCCAAGAAGGGGAAGAGACGCCAGCCCAGCCTGGCCCTGGGCCATGCCCATACTACACAGGAGTAGGAAAGGGGCAGGAGCGGGAGCAAAGCCTGGGCAGTGTCTCTCTAAAAGCTTGGCATCTCTGAGTCTTTCAACAAAAGCCTAGAACAGGCTGTGCCTCCAGATTAGCTTAGCTCTTGTTGGCGGGGTCTGGTGACCTCATAAACTAGCTCATGGTTCCTTCCTACCTGTCCCAGACCACCGGGCCCTCCATCTCACCCAGGGCACCTTCGAGAGCCTTTCATGTGCAGATAGAAACCTCTGGCCCATGATTTGGGCCTGTGCTGATCTCTGCAGATGGGTGCAGGTGATTAAAGAGGCAAGATCCAGAGGTAAAGGGAGAGGACCCATTTAAAAAGGCCCAGCGAGCACAGACATGCTGCCTGGAATCCCAGCCTCCACCTGAGTCCAGCCAGCATGAGTCACCCCCACAGCCCTTTACCGGTGAGTTGCAACACAGCTGACAGAAACTCCACAGCCTCTCAGGAGGCGAGCAGACAGGTACACAGACAAGTGTGCCATCCTTGGGCTGTACTAAGCTCTGCAGTTACAACCGGCACCAGAGAGCCCTCCTGCCACCAATAACCTCTGTGCAGTGCTTGGGCACCCAGGCTCTGCTCTCAGGTCAGATCCCAGCTCTAGTTCTACCACATCCAGCCTGAGTGACATATTTAATCACTTTATGCCTCACTTTCTTCATCTCCCAAACAAGGACAATAAAAGTGCCTGTCTCATCGGGTGGTTGTTAGGATTAGACGAGACGATGTATGCAAAGGCTCAGCACAACACCTGACATGGGCGGTCCGCTGGGGACCCCCCAGACACCATGGCAGGCGCTGGGGATTCAACAGTGAACGAGATGGACAAGGTCTCTGCTCCTATGGAGTTTGCATTCTAGAAGAAGGGGAAGTAAACAAACAACACACAAGCAGAAAGACATCCAAAAGTCATAACGGCTTCGCAGAGAACAAAAATGAAGTGTATGATATAGTGACTGAAAGTCTTGCTTGAACAAGCGTGGCTGGCAAAGCCTGCTCTGAGGAGGTGGCTTCATTAGCAATGATTATTATTTTCCATTATTTGTCAGGACCCCCGTGGCTGTCGCCAACACAGCCTCCAGTGAGAAACCAACCTGTGACGATTCTCAGAGCCAGCATCCCCTTCCCATAGACCTGACCATACCCCAAGAAGGCTCCTTTGGGTTCTGACTTTAGCTTGAACACCTCCATCAAATTGGCAGGAGTAGCTGAAACCCCGCCTTTCCCTGAGAGAGGAAGGAGTGGGCCAAGGTGAGGCTCCCAGGAAGACAGAGTAAAGAGATAATTTGCCAAAAGGGAAGGAGCGGGTGGGTGGGGAGGACAGAGAGGAAAAACAAAAGATACCAAGACTGGCTTAGACGTAATTTCAAATTAATCCTGGTGGAAGCTCTAAAAAAAGCTCTACTATTCTCCTGTTTGTGTTTGTGGATCTTCTGGGTTTAACGACCTTGTTCTTTATAGAAGAGAGCTCACGGCAATTACTCCACAATTGCTTACCGTCTAACAGGCATCTGCTTTCTCCTGCGTTTCCAAAGCAAAAGAAACACTTGTTAGAGTCTGTGAAACGACTGGCCAGCTAAGGCTCTGCAGGTGACCGACTTCCACTTTTCCATCCCTTCTGTGCTGGCCAGAGGTATGTGCTTTGCTCACATCTCATTCAGATATGCATCACACCAAAGAAAAGCCTGCCTCCCACTCTACTCCCCCACTCCCCTGCCACCAACACAGCACTCCTCCCACAGCACTGACCCTGTCTTTTTGGCCTCTGTCCCCTCAGGACCCAGAGTAGGGCCTGGCACACAACAGGTGCTCAATAAATGTCTGCTGCGTTGAGGCCACAGATGTCAGCTCAAAGGGACTGCCAAATTTGGTGTGAGATGCCTGAAGATTCCCACCTGGGCTCTGACACTCACTAGCGCATCCCCCTGGGCGAGTCACGTTACCTCTCCGGCTTCCATTTCCTCCTCTGTCGACTGTGAGTGCTGGGGAGGAAGGGAGGGTGATGATAATATTTATACTGTGATTTACTGTGAGAGTCAAAAGAAATCACTTGAATAACTGTAAAAAGACTAGTCAGAAATAAGGTATCATTATCTTAAAGGGAAAGCTCTGGGAAAAAAAAAGGAAAGGAAACTTAAACCTATAGACCCCCTGAGGAAGATATGTTCTCTCCTTTGAGAATTGCCCAGTGGCTGTGAAGAAGCTGATGCTGGGCAGAGGAGGGGTCAAAAGAATTTGTGTGTAGGGGGATGGTCTTGGGTATCCAAGATACTAACCAGAAACAGGAATCAGGATTTCCTTCAGCCAAGTATCTGTTTGTCTCTGTACTTTTCCTCTAGCCATCTTCTCTCCCACATTTTTTTTTTCTCCTCCCTCCTCTCCACCCCCCACCCCCTCACCAAGGAAGGAATTGGTCAGCTCCACCCCCCCCATGGCTCCGCCTCCAACTCGGCAGGCCAAGAGTTAACAGCTGCACCTGTTGAGGTATACCTGCTGTCGGCAGCACCTGTACCTGCAGCCAATCAGCGCCAGCGCTGCCGGGAACCTACCTGTCAGCAGAATCCCGACACTGAAACCTCAACATAAATCAAACACTTCCCTGGGCAGGGAATGTCTGTGTCAGGCAAGAATTAGAGACGAGCGGTCAGCAGAGCTTCGGTGCCCAGTGCCCATCGACCGTTTGAGCCTGGGAGCCTGGGAGCAGGAAGATGTCGAATGAACTTGAGTGAGTAAACATCGGTGGATGCCTGGCGCTGAGCGTGAAGGCTGCTGGATGGGCTTTCTAGAAGGGGAAAGAGCTGGGAGGCTGGCGCCAAGATGCACAGAGCAATTTGTAAGAGTAAATGAATGGGCTGACGATCTCATTCTGGCGTGTTGAGGCAAGCCCCATCTCAAGCGAGGGCTGAGTTTCCCTGGGAAAATCTTTTTTTTTCTCCTTTCTCTCTCTGCTGAGCAGTTTCGAGCCAAGCAGGGGAAACACAGAACTGAAACTGTGAAGGCTTTCGGCACCACTTTCTGATACTGTGAAGGAGCCTTAGAAATCAGAGACGGCTCCAATCCCATCTAGGCTTTCTATCTTCATGCCAAAAGGAACTTCTTTGAGGTGGTTCTAAGAACTGTCGTAGGCAAAGTGTTGGGTTTCTCTAAGGGGACTTGTTTGTTGGGTTGGAACAGTCCCAAGTGGGAAGGTTACAGTGCGCTGGTTAAACATACACACTCTTTAGTCAGCCCGACCTAGGTTCAAACCAGACCTCCGCTCCTCAAGGGCTGTGCGATCTGGATTTGGACAGGTCATTCAACGGACCTGAGCTTCATTTTCCTCACCTAGGAAATGGGTACAACAACGTTTTGTAGGATTCTTGAGAGAGCTAAGTGTGGTAAAGGCTGTAAAACGCTTAGCACAGAGCCGTGGTCTAAAGATGTGTCCAACAAAACGTGGTTGATTTTACTCAGAGGCAGTTCTAAGGCGGAGGAAGGTGAGCGTGGTTTTCAGCGAGGTCATCTTTTGCCTGACAGGATGCAGGGGCCTTTCTGCCCACATCTGGGATTTAGAATCCCCACTGGGTGATGCTTTCATCATGGATTTCTGCTTGGGGTCCAGGCCTCAGAGAAGGTGGGATGAGGCTGGGACTCTGGGCTGCTGTAGCCTGGGTTCGGGGAGCTGGCAGAAGCCAGGCTTCTAAAACACAGACTACCCTCTTCCTGCCACCCTCAGAGGTGAGTGGGCAGAGTCAAGGGTTGAACCATCTTTTTTTCTCTAGCTACTCCTTAATAGATTGTTTTAAGAACTTGAAGATCTGACAGTAGAGCAGTTGGTGGGTCCTCACTGCAGACAAGTTTCCCTGATACGAGTCAGCTCTCAGATTCTCTTGGGTTAGCCGACTATGTTCATGGTACGACCACTGGGCATCAGATTTCTCTTGAATTAACTCCCTGGGGTTGACGATGTGTTTACAACTGGAATAAGAGCAGGGGCAGGGGAGCCAACATATGGGTTCAAGTCCCAGCTCTGCCATTAATTAGCTGTGTGACCTTGGCCAAGTCACTTCACCTGAGGGTCAGTTTCCTCACCTGTAAATTGTGGCCATATTGGTACCCACTTCATGGAGGTGTTGGGGTGTCCAATAACTTTAGAAAAGCAATTGGTTTGAAGCAGTTGGTTTAAAGTGGTATATTCAAAGCAATCTAAAATTCTCTTGTCACTTCACACAAACAACCAATCAGTGAGCATTTTGGAATCCCTTGCTTTCTATTTCTCTATTCTTTGAAACAAAAAAAACATCTTGTGATGTGTCTCCATCCCACTTAGATCTGTTGGTTAAAACAGCAGAGGCTGTGGACCGAAATGTATTCTTTGGTGCCCCTTAGGGGGTAAGTATCCTCAAGCTGGGTTACTTGAACAAAAACGTTTCCTGTTCTTCTCCTTTATGACTGGATTTTGAAGTCAGATCTCCTGACAGTCGAGGCTTCTTCTTTTGGGGTGGGGTCAGAGGAACCTGTGCCTGCTGAGTAATTGCAGGCAGACTCTGAAGTCACCCTGAGAGATCACAATGATGGAGTCTCAGTGCCTGGGGGCTCAAGTGACTTTACTGATAAGGGGTGGGGGGTGGGCAGCGAATCAAATGCTTGGCTTGCAAGTTTTGAGCTGCTGCTGCGGTGGCCAGGGATCCTGCTGTTACAGTCCCCCTAAAAGGGCTGAGTTAAGAGAATTGGTCCTAGCGTCCGTTTTGAGCCCCCAAAGAACAACCACATCTTGCTAGACTCTGGTGTAGTGGGAAAAGCCAGATGTGTACGTGATTCTGCCAGTCAGCAACTTGAGGATCCTGGTGAATGTGCTTCTCCTCCCTGGCCGTCTGTTTCCTTCTCTGTCCAATAAGGGCTAAAACACCTACCTGGACAGGGAAACAGTGAGCTCCCATATGTGGGCCACCGGCCTGGAGGAGGAGCTCCATAAACGCGGGCCGATTACTAGGCCACTTCGAAGGGCAGCTCTCGAGGAGCATGGAGGCCAAGGCGGTGGAGTCGGAAGCCAGCTCTAGGCAGCTGGCAGGTGGAGCGCACGGGCCTTTGATGTGGTTGGGCTGGACGCGGCCTCTGCAAGTGGCCAGGGTCCGCCTGCCCAGGTCTTAGGCGCTGGGGGAACTAGAGCCAGTCGCAAAGGATCCTGGGGCGGTGGGGGATCCCGGAAGTCGCTGCTTGCCGCCTTCCTCTCGCGGGAAAACAGCTCCCGGGGGGCGCCCGGCCTCAGGAAGGCTGCCCTCTTTGGAGTCCTAAATGGAGTGGTGGCCAAATGGTGGTCGAGGGCCTCCTGGGTGCTCAGCCGGCTTGCGCAGTCCTGTCTCGCCCAACGAGGAAATGAGAGGATCGAGATTAAGTGATCAGCACGCAGTAGGTCTATCAGTGGAGGAGAGAGAAGGAAGTGAGTGCGACCCATTCGGGCTGCGGCAGTCTGCCCTCCCCCGCCCCCCGCTTTTCTGGAAGCAGCTTCCTTCCCGAAACCTTGGAGAGCCCGCTGCAGCCACAGTGGAGGGCGGGAGGGGGCCAAGAACCATCCCTGACTAAGACCTCGGGGCTGGGGGGGCGGGGGGCGCCGCTCCACGTGAGCGCCAGGAGCTCTGGGCTCCAGACTGCCTGCAGCACTGAAAGAGTTAACCAGGAACGCCTCCCGCTGTGGTTTTTGTGGTCGAAACCATGATTGCCAGGAGCAAATTTTTGTCGTGCACGAGGTGTGTTATTAAAAGTCGGAGCTACGCTGCTGCTGAATGAAAAGTTAAAAACCCTCATTAAGGCTGGGCTGTAAAACAGGGGAACCGGGCCGAGAGCCCTCGAAGACCCTAACACCCTAGCAGTGGTGGCCACTTCCACGCTGCTGGCTCGGCTTGCCCAGAAGGGCCGGGTCGGTACCTGGAGCGAAAAGGGTCTCTCAGGGGTCCACGCAGAGGAGGGGGGCGGGGAGGAAGGGCCGCAGGGCCGAAACAAATAGCATACCTGAAGCTCCTTTCGGTTAAAAGAAAAATAATAGCCAAGCCTTTATTTGAGCGCTGATTCCACAGCCGACCCAGGGTCCAGTGCTTGATACATACGTCATATCCTTTAATTCTCCCAGCACTCCAGTCAGGGTTGGGAGTGTAAATACAGCTTTGCAGATGCGGAGACTTCGGCTTGTCCTGGGCTTCCCAAGATCTCACTGAAGAGCTGGGCTCTGGCAGGGGCTAGAAGGATGCTCCATACCAGTGTGCCACCCTGCTTCCCACCAGCAGAGATGTTGCAAAAAGTTGAGATATGCCCAGCTGTTCACAGTGTTTGTCTCTGAGCAGAGGAATGCAGGTGAATTCTAGGCTCTGCTTCCAATTTTTCTATTGGTTCCACATTTTATATATTGTATTTTACAAGTCTGTGTCACTTTTGAAATGAGGGGGAGGAGAGAGAGTCATTATTTTTAAAAGAGAAAATTACTGGTTCACCTAAAAAAAAAAATTTTTTTTTTTCTTCTCAAAAGTGTGGTCCTTGGACCAGCGTCATCGGTGTCATCACCTGGGAACTCCTTAGAAATGCAAATTCTCAGCCCCACCCTAGACCTACTGAATCAGAAACTCTGGGGGTGAGGTTCAGCAATATGTGTTTTAACAGGCCCTCCAGGTGATTCTGATACATGTTCGAGGTGAAGAACCATTGGCCTAGAAGACCTGGCAGAGGATTGGCAGGCAGAAGGCTCCCAGATCCCCTCTGATCTCCACTGTAGTTGCTGAGTCAGCAGGGTGAGAGCTTTGCTGTGGGGTCACACCTGTGTTTGCTCCAGCTCCCCCACATACGGACTTGGTGACTTTTGAACGAGCTCCCTAACCTCTGTGTCAGTTTCTGCATGTGTAGATAACATGCAGCAGCTCACGGGGCATGTATGAGGATGCAAAGGTACACGGCCTGACCTATAAAATAACTTAGTTCCTTCTTCTTTCCCTGTCTTCCCTCCTGTCTGGAACTCAGCTTTTCCATTTGTAAACTAGAGCAGATAATCCTGGCAGTGCCCTCCTTCTCTTCCTTTTGCCTCCTTAAAAAGGTCAGAGCACCTGATGTAGTGAAAGTCTTGAAGGAAAATTCTGTCACCAGAATGGGGTGTTATTTCTCTGGGCCTTCTTAGGAGGTCAGCAAGAATTGGGACCTTTTAGGAGTTCCCGTCATGGCGCAGTCATTAATGAATCCGACTAGGAACCATAAGGTTGTGGGTTCGGTCCCTGCCCTTGCTCAGTGGGTTAATGATCCAGCGTTGCCGTGAGCTGTGGTGTAGGTTGCAGACGCGGCTTGGATCCTGCGTTGCTGTGGCTCTGGCGTAGGCTGGTGGCTACAGCTCCGATTCGACCCCTAGCCTGGGAACCTCCATATGCCGCGGGAGCGGCCCAAGAAATAGCAAAAAGACAAAAAAAAAAAAAAAGAATTGGGACCTTTTGAGGATAGGGACAGTGAAGTATTTACCTTTGTGTCCCAGTCCTCAGCACAGGGCCAATTACAGAATAACCCTCAGTGAGTGTTGAATGAATCAGTGAGTGAATGAATGAAAGGACGTAGTACCCCGAGTCTGGAGGTGGATCGCAACAACTTTCACATCTCAATTGAACAATAGAGGGGAAAAAAAATAGGAAAATTGGACAGGAAACCGAGAGGAGAATAGAGCATGAAAGAAAAATTCCCGTCAAGAAAGAATTTTTAAAGGGGAGAAAGTGAGTTTCTGGTATAATTAGAAAATGGCACATAATTAACTTACATGCAACTAGAAGCATTGGCTGGAGCCTGGCTGCCCTCAGTTAACTTGCCCACCTGGATCCAGATGATGAAGCTGGCAGTGGCTGCCCCTCTTTATATCTGGGACTCTCCAAGCACCAAGTGTCCTGCCACTAGAAGGAGGAGAAAGTGAGACTGTGAGTTGTCATACAGTTTGTGGGGGCCATCCCACAAAGTTAGTATTAGTAATGATAGTTCATGTTATTATGTGCTGGCACTATGCTGATCACTTTGCCTCCCTTATCTCATTGCATTTTCCGACAGTACTATCTCACAAGGTTGTTGGAAAAATTAAAACAATAACTAGCAAATTTGGAGCCAGCATCTGGCACTTGGTAAGCCCTCAATGAACAATGGGTATCATACGACCTGTGAGCTTAGTGCTCTCATTTCCCCCCATTTTTAACAGGTAAGAGAATTGAGGCACAGAGAGGTCAAGTTGCATAAAGTCACACAGCTAGTAACCAGCAGAGTTGAAACTAGAACCCAGGTCTGCATAGCTCTGGGGTCCACCCTGCAACCATTAGTTCACACTGCCTCATTCATGGAGTCATTCTAGAGCCATGCCCTAGGCATTGCCATTTCCCCATTGAGGCCCCCAAATGAGCCCCCACCATGTGACAAGGCACATTTCACAACCTGTGCAACCAGAAACCAGATGGGCCACTTGTAAGCACGACAACCCTGGAGCACTCCTGTCATGCCCAGGGAACACCTTGCATGGGGATGACTGAAAAATGATTCCTCCCTGAGCCGTTGTGGCAGGGCCTCCCCGTGGGTAATTAGTGAGTGTGATTGATCACTGCTGATGAGGCTGGGTGGCTCACAGCAGGGTTTGGCAAGTCATTGGGTGTATCTCAGTGTCAACACCCAGCTCAGGCAGCCTCTGGAACTCTTCCTCCTCCGGCTGCAGGGAAGTGGGGTACACCCAGATCACTGGATCTCTCCTGTGCCAGGCACCTCCTCCTTTTGTGGGGCTTGAGGCTACTCCCTTGGTGGTGAGTTTTCCTCTCCTCTGTAAAACTGAGTAAGAGGCTTTATTTTTCCACCTCTGAATTACTGAAATGCCTTTGAGATAAGGTAGTGATGGAGCTGAGTACTGGATAGGAAGCTAGGAGACTCGAATCCCAATCCTGTTATGTGCTGTGTGTCTGGGAGCAAGTCACCTGCTCCCAGAGACTAGATTTCTAAAGTCTCTTTCCACTTTACCTGGAACCCGAAAAGCCTCAACGAATGACTGAGGATCATTGACTTAGTCTCATTGGACGTTTTAAGTGGCTTGGCCAGAAAGCAGTGGGCATTTCGAGTCTGAAAGGACTTGGGAGGAAACCCTACTTCAGTGCTCTAGGCTGCCTCCATCCTGGTGCCCAGAAAGATGTATGCTGGGGTCAGGAGGCTGAGTCCAACTGGGCATGGAGCACACCTCTCCCAGGCTGTGGGCCCAGAGTAAACTGCTGGGGAAAAACCCCACCCACACTAGAACCCCTGCCTGGGCGGTTTGCACATCCCCCACAACCTAGGAAGGAGCCCTCAGGCAGACTCCAGAGCTCCTCTGTCCTGGTCTCCTATTCTCCTCTCTCCCAGATGAAGGAGAAGCCAGACCAGAGAGGCTCTGAGGAGGCAGGCTTACGAAGGTTTTTGAGGCAAGAAGCCAGAAGCCTCTGTTCAAGGCCTGGTGCCATGAGATAGCAGCTGGGTGGCCTTAGGCAAGCCAGTGGCCTTCACTGTGGCGCATTTTCTTCCTGCTATCAAGTAGGGATAGTCATACCTTGCCTCCCCACCTTACAGGGGCATTGCAGGATAAGAGGTGATGACACATGTGTGAGACGCATATTGACAAATATAGCATGCTATGCAAATGCAAGGGATTATCAAATCTCAGGCTTGAGTTTCCTTCTCAGTGGGCTGGCCTTCCCTGAAACTAGGCAACATATGCAAAAAACCTGGCTCACACCAGCCACACAGTAGGCAGACAAGCTCTGGGAGCCATCCTGGGCTTATGCCTTCGACCTTGCCTTTCATGTGGAAGGTCCAAGATCCTTCCCACCCGTCTCCATGCTCCCTCTTCCCTTCCACCTCTCTTCTCAACCAACATCTAGTCACTCCCCCGAGTTTAGCCAGGTCAGAAGTCCTCCTTCTTTTCCTCCATAGTTTCCTTCACCTGATAGTAGCTGTTCATTTGTTTTTGTAGTCATGTCTGTCTGCCTGCCCCTAAAATAACCTCTGTGATCTCGTCTGCTTAGGACAAGGCCTGGCATATAGTACAACAAGTATTGATAAATATTTATGAAAATGAGGCATAGATGGTTAGATGGATGGATGCCACCAAGGTTTATTGGTTTGGGGAGTTCCCACTGTGACGCAGTGGAAATGAATCTGACCAGTATCTATGAGGATGCGGGTTTGATCCCTGGCCTCGCTCAGTGGGTTAAGGATCCAGTGTTGCCGTGAGCTGTGGTGTAGGTTACAGATGCGGCTTGGATCTAGTGTGGCTGTGGCTGTGGCTGTGGTTGTGGTGTAGGCCTGCAGCTGCAGCTCCAACTCGACCCCTCGCCTGGGAACTTCCATATGCCGTGGGTGTGGCCCTGAAAAGAAAAAGAAAAAAAAAAGATTTATTGGTTTTTCCCCCTTTTCTTCTACATCCCTTCTTGGAAACCAGTGATTGGTGGAAGAGTGATAGTTACAGAGTTAGGTCTCAGGAGACTGGCTTTGTAACTCACTCAGCCAGTGCCCTGGAACAGGTCACCTAAAGTCTCTGTTGTCTATTTCCTGGTCTGTGAAGCAGAGATAATAACACATCCTATATGTTGGGAGGCTCCACGAGATAATGAATGTGAAAGTCAAGGCAAGGGGTTATTACACTGTCTCTTTTGGTTTTGACATGGACCCTGGTTCACAGACAGGAGGCTTAGGAGGATGTTAATTTAAGAACCTCGGGCAGAGTCTCCCCTTTACTCTCATTTGGGGGTTCAAAGACGATGATGGTCATGATGATGATAGCGATGACGGCTCTTATTTACTAAGCAATTACTCTCCGGCAGGCTCTAGGCTCAGCACATTTCTTAAGGTTAATGCCCCTAATTCTCCTAACAACCCGTGAGATTATCCCCACTCTGAAGTAGCCAGTCCCGGTGACTTCCTCACACGACTGTGTTCTCGTTTTCTTCACAGCACTCATCACTAACTAAAATTCACTCATTCACCTCCTTGTTTTGGTCTGTCTGCCCCAATTAGACTGTAAGTCCCCTGGAAGCAGAGCCTTATCTGTCTTTTCTTGGTTGATTCCCCAGTGCCTAGAAGAGTCCCTGACTGGCAGACAGGAGACGCCAAACAGGCCCATTTAACAGATGAGCCTTAGAGGGACTAAGTGCCTCACCCACGGTCACACACAGTTACTCAGGTCTGCCAGGCTATGCCCCTGGTGCTGCTTCCTCCCATGGTGCCAGATGTTGTTCTGGGCTGTGCCCTGGGGAAGAGCTGACGACAGAGGGCTGCCCAGGGCCAAGTCCTCCCCCTGTACCCTCCTCCCCCATTCCCCTTTCATCTTCTGATAGCTGAGGTGTTCTGCCTTGGACAGGGACACCAACAGAGTTTGTGGAGGCCCTCGGGGAAGATGACTGCATAGGCTCGAGTCATCTGGTCTCCCCTCTTGTTCTGGCTTCGTCTCCCATTAGTAGGGCTCACTGCTTCTCAGAACACTTTTCACACCCGGCGCCCCCTGGGCTCTCAGCCCTCAGTTTTAATCTTTAAGGCGTCAGGGAGCCAAAAGGTTTTGGACTTCAGGATTTGGCACATAAGTCAATGCTGGCTAACCTTATCCATAGCCAAGACGTTCTAGAAGCCAAATGCTTTGTCCTAGAATATGACGTGATCGTTAGCATGAGCAGGCGTGGGAAGCAGGACACCAGCACTCCCAGAATCTGGCCAGAAACTTCCAGTCCTCTTGCTTCTTCCCTAATTACCCCTTGCCTTGTGCAGTGGGAAATCCCTTTCTGTCCTGCAGTGGAAGCTTGGTTCAATGTATTCCAGAGGAGGGGAATTTCCAGAATCAGAAAGGCATTTGAAAGGATACCAACATGGAGTTAAGAGCTACATCTTGGAGTCCAACAAGTCCAGGTTCAAGTTGAGCCTCTGCCACTTACTAGGCTGAGTGACCTTGAGCACGAAATACCACCTGAATTTCAATTCCCTAGACCCTGTTGTGCAGAGTGGATAAGATGATGCAGAAAGACAGCTGGAAAGGTGTCTGCCTATGGTAAGCACTTGAGGTATGGTAGCTGCTGTGTATCAAGGAATCAGACTTCGGGATCCCGGCAGGATGGATTGGAGACCCTCGTAGGCCAGAAAGGCCCCCCGGAGGAACACCACACACTGGCCTTTTCTTTGTTTCTAAAGTGACTTTATCATTGTCTTCTAAAATTTAACTTTTGGGTAGGTAGGGTAACTGATGGCTCATCGAAGCCAATAGGGTCCTTCAACTAGACTCAGCAAATTGGAGCTCTAAGCCCAGCTCTGCCAGTGACTTGCAGGGTGACCACATTCTGTACCACTTCTCAAGCCCTTGATGTCTAGCTCCAAGCTGGGCCGAGAGCACAGTTTGCGTGTGTGTGTGTGTGTGTGTAACTTCTTTATTAAAAATTATAAATGGAATATTATATCAACACCTGAAGACCACACTACAGCCTAAGATTCCATAGGCTCAAGATTTTGGGCATTCTAAAGTTTTCTATCAAGTATATCCTTTCCGTGGCATGGCACCATCATTCTTCGTATATTAAGCAGTTGTTACGTGCCAGAGACGGTTCTAAGCATTTTTTCGCATGAGGATGCACTCAGGCCTAATAATTGTAGGTGCTATTCTTACACTCATTTTACGAACAAGGAACAGTGCTGGGCACTGGGGTTCGCAAACCACCCGGAGAGTGGGGCTCCCCCAGGCCTTTCCCTGTTTCTCCCATGCCCCCTTGGTGTACGAGTTGTGCTTATGCTGGGACTGGGAGGGGGTGGGGTAGCCCCCTGGGCTTGCTCTGTATGTTCCTCTAACCCTAGGCCCAGGAAGCAGCTGGGAGGGGCGTCTTCTCACCTCTTCATCTTAAGGCCCTTGATTTATAGCAGCAGAAACTTGGGGTGTGCCTCCCTCTCTGTGGCCCTGTAGTGGGAAGGTTTCTGTCATTTCTCTTTCCTGTGTGACAGCTCCCTCTTCCTCCCTCCCAGAGCCCAACACCCCACACCCTGGGGCTCAGTGGGATGGGAGGCACTGCCCCCGTGAAGCCCCTGGGAGACGGCTACCCTCAGGGGTGTGGGTGTGGCCTGGCTGCTGTTCCCACCCTGTGCCTGAGGATGTAGGCTTGAACTGCCAGGCAGCAGGAGGGCACTTCCTGTGGCACGATTTGTGAGGGTCCTTGCCCACCTGTCAGTCTGCTACAGTGCCAGTCCCACACCAAGGCCTTCCTCTGTTGTGGCGTGGTTTCCCCTCTTGGACTACGGCGAAGCAGGATGGCTTAGAGGAAAGCGTGTGGCTTTGGTACTAGCCAAGCCTCAGTTTAAATCCTGGTTGTGTCATGGACTAGCTGGGTGAATTGGGACATTTTCTTATCTTCTCTCAGTCTCGGGTTTCTCCATCTGGAAAATGAAGCAAATGATCCTTAGCTCATAGGGTTTTTGGAAGGAGCAGAGCTGATGAGTGGAAAGCGTTCATGTATCAAGTTGTAAATGGCGGCTGGCATTATTCCTGTATCTATAGCGAGTGAGAATGAATGAGACTCACCTAGAAAGCGGGGGTGGCATCAGGTCACCAGGAGACTATCAGTGCCGCTTCACCTCTGGGGCTCTCTTTTCCCAGCCTGGCTCTCCCCATCCTCTCACCTACCCCTGTCCTTCACACACTCTTGGCTCTGAAATGAACACACCCAGAACGTTCCCACCTCTGTGTCCTTGCTCATGAGTAAAAGCATGTCCGACACCAGTCATTTGCAAAGTGTGGTCCTCAGACTACCAGCATCAGCATTACCAGGGAACTCAGGGGTGGGCCCAGAAATCTCTGTTTTACTAAGCCCTCCATGCCATTCGGATGCAGCAAAAGTTTGAGAACACTATCCGGTCTTACAGGCTCATCCTGCTTGAGCGTGAATCCCCTCTGGGCCACTCACTGACCCACTAACAAGGACCTTGGGCAATTCCCTTAACTTCTCTAAGCCTCAGTTTCCTCATGTATAAAATAGGAACAATAATCGTACCTGCCTCACAGGGTTGTTGCGAGAATTGGATGAGATAATCCATGAAAAGTGCTTCGCTCAATGCCTCAAATATGGTCACCGTTCAATAAAGGTTAGATATTATTATCATTATTATTATTACTAGTATTATTATTTTGCTTTTTAGGGCTGCACCTGCAGCATATGGACGTTCCCAGACTAGGGGTCAAATCAGAGCTGTAGCCACCATCCTACACCACAGCCACAGCAACGGGGGCTCCAAGCCACGTCTTCGACCTACACTGTAGCTTACGGCAACACCGGATCCTAACCCACTAAGTGAGGCCAGGGGTTGAACCCACAAGCTCATGGATACTAGCAAGGTTTGTTACCACTGAGCCACAACGGGAACTCCTAGATATTATTTTTATCATCATCATCATTATTCTGTATTATGTCCCTATTCCTGGCTCCCCCCCCCCGCCCCCCGACATAGCTGAGTGATAAATCTCCCATGCTGAGTGTCCCCAACTAAAATGTCTGCTCCTTCAAAAAGTCTTTCTCGATCTCCTGCCTTTGAACCCACCTGGCCTGTCAGAGTTCTCAGTGCAGTGCTCAGGTTCCGCCTGCCTTCGTGTGCCCAGCAGCATTCCACTCCAGTTCCTGGCATCTGGGCACCCTACGATAAAAGTTGGTCTAAAATACCATTTCCCAAGACTAGTTTCTACCCCCAGGCCTTTTCACTCTGACTCTCTCTGTCCCTCGCCACACTCTCTTCTGTCTCTCTCTTTCGTCAAAATGATCTCCAGCCTTCTGTGTCTTTCACTGTCTTGAGGAGAACTCCTCATGCTGAGTGACCTGGAAATTTTATCCTTTGCAGCTTGTCGTTGTTATTTTCTATCCTTGTTACACTAATTCCCCCGGAATAAGCATCTACTGTGTAGGCAGTTCACTGCCCCTTCTCTGAAGCCTTGTAATAATGGGGTTACAGCCTTCATGTTGCAGATGAGGGAACCAAGGTCCCAGGTCTGCAGCTTCTACCTGGCAACATTTGATAGAGACCCCAAAGCATCTAGCTCCAGAGCTGGGGTACATTCTCCTGCCCCATCTATCCAATGATGACAGAAGAAGGAGTTTCAGGTTTTCAAGGCTGGTAACTCTCTGGATTCCTGGCCGTTGGCCTGGGGCTGACCCTTCACCAACCATCCCCTGGGACAGCCGCAACTTGAGCTCCTTTACTGGTTTTTCAGTTTCAGATCCGTGCGGCTGCTAAAGAATGACCCGGTTAACTTCCAGAAGTTCCCCTACACTACCGAGGATGAGGCCTGGAAGACCTACCTGGAGAACCCCTTGACAGCTGCCACGAAGGCCATGATGAGGGTCAATGGAGACGATGACAGCGTTGCAGCCCTGAGCTTCCTCTACGATTACTACATGGTACCTTCGCCACCCTGGGCGTGCTCCCCCCATCCCCGCCCCCGCCCCCGACTGAATGTGTCTCTGCTTTCAGGCCGCACGGCTCACCAGCCCACCACCACCACCCCTCACCCCTCAGCGTGTTCTTTCTCATCTCTGGGCCTTTGCACATGTTCCTCCTCCTGCCTGGCCTGCTCTCCTTTCCCCTGGCGAAACCCTCCTCTGAGCTTCGGGGCTCAGCTCCAGGGTCACTTCACTCATTCACTGCAGGCGCAGGAGGCCTCCTTTGGGCACCCTCGGCAACCACCGTCATTATCCTTGATGCTCTCCTTAGAAACGTGCCATTTGTACGTTTATTACTCCAGCTCCCTAATGGCACTGAGCTCCTGGGGGGCAGGAACCATGTCATGATCATTGCTGAGTCCCTAGCACCCCACACTGCCTGCCACACCATGTTCAATACGTTTTGGTTAAATGGATCCATGCCTTGGCCACGCACACTCCATCCCTACAGGACCTCCCACCTCCCGCTTTCTTTCTGCCCCTGTCCTTTAGGTCACCCTGCCACCCCCACCTGCCTGTTCCATTCCCACCACCTAGATCATGCCTTCTGCTCTTGAATCCATTCCCTTCCCTCAGGGCCCTTCCCAAGGCCCACCTCCTCCTGGAAGCCGTCCTGCCACCCCACCTCTCCCTCTCCTGAGCATCTCCCTCTCCTTCATACCCTTGCTGCCATTATATGCATAATGGCATATATGCATTGACAGACTACCTCTTATTGTTCTCTAATTGTTTCTAGGCCTTGGCCTTGACTCTGGGAGACTGTCAACCCTGAGAACAGGAGTTGGACCCTCTCATATATGATAAGTGGGCTTAAATCAGTCAGTAGCCACAGTACATAACACACCTGACGTCACCCCCCTTCCAGTGCATGTGCCAGACATTGCTAATGGATTACGACCTGTCTTCTCACTGAGGGTGTATGAGGCCACAAGATCTTTTTCAACCTAGTTTCTGGGCAGCTCCTACCCATCTGTCTGAATTGACATGTGACAGCAAACTGTCTTGCTATTCGTGGTCTGGGTGATTGCTCCAAGAGACGTTCCCTGAGGCTGGGGGGACATGAACAGCTAACTGTTGTGAGCTGAATCTGAGCTTGAAGATTTACAACCACCTTGGAAATAAGCCCTCAAGTTCACTGACCCAGGTTTATCTACTATACAAAGGGAGGCACACTCTCTGTACAAATTCAGAGGCCAAGGGGGAAACTGGTCTCAGACATGAGAAAGCTCCAGTGATCTCTCTGGCTTTGGTTCTCATCCTGGAGACATATGGTTACTCTGCCTCACCCTCTCCCCAGCAAACATAACATTCTCAGAGCATTTGGCCCAAGCTAATGGGAAAGAAACTTAGATTGACTGCCTCAGCCTGGGGACATGGTAGGAGCCAGCATTCTAGGTCTAGGCTAGACTCCAGCCTGGGATTTACAGTTTGAGGTTGGACTATCAAAAAAAAAAAAAAAAAAAAAAAGCCAGCATCATCTCCCCTGGGCAAGAGACCATTCCCAGAGCCAGAATAGTGGGGACAGGCTCTGAAGGGGACACTTGTAGTGGCTCATTAAAATATGGTGTCCTGGTGAGATATACCTGCGCCACTCTCCCCATCCCAGAGCACCTGGATTCAGAGCAGCCCCTGGATTGTCAGGACACAGCCTAATGGAGTGGAAAGAGCACCAGGTGGGAGTTGGAGACCTGTCCCTACTGTAAACTGACAAGGTGGCTTTGGGCAGTATAGGCCTAAAGGTGACCACTTACCATTTCTTACTGAGTGCTGGGCACGGTGCCAGGCACCTTTCCTCATTCCCACGGGTGTGATTAAGAACCTAGGCGTTGGAGTCACTAGGCTGGGTTGGAGACCTTGTTCTAACTTTATTCGCCTCAAGGAGAAATGACCTGAGTTCTCTAAGTTACAACAATATTATAATGATAATCATGAAAGGTAGCATTTATATCGTGCTCTCCATGTACCAGGTCCTGGTCTAAGCACTTGCAACAATCCCAAGGTTTGGTATTACTGTTACTCCTGTTTTACAGATGAGGACAGTGAGAAAAAGGTGAAGGGACTTGCTCAAGGTCACACGGCCAGAATGTAGCAAATCTAGGAACTGAACGCAATAAATCTGGATTCACAGTCCATGCTTCTAATCACCAAGATGACAGAGCCTCTCGGAGCCTCAGTCTCCTCATCCGTATAATGGGGATAACATTAGTAGACATGAGTGGTTGTAGGGATTAAATTAGAGGACAAGGAGTTCCCTTCATGGCACAGCGGAAACAAATCCGAGTAGGAACCATGAGGTTGCGAGTTCGATCCCTGGCCTCGCTCAGTGGGTTAAGGATCCGGCGTTGCCCTGAGCTGTGGTGTAGGTCGCAGTCGCAACTTGGATCTGGCATTGCTGTGGCTCTGGTGTCGGCCAGCAGCAGCAGCCCTGATTCAAACCACTAGCCTGGGAACCTCCATATGCCGAAGGTACAACCCTAAAAAGGACAAAAGATAAATAAATAAATAAATAAATAAATATTAGAGGATGCAGAGAAGGCACTTAATCAGGGCCGAGTGTTTAGGAAGTACTCCATTAAAAAATAGCGAGCATTGTTTTTATTAATAAATCTTCATAATCCCCTTGAAGTAGGGGTTATAATCCCCTACTTGACATATGAAGAAATCGAATCTCAGAAAAGTGCAGGCATTTATCCAGAGTCACACAGCACTTTTAAGTGGTAAATCTAGAATGTAAGCCAGGCCTGCCTGACTCCAATTTCCATGACTGGAGTACTTCTCCCCACTCTCCAACTTGGTGCTCAGACTAAATGATGGCCTGCTCGCTCTAAGGACTGGAGGGTCTTCCCCCAGTGACCAAGGTAGCTCCCCTGCCAGGCCAAGCCCTCTGGAGGGGTGGAGGCTCTTACCAGCCAGTTCTTGCCTGAGAGGCCCGCATAAATCCTTCCTTCCTCTCTTCTCAGGGCCCCAAGGAGAAGCGGATCCTATCCTCCAGCACTGGGGGCCGGAATGACCAAGGAAAGAGGTGAGGCTCATCCCCGCCACCATCTCTGCCCCTCTGCCCTTCCCAGTGCCCACCCCTGCCTCCACCTCAGGCCCCTTATCCACTGAGCCCAGGAGGCACCCAGTACTCCTAGGGGCCCACAAAAGGATTTTAATCTATTTAAAATCAGAAGAAAGCAAGATAATCCACCCTGGAATATATTTGTATTTATTACCAATGTGATTATAAAAGCTTTTTTAAAATACTTTTTTAAAATACTTACAGTGCAGTGGGTTAAGGATCTGGTGTTGTCACTGCAGTGGCTTGGGTCACTGCTGTGGCTGGGGTTTGATCCCTGGCCTGAGATCTTCCACATGCTGCTAGCACAGCCCGAAAGAAAGAAAGAAAGAATATATGGTTTATTTTATGGAAGAAGGGTCTTGTGAAGGCAAAAGAGACTGGGGCCCACAAAGTCACAATGAGACACACACACACCCCCCACACCCTAGATGCCTGCAGGCCATGTGGGCTAGAGTTTACTGAAAACAAACTTCAAAGCTAGAAAAGTGGTAGAAAAGCCCTGAAGGAAGGTTTTCTGTCCCAGCTCCAAAACCCTCCTCCCTGTAGCCTCAAGGGGCGGGGACACCTGAGTCCCCTGGCTCTCTTGGGCCTATTCCTGGCATTAGTGCCTCAGGGCACTGATGTTCCTTTTCTTGTAGAAAGCAGCCCAGGCCGTGCTCAAGGCTGGATGGGCACTGGAAGGACCCTGCCCCCTCTTCTCCATTTTTTTCCTCCTCCCCACCCCACACTGTGCAGGGCCTCTGCTGGGAAACCTTCTGGGTGCCTCCCCACCTTCCAGAAAATCCAGACTGCTAAGGCAGACATTGCAGATCTTATGGTGGCATAGGGCCCCTCCACTGCTAGAAACAGTGGGGTTTGGTGCATGGGACTTTTCTCAAAACTAATTTCTTAAAATGTAGTTAGCTTTTCTGATTATAAAATAATACCTATTTGTTATAAAATATTAAAACTCTATAAAAATATATAAAATAAATAGGAGTTCCCATTGTGGCATCAGCGGTAACGAATCTGACCAATATCCATGAGGACATGGATTCCATCCCTGGCCCTGCTCAGTGGGTTAAGGATCCGGCATTGCTGTGAGCTGTGGTGTAGGTCGCAGATGCGGCTTGGATCTGGCGTTGCTGTGGCTGTGGCGTAGGCCGGCAGCTGCAGCTCTGATTCGACCCCTAGCTTGGGAACCTCCATGTGCCTCGGTGTGGCCCTGAAAATACAAAAAATAAATAAAATAAAATAAATTACCAAATACTGGGAGTTTGCTTGTGGCTCAGTGGGTTAAGGGTCAGCATTGTTGCCATAGTGGCCTGGGTTGCTGCCATGGTGCACATTTGATCCCTGGCCAGGGATCTTCTACGTGCTGCAGACACAGCCAAAAACAACAACAAAAAATTTATCAAGTACTGTAATGAACAAAGCAGACATTTGCCCCCTGAGCCTATACTTGGTTCCATTCTTTTTTTTTTTTTCTTTTTTTTAAATTTTGCTTTTTAGGGCCACACCCACGGCATATGGAGGTTCCCCAGCTAAGGGTCCAATCAGAGCTACAGCTGCTGGCCTACGCCACAGCCACAGCAACACAGGATCCAAGCCATGTCTGTGACCTACACCAAAGTTCCCAGCAGTGCCGGATCCTTAATCCACTGAGTGAGGCCAGGGATTGAACCCGTGTCCTCATGGATCCTAGTCAGGTTCATTAACCGCTGAGCCACAAAGAGGACCCCTTGGTTCCATTCTTGACACCCTCTCCCCTGATTATCCCTGTGACACATTGGCCTGCCGCAGTGTCTTGCTTCACAAACACTGGGAAGACCTAATAGCATGCTAGACTAGAGAAGGTCGGTGTGTCACTGTGATGGGCCCTCTCTCCAGTCCAGCCAAGGACTGCCCCCCTGCCCCTCGGAGAGAAGAGGTGCTCCCACTCACCCCTCCTCTCTCTCCCCAGGTACTACCATGGCATGGAATGTGAGATGGACCTCACCCCCCTTGAAAGTCCCACACACCTCATGAAATTCCTGACAGAGAATGTGTCTGGAACCCCAGAGTACCCAGATGTGCTCAAGAAGAGTAGCCTAATGAGCTTGGAGGGGGCTGCGCCTGCTGCAAGCAAGGCAGCTCTCCTCCCCCCAGGCCCCAGCAAGCTGGAAGCCGGTTCTGTGGACAGCTACCTGCTGCCCACCAGTGATGTGTATGATAATGGCTCCCTCAGCTCCTTGTTTGAGAGCATTCACGGGGTGCCTCCCACACAGCGTTGGCAGCCTGACAGCACCTTCAAAGATGACCCACAGGAGGTGAGGACCCACCCCTGTACCCCTCACAGCATCCCTGGATATATGCATTCATGTACAGAGGGAGAGAATGTAGTGAGGAGGTCGGAGCTTTGGAATCCATGGGAGAAAGAGTCTTTGAGCTGAGACAGGGCTGCCTTGTACTGTTGTCCAGATTGTGCACTGTACAACCTTCACAGTTGTATGCAGTGGTCCTGGGCCAATGCCCAGCAGAAGTGAATGTGGCCATTTATTTCTCTGGATTGTGTTTCTCTGCAGTCGCTGCTCTTCCCAGATATCCTGAAAACGTCCCAGGAACCCCCGTGTCCAGAGGACTATCCCAGCCCCAAGAGGTAACTCAGCCTCTTTGGCCCCTTGGCCACCTGGGTAGCGGGCAGGGAGCTGCAGAAAGAGCATCACACTGTCTCCAGAGCAGACATCGTCCATGAATGAGAAGAGGGGAGTGAAGACACATGAAAGGAAAGCGTGATTTCTGCCTCCCTTTCCTGGGCTGTGACAGGATGCTCAGAGCTCAGCACCCTGTTAGAAAACCCAGGTTCTGCTGTCCTAGTCTTCCCTATAACTTTGTCACCCCTCAGGGGTCTCTGATTTCCATTATACATTATACTGGATTGTGGCTCAGCAAAGCCATTAAATAGAAACCCTAAAAATACAGAAACCGAGGCCCAGGGAAATAGAGTGACTTACTGAGGTCTCGCAGGAAGTCCGTGGCAGCGCCTCAGGCTTCCTGCCCCACTGCCCTCTGGAATTCTCCTGCCTGGGAGCCCAGCCTCACTCCCCTCCCCTCCTCCCTGCAGTGACTTTGAGTACACTCTGGGCTCCCCCAAAGCCATCCACATCAAATCAGGCGAGTCGCCCATGGCCTACCTCAACAAGGGCCAGTTCTACCCTGTCACCCTGCGGACCCCAGCAGGCGGCAAAGGCCTTGGCCTGTCCTCCAACAAAGTCAAGGTACGTTGGCCCAAAGCTGCTCGGGAAATGGGTGGGACAGTCGCGTCAGCCCTGCCTGCCTGGGACCCCAGGGAGAGGGTGCAGTAAGATAACCGCCCGCTGCCATGGAGCAGGACAAACCAGGCAAAAGGGCAGGGCCCCTGTTCGGGCCCCGGGAAGGGACTGAGACTGCCTGGGCCCCTCCCGAGGCAGCGGGTGGCAGTGACCACTGTGCTTGCAGAGTGTGGTCATGGTGGTCTTTGACAACGAGAAGGTCCCGCTAGAGCAGCTGCGCTTCTGGAAGCACTGGCATTCCCGGCAGCCCACAGCCAAGCAGCGGGTCATCGATGTGGGTAAGAGCCCGCCTACGTCTCCCTCTCTCTGTCTACACACACACACACACACACACACACACGTGCGTGCGTGCGTGTGCACGTCAGGCCTTTCTTGCTGTGCCACTTTTCCCCAGCCCCCTCTGACCTCTGCAGGACTTCTTTCTGATTCTAGCCGCCTGCCTGGCCCCTTTCTCCAGGTCA
Source organism: Phacochoerus africanus (assembly GCF_016906955.1). NCBI lineage: Eukaryota > Metazoa > Chordata > Mammalia > Artiodactyla > Suidae > Phacochoerus > Phacochoerus africanus. Next base: position 81,605,869 of record NC_062551.1, read on the forward strand.
GATGCTATGGGGTTTTCAGGGATTTGCATCTGTTGGCTGGAAGCAGTGACCTCTTGTCTGTGTTGCTTTGGGATAAACAGGGCCCTGGGGACCCCAGCAGGGTCAGATAAATAGATTCTTGGAATGCTGGTCTGCTTGTCCCCATCAGGGGGCTTGGGCAGTTGAGATACAAATGCATGAGCTAACAGTGCCAGCAGCAGTGACCTGGCAGGCTGGAACCGCAGCATAAGGGCAGTTCTGCTCTGGGAGCTATAGGACCTTTGGGCTTTGTCGGCAGGGAGGGGACGGAAGAAGGCCTTCTGGGTACACCATCTTGTCCCTGTCCCGGGCCCTGAGATGGGTGGGAGGCACGGCCCGTCCTCAGATCTCCTGGTTCAGGCTCTGTCACTCTCTTCCTGGCTGTGTGACCTGTGTCACCTCCCCTTCCTGAGGCTCCGTGTCTTCAGCTATCAATCGGGAAACGCCAGCTGCTTGCCGGTCTACAGTGCCTTTTCTACCTTGGAGCCACATGTACTGCAGAATGTGATACAAATAGGGATAATTCAGTGACTTATCTGAGAGGCCAGATAGCAAAGTGGTCAGGAGCCTGGGTTCAGGAGCCAGACAAAGCCGAGCTCCAGTCTTTGCTCTACCTTTTATTAACTGTGTGACCCTGGGCAGGTGACCAAACTTCTCTGAGCTCTGTTTTCCTCCCGTGCAAGCCGGATGTTCATGGTGGTGTTGTGAGGACTAACTGAGGGCCTGCTATACTCTAATATAAGAGTTCAGGAAATGAAAGCTCTGCTACCTTGCGTAATGTTACTAGTTCAGTATTAGCAGTACTGGTACTTCTGCTTTTCCCGTGGCTGTTACTCCCACTTTCACTGTGATACCACTGCTACTGCTGCCTTCACTGGGACATCCCTTAGTCACAATCCCAGGGAAAAGCATCACCTCCACCCCAAAAGGATGAGGGCCTTGCCCTAGTTGGCAAAGTTAAGGAGTCACTCTGGGGTTTGGGCAGGTCTGCTTCTCAGGCTGGGCCTCAGCTTTTCCATCCATAACCCAGGATAAAATAACTCGTTTCCTCCTTGGATTGAAGCATGGTTCTTGGTGGAGAGGATGCAAGTCCCTGCCAGGAATGAGACCCAGACCCTCAATGACCCCTCCCCACAGCAGCCCCAAATCCCTTCCCTCCTGACTCTCCTGCGATCTCCTGTGGTTTCAGCGGACTGCAAAGAAAACTTCAACACTGTGCAGCACATTGAAGAGGTGGCCTATAATGCACTGTCCTTTGTGTGGAATGTCAACGAGGAGGCCAAGGTCAGTGCTGGGAGCATGGCCGGGATGGGGCTGGGCTACCAGGAAGTCCCCATCCTGGGCAGAGGGCTCACTTGTACTTTGAATTGTGGTAGTTGCTCCAGCGAGGGCACCTGTGGAGGAGGCCGCATTCGGAGCGGTAGAGAAGCGCAGGCTCTGAAGTCAGGCTCTGTGTCCTTAGACCAGTGCCTTAGCTGGAAGTTGGGGTGTAATCACAGCACCACCTGATAGCTTTGGCCTGAGGATCAGGCGAGATGAATAAAAGGTAGACCACAGCCTGGCACATAAGCAGTGGTCATTGTTATTAATCCAGTCCAATCCACCCATTTACCAGATAGGAAAGTGAAGCCTTGTGCAAGACCACACAGCAAGCTGCCCCAGCTGCCAGGTTGCCTGACTTGCAGGCCAGTGCAGAATGTGGCAGAAGTGCTTTGGGGTCTGCGAGATGAGGGCTGTAGAGGAGGGCTGAAATCCGTTACCTCACTTCTGGAGCCCATGGAGAGGGAAGAATCATCTGCCTCCCACGGTTGTGGTGAGATCACACATGTCGGAGAGACGGGCACAGTGCCAGGCCCATCAGCCCATCAGGGAGGCCTGAGCAGTGGAGCCTCTGCTGATTTTTTGCCTACCAGTGATTACGCCACTTAGTGTTTGAGACCTGCCTGGAACTTGCCTGTGCTTCAGGGTCCCGCTGTGTCTTGGTTTTCCATTTGGCATTGTGGAAAGGGCACTAACTAGTCTGAGAGGTGGAGACTGAGTGATCTTGGACCTGTCCCGTCATCTGGGTCAGACTTAGCCCATCAGCTCAAGGTAGGGTCTGGCTCTTGGCAAGGGCAGTTCTAGCCTAGACAAGCAGGGGAGCTAATTCCTGCCATCCTGCTCGTTCCTGGAGTGGTCCAGGCTGCCTGGAGAAAATGGAGGTGAAGGGGCTCTGAAAACAACAAAGAGAGGCACAAAGGCAAGGGATTATTATTATTCAAACCTACACCAGGGACTGGAGGAGGAGCTGGGGCCTCTAGTAGGTGGGGGGGGGGGGAGTTTCGTGGGAAGGGAGAGGTGGGTTTCGGTTGGGATTTTCTCACAGCCTCTTAAGCCCCCAGGCTTGGGTCTTTCTCAGGTGTGAGCTGGGTGGGGGCTGCATTAGGGCTGAGCTGGCGGAGGGGGAGGTATGTCTGGCATGCACCTGGGGGCCTGGCCCCCACAGCCAGGGAAGGAAGGGGGTCTGCTCGGCACCACCCCCACCCCCACCTCTTCCAGCCAGGGTCATGTCCAAGGGAAATTTCCCAGCACATCAGGGCCAGCCTGGAGTGGGGCCTGGCCCTGGTGTCCCATGGAGGAGTCAGCAGTAGGCAATCACTAGGCGAGCCTACCAAGAAATGCCCAGCTAAAGCTGACTGCAGGCTGCCATCGGTCTGACCTAGGCTTCGCTTAGGTTGGGACTTCTGTTGTCCCACTCACAACAACAGTTACAAAATATCCAAGCCCCCTGGGTACTCTCCCACCCTTGCAGTCACAAGAGGTAGGTTTCCTTGTCCCCATTTTTCAGATAAGGAAAGTGGGCCTCCTCGAGGTTAAAGGATTTGTCCAAAGCCACATGGCCTAAGTGACAGAGCCCAGCCTCCCATCCCAGGTCTGGGGGCCCCCACGTCCAGGCTCATCCTGCTCTGCTGCCCTGCCCAACGCCCTGTGGAAACGCTAGCAAGCACCATCCATGCCCAGAGCCTCCATTTTCTCTGCTGTAAAGTGGGGGTGATTGGTTCAGCGATGGCAAGAGCTGGTGGTTGGGGTGCGAAGGGGCAGAGTCTTACCCTCTGACGTCCGGGACAGCAGGAGAGTGGTCTTCTGAATCTGGCAAGGGAAGAGGATTTGACCCTTCTCTACCTCCTTGCTCTGAGTTGCCAAAAAAAAAAAAAAAAAAGGAGGCCCTGGTTGGTTTTTTTGTTTGTTTGTTTGTTTGCCTTTTCTAGGGCCACTTCCCACGGCATGTGGAGGTTCCCAGGCCAGGGGTCGAATTGGAACTGTAGCCGTTGGCCTACGCCAGAGCCACAGCAAAACGGGATCCAAGCTGTGTCAGCGACCTACACTACAGCTTATGGCAACGCTGGATCCTTAACCCACTGAGCAAGGCCAGGGATCGAACCTGCGTCCTCATGGATGCCAGTCAGATTCTTTAACCACTGAGCCACAATGGGAACTCCGGCTCTGGATTTTAACCTCGCAGAGGACCCTTAATCTCCTCTCGGGGCCTTGATCCTTTGGGCTGCCCTTGGCAATCTAGTGGACACTGAGTTGTCCATGGTAAGGACGTGGGCTCAAACTCCAGCTCCCTTACACACTTCCTTCATCACCTTAGGACAGCTGCCATGTCTCTCTGAGGATCAGTTTCCCCATCTGCAAAAGGTGGTGATGTTTGCCTTCCAGGGGCCTTGTGAACTTAAGCTGCCCACCAGGCACATGGTTGGCTCCGTATTATACAGGGTGGTTATGGGACACAGGCCTGCTGAAATGGGTCAGGTGTTTACCCAGCTCCCCCATCCATCGCCAGGTGTTCATTGGCGTCAACTGCCTCAGCACAGACTTCTCCTCGCAGAAGGGGGTGAAGGGTGTCCCCCTGAACCTGCAGATCGATACCTATGACTGTGGCTCAGGCATCGAGCGCCTGGTTCACCGTGCTGTCTGCCAGATCAAGATCTTTTGTGACAAGGTAGCTGGGGTGGACCTTCTGATGGGCCCTGGGAGTGAGGAGGGCCAGCCCCAACCCATGCATTCTCCTGAGCCATTCAGGGTGTGTTTGTCTCTATTTCTCGCTCTCTGTTTTGTTGTTGTTATTGTTGTTTTGGCTGCACCCGAGGCTTGTGGATGTCCCCCCAGCCTGGGATCAAATCCATGCCACAGCGGCGACCAGAGCCAGTGCAGTGATCCTTAGTTCGCTGAGCCACACAGGAACTCCTGTTTCTCACTCTCTGTGTGTTTGTCTATGCGAGCTTGTCATCTGTCTGTCTTTGTCTCTCTCGGTGTGTATTTTCCTCTGCTGTCTGCCTTTGTCTCTCTCCTCGTTTCCTCTTTCTGAAGATCTCTTCCTAGATCGCTGTAAGGAGCTCTCCAGGTTTCTTTTTCTCCGTGTCTTTCTCATGTTTCTCTTTCTCCTTTTCTCTCGGAGTCCATTCTCTGTTTCTCTCTCTGTCCTCTCTCTCTCCACAACCTCTCTGGCTCCCTCAGTCTCTCCTTCCTCTGTCTTTCTGTGTCTCTTTCCACGGCCTACCTGACCACAGACAGGGCTGAGCTGGCCGAGGCCTGGTACTTGCCCATTTCTTGGTCTCACTCTGGGAAGAAAGCAGCCCCAGAAGCCCGGCCCGAATGGAAGAGGCGAAGCAGCCAGCCCCCTGTCAAGACCCTTGGTGACCCCCTTCCCCTTGTCCCCCTCAGGGAGCAGAAAGGAAGATGCGGGATGACGAGCGGAAGCAGTTCCGGAGGAAGATCAAATGCCCGGACTCCAGCAACAGTGGTCAGTGGGGGTGGGTCAGGGACGGGGCTCCGTAGGGCTCGGTTGGAGGGACGGGGGTAGGAGATTGGAGGGCAGAGGCTGGGGTCCCAAGTGGAGGGGCCTCAAGGCACAATGCCATCCTCTTCCTACCAGGCATCAAGGGCTCCCTGCTGTCGGGCTTTAGGGGCAATGAGACCACCTACTTGCGGCCTGAGGCAGACCTGGAAACTCCGCCGGTGCTCTTCATCCCCAACGTGCACTTCTCCGGCCTGCAGCGCTCTGGCGGGGTGAGGCTCCTGGGTTGAGAGAGGGTCTTGGCCCCTGGGTCGGGCTGCCTTAGCACAGACCAGTGGGGAACAGCCTGCCGCTCAGCCAGCACACGGTGGCTTGCTTACTTACTTACTTATTCATTGTTTTTTGGCCACACCTGTAGCATGTGGAGACAGGGAAGTTCCCAGGCCAGGAACTGAATCCAAGCCCTAGCAGTGACCTGTGCCGCAGCTGCAGCAACATTAGGTCTTTTAACCTGCAGCACCAGGCCGGGGATTAAGCCACTGCAGTCGGATACTTAACCCACTGCGCCAGGGCAGGAACTCCAGTACAGGCCAATTTAGATGTTGTTGGGTCTGATTATTATTTTTTTTTGTAACATCAAAATGAAAATATCTTTATTGAATCACAGGAGACTCAATATATTTGTCTTTATCTCAGGGGAGATATAGATAGATAGATAAATAGATAGATAGATAGATATAAAAACTTGAGTGACATTTTCTACTGAAGAGACGAATGTTAACGAAGAAAGGAATTTCCTGTGTATCGAACTGGTCGTGCCTGGAGCACACGCAGGGGAGGTTCTGTATCTGAGCCCCAAGGTAGACGAAAGCCGCCTCAGAGATGGGAGGATGTAATTGTCACAGCAGCACTTGGGAGCCGGGCGCTGCCCCAGTCCTTTCCACTCCCCTTTAACCCTCGCTACCCCTGCAGCTTCAGAAACAGTGCCTGTGACCACCAGTGCCACCAGCTCTCAAGGCAGGGAGCCGTTTGCCGAGCACCTTGCCTGTGCCACCAGTGTGGGCCCAGCCGTGGCTGCCCTGTCTCATTTCCCCTCGCAGCCACCCTTTGAGGTAGCGTCTGTTATGCCCACTTGCCAGACAAGATCAGTGGCAAGAATCAAGGTCCCGGAGCCTGTCTGCTCATTTGCTTCCATCTTAAACAGTTTGACGATGTCCTTCCGTGGAGCTCCCTGCTGCTGAGGTGGGGATGTTTGTAAACACGGCCCTTGTGGTACAGATGCATTCAGTGCCTTGACCTTGGGCGGTAAGATAGACCGTGGAGCTGACAGAGCAGCCAGTACCGAAGCCAGCTTGGCAGGCATCCGCAGCCCTCTCTATGTCCACCACACCCCCTTAATTCCCTCGAGCTTGTTCTGTGGCCCCCATAGCGCAGAAGGCTGAGTACACCCGCTCTCTCTCCCAACCAGAGGCTTCAAGTGAGGAGGTGGCCCCTTGGGATTCAGACCCTCATGGCTGGGTTGACAGCTCTGCTGTGGGAGGCAGAAGTGGGCCACTGAGAGTCCAAGAGAAGGGGCCTGAGGAACAGAAGTGTACAGAGCCTACGTTTGCATCCCAGCTGGGCCCCCTGTGGTGTGTCACCCCAGGAGGCTCTGCCCCCTTGGGGTCTGAGTGTCCTAAGTCATAGATCCGGTGATGGCTGCAGCAGATAGCACGGTGCCAGGCACACGAGAGGGTTCGGAAAGCGTGCCTCCCTCCTCCCATGCCTCTCGCCTCAGCTCTGGCAGCCGAGTTCCCAGCTGCAGGACGGTCTGCAGTGCCCGCCCTTTGGGGGGACGGGGCTCAGGCACTTCTTGTTGAGTCCGCTGCCGCCGTTTCCTTAGCACCCCACGTGTTCACTGGGTCCCTGGCCCTGCCACCTTAGGCTTGATGCTTCCTTTCAATTCCAGAGCTCAGCTCACTTAAGGGGACTTAGCTGAGCAGTGTGAGTTGGAAAGGCGCTGAAGCTGCATCCTCCCACCTCCCCCCAGACTGTTTGTCTCAGAAAGACTGCAGTGACTGACGGCCCCTCTCAGCTTCCTAGCTGTGATGAAACATGTCTTTCTCTTCCTTGCAGGCGGTGCTCTCTGCAGGACACAGCAGCTCCAACAGGTACGGAGAGAAGCAGCCAAGGCCCCCAGCCCCCTCCCTGTCCCCCTTCCCTGCTCGCGGGCTCCCAGCTTGCATTCCCCTGCTGCCCCCCAAGCCAGAGGCTGGGCCCAGAGGAAGCAGCCTAGAGACTCTGCCCCAGCCCCCAAGCTAGATTCATGCTCCTTTCTCACTGAAACCGCCTGAGTTTTTACGGGTTTGTTTTATGTGAAAAGTTGGCGAATCTCTGGCGAGACACCTGCTTGTAAAATGGGAAAGAAAAAGCCTCTGCGATGGTGGTGCAGATTGGAGAGTAAGGAGGGGGGCCGCTGGCGGGGGGGACTTAGGGGGATCAGCCCCGCTTCCCTCCCCCGCGAGGCCTGGGAGAGGCTGGGGCCCCTCTGCCCTTCAGCCCAGGAAGGGCCCTCACCACCTTCCCTCCATCAGCTGCCGTCCCTTTGCCGCTTTCAGCCTCGGCTGGAAATCTGTCAAAAGAGGAGAATGGCCCTGGGAGGATGCGGCACGGGTGAGAGGCCGCGTGTAATAGCCAAGCAGGTTGTTAGGGTCATTGTTGGTATCGGCCTCTTCCTCATCAACAAGAAGTACTTTTCTTTTTAAATGTTTGTGTATCTTTTTACTGAAGTATAGTGGATTTACAATGTTGTGGGAGAGGTAGTTTTCCGAAGGGGCTTTCACGCTGCTCTATGTCGCTTGCCACCTCACAGTAGCCCCAGTGAGTCCGGCAAGCAGGGGTCATTGCTGTCCTTTGTAGCTGAGGAAACTGAGGCTCAGAGGAGTGAAGTGACCTGCCCAAGGTCCCTCCACTACTAGGTAGCAGAGGCGGGTGGAACCTGAGTCCCTCTTTACTCCAAAGCCAGCAAACCTTCCTCCCATGGACTCACAGCAGCTTGACTCTTTCAAGAAGGAGTAACGTTGATGAACTGCGTAAGGCTGTGTTTATGGAGGCCCCGCTGCGTGGCACACGCCGTTCTCTCCTTCAGCCTCGCCACTTTATGAAATATTGTCGTTTTTACTTTATTAGCACCCTAGTATAGATGGGGACACTGAGAGGCCCTCACCTAGCTAGTGAGGGGCAGGGCTGGGATTTCAACCCATATGTAGCCCAGCTCCAGAACCTGGGACTTTAACCTCTGCCCCACTGCTTCGTGCCTACCCTCCCAGTGCCGTCTTCACCTCGGGGGCCCCTTCAGACGCTGGGATGCCCCTGGGTTCCTCACAAGCCTCTCCCTGCCCTCTGCACAGGCTGCCTCTGAAGCGCACCTGCTCGCCCTTCACCGAGGAGTTCGAGCCTCTGCCCTCCAAACAGGCCAAGGAAGATGATCTGCAGAGAGGTAGCCTCACTCCCACCCTGTGTGTTCCCCCAGCTCCCTGTGGGGCCTCCCCCAAAGCCTCAGACTGCTCCCAGCCCAGGCAGCCTCGGCAGCACCCACCCCAGCAGGGAGGGCGCATGGGGCCTCCCTACTCCCTGGAGCTGCGGCCAGGCCAGGATGTGGGGGAGTGGGTGACAGGGGCAGCCAGGGTGCTTGAGAGACAGCACAGAGCTGGAGGGCTGCTGGGCAGGGCATCCTGGGCAGCTGGTAAGACAGCGGGCTCCTGACGTCTGGCACAGCCTCCCCGCTCCCTCTCATGGGGTAGGAGCAGACTTTCCCTACCTGGCTTGCTGGCCTTGACACTGTAAATCTGTGACTCCCTGGAAGGGGAGTTGCAGCTGACCGTCAAGAAGAAACCAACCAGCAACTAAGACCAAAGGCTTCCAGCCTTGAACTGAGGCTTTTACCCCACCTGACGTTATATCACTACTGCCCACAAGTCCGAAATGGTGGGGGAGCCGCCTTCCTTTTCCTTCTGGCTAAAATGAGGCTCCGTGATGTTAAACGAACTTCTTCAGGCTCACCTCGCTGGCAGGCGGCAGAGCGGGGATTCCAATGCCCCAAAGTCAGCGGAGTCTGAGCCAGCGTGTAGGACCTGCAGCCCTGGGGGTGTTTTCCAGCTGGGTCCAGACCCTCAGCCAGAATTTGCTCTCTCTGCAGAAATCGGTCTTAGGTTACAAATAATATTGTTTAAGATTCCCCCACCCCCTGAGGTGGTCCCCTGCACCATGAAAAGCCAGCTCTCTGCTTTTCAGTTCTGCTGTACGTGCGGAGGGAGACGGAGGAGGTGTTTGACGCCCTGATGTTGAAGACCCCGGACCTGAAGGGGTTGAGGAACGCGGTAAGAGGCCTGCGGACCCTGCCCCGCCCTGCCCTCGCCCACCCCACTCCCGCACACCTATCTCCCCCTGCTCTTCACCGCATAGTTCCGATGGCCCACAGCGAGACCCTGGGAAGGAATATACTAGAACGTGGGCTTTCTGGTCGCCCACCCATCCCAGCCCCTTCAAGGGCGCCTATGGGGCCCGGCTGGTGGGGCCGTGCCTCGGAGATACTATCTCCCAGCCAGAGCCCTGGCTCCCCTCTGGGAGTTGCACACACCGTAAATCCTCCGTAATCTGATGGCCGCCGTCTGACAGGCCAGAACTTTTTGTTGGCTTTGCAAACCTGTTTCTGTTTTAATGGGAATGAAACCCCAAAAGGCCGGGCCCAGAGATACTCATTTTTCTTTCCCAGAGGGCTTCATTCTTCCAGCTTGTGGTTGCACAGGGGCCGGGGGGCCAGAGGGGTGGGAGTGAGGGTGGGCGCGGCTGGCCGGGCGGCTGAAGGTGGTATCTGGGCAAGGAGACCTTCTCCAACCCCCCAAACCGCCAGAGAGCCGGTGAAACAACCCTGAACAAAACCCCTAGCAACTTTGTGATTCAGCTAAAAACCGAACAAACACAGCTTCCCTCAGGGCCAGCTGTGCTTAAAGGTCAGGCCACTCAGAAAAGCCACATGTTTCCAAGATGTCAGGTTGGGGAAGGGACGATGAATCAAATAATAACAGAGCTGCCTTTTATTGAAGACCTACTGTGTGCTGGGCATCTTGTCAAGCATGCTGAGTTTACTAGCTCACCAGATTCTCTTGACAACCTGAAAAGTAGGCACCATTATGCTCCCCTCATTTCCCATAGGAAACAGCTTCCCAGAGGTCAGTCAGGTGACTTGCCAAGGTCACTGGACGTGACAGAGCTGGGGTCCCAACCCAAGCTCCCTCCACTCTGCTCTTCCCACATTATCAGCCCTGCTGGGCACCAGCCCCAGGAAGCTGGGCTCACAGGAAGCTATTAATGTTACTCCACTACACACTCAGAATCTTTGCCTTGGACAATGCCTTAAAGGGTCGGCTCCCTATCTGGTGCTTGAGCTTCCTCTCCAACAGTTCTTCCGAGTGGGGGCCCACACTTGACTTGCGTACCTCAGGGATGGGGAGCTCACTGCCTTATGGGGCAGCCATGCCAAGCAGTTGTCTTTGTGCAACATATAGTCAGAAAGTTCCTAAATTCTTGCTTAGCCTGCCTTGAGAACTTCCTGGTAGCTTGCAGCCGCGTTGTCCTTAGGATAAGTCGTCTAAGAACTTTCCTTGCCTGGTGAGATCTCTGTCAAGGCAGAGACCACCTGAGGAGCCGGATTGGCCCCTCCTCCTAAAAGGCCCAGAGGGACAACCTCAATCTGAAGCCTGCGGCTCCAAGGCAGCCAGTAATTCTAACCAGCAGGGTTGGCCCGAGCTCTCCCTGGGGACCTAGCCGTGTGGAACCACCTGGGTGACACTCGCTTTACCAATGAGGAAACTGAGGCTCGGCAAAGCAGGGTGCCTTGTTCAGAGTTCTGCAAACCCAAGCGGTGGTGCTGGGACCAGACCGGTGCTTTCTGCCTCACAGGAAACCTCAGGAGGTCTGGGGAGAAGCGGGCTGACTCTGGCTGTGGGAGCTCCACCGGGTCGCTCACAGGCCCCAGGCTGCGGTTTCCTCACCTGTAGCTTCAGCACCCACGTTCTGGGATGTGACAGAGACAGGAAACCTGGGCTCTCGGCTAGGCCTTGGGCATGAGCCTCATCTCCCTCAAGCTCGGCATCCTTGCCCATCAGATGGGGTTAATAGTTCCCGCCAGAAAGGGTGGATATTTGGGTTATCTCCCCCCCACCCCACACACCAGGCAGGAGCGTCCCCATTGCTCCGCTGATAACATAGGCACAGTGACCATTTTTGAGTATTGATTTATTTAGCACACACCGGGAACTGTCCTAAGTGTTTCATGGGAACCAGTTCCTTTAATTCTTCCTGCAGCCCTTCGAGCAAACCCACCAGGGGTTTGCTCAGCTGATCAGCCAGCTGGGGAGTGGGGAGCCCTCCGCACTGGAAAAATCCAGATGTCTGGCGACAGGCAAGGGTTGAAGGGAATGGTGGGCGCCCTGTGGGATATTTTACAAGCTCGAAGCCTGCTGTTTGTCCAGAGTTTGTTGCGATGTGGGAGGGCTTGTACGATGACAGCTAAACTATCTATGCGAGATGCACAGATGTCTGTGTACATGTGGCCAAAAGACAGAGGGAATGTGCAGATATTATTCTTGATTCTCTCTGGGAGACGGAATTATGAATGATTGTAGTTTTCTTCACTGTGTTTTTCTACAGTAGGGATCTATTATTTTTAACCCGGAAATTAAAAGTCATGGTAGAAAAAGACGGGTCTGAATCTGGTTTGGGCGGCCGGCAGTAACCGCCCCCGGCCCTTCTCTTCCAGATCTCTGAGAAGTACGGCTTCCCGGAGGAGAACATTCACAAGGTCTACAAGAAATGCAAGCGAGGGTGAGTGCCTGTAAGCTCCTGCCCGCCCCTCTCCCCTCACGCGTGGGCTCAGGCTGCTCCTGGCGGGTTCGCTCTGCCTGGCAGAGGCCTGCTGCTCAGGGCCGAGCTGTTTGTACTTGGCCCTGTCCGTGGGAAGTGGCAGCGACGTGGAGCTGGGGTGGAGAGCGGCCAGGCAGGCCAAGGCCGCTGCTGAGACCAGACACTGATCACTCCCTGGAGACAGAGGGAAGGGCCGGTATCCGCCACCTACTTGGGTGGAGAGGGAAGCACGGGGCCACATGTCAGAAGACCCAGGTTCTGACCCCAGGTCCCCAGGGAACCATCTGATGGTAATGGTAACGACAATAGTGACGGTCGTTTGCTTGACCACCTACTACGTGTCAGGTCCTGGGCTAAGCCTGTCACGTTTAACCCTCGCGGCCACCCCTTGAGGTGGATACCGTGACTCACATTTTACAGATGGGGAGACGGAAGCTCAGGAGTGATAAGCAACATTCAGAGGGTCAGCAGCAGTGGAGTGAGGGCACAGAGGCGGACGGGCCCAGCCAAGTTGCTGCCGGCTGGGTCGGGGGTTCATGAAGGAAAGAGCTGGCCATGAGCCAGGACAGGGAGACCCGTAACTGACGTCATCTTGAGGGAGCCCAGCCAGGGATGCTCCATGGATACGGGGCAGGAGGGAGTGAAGCTTGGCCTTCTAGGAGGCCGGGCAGTACCTGCCCCCACTGTGAGGGCTCAGGGGATTAGCACCGAGGACCACTGCGGCCTTGGCTATCTGCCCAGGAGATTTCTTTCTCAGCCAGTGGGGGGCACGGGGGGTGGAGCCGCAGGGCCAGGCGATGGCCCCTAGCAGCTGTCCAGCCTGCTCAGGGCCACTGAGCTGGGCCTCTGTGGCCCTTGCTGTCCAGGTTACTTCACCAGCACAGCCTGGGGGCCCCTGGGTGCTGAGGAATTGTCACTAGCGTTTCCTGCCTAGAGGACATAGGACCAGAGCCCTGGGAAACAGCTCCCCAGCCCCCGCCCCCAGCTCAGGCCCTGTCCTCCGGCTTGGGACAGTCCAGCTAACTCCAGCTACACTTACTGGCTGTTCCTGGAAGGTGCTCAGGCTTTGCCCCATGGCTACTGTCTGCCAGCTCTCCTTTCAGTGAGGCATGCATGTTTTGTACTCAGTCTGAGCCCCTATCCAGTCAGGCCGGGGGGCCACCGCCTTCCTCACAGGCCGGCCTCCCCGCCTCCCTCCCCTGGGCTCCCACCCAGCCTCCCGTAGAAGAGGTAAGATGTGCCGCCCCGCAGCCCCTGGGAAAGAATCCGTTTGGTTTTGGTTGTATGAGTGTCTGGGGTTCCTGTGTGTTTTTTTCCTTCCGAGTTTCGGTTTCAAACTGGGGCCCACATGCTCTCTGGGGCGGAAGCCATCTCCCAGTGGAGGGCAGGCTCTGCTTTGCCCAGACAAGCCCAGCCCCACTTCCCCTTTAGTGCCAGTGTCCACACCCCCTGGCTGCCAACCCCGTGCCACCACCAGCCTCCCTTACAGAACCCACCACAAGCTGTGCTGAGGGGCTGAGAAATGCCTTTGCGGGTGATTCGGGAGGGGAGCATCAAGGACGCCCCACCTCTCAGCCCCACTGGCCGAGCCGCAAGTCTTTCCCTCAGCACCCAGCCAGCTTGTCCATCCACCGTTATGGTAACTCCATTTGTGGAGCACTTCCTACGTGCTCAGTGCTGTGTTCAAGAACTCCCTGGCATCATGTCATTAACCCTTCGAATCTGGATGAGGAAACTGAGGTTCAGAGTAGCCCCAGGGTCGCAGAGTTAGCAGCTGGCAGGAGGGATCCTGGCCCATCTAAAGCCTGTGCATGCACCCACTATTTCATCTTGCCTCCTGCTTGTTCCTCTAACCACTAAGCCATGTGCAAATAAAGGCTGTGGCCAGACCAGCCAATTTATTCGCCCAGCCCCATAGCCCAGGGTGTCACCCAGCGGGCCTTCAGAAGCACCCACACCCCATACACACCCTACCCATGAAACCTCAGGCCTAGGATTATCTAAGATGCCTAAATGAGAGGAATTCCCCCCAAAAAAACCTGTGGGAGAAGAGAGGCCAGGCTCATTTGCTACCTCCTTCATTTCAGGAACAGGAAATTGTAATCACTGGCCTGGTTTATTTTCACAGAAACCTCCAGAAAGTCCTCTGGACAAAGGTAGATACAATCAGCTCTGCAAGCACCACTGAGTGCTTGAAAGATTAGCAAGAGCATGGTTTTTGCTGGCAGCTGGCCAGGGGTTCCCTGTGAACCAGGACAGAAAACAGTCAGAAGCTGGCAAGTGACAAGAGGGCCCTATTCTGGGACAGTGGTTCCTGATGAGCCCCTGCCTCTAGGGCCCGGTTGTCACTGGCCTGAGGGGAAGGGGTCTGTGGGCCTGCCTGGGCTTCCTGGGACGCGGGTCTGCCCTCTGGGCCTGCTGCGAGGCCCTGCCCGGGAGCGGGAGGGAGCCAGACTTCAAGTTAGTGCGCACAGGGCACTTACACAGGCCTGGCCCCTAGAAGCATCCAATAAATGCCACTACATGAAACACCAAACCAAAGCCCCAAAGCTGACAGAGTGCTTAGCGCTCTGCCCCAGCCCGGGTCTCCTCTGCTCTGTCCCCTGCCTGCAGCCCCAGACAGAGATCCTCTGTGATATGAAGAAACTGCAAGCAGGACCCGGGAAGCGGGATCTTGTGATTAGATGCTGGCAGTCCGCACCCAGGCCTCGGAGCCTGAGCCCAAACTTCCTTCTGGAAAGCAGCAGCAGCTGGATGCTGCCACAGAGACAGCTAGGCCTGGGCAGTAGGCCTCAGCCCTCCGCGCTCTCCATGCCCCTCCTGACCTGGGGGGTCTCAGGGGCACAAGGCCACCACCTCTCCTAGGGCCCTCAGAAGAGCAGACAGGTGGCTAGCTGGCAGGGGTAGGAGTCTGGGATCCTCACCCCCGCTCCCGCCCCACTTAAGTTATCATGTCTCATCTGAACTCTCCCCAGTGCTGGATTTTGCCTTCCTTTGATATGTTACTCCCTAACTCATATTGATAGGGTTTTGTGTTTTGTTTAGTTTTGTTTTTCTAAAAAACGATGCAGTCGAAAGAGAAAAAAGTCTGGATTCCAATTTCAGCTCTGCCCTCTCGTGACTGTGTGGCCCAGAGCAAAGGACTTTGCTACTTTGAACCTCAGCTTCCCCGCCTGGGGACTGAGGTGACGCCGTGGCAAAGATTCATTCTGCCAGGCGCTGCTAGATTCTAAACTCCTGGAGGGCAGGACCTTTGTTTCGGTGTGGAGCAAGGCCGTGTACCCAGAAAGGAGGCCTGCAGATGCGGCGGGGCGGCTGGGGGCATGGAGGGAGGCAAGCTCCCACCCAATACGGAAGGGCAGCCTCTGCGCTCAGTCAGTCACAGCCTGGTGGGCCCCTCACTGGGGAGGCGGTTCCTAGAGGGGTGCCCTTGGCTGTGCTATGGCTCCGACCCCCTGCAGAGCTCTGTCCCTCTCAGGTTGACCCAGGTCCTTGCCCGAAGAGTGTGGGGCGTGGGGGTGGGGTGGGGAGAGGGCCAAGCCCCTCAAGTCCATGAAGCCATCCCTGATTTTTAGTTTCCTGGGCTGGGGACTCAGGGGCTTGTGTGGCACCTGCCTCTAGCCAGGCAGGCACACTTGAGTGACAACATGACAGCCTCTCGTTGAACCCAGACCTCCCTGGTCCACCCACCACACCTTCTGCACTTGAACTCACAGTCCGTGTCCAAGTGCTTGGTCAGGCCGGGTGACTAAGGAGCCTTGCGGCTTCCCAGAGCCACGCGTTAGTCCACGCTCGTGTGTGTGAGGCGGGGCCACCTGGCGCGGCGGTGGGTGGGGGTGGCCGCCAGCAGGCCCGGGTTTGAGTTGGGCTCCGCCCCTCGGGATCTGTGTCCTCCCCTTGAAGTGGGACAGTGAATGCCCACCTTGCAGGTGTCATGAGGGTCAGAAAGTCCACGAGGTGCCTGAGGTGCTGGGGGCCGCCGATAGGCAGCAGCCCTCACTGTCGTCCTCTCCACACCGAAGCCCGGTGACGGGCCTGCCCCCGTCTGACCGGGCCTGCCCTTCTCTCCCAGAATCCTGGTCAACATGGACAACAACATCATTCAGCACTACAGCAACCACGTCGCCTTCCTGCTGGACATGGGGGAGCTGGACGGCAAGATCCAGATCATCCTTAAGGAGCTGTGAGGCCTGCGCGCGCCCCCCCCTCGGACCTCTGGGAACGGGCTCCAGGCCGGGAGCCAGCTGGGACGCAGCCCCGCGCCGCACGCACCCTCTCCTCCCGCCGAGGGAAGAGGCCCGGGAGTCCCTCCCCCGTGTGTCCAGGCCAGGAAGGGACCTGGGAGGTGTTCTGATCGGAACCCCCTTGTCGTGCTTGGATCTGCTCTCTGAACCTCCTGCCACACCTGCCCAGCAGTCAGGCCGTCTTGGTGACGTGCCCAGCGGACTCGTGCCTCCCAAAGACTCTTCATTGCCGCCCATCTCCGGCAGGCTGCGTTCCCGGGGGGACGTGGACCCTGTGTCCCCAAGCTCACCCGACGCTTCGCTCCATTCTTGATTCTTCCACCATCTTCAGACCAGTGATTTCTCTTCCTCTGGTCAGTTAGTTACCCTGAAAACACTGGATTTGCCGTGCAAATGCCTTTTAAAAGACACTGTAGTGGAAGCACTCCTCAGAGACTCCCTCAACCCAAGAGGGAGAGGAGTCGACCGACTGGAACAAAGGGGCCGCTCGCTGTTGTACACATTTCTTATTTACAATTGTCATTTATGTGATATATATATATATAAATATATATATAAGTATATATTGTGTATATATATGCAACATTTTATATTTTTCATGGATACATTTTTATCATTTCAAAAAATGTGTATTTCACATTTCTTGGACTATTTTTTTAGCTGTTATTCAGTTATGCATTTTGTATACTCATATGGTATTTAGTAATAAAATTCTACTTATGTATTACTTCAAATGCTACGCTTGGTCCTTGTGTGAAAGTCTTCCAGAAAGAGAGCGTGGACGTAAACAATGCCTTTCCTTCTCTATCTGTGAGCGGCTTGCCTTGGACTTGACGGCTGGTGGTATGTACTGGGCCCTGGGGAGGCAGAGGTGCCCACCTGGAAGGCAGCAGAGTCCTGGTGCCCAGTGTGGTCCTGTGTGGTCCAGAGGCTGAACGTCACAACCTCGGGTCCCCTCCTCCAGAGAAGACATCCTGGGACGCCCTTGCCAAGGGCCTCCCAGCCGGGCCAGCGCACGGAGCCCAGGGCAGGGAGCGTGTCACCGGAGCGCCAGTGCCATTTTCACCCTCATGCTCTCCACCAACTCACTCTTCCTGGAGCCAGCTCCTACCAGCTCACAGAAGCAATTGTGCTCTCTCCCCCCAAGTCCACGGTCATGTCGAGATGTTGGAGGGAGTGTTTACACGAGAGGAATTGACAACTGCCACAGATCAAGGCCTTTATTTCCCCTGAAGGGCAGAGGACAAGTCAGAGTGTCCTGCCCTCCTTCCTTCTGCCTTACCGGCCGCCACCACCTCCAGTCCTCAGCTCCTTGGGCTCTAAAGTGAGGGCCATGGCCTAGCTGGGTCGTCAGGCTGCTCTTACCTCTAGAGGCGCAGGGTTCGCTGGTGGGTCTCAAAACCCCCCCATGAGGTGGGGGTGGGGACAGCAGGTAGGCCGTGACGCCCCAAACTTTGATCATAGAAGCTCTGCTTTTCTTCATTTACGAACCAAGATCTCTCGTAAACTTTTGTTTTGTTTTGTTTTGTTTTGTTTTTTGGTTTTTTTTTTTTTGTATTTTTGTTGTTTCTTGGGCTGCTCCCGCGGCATATGGAGGTTCCCAGGCTAGGGGTCGAATCAGAGCTGTAGCTGCCAGCCTACGCCAGAGCCACAGCAACGTGGGATCCGAGCCGTGTCTGCAACCTACACCACAGCTCACAGCAACGCCGGATCGTTAACCCACTGAGCAAGGGCAGGGATCGAACCTGCAACCTCATGGTTCCTAGTCGGATTCGTTAACTACTGTGCCACGACGGGAACGCCTCTCGTAAACTTTTGCCTAAACAAAACTTTTTTAAAAAAATTTGAAAACTGTAGATGTCTCCAAGGGCCTTCCAGCTCTGAGAGCCAGCCTAGAGTCCTGATTCCCAAAGCCCTGGGACCAGGACTCAGATCAGGCAAGGGAGACCCTAGCGTCTGGTGCAAATTAAGAGGAACCAGAGCTCAGTGATCAAGTCATGCAATGTCTTTTTAAATTAAGGCAAAAATGGAGTCCCCGTCGTGGTGCAGTGGTTAACGAATCTGACTAGGAACCATGGGGACTCAGGTTCGATCCCTGGCCTAGCTAAATGGGTTGAGGATCTGGCGTTGCCCTGAGCTGTGGTGTAGGTCACAGACGCAGCTCGGATCCCAAGTTGCTGTGGCTCTGGTGTAGGCTGGTGGCTACAGCTCTGATTCAACCGCTAGCCTGGGAACTTCCATGTGCCTCGGGAGCAGCCCTAGAAAAAAGGCAAAAAAAAAACAAAGCAAAAAAACCCCACCAAAAAACCCAAACCCTAGAATATTTATATTAAAAACATCTATTCATCTATAAAAAAAAACAAAAAAAAAACCCAAACCCATGATGAACAAAATATCAAAACTTCTAAGTGAGGATCAGTATTACTGATGTTTCCTTTGGCCTCAGGCTCCTTCGCGGCTTGCCTGGCACGGCTGGAGGGACCCTGGGAGCACCCCGAACTGCTCTGCCCCCACAGGCCTCGCTGCTGCGGTGACATGACCCTGGATGTCAGAGCAGGTGCCACGTGAGGGTGAAATGGCAAAATGTATGCAGAGCGTCAGCACATTGCCAGGCACGCCAGGGGCACTCAGTGTCTTTTCATTCCTTCTGGAGCCGCAGGAAGCAGGAAGGCCGTCTTCTCCACATTGATTGCCCATCAGAATCACCCAGGCAGCTTCTGTCCCCACTGCCCAGACCACACCTTGGAGCAAGTAAATCAGAATTTCTGGGGTTTAGGCCCAGGCCTCAGTAATTTTAAAGCCCCCAGGCCAGTACAATGTGCATGAAAATGTCAGCTCCTTGACCCACTGAGCGAGGCCAGGGATTGAACCTGCGTCCTCATGGATACTAGTCAGATGTTTCCACTGAGCCATGACGGGAACTCCAGGAGGTTTCACATTTTAAAATGTCTCTGAATCTGCAGATCCAGCAATAGACAGCTGGCTTTTAGCTGGGCAGCAGCCTCAGCTCCCAGACCCCTGCTGCCTCATCTGTTCTGCTCCTTGTCTTGCCCACTCAGCCCTGGAAGTGCTTGGCCTTGAGCCCCCAAATTCTGATCCAACTCCTCACCTCCAGGAGGAGCTAAGGACCTGAGCTGACGGCAGCACAGGGTGTCTGCCTTCAGGTCCAGACCTCGGAAGCTCTTGGTGCTGAGCTCCAGGCCACCTCCCAGGCACCCCAGAGTAGAGTGGCATTTGGAATGCGAGGCTCACAAGGAGGCCAGCTTTTGAGAGAAATGAGAACTCAGTTTAATGAGACACATCATTCCCTCCTCTCCTCCCTCTTCCTCGCCCACCCCTCCCCAAAGGGAGAGCCTGTCAGCAGCCAGGTCTGGACTACCATTCCTGGAGGAAGGTCAAGGAGAGAGCCAAGGGGCAGCGGGGCCCCAGGCAGATGCAGCGGGGGGAGAGCATCAGCCACCTTGGCTCATGAGCGAAAGATGCGTCAATGGTTGGGGAAGGAGGGGATGAGTGGTTAACTCTAGTTCCTCTTGGTTCTTTGAGAATCTTCCTCTTGCTGAGGAGAAATGACTTGGCAGGCAGAAAGGATCCATTAAGGTCATATTGAATTTGAGCGGGAGGTGGGAGGGGATGGGACCGGGCCAGGGGAGGCAAAAGTCCAGGTGGAAAAATTGGCAGGTGCCCCTCACACCACCGCGCCCAGGGCTCTGGCCCCAGCAGGTCCCGCCTGTGGCTGTCCATCAAGCACAGGCCAGTAAACGATGTGGCGGCCTCTCCTGCGGGTGGGCAACCATGTGATGACAATGACTCGCTGCCATGCTTTTCATGTTCCTGTCACAGTGCCTCTGGCCTTTCCAGCTCCTGGAATTCTGGGAGGAGTCCAGAAGTCAAGGCTAGAGGATGGGAAGAGAGCTGGGGCTGAGGCCCCGTGTCATCTATCCTGTGGCTCCAGGGCCCTGGCTCAGCATCAGGCTTCTAGATGGGGCATCTGCCACCAGCCTTCTTCTCCTGGAGTTGGAGCTTCAGGGACACCTGAAATCTGAGGGGATCTGTGCAGAAGCTGGCCCAGATGGCGGCTGCATGGCAAAGTGACCGAGGGAGGCTCTGTCCAGGGGGCAGCTCAAGACAAGGACAAATGCAGCAGCCCAGTTCTAACACCAGGCTGGGGCGGCAGAGCTGTCCCGAAGTCATCAGCTGTCACACACGAAGTTGGTGCTCTCTGAATGAACATCCTGGGACACCCGGATGGACAGCCAGTGGCCAGGGCGCTTCTCGAGCTCAGGCAAGGTGACTACAACACTGGGATCCACTTGTTGTCCTCATTGTAGAGAAAAGACTGTTTTCCAGGCAATTCCGGCTTGTATGTGGCTGTGAGGAGAGAGGGAGACAGCATTAAGAGACAAAAGGCCAGTTCTCAAGGCTCTGGCATTCTACATCAGAGCTGGCAAGGCCGGCAGGACCCTGTCCTGCCCCTGGACCTTACATGTGGGGAGACAGAGAGGCAGGGACTGGCCCAGGGTCATCTGGCACCTAACTGGCTGAGGCAGGACCTGAACTCTGGCTTCCCACCTTCTTCAACCATATATATATATACATATATACTTTTTTTTTTTTTGGTCACACCTGTGGAAGTTCCCAAGCCAGCCAGGGATTGAACCCACACTAGAGCAACCTTTAACTTTTTTAATAGAAGAAAATTTACAAAAGAGTTTTGCATGAAATTTGAAAAAAATATAGAGTAGAAAAATACTCTTGCAGAAACAAGGTGTCAGCTTTTAGCGGGATGCTGTTTGATTTAGTTCAGAAATTTCCAAAAAACTAAAAAGCATGACAACAGCAGCCAGGACCACTCAAGGGCTTGGGACCCACAACCTGGGGTGACTGAAACCTCTCATGCTAATTTGGTTCACAAGGGCCACACACGGCCTCTGGTATTACAAGGAGCCTGGTATAACAGGGAGGTGGCAGCCGTGGCAGTCCAGGTAGGCCTGCATCCACTGGAAGCCAAGGAGGCAGATGTTTGCATGTGCTTATGCCAGGCGGGGGGTGGGGGGAAAGGAAGGGGGAGCTCAAGGAAGCTCACTTGGCCTAGATGATCACAGCATGGCCAGAAAGCTCAGAAAAAAACTCCTAGAGCTCTGGGCCGAACAGGGTCAGACAAGGACCCGGCTGGTCACCGGGGTCCTGGAGCTCACCACGCACATGGAGCTTTCGGACATGTGCTGGCCCAAGCTGAGTTCTACCTGGACGGACCAGATGACCCCAAGGCCAAACCTCCGGCCCTTGCTGGCTTCCTTATGACTATGTTCCCAAGACCAAAGCCATGAGAATGACGTGCTCCCTGTCCCATCTACCTTACGTTTTACCCATCTGAGTATGTGGAGGGAAGGTGACACCTCTGGGGACAGGGCCTGGGCCTAAGTCATTCTTGCATCCCCAGCAGCGCTCACTGAAAAGCTGAATTTCACAGACCTGCCTACCAGCCTACCTGTCGGTCCCAAGGCCACCCACCCTGGCTGGTGCGGGGGGGCGGTCAATAGCTAAGGGCTCCACTGAGAGCCACAAGCAGGCGGGGGGTCGGGGGAGTGCAGAGACCAGCCCTTGGAGCCAGTCCCTGAGGCTATCAGCTCTCAGGCAGATCCTAGGTAACAGAGACCTGCAGCTTGAACCCACCTGTAAAAGGCCGCAGAACTAGATGGCTGCAAAGACCCGCTCTGCTGGAGCCCTGCTGTACTTCACAACAGACACACATAGAGGAGAGGGGTGGGCACGGCCCACAGTGGGACTGTGACACCTCGCTCTCAGGACCTTCCCCATCTGTGAGGTGGCTCCACCAGACTAGAGCCATGATTCAACATTTTTAAGAACAAGAACCTTTTGGACAAAAACACTGGCTCTCCCCAGCCACCAAAATAACGTCTGCATGCTCCAAATCTGCAGATGATTTCAGGGTGACAAGGTGCCTGCAACCCATCTTCAGGCCCCTCGAACATTCACAGTCCTCAGTTATAAATCCCTGGCCTAGAGCATCTCTAAGAGCCCTTTCACCTTAAAAAACAAACAAAACCCCTCCACCTTTCATACTCTGAGAGCATGAGCTGAAGAGACTTCTAGATCCACGCTTAACCCCTGTAAACTGTTTGGCAAACAGCCCATAAATCAGTGGCGCTTGATGGCCCAGGAATGACAAACAATTCCAGGTTTGGTTTTTACAGTCATTTGAAGCAGTCCTCTGACCTGGGCCGGGCAGGCCTGGCTGGGCTGGCGCCGCTGTCCACCGGCTGGTGTTGGACACAAAGGACGCACTAGAGATGAAGTGCTTGGGGGGCCCTGTGTAGTCCACGATCTCGTACTGGCCGGGGCCTGGAAGAGGCGGCTTGGGGGGCAGAGGCAAAGGCTGGGCAGAGAAGTTCAGGATGGGGTTTCTCCTTCAGAAAAGACAAAATGGGAAAGATATCTCTATTGGGGAGATGGCAGTTTTTTGGTTTGGGGTTTTTGTTTTGTTTTGCTTTGTTTTTTCTTTCTAGGGCTGCGCCCTCTGTATATGGAAGTTCCCAGGCTAGGGGTCCAATTGGAGCCACAGCTACCGGCCTACACCACAGCCACCGCAATGCGGGATCTGAGCCACGTCTGTGACCTACACCACAACTCATGGCAACACCAGATCCTTAACCCACCGAGCGAGGCTAGGGATCAAACCTGCATCCTAATGGATCCTAGTCGGCTTTGTTAACTGCTGAGTCACAAAGGGAACTCCTCGGGGGATGGCAGTTTGTAGACTAGCCAAGGCCAGCTCAGTGCTGAGCCATTGGCAGAGAGGACCGGACGTGGCACCAGGAGACCCATCTCTTGCTCCAGCCCCACCGCTAGGGAGCTGGGGGCCCTGGACCTCAGTCTCTGCACCTGCACAAGGCGGTCAGGCACATCTAGCTGTGGGCTTGCTGTCAGGGTTAAAGGAGATGGTACCCTTAGAACACAGGTGTCAGCACAGGGCCCAACACAAAGTGAGAGCTCAGACACACTGCTGTGGTGGATGATATTGCTGTGCTAATCAGGTGTGATGGACAGCATTGCTGCCATGTGCCACCTCTGACTGCTTCCTGGTGCTGGGTTGGGGCTCCCTGTAAAGAACTGAGGCTTCAGTTGGGCTCTATGCTAAGAGCATGGGTGAGCCACTTGTGATGTCTGCCATGGCCAGGAAATAGGAAGAGGCATCCTGAATTCCCAGGAGTTGCCACCCCAAGACTAGGAGATCTTTAGAGGCCCTTCCAGCATTGGTGCTTCAGAAACCTATGGAATCTCTCTCTGGCAAGGCAGGAGGCAGGAGTGGAAACATCCTGGGGTGGAAATCAAGAGACCTCTGAATAACGATCACCATTTAGATTGCAATTGTCTGTCTGCAGGTCTCCCCCTCCTTCAGGAAAGGCGTCTTAATTTATGCCTGGTACAAAGAGGATAAATGAAAGTGAAATGGAACCTATGCTCGAGCCCTAGCTCTTGTCACTAACTCACCCTGGGACTCAGTGCCCCCAGCTGTAAAATGAGGGCTTGGACAGACCAGCTCTGAGGTCCCTTCCAGCTGCGACCTCCCATCAGGCCTGGATTCACAGAGGTCCCCGGCGTTGCCCAGGGGTCCTGGGATTGTTAGAGGAATCCCCCTACTCTGCTGCCTGCTTCACCTCCCACCTGAAGCTACTTCAAGGTCTCTCACCAAAAGGAAGAAAAATTTCTCAGAGTCCCGAACAGCCACAGGAGACTCACCCCAGCTCAAAGCCAACCCATCCAAACAGAGGAGGCGCTAGAACTCTGCTGCCCTTCAGCCAACCCCTTTGGAAGCAGAGGTGTTCTTAAACTTGGACCTAGAGATGTCCTATCCGCCCTCCTTATTTTGCTAAAGAATTTGGTGCCCAGAGAGAGAAAGTCAGTCACCCAAAGTCACAGAGCAATTAATGGTAATGTCAGCCCTGGCCCTTCAGTCTCAGTGCCTACCTGTTGGGGAGGGCATCATGGTGGGGCGGAAGATTTTTAAGGTTTCGTTTTTTTTATTTTTAGGGCTGCACCCATGGCACATTGAAGTTTCAGGGCTAGAGGTCAAATCGGAGCTACAGCTGCTGGCTGCAGCCACACCAGATCTGAGCCTTGCTTTAACCTGTGCCACAGCTCATGGCAGCACTGTATCCTTAACCCACTGAGCAGAGCCAGGGATCAAACCTGCATCCTCATGGATACTAGGCAGGTTCTTAACCCTATGAGCCACAATGGGAACTCCAAATTTTCAGGTTTTAGGGTCCTATGGACCTGAATCTGAATTCCAATTGGCCAAGTCCCTCGACGTCTCTGTTCCCAGAGCAAGGAGCAGCGACCCTCACTCCTCCTACGGAAGGTGATGACTGGAGAAGAGGTATCTCAGGTGCCTAGCAGAGCGCCAGCACACAGTAAGTGCTCAGTAAAAGCACTTGTTATTATCACGATCCCTTGCAGTACCACCGCCTACTGCCTGGTCCCCAAGAAGCAACAGAGCCTTAGGAAAGGCAGACTGGGTCCCTCACCAGTCACACCCTGCAGCAGGACGGACACTCCCACTGCCATGAAGGCTGCTGGCAGCCACCATAAACCTGCTTGAGGCTCCCCTGGTGGGATGGAGAGACAGCTGGCTTGGATGCTTATGTTTAGAACCAAGGTGCCCACAAGAAACAAGAAAACCTGCCTCCTTTCTTCCCCTCCGGTCTGCGTGGAAGACCCGGGGATGGTGTGTGACCCACCCTTCTCCCCTCATAAAGAAAAGCCTCACCCCATTAAATCACCTCCAGAGATCTGATAAGTGTGTGACTGGTGCTGATCCCTGGAAGTTAGAGCTGGAACGAGCCAACCACCGCACAAGGTCACCCCAGGGGTCTGGGTCACCCTGAGACTTTGGGGAGATGGTGAGTTATCTTCTCTCCTGTCTGGGGATAGCCTGCAGGGGCAGGGTAGGCCGGGGCCTCGTCCTGCCAGTATTCTTGCCGAGAGTGGATGAGAGGCCCCCTCTCTCCTCCGTTCACCTGCTCAGAAGAGGCTCAGCCCCACCAGCTCAGCTCCCTGGATCTTTGGAGAATATCAGCCACCTGTAGGAGTTGCCGTCGTGGCTCAGTGGTTAATGAATCCGACTAGGAACAATGAGGTTGCAGGTTTGATCCCTGGCCTTGCTCAGTGGGTTAAGGATCCGGTGTTGCTGTGAGCTGTGGTGTAGGTCTCAGACGTGGCTCTGGATCCCACATTGCTGTGGCTGTGGCGGAGGCCAGCGGCTACAGCTCCGATTTGACCCCTATCCTGGGAACCTCCATATGCCACGGGAGCGGCCCAAGAAATAGCAAAAAGACAAAAAAAAAAAAAGAATATCAACCACCTGTGCAGCTCTGTGCCTGGCACTCTGGGGAGTCCAGACCACCTGACAGACCCTGAATGCTCCCGAGGGTTCCACAATCCACTGCTGGAGGCAATCATGACAGGTAACACCTTAAGGCAGTACAGGCGTTGCCCTTAGCCAGACCTGACTTTGACCCTGCACTTCCTCATTCACTAGCTGTGTGTCCTTGGCAAATCTCTTCACCTCCCCAAGCTTCAGTTTCTTCTATAAAACAGTGAATAATAATACCTACCACCAAGGATTGCTGTGAAGATTAACAAGTGTTTTACTCAAGTATCATTTGAAAAAAAAACAAAAATGAAGGAGTTTCCATCATGGCGCAGTGGTAACGAACCTGACTAATATCCACGAGGATGCAGGTTCGATCCCTGGCCTTGCTCAGTGGGTTAAGGATCCTGTGTTGCTGTGGTTGTGGTGTAGGCTGGCAGCCACAGCTCTGATTAGACCTCTAGCCTGGAAACCTCCATATGCCACAGGTGCGGCCCTAAAAAGACAAAAAGAAAAAGAAAAAAGAAACGTTAGGCCAGAGGTCACGAAGACTGACTCCAGCTGGGTGAATCTACCCTACCCTAGAAGAGGTAACATTTGCCCTGAAAGGTAAGCAGGAATTCTTCAGGTAGCAAACGTGGAGAAGGGGATATTTCTCTCTGAGGAAACAGCGGGGGCAAAAACATGGACAAGGGACAAGTGGTAAATCGTGGCAGGAATCAGGGCACAAGGCTGAGCCCTTGTGAACCCACGCCTGCAACCCTCCAGCCACCCACGAACTCCGGGCTGTCAGCGTGGGTTCCCGATCATCCCCCCTTACAGACCCTGATGAGGGGCCAAAGGAAAGCTTCTACCGACGACCTCTGAATGCAGCCCTGACCTCCAGGCCGCTCACCCGGGTCACCTCCCAGAAACGCCCAGCACCGGCGCCATCCAGCAACTCCACACTCCTGCCATGCTGTTCCTCCTGCCAGGAGCACCTCCTTTCCCTGCGAACTCCCTCTTCCTTCTCACCGCCTCCAGGGAAACTTCTCCAGCCACTGCCCTTTCCCTGCCCCATCTCCCTGCTGTGGCCCCATAGAGGAGCATGGGTTTTGGAGTCAAATGGACCTGGATTCCACCCTGCTCCACCACTTCAGTGAGTCTGCAGTCATCTGTAAACTCGATGTAAAAAGTCTGCTCTGTGGGAGAGCTGTAAGAAGACACTAGATAATGTCCAGGAAAGCCCTGAGTACAGCATAACTGGCCCCTCAATACACTGTGGCCATTCTCCATGTCTCTGCACAAAACACTGGATTTTCTGTCCTTTTTACCTGCTTAGCTATTTAAGGTAGGGGCTGGCGTCTTATCGATTTCTGGGGCCCTGGTCCCTATTCCTGAGACATTTGCCTAACTACAGAGAAAAGCAGAGGGGTTGAAGCAAGCAGGCAGCTGAACCGCACCTGACAGTTTTATCATGGTGCAGGGCTAGTCCTTCCGGGTCACAGTGAGCTTGGGCAAATCACAAAGGCCAGGGCAGCCACAGTGCATTGTGACAGGGGTTTTTATGAGCCTCATCACCCAGTTATAAAAGCCAACCTGGTCCTGCCCTGTGGAAAGAAAACATCTATCAAAGGCTCTGAGTTGGCCGCAACTGGATTAAGTGTGTTTGCAGCTTCCAACATGAGCTGTTTGCAAATCGCCCAAGAATAATAGACATCTCTGAGCTCTCAGCAGGTCACTTGGGGAGGGCATCTGAGACCCTCGGGACACTCCCAAGCACAGATTCACTCTGCCTCAAGGATTCCCAGGGTTGGGAGGGATAAAGGGGCAATTTTTTCTCATCATTAAAGGGCAGCTGATTGCCTCTGGGGTGGAATGCAGTATCTGTTTAACAGGGTAGCGGGTGACAGATTACAGCTGCTTGGGAAGAAGCATCCCATATCTAATTGAAAATCCCTGGGGAACTTTAGGTGGGTCCGACATAATTACCCAAATTGGAGCGGGGCCAACGGGGCTTGATTCTTCAGCTCTGGCCGTGACAGGACAGCGTGTCTGTGCAAACCCAGTGGCTTAAAAACTCCAGGAAGCAGATCAAGGGTTAGAAAGATGTCAATGGGTGTTTCACCTCCTTGCTAGCGTGCATTGGAAGGCAGCGCCTAGGAGGAACTATTTTGATCTCCAAAAGCCCTCACCCTGACTCACCCTGATCCCCTGAGTCATCCACCCCTGCGACAGACTGGAGACCTAAAGAAGTGAAACCTGGGCTGACACCCCTCCTCTAAAGACCACCCCCCCCCCAGAAGCTGGTAAATCCTCTCAGCTTTTGAGTCAGCAACGTGGCCATAGCAAAGAGGCACTTTGTGACACCTCTCCAGCCCTGAGCACAGCACCTGCCACTCCCGAAACATCAGGTGAGTGCTGAGGACTCGCTCACACACTTCCATAAAGACACAGCTTACACAGATCAAAAGCATACCGTCCGCCAAACCTGGTGAGTTGTGTGGGTTACCTTATTTTCTTCATGCAGGCCCATCGTAAAGTGTTCTTGCCCCAATTCTCCGAGGATGAATTTGAATTCCTGGAGAGGAAAGTGACCCCCCACCACCACTACCATCTCCCCTGCCCAGGGCTGGTGAGACTGGTAGGCAGGAGTTCCAGTGGCCTGACTTCCTCTATGGCCCATTCCCAGCTCAGGAGGCCAGCAGAGGTTGGTGACATGGGACCAGCAGCTCCAGAGAGAGTTAACATCTCCCCTGGTTCTTCCTGCATCTTAAAGAAAGCAGGGCCAAAATGTCATTTTTGAAAACTGGAACCCCACCCAAGAACAGGGAGCCACGCACTTCAAACCAAGAGAGATAAGGGGAGGGGCCCACAATCCTGCTGCCTGCATGGGAAACCTGGGCTGCCTATGCTTCCAAAAAGGAAGCACGGTGACAGTTCTGATTCTCCACCACTGCCCCACGAAGCCCAGGGGCCTGGAGATGATGGGGCAGAAACAGCACAGACCTTCTCCAGAGCCCGATGGCCCCAAGACAGGCCCTCGGGTGCCCTGGCCCTGTCCTCCCTCCAGGGTCACAGGAAAGGAAACAGGACTTGACTTTGAGAGACCGGAGTTTAGATGCGCTTTCAATATGACCATCTTTGGCTTGTCTTTCTCTATGTTACATCCCTTTCTCCATCATTCCACATACAAAAGGCTGCTATTTTAGCATAACCAGCAGCACACTTCAGTTTTATCTTTTTGCTTTTCAATGAAATTACAGAGTTCACTTCATCCTTTCCATGTCAACTCAATAATATATCTTTTGGACTTCTGTGGGTCCAGCCTCCCCACCCCCACCCTACCCCCTGTATGCTCTCCTGAGCGACATGGTGAGCAAAGCTGGGGGTCACAGAGTGTCTGAAGTGGAAAGACTTCTCCACCTCACACATGGAGAAACAGAGACCCAGGGAAGTGCTGAAAGCAGCTTCTGACCGCAGAGCCAGTCCACACAAGTGTCCTGCCATCGAAGCCGGGGTGCCATCCACTCACCAGGGTGAACCCAAGTTAAAGAGACACTCAGTTTCACAGGTCCCTTTACTGCAGGCCTTCTCAGAGCCTTTAATAAGTTCTTATACACTGCGATGCTCCCAGGGGCAGAGGGACTGCATGCAGTGTGCTTCCTCGGTTTATTAACCAAGGATCCATCATTCATGAAGCATCACAGAGAGCCATGTACCCCAGACGCCCCCAGACATGCCAGCACTACTGCACTGCCTGGCTGGAAAGAGCCCTTGTGTGTGGCCACGCAAGCTAGGGGCCCATTCGAACCAGCGTTTTGTCGCACGGTCCTCTGCCTTGCTCGGGAGTTGGTCCCAGATGAGCCTGACTAAAGATGCATCCAGTGCTCTATTCACCTGGGCCTTCGGCACAGAACTGGAAACTCCAGGGCCTGTGGACTGACAGATGCAAATGCCACGAAAGGCGAATGTGTCAAACTGCTGGTCCAAACCTGAACAAAGGCCAAAGGCCAAGGCCCTGGGGAAGGCAGTGAAACACCAAGTGCTGCCCACTCTGCTCGAACCGCTTCCCTTTAGAAGCGACGGAACAGCTGTATCCTATATCCTCATGTATCATCTCGAAGACATAGAACAAGAAGAGTGATGGCTATTTTCCAACACTTTCTCATCTGATCCTCACAGAATCTCTATGAGATAAGGTCCTTATTGGCACTTAATAATGTGGAAACAGAGGCTCAGGGAGGAGAGGTGTCTGCCAGAGACAGAGCTGTGATTCCACGCGGAGCCTGCCTCCACCCACTCCCTCGGGGGCAGTGTAGGGGAGAGGCTGCAGGCCAACTCCAAGGCAGGAAACACCTGATGTTTGAAGAGAGCCCGTTCCCGACTTTCCCGCCCCCACCCTGCAGCCTGTGAAGGGCTAACACGCAGAAGCCAAGTCGGAAGGGCAGAAGGGACTTAGCTGGTGGGCTCCTTCTGAGGTCACCCCTTCTCTGGGTCTTGAGTTGGACTCAAGTCTTGTTCCTCCCCCTGACTCCGCTCTCCTTGCCCAGGGCTGATGGTCAGAGGGGACCCAGTGTCACCAGCCTCCCTGGGCTGCCCAGCCTTCTGACCCACTGTGGCTGCAGGCCCAGCCAGCTGTCCAGCCTCTCTGGAGGGGGCCCAGCTGGCCATACCCTCAGCCTCATCCTGCTGGTCAGCCCTCCCAATAGCCAGTCCTGCCTGGAGTGAGGTCTTAGAAAGTCACAGGACAACTGACCTTGATGGCACTTACTTCTAGAAGTTCTAGACCCATTTGAGGACTATTAAGCCCTGTGAGTTTTTGAGTTTCTGAGGTGAAAGTGACATTAAATATACAGGATATTAAAAATGGTAACACGAATCCCTGTCTTTTAAAATGTGTGCTAAAGTCACCACTGATACTTACTATGTCAAATATATATATATACATACATATATATATATATATTTTTTTTTTTAATGCAACTTCCAAATGCACTCATCCCCCTTTACGTGTGAGGGCATGGAGGCACAGAGGGGTTAATATAGTGCTGATGGTCACACAGCATGAAAACAGCAGAAGCTGAAGGTAAAATCTAGCAGGTCTGACCAAAGTCTAGGTTTTTAACCTATCAGTACAAAATTGTGCGAGCCTCACTGCTTCTGTATATGCTGCCTCCCCAGTGGATTTTATGTTACAGAAATAATGTCAGCACCAGGGGGTACAGCATCACAGGGAACATCAGGAGACCAGCCAGTCCTGTGCCTGATCCCCAGTGGCACCTGAGGACAGCTGTGTGGACTCAAGCAAACCTCACAGCCTCATGAAAGCCTACCTTCCTCCTCTATGAAGTAATCATTCCTACAATAGAGTTATGATCGTTGAATAAGATGTCCCACTCCTGGCACATAGTAGTTGCTCAATAAAGATTAAGTATTCAGCAAGGATTTATTGGGAGTTCCCATTGTGGCTCAGTGGTAACCAGTCTGACTAGTACCATGAGGATGAGGGTTTGATCCCTGGCCTTGCTCACTGGGTTAGGGATCTGGCATTGCCATGAGCTGTGATGTAGATCACAGACGCTGCTCGGATACTGTGTTGCTGTGGCTGTGATGTAGGCTGGCAGCTACAGCTCTGATACAACCCCTAGCTTAGGAACTTCCATATGCCACATAAGCAGCCCTAAAAAGCAAAAACAAACAAACAAAAAACCAAGAATTTTTTTTTTTTGTCTTTTCTTAGGGTCGCACCGGTGGCATATGGAGGTTCCCAGGCTAGGGGTCAAATGGGAGCTGTAGCCGCTGGCCTAGCCATAACCACAGCAACATGGGATCTGAGCCTTGTCTGTGACCTATACCACAGCCCTTGGCAACACGGGATCCTTAACCCACTGATCAAGGCCAGGGATTGAACCTGCATCCTCAGGGATACTAGTCAGATTCACTTCCACTGAGCCACCATGGGAACTCCCCCCCAAGGATTTATTACGCACCTGCCAGGTGTCAGCAAGGGCCCCAGGAGAGCAACTCAGCCTGTGTCTGCCAAGTGGTGACACCCTTCTCTTTCCTTCCTGTGCTGGAGCCCTTCCCCAGAAAGACCTTTCAGAAGGAAGATCAGAATGATCAGGACTCACGGGATAAGAGTCTTTTTTGGAACTTTGGTGTGATCATTCGGGTTGTAATAACCGGGTCCTGGGCCTGTCGATGTGAGTTTTAATCCACGCCCCGTTTTTGATTTAAAACAAGACATCAATATCTTTGGCGACTGCTTCACAAGGGATTCGTTGACGTTATAATGCCCTGAGTGGAAAAACATTTTAAAACAGAATAAAGGACTTTTGTCAAATAAAGAAAAAAGCAGTACCATGTGCTTAAGAATGCACTGAATGACTATAAGGCAGAATCACTCCAGGATGGTCAAACGGAGGGGGTCACCAGGAATAACTGAAAACCGCACTCACCTTTTAGAGAACGTGTCCATGCAACACACGCTGAGCTCACCTAATCCTCACAGCAGCCCACCAAGTTGGGAAAACCAACACGCAGACGTATTCAATAATTTGCCCAGAGACATTCATCCACCCAAGCCCAGCTTCTTCCCCTATAAACTAAAGATAATGATTCTTCCAATGACTGGGAAGCTATGGCAGTAGAAGAATGTTTTAGTTCTGGCATGCAGTGATGCCATAACTATTATGCCGTTAACAAGTATTTATAGGAGTTGCCATCGTGGCGCAGTGGAAATGAATCCGATTAGGAACCATGAGGTTGTGGGTTCGATTCCTGGCCTTGCTCAGTGGGTTAAGGATCCGGCATTGCCGTGAGCTGTGGTGTAGGTCACAGATGCCGCCCAGATCTGGCATTGCTGTGGCCCTGGCGTAGCTGGCGGCAAGAGCTCTGATTAGATGCCTAGCCTGGGAACCTCCATATGCCATTGGTGTGGGCCCTAAAAGGATGAAAAACCAAAAAAAAAAAAAAAAACCCAAAGTATTTATTGAGCACCTACAATGCGGTCCCAGGCTCACCTGCCTCCAAGGTCCATGCTTTCCCCTATGCCTTGTCTCAAGAAACTATATCAGAATAAAATTAATTGGACTGTGTGTAAAGCTTTAAAGAAGAAGAGAATGATCTGAGTTGGGGTAAAGAAGGCACAGTCTCACCCCTAAGTAGTCGGTGGCCCGGTAAACGGAGGCAGGCATTTTGGAGTGTAAAGTGACAGTACAGACAAAGGCCTTCAAGATGCCTGCACGTTTTGACCCTGGCTTCCTATTACTCAAGAATTAGTAAAATTAGGAGTTCCCTGGGGGCCTAATGGTTAAGGATCCGGCACATCTCTGCTGTGGCTCAGGTCCTGGGAATTTCTGCATGCTGTAGGCATGGCCAAAGAGAAAAAAGAAAAAAAAAAGGAAGAAAGAAAAAGAAATTAGGAAAACTATTCAACATAACGAAAAAGCTTGAAGCCTGAAGATATACACAACAGCAGTAGCTACAGTGTGAGGAATGATCATGAGTCTAATAAAGTCCAAGTCAAGGGGGCAGTTATGGGAAAACAGCCCAGTCTGAGGAAGGTAAATACAAAGGCCATAAAGCCACATGGCAACGTTTTTGAAAATAAAAGTGAGAGAAAAAATAAAGCTTAAAATCTAGGAGTTCCTGTCATGGCGCAGTGGTTAACGAATCCGACTAGGAACCACGAGGTTGCGGGTTCGATCCCTGGCCTTGCTCAGTGGGTTAAGGATCTGGTGTTGCCGTGAGCTGTAGTGTAGGTCGCAGACGCGGCTCGGATCCAGCGTTGCTGTGGCTCTGGCATGGGCCGGAGGCTACAGCTCCGATTAGACCCCTAGCCTGGGAACCTCCATATGCCGCAGGAGTGGCCAAAGAAATGGCAAAAAGACAAAAAAAAAAAAAAAGATCTACACTGTATATATGACAGCATCAATGTACAAATGGGTAGATGTGAATTAAAATAGGTCAGAACCCCGAAAAGTGGGAAAAACTATATCAGTGATGGCACTATGGGTGGGTAAGATCTTTCAAATTTTCTAAATCTTGTAAAGTTGATTGTGTTTTAAATAAAACTGACTTTTCCATTATGAAAGCACTGAGAATGACAATATGGGACATACTAGCAAGACTATATTTAAATGGTAATTAATATTCAGCAAGGGCAAAGGTGAGGGAAAGTAGAGTCTTCAAAGAAGCAGGAGGATAAATTACCTCTGCTGAAGGGCTGTTTGGTCACAAGTATCAAAAACCTTAAATATTTTACATGCCTTTCGACTTCGCAATTTCATGTTAGGCAATTTACATAAGGAAATCATCTTGATTGTACACAAGTTATGAGCTATAAGAATGTTTGCTGCCACTCTATTTATATGAGTGATCAGCTTAAAACAACCTAAATCTCCAACAAGAGGGCTTTTGTTCCTTAACTGATGAGACCATCAGACATGCAATACTATGCAACTATTAAAAAAGGTGTTCTAAGAGGATTTTTTCCCCTGCATCCACGATATGTGGACATTTCCAGGCCAGGAATTAACCCGAACTGCTGCAGTGACACGCTGGATCTTTACCCCGCAGTGCCATAAGGAAACTCCATCTAGGAAGATTTTTAACAACATGAAAATATACACAAGTTAAAAAAAAAAAGTTCAGTTAGTAGCATTTATAATACTGATATATACCTCTCAAATTATCTGTTCCTTTTACATGTACATGTATTTAGTTTTTCTTAGTATTTCCTCTACCAAAAATTTTAAGGCAGTGCTTGATTATAAAATGCTAAAAAAAAACAGAAGCAAGAGGAAAAGGCACTCGTGCTCCCGTGGTGCAGAGAAGCAGGGTGAACACTCTGCTGTCTTTATCCTGGTCCTTCCTGTAGGCACTGGACACTGTCTCATGGTGTTAGGCTCAATTCTGTCACATTTTTCTTTCTTTTTTCTTTTTTTTTTTGTCTCTGAGGGCCACACTGGCGGTGGCATATGGAGGTTCCCAGGTGAGGGATCGAATCAGAGCTATAGCCTCCAGCCTGTGTCACAGCCACAGCTCACGGCAACGCCGGATCCTTAACCCATTGAGCGATGCCAGTTGAGTTCGTTCACCACTGAGCCACGACAGGAACTCCATGTCACATTTTTCAAGTGACACTTTAACATAGGCATTTCCCCATGTTCCACTGACCTTTGTTTAAGGAGAAATAAAGAGGAGGACATTGGAGCAGTGGCTGGCCTTGTGCCTGGCACAGCCAAACTTTAGAAGACCCAACCAGCCCGTGTGTGCAGGTGGCATTTGCTCAGAATTGAGGGCAGACCAGCCCGGGCCTTAGCCCCTGTGGCCGGGCACCCAGAGCGCCTGGGACATGGTAGGGAAGCCAGTCACGCTCCACATCTGGCTTTTCCCACAGCGGGAGAAGCATTTTTCCAAGGGCTCAAAGCAGAGGGTTTCTCTAGTGGGCAGATTCTCCAGGCTCTGGGAGGTGTGGGGGACGGAGGGAGGTTCTTCAAGGTAGCAGGCTAGGTCTAGGGCACCTGGATTCAAATCCTGGGCTTGGCACTTGCTTTCTAAAAATCACTTTTGCTTGTAAAGTGGGGATATAATAATAATAATAACAGCAGCAGCAGCAGCAACAACACATGCTCTCTGAGCACATATGTGCCAGACAAAGCTCCATGGGGTGTTGAGAGTATTCGATGAGTGAAAAGCCCCTGGCACACAGTAGGAGTTTAACAGATGCTGGTGGCCACCTCTCCCCCTCCTGCTCCATTACGAGGGGTCAAGGGGCCCTCAGGACCCTCCCGGAGGGAGTGGCTGCCACATCCCGGGACTCACTGCTGGGACCTCTGGCCAAACCCCAGGGATGCCGGCTTTGTTCTCCTGTATAAACAAACAGAGTGGGGTTTCGCCCATGGTGATGCAAGGCAGGGAGCTTTAGCCAGAGACAGCCTCCTAATTAGAGCTGGTTTTGTTCTCCAGCTTCAGACTGATCTTCTCAACTTTAATCTGGATTTGCTGAAATCTCACAGGAGCTGCAATTTTATCCACGCCTCCTCCAAGAAGCGTGATTGCAGAGGCAAGCCTTCCCAGCTCCTCCCCTGGGCTCTGGGGCCCCAAGTTCCCTTGGAAAGGTCCCTTCCCATTTGGGGAGGTCTCTTCTAAGCAATGTTCCTGGAGTGTGGCCTGCTGCACCACCAAATTTTTCTGGAAATTTTTCACTAAGGCCGATGTGGGGTGGAGGTCTGAGGGCCCACGACGGGTGCAATATATTTTCCCAGTCTGGCAGGAGGAACATTCGCAGGCAAGCCCTTGTGTGTTCATACATCCTGGAGGCTTCAGAAGTCACACTGGGATGACAGGAGTAAGAGGTTCCTCAGACACCTCTGGGCTCAGGCCTGCTGTTTATTAGCTGTGTGGCGCTGAGCAAGTCACTTCAACTCTCTGGGCCTCCACTTCCTCACCTCAAACACAGGCCTAAGAGTATGGCCCGTGAAGATGGGTGTGTGAGGGCTGCCTGAAAAAACTTATCACAGAGTAGGTGCTCAGTAAACAGAGCTATTTGCCATCGTTTGATGATAGATGGCGAAGTTGCCTCTAGACGTGGGAGAGAAGGAATATGGCAGCCCAGCATCAGAGGACCCAGATCTAATGTGTGTCCCCAGCCTCCGGCTCCCCCCCCCTCCCCGGTGCCCATGGTGGCCCCTCGGGGTGTGCACATGTGCATACTTCTGATGTGAGAAGCCACCCCCACCCCCTCACCCCCATCTGGCGGCCCAGGGCAGGTGTGCCTGGACTGAAAGGAAGGCCAAAGTGTCAGGCTGCCTTGGGGTCTGTTTCCAAAGCCGTCGTTCTTCCCCTGAATGGGGAGCCAGGCTTCCCCTCTTTGTACAGTGACGGCCTGCACCCCCTCTGTTCTCAAAGCCTAGCTCCTTCCGGTGCCCTGCAGATCGGATCTGGTCCATGACCCTTAGTCAAGGCCAGTGCTTACCTGGGGCAGGTCCTGCTTCCGTAATCATGAAAAGTCCTCTCTGGGTTTTGGACATGAACCCGGCTCGGGCACAGACGTTGTTTGTCTGCTTGCAGCAAGAGACAGAGGTCTGGGGGAGAGAATAAGCATGGTGAGCTCAGGGCCTTCCCTTTCCGTGTCCCTGTCGTCGTGCCTGGACAAGTGGCACACTGGGGTGAAAAATCAGATCTAAACCTGTCCTCAGAAAATGAAAGGACGCAAGCAGAAAAGGTCACACCCCAGCTGGAGTGGACGACGGCTTTGTCATCACCAGCAAGTGTCCAGGGACCCAACACAACACAGAGCCAGCCTGCAGACCCGGCTTTCAAGCTTGCTCCCCGAGCCCAGGGATGGGGATCCTGCTCACACGGTCGACTTTCTCTGATTTCGAGTTTTCTCATCTGTAAAATGGATCAGGTAATATCTGTTCTACTTGATGCAGAGTGTTTTTTTGGGGGGGAGGTTGTTTGTTTGATTTTGTCTTTTTGCCTTTTCTAGGGCCACTTCCCGCAGCATATGGACGTTCCCAGGCTAGGGGTCCAATTGGAGCTGTAGCTGCCGGCCTACGCCACAGCCACAGCAATGCCAGATTCAAGCCCCGTGTGCAACCTACACTACAGCTCATGGCAATGCCAAATCCTTAAACCACTGAGCAAGGCCAGGGATCGAACCCGCAGCCCCATGGTTCCTAGTGGGATTCATTTCCACTTCTCCATGACGGGAACTCCTGTTTTTCTTAACTTGTACCTGCAACACAGGCAAATGATTTCCATTATTTTTTCTACAATTTTTATTCTTTTCAGAACACTTAGACCTACCTATCCCCACCCTGATTCCTCACTGCTCAGATAATCCTTCTATACGTGCAGGATTTAGGACATACAAAGAAATCATGTAATTTAAGATGATGATGATCAAGAGTTCCCACTGCAGCCCAGTGGGAATGAACCTGACTAGTGTCCATGAGGATGTGAGTTCAATTCCTGGCCTTGCTCAGTGGGTTAAGGATCCTAAGTTGCCGTGAGCTGTGGTGTAGGTCGCAGACACGGCTTGGATCCTGCGTTGCTGTTGCTGTGGCGTAAGCCAGCAACTGTAGCTATGATTACTTCCATATGCCGCGGGTGCAGCCCTAAAAAGACCACAAAAAAAAAAGTTTATGCTCAGATTTCTAAGGACTGTCTTGTTTTGACTTTTCTGGACTGACCAGAAATTATGACTTTTGGTTGACCCAGGCGATATACAAACATTCAAGAGTGGCTCATGTGTTCAGAACTCTAAAAATAATTTTGGAGGAAAAAAAATAACCCTGAGATCATTCTTATGTTACACACAAATCATAAATATTTTAAATGCCAATTTGCAGTCAGTCTCCTACCTTCATTAAATAAAAGATGCAATAAAAACTGTGCCTGCAATGGCTGGGAGTGTTTACTGAATGAGGGGAACTATTTGCTGGGGCCAGGATGATCTGATTTTCTGTGATACGCCTTTGTCCAAAGAAATGCTTCTTGAGACATGCAGATGGCATTTTGTCTTTGTGTTGACAAAGGCAGCGAATTTAGCTTTTCCCAGGGTCCTAGTGGCCAGACTGCATGTGGAGAAGGCAAACGAAAAGATCAAATGGGGAGTTCCCGTCGTGGCGCAGTGGTTAACGAATCCGACTAGGAACCATGAGGTTGCGGGTTCGGTCCCTCTCCTTGCTCAGTGGGTTAACAATCCGGCGTTGCCGTGAGCTGTGGTGTAGGTTGCAGACGCGGCTCGGATCCCGTGTTGCTGTGGCTCTGGTGTAGGCCGGTGCTACTCCGATTGGAGTAGCTCCGATTGGACCCCTAGCCTGGGAATCTCCATATGCCGCAGGAACGGCCCAAGAAATAGCAAAAAGACCAAAAAAAAAAAAAAAAGATCAAATGGAACAGGCTAATTGCTGGACACGGGGAGAGGAGCCAGGATGCCGGAGAGGAAGTAAGAACACGGAACCAAGGGGAAGGCTTCCAACAGAGAGGTGGGGGATCAGGGGAGGCACAGCCAGAGCGAGACCTGACGGCCTCAAAGCACCGTGCAGCTAACAGGATTACCGCATTTCTGCTCCTTGCCAGCTGACTCCACCATTGTTCTCCAGGTCTGAAAAAAGCTTCCTGTAGACAAAACACTACTTCAGCTTTATTCCTCACCCAGACAGAAAAGCAACTGAAAAAGGGGGCGTTTTTGTATACACTGAGTGTGTGTTGCTGGAGGATTTCACCACTAGACTAAGAAAATAGTCAGCTCCACTGGCAGGTTAAAAAAAAAAAAAAAAAAAAGGAATGAAGCAGACTTATTGTACTGCCATGGGGGGAGAAAAAAAAAAACCAGCTATCATTAAGTTGAAAATGCATGTCTACCGTGGACAGCCTAATCCCCAAACCGAGAGAAGGACCAGGGGAGAAAGAGAGCGTGAGCACATTTGTCCCTGGTTTTTGTGGGGGGTTTTAGTTTTTTGATTTTTTTTTTCTTTTTCAGCTGCACCTGTAGCACATGGAAATTCCCAGACCAGGGATCAAACCCAGGCCCCCCACAGAGACAATGCCAGAACCTTAACCCACTGCACCACAGCAGGAACTCTTCACCTGGATTTTGATCGTGGTTTGCTTTGTGGAGCAGGATGATAAAGGCCTTCCACTTTCTGGTCTGTGGCTTTCTATGATGCTTATATATATTTTATGATGAGGATGTGTTGTGTTCAGGGCCACATTAAAACATTAATGAATAAGAAACATCCAAAACTGATCTGTTGGAGGAAGGACAGAGTACCGACTTGAGAGATGTTCAGTTTTGGATTAACAAAGGAAGTCATTCCTTGAAGTCCTAAACATTTATTGCATGCTTACTGCATACCAGGACCTGAGCTGGGCCTTGGAGATAGGAAGCTGAGTGAAGGAGCAGCAGACTGGGGAGGCAGAAGCACAAAGCACTAAGTACAACATCCTTCAACTTCCACCAGGAGGACGCTCACCTGCAGGCAGTCGGCCCTGTGTTTATCTCCCAAGGAACCTGGCTCTCCCTCAGGAATGGCAAAGGCACGATGGCCCTGCACATTCATTATCACTTTCTTGGTCCAGGCCTCGACTCCGTTAGCATTATCAGTCTCCTAACTGGTTTTCCAAAATCCACTCCTAACCCATACTGTGGTCCATTCTCCACACAGCAGCTGGAGGGAGCTTTTTTAAAAAGTATGTGAGATGACATTACTCAATACCTCCTGTTCTCCTCCAGGGCTTCCCAGCACCCAGAAAACAAAATTTGAACTCCCTTCCGAGGTCTTTAGGGCTCTGCATGCACTAGCCCCTGCCTATCTGTCCAGACTCCTCTCATCCCCACCCCTCCTCCTCATGCCACTTGGCCACCTTCTTGTATTCCCCGCCAGCTAAGCTGTTTGATGCCCCAGGACCTTTGCACATGCTATTTCCCCAACTCTGGCTCTTTCTTCATTCAATCGTTGGGTTCCAGCCTCAGAACTTCTCTGGTCCCCCAGTCTAAAATACATAGTATTGGGAGTTCCCTTGTGGCACAGTAGGCTAAGGATCCAGCGGGTCTGGCATTGTCACTGCAATGGCTTGGGAGGCTACCATGGAGCAGATCTGAGCCCTGCTCCAGGAACTTCCATATGTCACATGTGTGGCCAAAAAAAAAAAGTACATGGTATTGACCACTCCCCCACACCCCACCCTCGCATATTCTTTTTCTTGGGCTACCCCTCAAAGCACAGTGTGGAATTATTTCTTTTGTCGACTAGTTCTCATCTTGAGTTCCCCACTGGAATCTAAGCTGTATCGCTGGTCTGGCTCAGAGCAGCCACGAGACTTACGCAGGGAAGCCCAGCAGCGCTGGAACATGGGGATTCCAATCCCTCCCCAGCTTTAGACCTCAGGACCCAGCTGTGCTCACTGATGTGCAAATGGTCCCTTCAGGCTGGGTCACTTTGAGTGAGTCCCTTCCCATCTCTGTGCCTCAGTTTCCCTTTCTGTAAATCGAGAATAAGATAATCCACTTCCTGGGCTCTTGTGAGTATTAAATAAGTGAACACATATTTAATACAGCACATAGACCATGAAAAGTACTTCATCATTATTATTGTCAGGCTCGGATCAGCCCAGGAAAAGACTATCCAGAGCTACACTATTCCACACAGTAGCCACCGGCCACATGTAACTATGGAGCACTGGAAACGTGGGGGTACATACTAAGACGTGCTGCGTCTTATACTCATAAAATGTACATGGGATCTTAAAGACTTAGGATGAGGGAGAAAATGCAAAACATCTCATCGATAATTTTTATATTGATTAGATATTGAAATATCTTGAATATACTGGGTTAAACAGAATATATTATCCAAACTAATTTCACTTGTTCCTTCTTACTTTTAAATGTGGCTGCTGGGAAAACTTAAATGACCTATGTGGCTCCCATTATATTTCCTTTGGACAATGCTGGCCTAGCAGGCACTTATATACTTCGAGCATATTATAAATGATTGGATCCATCATAGAAGGTGGGGAAGATCTTTATAGTCAGGAAAATAAATATTATTTATAAATATTGTAAAAGAAAAAGGCAATTTATTTATTTTATTTTTATTTTTTTTTTGTCTTTTGTCTTTTTTGTTGTTGTTGCTATTTCTTGGGCCGCTCCCGAGGCATATGGAGGTTCCCAGGCTAGGGGTCGAATCGGAGCTGTAGCCACCGGCCTATGCCAGAGCCACAGCAACGCGGGATCCGAGCCGCGTCTGCAACCTACACCACAGCTCACGGCAACACCAGATCGTT
Source organism: Phacochoerus africanus (assembly GCF_016906955.1). Lineage (NCBI taxonomy): Eukaryota > Metazoa > Chordata > Mammalia > Artiodactyla > Suidae > Phacochoerus > Phacochoerus africanus. The sequence continues at coordinate 81,646,994 of NC_062551.1, forward strand.
AACCCACTGAGCAAGGGCAGGGACCGAACCCGCAACCTCATGGTTCCTAGTCGGATTCGTTAACCACTGCGCCATGACGGGAACTCCAGAAAAAGGCAATTTAAAATGAAGTATTCTGGGGAGTTCCCACTGTGGCTCAGTGGGTTAAGAACCTGACTAGTATTCATGAGGATGCAGGTTGCATCCCTGGCCTTGCTCATTGGGTTAAGGATCCAGCATTGCCGTGGGCTGTGGTGTAGGTTACAGGCTCAGCTCGGATCCTGAGTAGCTGTGGCTGTGGTGTAGGCTGGCAGCTGCAGCTTGGATTTGACCCCTAGCCTGGCAACTACCATATGCTACAGGTGTGGCCGTAAAATAAGAAAATAAAATTAAATTAAATTAAGTACTCTAAGACCAAAATATTTTGAAAGGATGGCATAAAAATATTAATACCTTATGTCAATTCATGTCTCAGGTATTTCAGAGTGCTTTTACATTTGTAGTCTCATTTGCTTCTTGTAATAAGCCTATAGGGCAAGTATAATCAATTCCATCTTATAACTGAAACTCAAGAGATAGTGTGACTTCCTCAAAGACAGTTCTACTGATTTCCATGCACTGTGGCGTCCTTGTCCACCAGGTATTGTGCTACGTGAGCACTCAGCAAAGACTACCTCATTTCGTATTTGCATTAATCCCATGCAGACATGTAGGCATAAAACCCCACTTTACAGATTAACCAACCAAGTCCTGAAAAGTGAAGAGACTTGCCCAAAGCCACACAGTTTGAAAATGGTAGAGTGGAGATTGAACCTGAGTTCATATCTTAACTATGAACCATACCTTCTGCCTCAGTGACTACAGAGTGATGGGAATTGGCAAAGAGCTGTTTAAAACAAAAACAAAAACAAAAAAACAAACACAATTTTCTGGAGTTCCTGTTGTGGTGCAGTGGAAATGAATCCAACTAGGAACCATGAGGTTGCAGGTTCGATCCCTGGCCTCGCTCAGTTGGTTAAGGATCCGGCATTGTAGGTCACAGACTCCACTTGGATCCTGAGTTGCTGTGACTGTGGCTGTGGCGTAGGCCGGCGGCTACAGCTCTGATTCAACCCCTAGCCTGGGAACCTCCATATGCCACGGGAGCAGCCCTAGAAAAGGCAAAAAGTCAAAAAAAAAAAGGAAAGAAATACCAATTGTCTTATATGGAAAGACAGAAGTTCACTTTCCCTATAAGAATCTAAAAAGGAAATGAATAGTGTCTGCAAACAAGGTGGCAAATAATATACTCATTGTTACAGATGAGAAAACTGTCACCCCGAAAGGTTATGTGAGAGGAGTCATGACGGTAAGTATTTTCTGGGGAGGTGGTCTTCCCGCTGCTCCATGCTCTCCCCCGTGTTGCCCACGGTTTTCCCTCTGGGTTCTGCAAGTTCCTATGAGAGTGTTGCACAGACTCGTGACACCACTGGATGGTCAACAAAGGCTAACCAACCTACCAGGTGCACTAAACACCGTTTCCCTAACCTTCCCTCTTCCCTTCTTCCATTTCAGTAAACGATTCACTCAGTATATATTTAGAAAGCAGGTGCAGTGTTCTTACATTGTAATGGTTTGGTGCGGGAGTTTCAAGTTTGAGAACTTTCCTGAAGCTTGGCAGCTGGAACATGCTGGAACAGGAATTACTGAAGTCTTTCTTCGAAACAAAATGTGATGGGATTGTGTATGCATTAGCTGCAGGGTGTTTAGAAATGATGGTATCCAACCGGGCCCGCTGTGAGGAAAAGCCAAAGAATCCACATCACCACTTATCTTATGGCTCTGAAGGACAGATGTCAAAGAGATGGTGCCTGGCATTTATTCTTTTCTTTTTTTAAAAAATCTTTTTAGGGCTGCCTCTGCAGCACATGGAGGTTCCCAGGCTAGGGGTTGAATCGGAGCTATAGCCGCTGGCCTATGCCACAGCCACAGCAACACAGGACCCGAGCCATGTTTGCAGTCTACACCACAGCTCACAGCAACGCCAGATCCTTAACACACAGAGCAAGGCCAGGGCTCGAACCTGCGTCCTCATGGATATTAGTCAGATTAATTTGTGCTGAGCCACAACGGAAACTCCTAAAAGCACTTTATGAAAGGTGAAACTCTGGCAGGGAACAATGACAAAATTACCTTGGGCTTTGAGGATTTGCTCTTGGAAAATGCAAGTTCAGGCCTGTGTTTACTTCTGTAAACTAACTCAAATTATTCATCTTACGTTTGGGATTTGGCTAAAGTAATTTTTGCCATAAACGCATTTTCACCCATTCCTGATGTAGGCCGCTTGACTCATCAGCTGCTGGGTGATTTGTACAATGGGAGGCTGTAGTCTTTCTTCTTCTTACCTTGGCTTTCCTTTGAGTCAAACCTCAGTTCTCATTTCTGAGGTTAAATAATCAGAACTTCCTAAATCACCGATTTGTTTCTAAGGCCTCCAAGGTCCAAGGTCCCATGAGGAACCACGCCTGTCCACCCACGCCTCCTCTCCCCCCACGTAATCACTGATTTCATAAAACCCTACGATATTTTTGCTGTTTCAACAGAACAAATCCTACCCCTTCCAGGAAGCTATGATAAGCTATTTTCGGTTAAAAAAAAAAAAAAAAGAATCAATGTTTGCCAAATGAAAAGGGACAAAAGCCATAAAAACTGGGCGATAACATCACCTTTCCCTGGGGTAGTATGGCAAGTATTGAAGCCTGATAAAACAAAAAATTTGTTTTGTTATTTCATGGTTAAAAGCTTGAGAACGTTGCCCAGGTCACCTCTGCTGGATAGGGGTCAGCGACTCCCCAAGCACAGAAGGTGGGGGAGGCTGTGTGAAGGCCTCAGGGCCCCACCTGACCTCACGCTGTACTTGGTGGCGGTAACTCTCACCACCTGGTTCAGGCGCCACTGGTTAGTGGGCAGATGCGCCATCAGAAGCAGGAGCGTTCTTGTCCAGTCTTAGTTGTGCCGAGTCTAACCTGGGTTCGAGTCCCAGATCTGCCTCCTCCCATGTGGAAGGATGCATGGATGTTCTCAGAAGTAAGGTCACCCCAGCCTGGGAGTCACTTTGCCTTTGCACTTGGGGCAATAGTTAGCTGCATACTTTTCGGGGGCTTTGCACTGAATCCCCATGACAACCCTGTGTAGACGCTGTTATGATTTTACCCCCACTTTGCAGATGAGGAAACTGAACCTCCTCAGCTAGTGAAGTGGTGGAACCAACATCCTCACCCAGACGGTCTGTCTCCACGAGGTGAGCAGCTGATAAATGCCTGTGGGAGGTTTTAATTCAGGAAGAATCACCACCCGAAATCTCCTGTGCCCAGTGGTGGAGGCGCACCCTCTGCTCTTTCCTCTTAACTCCCACAGAAGAAGCGTGTTGAGATCAGACCTTCCTTGGTGCTACCTTTTGCAGTGTGTCTGTCTTGGGTCACCCAGCGGTATAGACAAGTGTGTTTTTCTTTTGTTCTTTTTTGTCTTTTTAGGACCGCACCTGCAGCATATGGAAGTTCCCTGGCTAGGAGATGAATTGGAGCTGCTGCGGCCGGCCTACACCACAGCCACAGCAACAAGGGATCTGAGCCACATCTGCGAACTAAGCTGCAGCTTGGGGCAATGCCGGATCCTTAACCCACTGGGCGAGGCCAGGGATCGAACCTGCACCTTATGGATACTAGTCCAGTTTGTTACTGCGGAGCCACAACAGGAACTCCAGCAAGTGTGTTTTCCTAAAGCACTCTTTCCCAAAGTGTGTTCCTTGGCATCCCAGCTCTATAAGATAAGATCCTATTGGTCATAGCAGCAGTAAGGAGAGAGCTCCAGGGTCAAATAAATTTGAGAAGTCTCACGACATGATCCCATTTCAGAGATTCCTAGCACTCATGGGGGTAGTAAATGCTCTGAGAAGAGCCACAGTAAAGAGACCTAACTTGGTTTAAACAGCCCTTTTCAACCTTCCTCCATCATAGGATCTTTTTGGCTTAGAATATCTACCAACATACCCTTTGGGAATGGTTGTTCTAAAAGATGCCTGTTCGAAGCAAAGTTTCATAAAATGTCATAATGGATTTAGCGCCCGAGCACAGCTCAAGTGACACTCGCTCCCCAACCCTCCCTTGGTTTTCTTTTCATTGTCAGGCCTATGGTCCCCAATCTGGCCTCATGCTGGCACTTACGAGCCCCCCTCCAGCACATACAAGTTCTTCTAAAGTCACTGCTACTCCTGGGCAAATACAGAAAGGCCATGGAAGTCTCCCCAGCCTGCCTCGTTTGACTTCCTAGTCGGCCCTGTGAATAATTCTGGAGCAAAGCTTTGGAATATAGTAGATTATGTGGACTTTGATGACAGGTCCTCTCAAAAGGTTGGGTGCAATTGTTCCAAGAGTCATCAGGAAGTTTCTAAAATGTATTGACCCACAGAGGGTTTTGGTCGGCCTCACCCCAGTGTCACACTCCTTCTACCATACCAGTGTCAATAAGGCAGACCTTTCTCTGACAAGGACTGCGTTTTTTTGTTTAGTTTTTTTTTTTTTTTTTTTCCTGGCCATGGACATTCTCAGGCCAGGGATCAAGCCGGTGCCACAGAAGTGATAAGACCGAATCCTTAACCGCTAGGCCGCCAGGGAACTCCACGAGCAGGACCGCTTCTATTTCTTTTTTCTTTCTTTTTCTTTCTTTTCATTTGTTTGCTTTTTATGGAGGCATATAGAAGTTCCCAGGCGAGGGATGGAATCGGAGCTGCATCTTCAGGCCTAACCACAGCATAGCAACATGGGATCTGAGCCACATCTGCAACCTACAGAGCAGCTTGCGGCAATGCCAGATCCTTAACCCACTGAGCGAGGGCAGGGATCAAAACTGCATCCTCATGGACACTATGTCGGGTTCTTAACCCGCTGAGCCACGATGGGAACTTTTTTTTTTTTTTAGGAGGACTACTTTTAATCCCTTCAGAGTCTTGGGATCTGGAACCAGGAGGCACTGAACATGACAGTCACCAAAAGAAGGGGCGGAGGAATGAAATTCGTGTCCAGTTCGGAAAGGAACTAGGCAAGATGTGGGGAGGTCCTGACAGAGCTCCTCCAACCACTTAAGGGCCCTGCCCAAGGATGCAGGCACTTGTGTGTTTATCCATGTAAATACAAACCCTCATATCCATCACAGCCGGGAGAGGAAGCCTGAACAGCTCTGCGTCTGACTTCCCTGGGGTTGGGTCTGAGTTTTTTAAAGACCTGAAAGGCCTGATGAGATCCTGTCCTGTGCAGATCTTCCCTGGGGCCCCTTCTCCTCCAGACGGCTGGACTGCGTCATCTGGAAAGTTACTGCCCGTAAAGCACAGCAGGGAAATTGATGGTGTGCTCTGATTCAGTGCCTTCTTTGGCACCAGGCAGGAATGGGCTGTGCCACCATTTGGCAAAGACGTTCTCAGGGAGAAAACGCGAGGTGTTGCAGGAAGTATTGTTTGTGACTCAGGCGGTAACAATCACAACATCTAAGGTGTTTACGATGCTCCGCAGTTTTCAAAGAGAATTTCACTCCCTGCAACGTTAACTTGCCCAGCGCCTCCAGGGCGTCTCTGCTCTATGAGGCAATTGGGACACTGAGGGTGACGTGCTTGAGGTCACATCAAGAACCCACGGCTGAGTTGGGATTAGGTTTAAGTCTTGTCTCCAGCGCCAGGCCATCGTGAGACGGCACATCTTTTGCCTGGTTGCTCTGGAGTCTCTTTGCTTGCAGGGTTTGGGGCAGAAGAAAGAGGCAGAGGCTTGGCTGTTCTGTGAACTCACTGGGGGCATGTGCAGCCTCAACGTCTTTGCTAAAGAAGAGTTAACTCCAGAGTTAGTTTGCTCCCTGGGTCCTCAATTCTGCCAAGCTTAAATTCCAATAAGTGGCTGCATTCAGTGTGTCTTAAATGGTCTCTTTGTGTTGTGTGGTTTTTTTTTTTTTAAATCAATTCCAATGTCAGGTATCATAATACATTTTTTGCAAGAGATTATTATAACTTTTAAAGGGACAGACGGCATAGGTGTCTTGATGCTGGAGTGTGGGTTTGCTTTCTTTTTCACTTTCCTACCTCAGCTACTCTCACTACCTGCTTTGACCCTTTCTCCTTGTCATATCTATTTTTCTTGCCAACTGAGAGATGTTCAAATAAAGAGTATCCTTGCCCAGTTCCCGTCATGGCTCAGCCAAAACGAATCTGACTAGAATCCATGAGGACGCAGGTTCAAGCCCTGGCCTCGCTCAGTGGGTTAAGGATCCAGCGTTGCCATGAGCTGTGGTGTGAACTGTAGTGTAGGTCGCAGAGGAGGCTCGGATCTGGCATTGCTGTGGCTGAGGTGTAGGCTGGTGGCTACAGCACTAATTTGACCCCTAGCCTGGGAAGTTCCATGTGCCACGGGTGTGGCCTTAAAAAGATCAATCAATCAATCAATCAATCAATCAGACTATCCTTGCCCAGATCTGGTCAGAGACATCAGCACTTCGTTTAGCTATTTGGTGGTTTGAGCCTTCCACAAAGATAAAGTCCCCCATCTTACGAAGAAGAGAAATGAAGAAGAGAGGAATGTCACCAAATTCCCGGCCTGCCGCCTGCATTCTTTTTGGTCGCATCCGATTTCTGGATAATATGAATAACCCACATAGACTAAGCCTTGTAAAAAATCCTATTAGGGCAAGATGTATAATAATAACTTTTTGCTGGTTTGCCTGAAACACTCAGGAAGATATTTGCTGGTCTGCTCTCTAAAGACAAAATTGGATTTTGAATGTTCTTCTAGCTTCGCTCCCCACTCTGGTAATGTGTAGCAGTGGAAAAAAATTACTGAAAGGCATGGGCTCCAGTTTCCCTGCATGAACGCTAAGGAGGCGGTTACTCTCCTAATTAGAACCACAGGCCTTTGGAGAGAAGGGGCCGGAGGGCCAATACCTGCTTGTGCAACGAAGGAAGAAAAGCATCCCGCAGATAATGCCCTCGCTCCGAGAAGGGGTTCTCACCATAGAGGGAAACGTGCCCGTCCCTTTCTTAGACAAGGACACACTGTCGAACACAGGGGACTGGTGAATGACGTCGTAGAACCCAGGGCCGGGGATGTCATCCTGAAAGGGAAGAGAACGCGGTGTCATCAGGATACTTTCAATTCCACGGGGCTTTTCTGCCAGCTTTACATCCACTGACACTAAGCCTTGGTGTAACCCTCTGGGACAGGCGTGGATGCCACTACACGGATGACAGCCCGGCCCCACCGTTCCCAGACCTGCCTAGTCACCACCTCACTGAACCAGCTGGAATTCCAACCCGGCCCTGGGACCCCTGAGACCCCTTGCTCTTTCCTCGATGCCCAACTGCATTCCGGAAGAGCGCTCTCGGGTTGGCGTCCCATCAGAGGAGGGAGCGGGGAATGGGACCTGCGCGAGGTGGATGTGCAGGTCAGCGTGTGTGGACTGGGTGTGCCGAGCTCACGGCCAGGGGAGGGTGACCGATTTCACGTTCACCACACCCCACCTGACTCAGCTTCCTCCTCAGCCTTTCAGAAGAGAAATCAGGGAGTGTTTCTGTTTATGAAGCAAAATGAAACAAAAACAGCCTTCATCCCAAACAAGACCATTTCTTACTCCGCAGACAGAAAGAGGCGGGCTCGTGGGGCTCAAGGGGTAAGGGAGTCCGGTCGGTTAGAGAGGCATAGACAGAAGCACGATGTCTAAGGTCGTTTCTGCTGTCACAGTCCATTGGGTTGGCCTCTCACTTCTCAGACGCATTACCAGGGGGACGTGAATGTTGACAGAAGTTGGCCAGGCAAATGGCATGAAATGAGAAGGATGTTCTAGTATCTGGAGAGTTTCCTGGGTGCCAGAAGCTTTTCAAAGATTGTCTCAGTTAGTCCCCCAGTGAGGAAGGGATGCTCCCATTTTACAGATGGGGACATTGAGGCACTGCGATGAATTTGCCCAGGGTCCCACTGCAGTCCCATGTAATGCTGTACACAAGCCTCTGGGGGTATTTTCAGGTCCACTTTAAGGAAAGTGAGACCCAGAGATGTGGGGACCATAGCTAGTGCATGGTGCAGTGCAGATTTAAACCCAGGCAGCCTGGCTCCAGAGCTTGCTGCCGCCAACGTCTGCCACCGAGGCCCCTCCTGTCTCTGCCGTCCCTACTGCCTTCCTCAGAGCAGGAGAGCTTATGGTACCATCAGGGTCTCCAAGGACACTCCGGTCTGGCCCAAGCTGTGTGTGACTATGGTTTAACAGAAGGCATGTGCTCATCAGGGCTGTTAAGAGGTCCTTCTGGGCTGAATGCTAAATTCAGTGAATCCTTTGCTTTGCTCTGCAGCAGGTGGGGACCTGGGAGCCGAGAGCCGATTCCTGCCTTGACGGTGACTATGATCCCTGGTGGATGGGGGGAGGAGAAGGTGGCAGAGCAGACTTCCAAGGAGACACAGCACAGCCAGAAAAGCCTGGAACTGTGGGTGCTGATTGGAGGGGCCGAAGGAAGAGGAGTGTGAAAAAGGTTCCAGGGGTTCTGTCTGCAGGTCCAGTGTGTTTGCTGATGGTTACTGTTGCCAGGCACTGTTCTGAGTCCTTGACACTCACTAACAAAGCTAATCCCCACTGTAAAGATAAGGAGAAGACAGGGCCTAAAGGGATAAGGACCAGGGTCATGCAGCCAGTATTGTTATATATTGTTATATTGATACAGTGTACTATCAGGGCCAGAATTTGAACCCAGGCAGTCTGAGGACAGAGGCTACTCTCGACCACGAACCAAAATAACTCTCCAGTGAGTGTAGGATGAAAGGAAAGACAATCCTGCTAAGTTTTGAATCAGGAATTCTCACATCAAATGAACCTATCTACAAAACAGACTCACAGAGAACAGACTTGTTGTTGCCAAGGGGGTCGGGGAGTGGGATGGACAGGGAGTTTGGGGTTAGTAGATGCAAACTATTACACTTAGAGTGGATAAGCAATGAGGTCCTGCTGTTTAGCCTAGGGAATGACATCCAATCTCTTGGGATAGACCGTGTTGGAAGATAAAATAAGAAAAGGACTGTATATATATGTATGCCTGAGTCACTTTGCTGACAGTGGAAATTGGCACAACATTGTAAATCAACTGTAATTAAAAAAATAAATAAATGTACACAAACAGGAACTCTGCTGCTGACTAAGTAACCTTGAACAAGTCGCCTCTCTAGACCTCTTTCCTCATGTGTAAATCGAAGATGTAGTACTAAATGCCTTTCAGCTTCCGGAGTCCCTAAAGCGGGAGAAAGCTGAACAGAAAATGTAACTGTGATTTTTCTGGGTTTACAGCGTAAACAAGCTAGTGCATCTCTGACCCCTAGTCTGCTGCCACACTCCCAACACCAGCATCAGCTCACCAGAATTTTCTGGGCACTTACACGTGTCTGAGGAGTCTAGGCTTGCCAGATAAAACACAAGACCTGAGAGGCTCCCATCCCGCCCTGTCCAGTTAAATCTGAATTTCAGAGAAACAACAGAAAGCTATTTTAGTGTATGTTATACTAAAATAGTTTGTTATTTCTCTGAAATTCTGAATTAACTAGGAATCCTGCCTTTTCATTTGCTAAATCTGGCAACCCTACTGGACCTTAATCACATTTTAATTCTGCCGCATTGCAAACTGGTTTGCGTCAGGACACACAGGAAGAGAACTGTCACCTCTTAGCCTGGAGGGAAGGCGTGCTGCCTGTTTACTCTTAGTACAGGTCCAAGAAGGGCCTTCGGGGCAGTGGAGAGCTGGGGGCTGGCCAGTAGGAGCACAGGAGGGTGGCAGTTAAGTATTCAGAAATGCTGCTGGCAGAGGCTTGAAACGGACCAGAACAGGGATCCTCACACCACAGAGACTGGCAAGTGCTAGAAACCAGGACCTTTCTTGGAGGAGGGGAGAGCGATTTTACCAGCTCACCACCACCTACACTGGACATCACGTGGGTTTCTAAGCCACCGGGAAAGGTCCAGCCGCAGTGAATTCAAGCTTTCTCCTGCAAACCCTAGAGGTGGTGGATGGCTCCGGGGAGGGCAATAAAAACCCAAACTTTCAGCTCTGGGATAATGGTCCAGGTGACTGATACTATGCGACGTTGATGAGTTCAGGCCTCTCCACATATCCCAGGGCAAGAATCCAAGTTGGAATTGGGGTGATCTCAGCCACCCTTTGGCTCCTGAGCTGAGATCACCCCAGGAGGCAAAAAAACAAATAAACAAACGAAACTAAGTGGGTGCGGGGAGGGAGTTCAGCTGTTGAGTGTCTATGGAGAGCTCTGGGCCGGGGCACCTGTTGTCCCCTGTGCCTGCCCCACAGCATGCAGATTAAATGAGTCAATGTCCCACCGGCATCATTATCACCAGTCTTCGAGTTGCCACCACAGCATCTGTGGAGCCAGGACTTTCCCTGGGAGGTTAAGACCTACAGGAGGGACTGAGCAAGAGATGACTGGCCGGTGTGCTCCCCGTCCCACACCCGACACACATCTGGGCAGCATTTGGTTGAAAGGCATTTTGAGAGCACTTTCGGGGGATTAAAGTCCCAGATGGGCAGCCTCTGCAGGTGCCAAGGGTAGACACAGACCAACATCCACTTGACCTTGGAATAAGTTTCAAGAGGTAAAGAGGAGGAGGGGGAATCGGGAGCAGGGCGTTTACCTCCTCACCCAGACAGCTCATTGGTTATGGGAGCCAGTCCAGCCGCGCCCAGCAAGGGTCTCCTAGTCCTGATTTCAGAGACTGTCCAACGAATAGATTCAGGTTTGTCCAACCATTTCCAGGTTGGAAAATATGCTCTCTGCTGGGTCACTGCCTAAAGCCCACTCTGGAGCTGCCTTTGGAACTTTCAGAGCTGTTCCACCCTGCTTTGGTCTATTTTAGGGGGTGACTGGCCAGAGTTCTCAGGAATGCCAAGAGGAACAAAACCTAGGAGTCTGCTGAAGGCCTAGAGGTATATACAGAAAAAGCACAGCTTTGGGGTGGAAACAGAGCCCTGTCCTGTGGTTACCCCCCTGGCAAACCCACCTGGGAGCTCGGGATTCCTAAGAGAACAATTCCCTTTCCCTCTGGTCTTAGGGTCTCGGGACAAGGCATTAGTCTACCCTATTGACTTCACCAAAGGCCAGAAAGCCTTTTCTCAGGCTGCTGTGGCCAAAGTGGTGAGTCCCCTCACTGGGCCTCAGTCCCCACCTCTGTGAACCTGCAAAGAGGGGGTGTCAAGATCCACGGTTTTCAACTGCACTCCGGGCCTCCACAACAAATGCGGGGAAAGGAGCCAAGCTGACAGTGGCTTCAAGTAGCAATTTCCCTTTACCTGCACCACTGACGAGCCTCAGCATGAGAAGCTGTCACAGACGGGCCCATCTGCTAAGCTCAGGGTCCCTGAAGCCCTTTGGTTCAAACCGTCTCCCACTCTGAGATGTGCCCCCTGTAAGATGCTCTTCCTCCTTCCTGTTTTCTCCCCCTCCGCAATCCCGCCCCTCAAGTCCATACACTCGTGTCTGGCATCAAAGTTTCCACGCCTCTGATCACAGGGAGCACACGTCAACCAAGGAAATGACACTTTCTTATGCAGAGTCAGAGAAGATGTTAGAAATGGAAGTTCCCCGGGAGCCTGGAGGGAAACTAGGATGCCTTCTTGAGCAGATTGATTCTTAGAGGCCCAGGGGAAGAGCAGGTGTGGGGGAAGCCTGGGGACACTGACCACCTGGGCAGTGAAAATGGGGACCAGGTCTTTGCCCATCACTGGCCTGGCTGGGTGGGAGAATCAGTCAGGCAAGAGAAACCAAACGCGCATTTTCATTATTTTTTTTATTATTATTATTTTATTATTATTTTTTTTGTCTTTTTTTTTTTTTTTTTTTTTTTTTTTTTGCTATTTCTTTGGGCCGCTCCCGCGGCATATGGAGGTTCCCAGGCTAGGGGTCGAATCGGAGCTGTAGCCGCCAGCCTACGCCAGAGCCACAGCAACGCAGGATCCGAGCCGCATCTGCAACCTACACCACAGCTCACGGCAACGCCGGATCGTTAACCCACTGAGCAAGGGCAGGGACCGAACCCGCAACCTCATGGTTCCTAGTCGGATTTGTTAACTACTGCGCCACGACGGGAACTCCCCAAACCCGCATTTTCAAAGCATCAGTTTATATCAGTAGAGCCTCTGAGCACCGGGCCCTTCTCTGCAGAGCCCTCTTCTTTCTTAAATCTGGTATCAGCACATCAGCAGCCCCTTGAAATCCCCTGAGTGGAGTTTGGGCAAAGGCTCAGTTCAACAGACACGCACTGAAACCTGCAGTGGGACAGGGCCTGTGCGGATGCGCACGGACACAGGCACAACCTAGAGGAAGCTGGAACATTCTGGGAGGGAGATGGAGAAGACGCAGCAAAACAAGGCAAGGTGTTCCCGTGACGCAATGAGACAGGCATGGACTAGAGCTGGGGTCATTTATTCGATCCACTTTTGAGGGGTTTGGGGGTCTGGAAAGGACAATGACCACCACCCCGGGAGTTCCAGGCTGGGGGAGACAAGACGCAGTGCCCATTACCGCCCCGCCAAGAGCAGGTGGTGGGGCATTCGGGGGGAGGACGTGATGCTTCCACCGGGGAGACTCGGGAAACGGGCTGGGAACCAGGAGCCGCTGTCTGGTCGTCCTCACTCTGCCTGACCCCGGCTGTGCAAGTTACCTAGGCCCCTTTGGGTCTCAGGGTCATTATCTGAAAAATGGGGCTCACAGGGTGATTATGGGGATTAAACGAGTAAATAAATGCACCATTTTCCAGAGGTGGGGGGTGAGGGGCGCTGGCATGCTGTCTGTGCCTGCCACATGTTTGCTATTTCCACCAGCATGTCCTGCAGACCCCCTGGGGAGGGGGCGCAGGTGACTGATACGGAGAGGTCAGGCTTCCAAGCAGGAAGAGCCCGCTGTGGTTCAGACCTGCACCTAGGAACTTATCCCCTGAACACGGTGGTCTCTGCACACGGATCACTTTTCATTTAAAAATTTCCGATGTGTAAAATATCCCTAATCTGGTACCTTATCAAGGTAAGAAGTGAAGAGTATTAACTTTGTACAGTTTCACCACAAATTAAACACTGGGTTGCTTAGCAGTGGGGTGGGTGGCTTTACTGTCAGACTACGTATGAAATTAACATGTATTTTACAGATTTGCACCTAAAGGATAGGGTGTCCTACCAGTATTCATTCATTTGCACCTAGAATGGATCAGTCAGGTTGAGGATCATGGTGGTTTTTTTTTGGCTGCACCTGCAACTTGTAAAAGTTCCTGGGTCAGGGATTGAAACCGCACCACAGCTGTAAGCAGAGCCTCAGCAGTGACATACACAAGATCCTTACCTGCTGAGCCACAAGGGAACTCCTAACATCCTTATTTTGAAGATGAGGAAGCAGAGATCCAAAGTCTTTAAGTGGGTTGCCCTCCATGTTATACAGTTTGGGAAAGAGTGACCCCAATCCAGGGTGACACCAGGACAGAATGGGGGAGGTGGGGGACAAAAGTGTCCCTGGGGTTGTTGGGTTATGCTCTGTCCCCGATTAGGCATGTCTTTTCATGTACCCAGAGTCAGCGGCGCATCTGTAAATAATTGTAAAATGTTCAGGGGAGCAGACGTCGTTTCTAGAAGCCAAAACTGCCAGTGCAGACACTGAGCTCAGTGAAGGATTCCTGGGACCCAGCAGTCAGATGCTCAGGGGGAATGTGAGCTGGGCCACGAGGTCCTGAGGTTTCTCTACAAAGTCAGACTGATAAGGTAAGTGCGCTTTTCAGGGCTGCTGTTTCTGTATTAGGATGCGCTAAGTGGGTCACAGCACACACGTGAGGACACCACCAAGTTATGAGATCAGGCACAGGGTGTGTGCAGCTAATGTTATAAGAAGGGTGGGGAGACATCCGAGCTTTAAAATCTGCTTTTAATTTGTATTGCCTCACTAAATTATTGGGCGACGTGAAACAGGAGTCTTAACTTCTCAATGCCCATCTCCCTCAGGAAAAATGAGAATAATGAGCATAGAATAAGGCATTTTTTCCTCTGTTTTTATAGCTTGAAAAACCTAAAAAATTGTAATAAGTTAAACTACATTTCAGAGGAGGAAACTGAAACCCAGAAAAATCAGGTGACTTGTCTAAAGGCACATGGCTGGTAAGAGAGAGGGACATGGATGGGGGACCTGGTGTGTGGATCCACGCCCTTTCCACAAAATCCCATCCTTTAAAAAAAAAAAAAATTATGGCTGCATCCACAGGATATGGAAGTTTCTGGGCCAGGGATTGAAGCTGAGCCATAGCTGTGACCTATGCTGCAACCGTGGCAATATCGGATCTTTTAACCCATTGCACCAGGCTGGGGATTGAATCCACACCTCCACAGCGACGCCAGCCAGTGCGCTCAGATTCTTTCGCTTGTTTGTTTGTTTTTCTTTTTTTAGGGCCACACTCGTGGCATATGGAAGTTCCCAGGCTAGGGGTTGAACTGGAGCTGCAGTTGCCAGACCTATGCTGTAGTTTGCAGCAATGCCGGATCCTTTAACCCACTAAGCAAGCCAGGGATGGAACCAACATCCTCATGGATGTTAGTCAGGTTCTTAACCTGCTGAACCACAACAGGAACTCATGCAGTCAGGTTCTTAACCCAGTGTGCCATGGTGGGAACTCCAAAATTTCGTACTTATTTACAAAAGCTTTCAAATACTCAGATAAACGTTTTTACATTGTCAAGTCAATGCGACCACGTTTGAAAAGCATGAATCACGTGAGGACACCACCAAGTTATGAGATCAGGCACAGATAGCGTCAGTGAGAATATGGGGGTTTGATTCCTGGCCTCACTCAGTGGGTTAAGGCTCTGGCATTGCCACAAGCTGCAGTGTAGGTCACAGATGTGGATCCCATCTGGTGTTGCTGTGGCTGTGGGGCAGGCTGGCAGCTCGGGTTCTGATTTGACCCCTAGCCTGGGAACTTCCATATGCTGCAGGTGCGGCCATAAAAAAGAAGAGAGAAGGAAAGAAAAGAAAAGTAGGAATCAAATTTCTGAGCTCTTTCTCTTCTATCTGATGCTGCCTGTAGCTTTGGCTGGTTGTCACCTTGTTTTCTCCAGCAGAAAGATTTTTGAAAAGTAATAGTCTAAAATGCAAACTCTAAAAGCCATACCATTCTGTTTCTGGGCTTGAGTCTTCAGGATGCAATCACGTGGAGTGGGGCCTACCCTCACCACCTGACATTGTCCCCTGTCTTGAGCTTGGTCTGTGTGGCTGAGGCCTTTTCAGAAACATACTGGCTGATTTTCGCAGGACTTGATGGCTTTTCAGGCCACAAGGGGAGGCGTGGTGCCGTGTGTGGAAAGAGAATGAGGCTTTGGAGTGAGTTCGGCCTGCGTTTGAGGGCTAATTCTTTCAACACTGATTTAGCAAATACCCATGTCAGGCCTCTTCTATGTCAAACCCTGCGTGTGTGACCTTGGGTGGGTCATTTAACTTCCCCTAAGCCTCTCTTTCCTCTTGTGTTAAATTAAGGTACTAAACTCTTCCTTCTAGTATTGTTCTGAGATTAGAAATATGGTCTAAAACTGATTTCACACATAGGGATTGGTAAATGGTGGCTGCCATGATTTTTATTGGAAGCAGGGCTGCAAATATCCCAGAGATGAACAATATGTTACTGTTAAATTGACCAATGGAAAACTAGACAGAGAGAGACCAACAGACAGTTAAAACATAGAAAAACCAAAGAGAAAAGAGAGAAAACTCCTGAGTAACTATCTTATTTAACACCTTTGGAGAAAACCTATGAGCAATTAAAAATGTGTGTGTGTGTGTTTAATAACAAGTAATTTAAAATCTATGTGAATACACACACATACACACTATATTCTTTATTATTTGCTTTCTTGATATACTCCTAAAATACCAGAAGTGGAAGGAACTTAAACATTCTCTGGCTCAGTGCTCTTGTTTACAAAGGAGGAAACAGGGCAAGGGCCACAGGGTCTTGCTGAGGCCTCTCTGCTGCTTCCTGACTCGCCTGCCTTCAGGACCCAGACCTGCCCATTCCCTCT
Organism: Phacochoerus africanus; assembly: GCF_016906955.1. Lineage (NCBI taxonomy): Eukaryota > Metazoa > Chordata > Mammalia > Artiodactyla > Suidae > Phacochoerus > Phacochoerus africanus. Next base: position 81,663,075 of record NC_062551.1, read on the forward strand.
CGCCATTTTGGCCAGGAGATAGGATGAAAAACATTTTTAGAATGCAGCAAAAGGTAACTGAGATGATGACTGCTCCAAAGGAATGTTATTCTAAAGGGCTTAGTTAAACGAATAAAGGCATAAAGAATTTACAAGACTCTGGCATCTGCGGGTTGCTTCGTCCCCCTGCTGGTGAGAGGGGAGAACGTCAAACCTCGGCCGTGAAGGGATAGGTAAAGACCCCTGAGGAGCCAAGCAGAACTTTCCAGATCGAAGAGGCAAAGAGACACAGATATTTGGGGAAGCGGGTGAGGATGGGGAAGTGCGGAAACAGTGATAACACATTATTAAAGGAAGCTTAAAAAGGGACAAGGGGAGGAAGGTGTCCTTACAAAGGTTTAAGTTTATTAGACTCTCATTTTTCCACTTAACGCTATTTGAAGAAAGTTTTGTTAGTTCCTCTTGTGTTTTGAGTGAGGCTGGGGGGGAGGGGAAGGAAAGGAATTTTAGCTTTTACATACACCTGGGATTTTTGCATTTTTAATTTTTATAATAATTTTTAAAAGTACATTTCTTCTTAAAAACTTGTTTGGTTTCAGTATGGCCTCAGGGGCCAGACATGTTGTCTCCCCCTGGAGTTCAGAACTTTCCAGCCCATTCCTACCATCCAATCAGAGCACAGAGCTGGAGAGGGTGCTGCAGCTCCTTGGGTGACACTGCCCTCTAGAGGTCACAGGACAGATGCACCAGCCAGACTCATAGGCCTGTCCTGCGAGGCTAAAATCCAGACTTAACAGTCATATGACCCTGCAATCCCACTCTTGGGCATATATCCGGACAGAACTCTACTTAAAAGAGACACATGCACCCGCATGTTCATTGCAGCACTATTCACAATAGCCAGGACATGGAAACAACCCAAATGTCCATCAACAGATGATTGGATTCGGAAGATGTGGTATATATACACAATGGAATACTACTCAGCCATAAAAAAGAATGACATAATGCCATTTGCAGCAACATGGATGGAGCTAGAGAATCTCATACTGAGTGAAATGAGCCAGAAAGACAAAGACAAATACCATATGATATCACTTATAACTGGAATCTAATATCCAGCACAAATGAACATCTCCTCAGAAAAGAAAATCATGGACTTGGAGAAAAGACTTGTGGCTGCCTGATGGGAGAGGGAGGGAGAGGGAGGGAGAGGGAGGGAGTGGGAGGGATCGGGAGCTTGGACTTATCAGACATAACTTAGAATAGATTTACAAGGAGATCCTGCTGAGTAGCATTGAGAACTTTGTCTAGATACTCATGTTGCAGCAGAACAAAGGGTGGGGGGAAAAATGTAATTGTAATGTATACGTGTAAGGATAACTTGATCCCCTTGCTGTACAGTGGGAAGATAAAATAAATAAATAAATAAATAAATAAATAAGAATCTCTAAGACAATGCCATTACCTTTTTGTGGTAAAATCTCTTGGCTTGACTATTAAATCCTTTTTTTTCTGATTCTGGAATGACCGAAGGCTGATATTTATAAGGAATGGAGGATTGTGTTGGATATGCAGCAGTAAAACCTAGACAACAAAAATAAAAATTAGCCCCAAACAAAGAATTTACAAATGCACAAGTCACAGAGCTATACACTAACATTTTATTTTAAATGGAATAGAAGAGAAACTTGTCTTTGGACAAGACATAAACAGGAAACTAGATTTTTTTTTTAAGACCCTCTGATCATGTATTGGGTCACCCCCAATCCCTCACCCCTGGCCCCCAACCTCCTGCTTTTAAACTGGTGAGAGCTGGTCACAGCGCTAAAGCTTCCTGCCCCAGGGAAGAGAAAAGCTCCATCGAAAAAGGCATTCTTGCCAAGGAGGAAAAGAACATAAAACCGTCTGGAGCAGCCTGGGAAGCAGAGCCAGGCAGGGGGCCAGAGCGAGCATCCTCACTTCTCCTCAGGCCGAGTCACAGATCAGCAAAGCACTACAGAGACAGAGAGGACAGAAGTCCCAGAGCTCGGCTCACTCTCACTCTTCGGGACACCGTGCAAGACCAATGTAAGGTTAGGTTTCTGCTCTGAGCAGATGTGGGGTGAGAAAGCAGAAGGGGATCATTTATAGAAAATCAAATTAAATTTATGTACGTCCAGGTCATGATGTATAAATGATAACGCCCCCTTTCCTCCCTCCCACTCCCCACATGTGGGAGAATGTCCACAATTGTGAGGACTCCACAGGCAGGAGTTCCCTGGTGGTCTAGTGGGTTATGGATCCAGTATTGCCACTGCTGTGGCTCAGGTTCGGTCCCTGGCCAGGGAACTGCTACATGCCGTGGGTGAGGGCTCCACAGGCAGCATCTACCGGCACAGCAGGCTGATTACAAACTCTAATCAGTGCGTGTGAAAGAATCTGACTCCGTTTTTCCATTTTGGCTGCTGACAGCTTTTAAGCCGTACCCTGCCTCTTCCCCTTCTGCTCCATAAGTGGGCAAAGTGATGAGAAGGGCTAGATGCTCCCAACCTCCTTGAACTTGAGCTGCAAGTTCAAACCACAGCAAAACCCTGCCCTCACTCCAGCCTCACTTCCTAACCACAATAAAACCCCAAGCCAGTCTCCTTTCCCTGCTCTCAAGCCACTTTTGGACCAAATTAGAAGTCTGCTCTGCTGTCCCTAGAAAAACCTCATAATGTGAGCAATAAACCTTTTCACATCCTTTTTTTTTCTTTTTTTTTTTTCTTTTCACAGCTGCACCTATGTCACATGGAGGTTCCTAGGGTAGGGGTTAAATTGGAGCTGCAGCTGCCGGCCTACACCACAGCCAGGCAACACCAGATCCCAGCCACATCTGCGACCTACGCTGCAGCTTGTGGCAACACCAGATCCTTAACCCACTGAATGAGGCCAGGGATCAGACCCGCATCCTCCTGGATACCATGTGGGGTTCTTAGCCCACTGAGGTCCTCCTCACATCCTCTTACTGTGTGTGTGGCATGAGCAGTCTTGACATCTAAGCCAAATTTGGGGTGTGGGGAATCCATCCTGATTCAGCAAGATGTCCACAAAAGTGGGCTAACTTATCTCAATATCAGAATCCTAAGCCTCAGAGAGAAAAATGTGTGCAAAAGTGAAAAAAAAAAAAAAGATAACTAAGAGAAAGAAAAGAAGAGATGTGTTAGGATGGGAGTGAGGTTGCATGGAAATTTCTTTAAGACCCATTTCTCAGTCTCTGAATTTTGCAAAAACAAAACTGCTTTTCAAAAAGGGAATCCAGGAGTTCCCACCATGGTGCAGTGGTTAATGAATCGGACTAGGAACCATGAGGTTGCAGGTTCGATTCCTGGCCTTGCTCAGTGGGTTAAGGATCCGGTGTTGCCGTGAGCTGTGGAGTAGGTTGCAGAGGTGGCTTGGATCCTGTGTTGCTGTGGCTGTGCATAGGCCAGGGGCTACAGTTCTGATTAGACCCCTAGCCTGGGAATCTCCATATGCCGTGGGAACGGCCCAAGAAAAGGCAAAGAGATGAAAAAAAAAGGGGGGGGGGATCCAATACCAGAAGATATAATTATGAACCAGCTTTACAGATGAGGAAACTGGGCTTAGAAGGATTAAGCCACTCATGCAAATCACAGAACCATTAAATGAAATAGCTGGGATGTGAACAGCTTGTCTATTGAACACGGGCTCTTAAACTCTAAGCTGTCCTTCTTCTTCCTGGGCCTGGCTCAGACTGAGGACTCAAAAAAAGAATGAATAAAATAATGGGGAGGGTGCAATTTAGCTTAATTTGCCTGGATTGAGGGCAAAGCAAGTAGAAGAAGCACAATATACTCGGTTAGAAAACATTTGAAGTTATCAATACATAGTATGTTTATTCTTTTCATCCCTTCTCTCTCCCTCAAACCCTCCCCCTGCCCCCCATTCAAGTAGGTAGATGGCTTTCTCTCTCTTTCTTTCTTTCTTTCTGGCTGCACCCATGGCATATGGAAGTTCCTATGCCACAAGTTCCTGACCTGAGCTTCAGCTGTTTCAATGCCAGATCCTTAACCTGCAGAGCCACACAGGAACTCCTGAATTTTTTCTTTAAAGAAGTTAGAGAGCCAAGCAGAAAGCCATAGATACAGGCTTCCTAGCTTTTTTTTTTTTTTTTTTTTTCTAAAAGCCTAAGCTCATAGAAAGAGTTTACACAGGAGACAGGTAAAGAAGGCCGGGGGTTATTTTCAAAAGGTAAAAGGAAAGACATTCCCCCGGGGGAAGGAAAGATTCCTCCTTGACTAAAAATGAAGAAACACTTTGGCTTTTGGTGGTGGTAGAACTGCATATATCAAAGCAAGGCGCTTGATGAGGACTAGAAAAACAGGATTATTAAAATCACTCTGGATAGGAGTTCCTGTCGTGGTGCAGCGGAAACGAACCCGACTAGGAACCATGAGGTTTTGGGTTCAATCCCTGGCCTTTCCTCAGTGGGTTAAGGATCCGGTGTTGCCGTGAGCTGTGGTGTAGGTGGAAGACACGGCTCACATCTGGCATTGATGTGGCTGTGGCTGTGGCCAGCAGCTGTAGCTCTGATTGGACCCCTAGCCTGGAAACCTCCATATGCCGTGGGTACGGCCCTAAAAAAATAAATAAAACACTCTGGATAATCGAATTTCCATTTCCAAACAAAATGAAACTAAATTTACCAACCTAGCTAAAAAAAAAAAAAAAAAAAAAGATAAAAATGGACAAAATACATGAAACAGTGGTTTTCAAGACTTAGATATCAAACAACAAAGGATAGGGACCCTTGGAGATGGGAAACAAATAAGGTAGCGATAAGACTGCACCCCACTAACTGCCTGGAGAAGGTCTGCAGACACAGCACAGGAAGGAGGGACCCAGGTGGAGCCTGGTGGTCTCCTAGAGCTGAAGAGATAAATCTGGGAGTCCAGAAAGGCAGGGTGGTGCAGAGAGCCAGAGAAGAGCGAGCTATGTGAAGAAAGAGTTCTGGAAACCTGCACTGGCTTCCCCTCCAAGAGTTTCCTGAGTGGTGGTCGGCACACGCATGTGAGAGACCTACCCAAGGTTGGGGAAAGAATCACCTGAAAAATTAAAGGAAACAACGTCTGACTACTGGGAACAGGAATAGCTCCTGTTCCCACAAGTCAGAGTGGAAAGCCTAATAATTCATGGAATACAAGGAGCAAATGCAGAGTTTTGCCTCAGAAATAGGTCAAAATGCTGCTCTGCTTCCAGCTAACCAAGCTTAAAAGCAGGTCTTGAACATGTCCAACTATTTCCACGTAATTGAACTGCATCCTAGAACAAAGCACAAGAATTTATAGGACTAAAAATATACAGTTCCCAACATGTCAAAATATCTCGCATTCAATAAAAATAAATAAATAATGGACCTGCAAAGAGGAAAAGAAATTCACAATGAGGAGAAAATAAAGAATTGATCAAAACCAACTCGGAAATGATACAGATGATAGAATACAAGAACATTACATTATTTATACGAATCACTGCACTTAATATGTTCAAGAAGCTGGAGGAAAGATTGACCTTATTAAGTAGGTATGTGAAAGATATAAAAAAAGATAAAACTTCTGTAGATGAAAACTAAGACGTCTGAGACTAAAGATACACTAGATGGGACTAATAATAGAGACTAGATCCTGCAGGTGGGGGGAACCTAGTGAACTTGAACACACTGAATTAGAAACTATCCAAAATAGTTCCCGTCGTGGCGCAGTGGTTAATGAATCCAACTAGGAACCATGAGGTTGAGGGTTCGGTCCCCGCCCTTGCTCAGTGGGTTAACGATCCGGCGTTGCCGTGAGCTGTGGTGTAGGTTGCAGACGCGGCTCGGATCCTGCGTTGCTGTGGCTCTGACGTAGGCTGGTGGCTGCAGCTCCAATTAGACCCCTAGCCTGGGAACCTCCATATGCCGCGGGAGCGGCCCAAGAAATAGCCAAAAAAAAAAAAAAAAAAGAAACTATCCAAAATAAAACACAGAAAAAAAAAAGGACCGAAAAATACAGACTATCAGTGAGCTATGCAAAAACTTCAAGGAGCCTGATACACATGTAATTAGGCTCTCCAAAGAAGAAGGGTGGCAGAGAGGAAATAGAAAAAAATATTTCAAGAAAAAAGTGGCTAGGAGTTCCTGTCATGATGCAGCAGAAACGAATCTGACTAGGAACCATGAGGTTGCAGGTTCCATCCATGGCCTTGCTCAGTGGGTTGAGGATTCAGCGCTGCCATGAGGTGTGGTGTAGGTCGAAGATGTGACTCGGATCTGGCGTTGCTGTGGTTGTGGCTGTGACTGGCAAGTGTAGCTCCTATTTGACCCCTAGCATGGGAAGCTCCATATGCTGTGAGTGCGGCCCTCTAAAAAAAGCAAAAAAAGCAAAAAGGAAAAAAGGAAAAAGTGGCTGAAATTTTCCAAATTTGATAAAAAAAAAAAACAAAACCTTAGACCCAAGAAAGTCAGTGAACCTCAAGCACATGAAATAGGAATATAACTATACCAAGGCACACAGTAAACTCATTGCTTTTTAAAAGCAGTAGAATATTACATACAAAAGAACAAATATAAAAGTGACAGCAAAGGACTGTTAGAAACAATATCTGTAAAAGTACTAGAGGGAAAAAACGCTGTCATTCTAGAATCATGTAGCCAGAAAAAATATCTCTCAACGACGAAAGCAAAATAAAAACTTTTGAAGACATACAAAAACTGAAAAAAATAAATCCCTGGCAAACTGGAACTATAAGAAAGGTTAAAAGGAGTCCTTCAGGCAAAAGGAAAATGATACCAGTTAGAAATCTGGATCTCTATAAAGGAATGAAGAGCTCTGGAAACAGTAAATATGTGGGTAAATGTGAAACATAGAAAAACCAGCATAAAGTGATACATTTAGATATAAGTATAAAATTCAAATCACTTTCAAAATAACTGACTTTTTAAAGCAAAAATAATAACACTGTATCATGGTATTTATAACACATAGAAGTAAAAGGTTTAACAACAATAGAGCAAAGGCAAGGAAGGGAAAAATTAAAATACACTGTTGTAAGAAGCTTCTCCTACATATGAAGTATAATAATATCACATGAGAGTAGAATGTGATAAAATTAAAGATGAATGTTATAAACTCTATACTACAGATCAGCAAACTTTGTCTATAAAGGGACAATAGTAAATATTTATGGCTTTTTAGGCCACATAGTCTCTCCTACAACTATCCAACTCTGCCATCATCAAGTGAAAGAGCCATAGACAACACATAAACAGAGGTAGCTATGTTCCAGTAAAATTTGATTTTTAGAAATAGGCAGCAGGTCAGATTAGGCCTAAGAGCTAAAGTTGCCAACCTTTGCTTTAAAGCAAACACTAAGAAAACACTGCAAAGAGTTACTCCTAAGAACAACAAAGGAGATAAAATAGAAATAAAAAACACTCAATACAAAAGCAGTCAGAAAAAGCAAATAAGAAACAGGACAAGTAGAAAACAAGTAGAAAGACAGTAGGCTTAAACTCACACACCAAAAACCACATTAAATTTAAATAATTTTAACATCCCAATTGAAAGACAGAGATAGTGGGGTTGGATACGAAAGAAAGATCTAAGTATATGATTTCTACAAAAAATATAAATTTGAACCCAGGAATTGGTTAAAAGTAAAAGTATGGGAAAAGAAACACCATGCTATCAAAAGAAAAGTAGGTATTAATAACAGACAAAGCAGATTTCGGAGTCAAAATATTACCTGCAATAAAGAAGGTAATTTCATAATGATAAAGGGGTAACTCTTCAGGAGAATATGACATTTCTAAATGCTGATATATTCAATAACAAGAAATGCAAATTACAGAAAATAAAAACAGCACAAGAGAAAATTCCGCAATTAATTGTCAGAGATTTCAAAATCTCTCCCTCAATAATTTAAACAAGTACATAAAAGATCAGTAAAGATATACAAGACTTGACCTAATTTGACCTAGCTGACATTTGTAGAATCTCCACCTATCAGTTCTCTATAACCTATCCTGGAAAACTGAAGAGAAAAAGAGATTTCCCAAATCATTCTGTGAAGCCAGCATTACCAGGATACCAAAACCAGACAGATTCATTACAGAATGTGAGGGGAAATCACTAAAGATCATGAACCCTCAAGAATACATGCAGAAATTCTTATAAAAATGTTACCAAATTAAACTCAACAATATATTTTTTAAAAGATAGAGCACCATGATGAAATGAGGTTTATCCCAGTAATTCAACAATAGGGTAACATTTGAAAATCAATAAAATTCACCATATTGATACACTAAACAAGAAGAACACTACGATCATCTCAATAGAGACAGAATGGAATCGAATACTATGTACTCTTTTGGGTCTGGCTTCTTTCACGGAGCACGGTTACTTTGAGAGTCATCCGTGCTGTTGAATATCAATACTGCCTTGTTTTTTATTGCTGAGTAGTATTCCCTTGCCTGGAAATGTGACAGTTTTTTATCCAGTTGATGGATACTTGAATTATTGCTAAAGGGCAAGTGTTACAAATAAAGCTATTACCAACAAACATTCTTTGAATGGAATAAGTTTTCATTCCTTTTGGGTAAATACCTAGGAGTGGAATGGTCGGATCCTGTTTAACGTTTTAAGAAACTGCCAAGGGAGTTCCCATCTTGGCGCAGTGGTTAACAAATCCGACTAGGAACCATGAGGTGGTGGGTTCGATCCCTGGCCTTGCTCAGTGGGTTAAGGATCTGGCATTGCCATGATGCTGTGGTGTGGGTCGCTGATGCAGCTCAGATCCCGCGTTGCTGTGGCTCTGGCATAGGCCGGTGGCTATAACTCTGATTTGACCCCTAGCCTGGGAACCTCCATATGCCGCAGGAGCAGCTCAAGAAAAAGGCAAAAAGACAAAAAAAAAAAAAGAAAAGAAAAGAAACTGCCAAACTCTTTCTAAAGTATCTTTGTGCATCTCTGTATTACTGTATGAGAGTTACTTCTACTTCACATCCTCATCAGCAATGGACAATCTACTTTTTTTTTTTTTCTTTTTAGGGCCACACCTGTGGCATGTGGAAGTTCCCATGCTAGGGATCGAATAGGAGCTATAGCTGCCTGCCTACACCACAGCCACAGCAACTAGGGAACCAAGCTGTGTCTGTGACCTACACCGCAGCTCACGGCAACACCAGATCCTTAACCCACTGAGCAATGTCAGGGATTGAACCTGCATCCATGGGTCCTAGTCGGGTTTGTTAACCGCTGAGCCTCAACAGGAACTCCTGGGCAGTCTTTTTAATTTCAGCCACCCCATTAGATGTGTAGTGGTATCTCATTGTGGCCTTAATTTGCATATCCCTAATGACTAGTGATGTTGAGCATCTCTTCATACGCATTTGCTCTTTATATTTTTTTCTATAAAGTGTCCGTTTAGTAGATGGAGAAAGCATTTTGTAAAATTCAATATTCTTTTGTGATTTAAAAAATATTCTAACAAACTAGGAATACAAGCAATTCTCCTTAATCTGATAAAAGGTATTGACAAAAGCCAAATTGCAAACATGATACTGATAATCTTTCTCTTGAGACAGAGAATTAAACTAGTTTGACTGCTATCATACTTCTATTTAACATTGCCCTGAAGGACTCTAAACAGTACTAAGGCCAAGAAAAATAAATAAAAATATATAGGTCAGAGAGGAAGGAAATAAAGTTGTCATTATTCATAGATGACAAGATTGTACATGGAGAAATTTCAAAAGAATCTATAGATAACCTATTAAAGGTAATAACTAAATTTAGCAAGCTCACTCTATAAAAATCAATTTATTTTATTTCTATACCAGCAGCAAACAATTAGAAAATGAAATTAAAATAGTACCATTTACAACAGCATACCATCAAATGCCTAGAGCAGATATATATAGAAGATATACAAGGCTTCCACCCAGAAAAATATAAAACATTATTGAGAAAAATTTAAGAAGACTTAAATAAAGGATACACATGGATTGGCGAACTCAATATTGTAAAGATGTAAATCATCCCTAACTTGATTTCTAGGATCAATATGATCCAAATCAAAATGACAGTAAGGATTTTTTTAGGACATTAATGTGCTGATTCTAAAATGTATGTGGAAATGCATTGGGGCCAAGTGGGGTCAAGAGTAGCCAAGATAAACTTAGCACATAGTTGAAGAACTTTTACCACCAGGAAAAAAAAAAAAAAAAAACTTATAAAGTTATAGTGACTAAGGCTGGTATTTGAACAGAATAAAGAATCCAGACCTCATATACATAGACAGTTTATTTACAACAACGACAGCCCTGCAGCGTGTTAGAAAAAGAATGCTCTTTCCATAAATGATGCTGGGTTGATTGGAAACACATATCGACAAAACAGTAGATTTGGACATCTTCATACCATACACACAAATAATTCCAAGAGAATCATAGGTCTAGATGTGAAAGGTAAAATAATACAGTTACCAGAAATTATTTTGGGGTAGGCAAAGATTTCTTAAACAGGACAGACATGTACACTCACTAAAAGGGAAAAGATTGATTCATTGGGCTATATTAAAATGAAGAGTTTCTATTCATTAGCACACCATCAAGAGAGTGAAAAGTCACAGACAGCGAAGATATTTACGTTACCTATAGCCAATGAATGGACACATTTCTAGAAAGGTTTCAAGAACTCCTAAGAAAAGAAAAACCCAACAGAAGAAATGGGCAAAAAACTTGAAGAGTCAGTTCTCCAAAGAGAATATCCTGAAGGTGAGCCGACATACGAAAAAGTGCTCAATCTGACCAAAGGACAATGCAAATTAAAACTGTTATGAGCTAAAAAAATGTTGGTGAGAATGTGAAGCCACTGGAATTCTCATACATCGCCTGTCAGAAGTAAAATTAGCACAACCACTTTGGAAAACTCTCCGGTAGCATCAATAAGCTGATCATAAACATACCCTATGACCCAGCAATTCTTCTCCTAAATATGGATACAAGGAATATATACATATATGTCCCCAAAGACATGAACAAGAATAGTCATAAAAACTTTTAGTCATAGTAGCTCAAAACTGGAAACAATCCAAATGTCTTTTAACGGTACAATGGATAAACAAATTGTGGTTTATTCGAACCAAGACAAACTTAATAGCGATGAAAATGAACTAATTACTGATACACAAAACACGAAGTTAAATCTCTCAGACACGAGATGAGAAGAAAAAAAGCCTGAGAGGAAAGGGTTCATATTGTATGATGCCAGTTTATATAAAGTGCAAAACAAACTAAAGTAATTAATGATATTAGAAGCCAGGATAGCTGTAGTGTTTATATTTGCAGAGAAGGGGGATGATGCCCAGGAAGGGACAAGGTAAGGCCTTATGGGATGCTGTTGATTATCTGTCTCTGGGTCTGAGAAGTGATTCCATAAGTGGTGGTTGCTTTGGGATAACTCATTAAACTGTATAATTATGATTTGCTTTCTAAATATATAATACGGGAGTTCCCATCATGGCGCAGCGGAAACGAATCCGACTAGGAACCACGAGGTTGCTGGCCTTGCTCAGTGGGTTAAGGATCCGGCGTTGTTGTGGCTGTGGTGTAGGCTGGTGGCTGCAGCTCCAATTCGACTCCTAGCCTGGGAACCTCCATATGCCACAGGTGTGGCCCTAAAAGACAAAAAGACAATAAATAAAAATAAATAAATAAATAAAGTATGTTTCAATTTTCAAGTAGTAAAGAAAAAGAGCGCTAAATCAACAGATGGGAGGAAGAAAGAGAGGTTAGGCTGTGGGTTTGAGAGCAGCAGGGACTCTAGAAACCCACCTTCTGGTGGGTGAAGAAAAAGCGGTGGGGTGAAGGAGGATCTTGGAATGAAGAGTCCAGCCTTAGCACTGACTCCTAAACCTCAGGAGTAGCCAGGATTAGTGCTTACTCACAAAACCAAAGCAGTGTGTGGGCTGAGACAGTGTGCGGACCTGTCTGGAAGGATGACCCATGATCTGAGTACCTCTCCCCTCCCTCGCCCAGCCTCCCCATCAGCACATCACCTATTTCTACTGAGAAAGATCCAAACCTTGAAACAAGGAGGAAAGACAGGATTTGTGCCAATAAGGACTGGAGTTAAGCTTTCCAACAACCCAGCAGAATGGAGGCTTGGGTTAAGTTTTAGGAAATAAAGAGCATAAGATCTCTTCTTCCCCACCCCCCATCCATTCTTCTCACAGTTTCTTCCCAATTATCACACCAGAAGCAGTGGGGGAATGACAGAAGCAATCTATTTGATAATCCTCAAGGATGGTGTTGTGGGTACAATCTAGGATTTACTACATTCCCCTAAAATTTGCCCTTATGTACTAAAATGAACATGTCAGTGGAAACAACATAAATGTCCATCAACAGATGAATAGATTAAGAAGATGTGGTACATATATACAATGGAATACTACTCAGCCATAAAAAAAGAATGAAATCATGCCATTTGAAGCAACATGGATGCAACTAGAGATTATCATACTAAGCAAAATCAGAAAGAGAAAGACAAATACCATATGATATCACTTATATGTAGATTCTAAACTATGGCACAAATGGGAATTCCCACTGTGGCACAATGGGATCAGGAGTGTCCTGGGAATGCTGGGACGCAAGTTCCATCCCCTGACTAGCACAGTTGGTTAAGGATCTGATCTGGCATTGCTGCAGCTGTGGGTTAGGTCATAGCTGTGGTATGGCTCAGATGTGATCCCTGGCCCAGGAACTCCATATGCTGCAGGGCAGCCAATGTGTGTGTATATATAAATGAACCTACCCTCAAAGCAGAAACAGACTCACAGACACAGAAAACAGACTTGTGGTTGCCAGTGGGGAGGGAGAGGGATGGACTGGGAGATTGGGGTTTAGTAGATGCAAACTCTTATATTTAAAATGGATAAACGAAGTCCTGCTGTATATCATAGGGAACTATATCCAATCTCCTGGAAAGGCCATGATGAAAAAGAATATTTTAAAATGTACATATATGCATAACTAAATCACTTTGCTGTACAGCAGAAATTGGCCCAACATTGCGAATCAACTATAATTTTAAAAATGAACAAAAATGAACATGTCAGGAGCTCTATCCTCCCCATCAAAGACCTCTGTTATAAAATTCACCAGACCTTTCTGTACTCTCTTGGCCTTTCTAGAATACTTTTTGCCAGAGTGTTGGTCTTTTTGCGTGGAGTTGTCCATTTCAGCAAAGTTCTGTGCTATATTCCATTTGTTTGATGAAAATCTCAACTACATGTTCTTCTAAGCACCTGAAACAACAAAACACAGCATTTGTTGGAGTTCCCATGGTGGCTCAGTGGAAACGAATCTGACTAGCATCCATGAGGATGCAGGTTCCATCCGTGGCCTCATTCAGTGGGTTAAGGATCTGGCATTGCCGTGAGCTGTGGTGTAGGTCGCAGACTCGGCTTGGATCTGCTGTTACTGTGGCTGTGGTGTAGGCCGGCAGCTACAGCTCTGATTCCACCCCTAGCCTGGGAACTTCCATATGCCGCAGGTGTGGCCCTAAAAAAACAAACAAAAAAAGAAAAACAAAATACAGCATTGGTAAGGTTCATTTTGTTGATAAATCTGGTTAGAGGTTTATTGATCTCCTCAAAAGAAGACAACAAGTGGTTTTATTGATTGTTTTATCGGGGGTTTTTTTTGGATTTCATTTATTTCTATTATAATCATTACTATTTCTTTCTATTTACTTTAGGCTTCATTTGCTTTTTTTATTTCTCCTCACCCATGGCACACTAGGGAAGCTCCTAGGCCAGGGACTGAACCTGCACCACACCAGTGACAATGCCAGGTCCTTAACCACTAGGCCACTGGGAACTCCTCATTTGCTCTTCTTTTTCTAGCTTTTAAAGGTGGAAGCTTAAGTCATGGAACCTAGACTTTCTTCTTTCTTAATCTAAGTATTTAACATTATAAATTTTCCTCTAATCACCATTTTAATGGCATCTCACATAAGGTGTAATGTTGTGATGTGCTTGGGTTGTAGGATGGAAATCCTGTGAAATTTGATTATTATGATCATTATACAACTACAGATGTGATAAATTATTTGAGTAATAAAAAAGAACCCCCCCAAAAATAAATAAAAATCCCATGTAACATTAAAAAAAAAAAGCTTTAATGTTGTGTCTTCATTTTTCCGTTTAAAATAGCTTCTACTTTTTCTTTGTAATATCTTTTGACATATGGTTTACTTGGAAGTCAGCTGTTTAATTTCCAAGCAGCTGGGGGATTTTCCAGATATCTTTCTGTTATTGATTTCAAGTTTTTCTGCTGTTTTTGGATGTCCATCAGGTTAAATTGGCTGACAGTGTTGTTCAAGTCTTTTATATCATTTTCTCTTTATTCATACTATCACTCAGGAGAGAAAAGTGTCCCACATTACAGCATTGTGAATTTATTTATTTTTTAAGTTTTGTCAGTTTAGTTTCGTGTATTTTGAAGCACCGTTAAGTGCACGCACATTTATGATTTTTACCTCTTCTTGATGAACCTTGAAATGCTCTTCTTTATCCCTGGAAATATTCCTTGTTCTGCAGTCTGCTTTTTTTTGGGGGGGGGGGTGTTAATATACTCACTCCATTTTCTTTTGATTACTGTTAGAAAACTGTATCTTTTTTATCCTTTTACTTTTAACCTATCTATATCTTTATACATAGAGCGAGTTTCTTAAAGACAGCTTATAGTTGGGTTGGATCTTGGTTTTTTAAAATCTGATCAGAGTTCCCATCGTGGCTCAGCGGAAACGAATCCAACTAGGAACCATGAGGTTGTGGGTTTAATCCCTTGCTTCACCCAGCGGGTTAAGGATCCAGTGTTGCTGTGAACTGTGGTGTATGTGGCAAATTCGGCTCCGATCCTGGGTTGCTGTGGCTGTGATGTAGGCCAGCAGCTTTAGCGCCGATTGGACCCCTAGCCTGGGAACTTCCATATGCCTCGGGTACGGCCCTAAGAAACAAACAAACAAAAAAAAAATTTAAAAATTAAAAATATAAAAAAATCTGCTCTGGTTATCTCTTTTGGATTGGACTGTTTAGACGTTTTACATTCAATGTAGTAATTTATAGGGCTGGATTTAGACCTACCATTTTCCTCATTTGATCCTCATTCTTTTTTTTTTCCTTCCTTCTTTTGAATTAAAGGAGTTTTGTTTTGTTTTTTGCCTTTTCTAGGGCCGCTCCCAAAGCATATGGAGGTTCCCAGGCTAGGGGTCGAATCGGAGCTGTAGCCACTGGCTTACACCAGAGCCACAGCAACGCGGGATCCGAGCTGCATCTGCGACCTACACCACAGCTCACGGCAACGCTGGATCCCCAACCCACTAAGCAAGGCCAGGAACGAACCCGCACCTTCATGGTTCCTAGTCGGATTCGTTTCGATGCGCCACGACCGGAACTCTGAGGAGTTTTTCTTTTGATTCCAATTTACTTGTATTGCTGTTTTATTGGTGACACATTTATTTTTAGCAGCTTCTATGCAGGTCTCTCTTTTCTGGTGTCCTACCTTGTAAATTCCAGCCTCTTTGGTCTCTCTGAACTCTGATTTCTACATCCCCAACTCAGAAAACGGCTTGCTGTGGGTCTCCCTCTCCCTTGAACTGTGGCCTAGAAACTGCCCCCAAGATGGGGTGACTGTGGGATTCACAGTTCTGGTCTCCCTAAAAATAGTGTTTCAGGAGTTCCCGTCATGGCACAGAGGAAATGAATCTGACTAGGAACCATGAGGTTGCGTGTTTGATCCCTGGCCTTGCTCAGTGGGTTAAGGATCCGGCGTTGCTGTGAGCTGTGGTGCAGGTCGCAGATGCAGCTCAGATCTGGTGTTGCTGTAGCTATGGTGTTGGCCTGCAGCAATAGCTCCGATTCGACCCCTAGCCTGGGGACCTCCATATGCCATGGGTGCGGCCCTAAAAAAAAAAAAAGACAAAAAGACAAAAAAAATAGTGTTTCATGTATTTGTCTATTTTTTGTTTAACAGCAGGAGCCTGACTTAAATTTCATAGGAGTTCATTTTTAATGAACAGACTTGAGTTTTATTTTGCTCAACTTTTTTTTCCCTAAGGAATTTACACCATTTATAAATACTAATGAAGGAAGGATTGAATAAATGATGTTATGTTCTACCAGTTCTTTGCTCCTTCAATATTTATTCTTCAATCTATTCTATCACCCTCAGAGCAGCAATTCTCAACTGTTTTAGGTTGACAATATCTATACTAAAAACTTAATATGCAATATAATCATTGACAACACACCCAAAGAAATCAAGAAATTAAAAACAACAGAAACAAGTCATTAGTGATCACGACACAATCACTGCTCCAGTATAAGAATGTCTTTTAGGGTCTATAAAAGCAGCCACCATTCACTCATCACCTTTCAGGGTTGTGTTGTTGTCTTAGAACCATTTACTTTCCTAGCTGCAATAAAGCCGTTTTCTTTTTTGGGGGTTTGGGTTTGTGTTTGTGTTTTATGTCTGCACTCACAGCATATGGCAGTTCCCAGGCCAGGGACTGACTGGGAGCCACAGCATCATCCTACACCGAAGCTGCAGCAACACCAGATCCTTTAACTCCAGCCAGGGATTGAACCTGCACTTCTGCACAGACCTGAGCCACTCAGCCACTGAAGTCAGATTCTTAACCCACTGCACCACAGCGGGAACTCCAATAAAGCTGTTATTATTATTATTATTATTTTGCTTTTTAGAGCCACACCCGTGGCATATGGAAGTGCCCAGGCTAGGGGTCTAATAGGAGCTGTAGCCACCAGCCTACACCACAGCCACAGCAATGCCAGATCTGAGCCACATCTGCAACCTACACCACAGCTCATGGCAACACCAGATCCTTAACCCACTGAGCAAGGCCAGGGATGGAACCTGAAACCTCATGGTTCCTAGTTGGATATGTTTCCACTGCGCCACGACAGAAACTCCCCTAAAGCTGTTATTTTTTAAATGCAGTACTGTGTTAGAGTTATGGGTGATTAGAAAAAAATTCAAGCTTCTTATTATAATGGTAATATGTGCATATTGTCGAATTTGGGAAAAGATAAGAAATCTAAAAGATTTTTTAAAACAATCCATATTCCTACCACCTAATAACAACACTATTAATAATACCTTCCAGCCTTGTTACTGCATACCTGTGAAGCCAGGATGAGAGAAGGTGCAGCCCAGGAGGGAATGGAGCACTGTCCAGGTGTGCCTCACTGGTGCACTTGCTTGTCTAACTGCTCATGACAGGAGATCATGGGCTTGGAGTCTAAGAAAGAGCAATGAAGATACACCACCTTCCTAATCAACTGCATGTGTTTCAGCTGCTGGCAGGTGGGGGCCAGTGCAGAGATCAAGAGTATCCAGTCCTGGAGTTCCCGTCGTGGCGAAGTGGTTAACGAATCCGACTAGGAACCATGAGGTTGCGGGTTCGATCCCTGGCCTTGCTCCGTGGGTTGAGGATCTGGCGTTGCCATGAGCTGTGGTATAGGTCGCAGATGCGGCTCAGATCCCGTGTTGCTGTGGCTCTAGTGTAGGCCGGTGGCTGCAGCTCCGATTAGACCCCTAGCCTGGGAACCTCCATATGCCGTGGGAACGGCCCTAGAAAAGACAAAAAGACAAAAAAAAAAAAAGAGTATCCAGTCCTATATTCAAGGTTAATAGTCCTGGATATTGCTGCTTAATAACTGATTCTGGATGAGTTACTTTTGAACCCATTTCCTCCTCCATAAACTGAGATTGGGAAGAGTACCTTCCTCTCAAAATGCTTGCGAGGATTAAATATGGTGATGCACATGAAGAAGTTGATGCTGCCTGGCCTACTGTAGGCTTTTATTAACATTAGGTTTTAACAAACGCACAGGAGTAATATATTAACAGCTTAAAATAATAGCTATCATTTCTTGAGCCCTCACACTCCTAAATGCCTTATATAGAGTACCTCATGCAATTTTTACAATAATCCAGTGGGGTTTTATAGCCATTTTACAGATGAGAAAACAGAAGTTCAGAGAGAGAGGGAGGTTAAGTGACTTACTTAAGGTCACACCAGAATAAGAGGTGGATTCAGGCTTTGAACCCTGGAAGTCTGACTTCTGCTTGCTCTAAACCATTATAATTCCCTCCAAGGCAGCACACACTAAATGTTAACAAGCTAAATGTTGACATTTACTACCTTTAAGTGCGTATTTTTTTTTTAATTAGGATATTGCATAGAGTTTTCAAAATGCAAGTATTTGAGTCTTTTTTTTTTTCCTTTTTAGGGCCACACCTATGGCATATGGAAGTTCCCCCACTAGGGGTTTAATCAGAGCTGCATCTGCTGGCCTACGCCATAGCCATGGCAACACCGGATCCAAGCCATATTTGTGACCCCCACTGCAGCTTGTGGCAACACCAGATCCTTAACCCACTGAGCAAGGCCAGGGATTGAACCCACATCCTCATGGACACTATGCCGGGTTCTTAACCCACTAAACCACAAAAGGAACTCTCGTATTTTGAAGCTGTCTTGGATTTTCACAGTATTGGGGTTCCCCAGAACGTAGTTTGAAATTTCCTGAGGCAGACCACTGTTGGATAGTTTGAATTGCTAGAAAGTTCCTGCCTGAATAAGCTCAGAATAAGTCTCACTCCTCTTCCACACTGGTAAATTTCTTTTGTGAAGTTTTTGTTTGTTATGTGCATGTGTGTGTATGCTGGGTCACAATATAAAATGCATTTCTTATCATGGGTCATAACCATAAAGTTTGAAAGCCACTTTCAAACAAGTAGCTCGATAAATATGTGCAGACTGAATGAATGAAAGAATATAGGAGTAGACCTATTTTATCAATAATGTGCATAGAGGAGTTCCCAGGTGGCTCAGTGGGTTAAGGATCCAGCATTGTCACTGCTGTGGCTCAGGTCATTGCTGTGTTGCAGGTTCAATCTCTGGCCCAGGAACTTCTGCATGCCTCAAGTGCAGCCAAAGATAATAATAATGTGTATGGATATACTCATAAAACAACTCTTTCCATCAGGAGCTATATTCTATAAAGATTTAACTCACATGATCATAACTATAGGCATATTTTCCTTCTACCATGTCTGTGTTTTTTTTTTAAAAAAAATCCTTTATTATTTATCCCATAGTATTATCCCATATTTCATATATTTATACATGTATGTTACTGTACAGTAATCAATATATACTAAACCATGTATACTATTACTCTGTGGTATTTTTATGGATTTGCATGAGTAGTTTTGACTCTATGAGATTGTACTGATTCTGTTATAATGCTATGGTGCATCTTGAAGTATTTTACATTTTTCAAAGCCCTCTCAGGTAAATAATCCATTTGAAATTTTTCATAAGCTGAGAGAGCCTGTCAGAGATCTGAAAGAAGTTTTAGCAGCCAGCTAGTGACCTCTAGATTCTAATCACATCCTTTTGTTTTATAGATGGTGAACCAAGGCCCTGAGCAGGGAAGACATCTGCAGGAGAACACCCAAGGAGATGAAGTGGATCTAGGATTAGAACTCTTTTTCGTCCACCTGCTGCCCAGCACTGGAGCCCCAAAACTTTGGTGCCCTCGCAGGGGCTGAGGCAGGGGAGTCAGATGTCCATGCCCCTCACCGGAGTTCCGTGGGGAAAAGCACGCCATGATTATTATCATTTTTCAGGTGGGGGACTCTGAGGGCACACCTCTGGGGAGGGACACCTCCAACGGTGGTTTCTTCCAGCCCTCAGGGCACCACCTAGCCCGGCACCAGAATTCTGCACGCTCCGGGCCGGCGGGGATCTCACTGACCATCCCATGCGGTGCGCCGGATCCTCCTCCCCACCACCCCGGGATCCGCGCCCCATCAAGAGACGGTCTCCTACCTCTTCGGGTCCCCAGCGCTGAATCTGGCCTGCCCGCCTCCCTGTCGCTATGGCAACCACAGATGTAACATTCCAGAGTCCACCTTCTGCCCGCCTTCTGATGAACTCTAGCCAATGGCGTCCTCTGTTTCTTTAGTTGCAAAGTTATTGACCAATGATCAGAGGCATTTCAAAAGCCGCTGGGCAGCTGCCACAATTTAGGGTTCAGGTTTACTACGTCAGGATAGGTGGAGAAACTTGACATGGACTTATCTAGGCAACCCCTCAAAAACCTTGCGATAGACCAAAAGTCTTAGAATATTGCTCACCCAGATCCTACTTCAAGGAATAAACCGAAAAGAACTAACATTCACCCAAACCCTGTTTGTAACAAAGAAAAAAGACTGTTATGGGCCATCATACAAAGGCAGCCAGTGAGTGTTCCACGTGCCCCTCTTCACACACTTCAGAGCAATCACGGTGATCTTCACTCCAGTGACTTCCCTTTAAATTTAGGATGAAACCAGGAGTTCCCCCTCGTGGCGCAGCGGCAACGAATCCAACTAGGCATGATGAGGTTGCAGGTTCGATCCCTGGCCTTGCTCAGTGGGTTAAGGATCCGGCGTTGCCCTGACCTGTGGTGTAGGTGGCAGACGCCGCTTGGAGCTGGCGTTGCTGTGGCCGTGGTGCAGGCCAGAGGCAACAGCTCCAATTAGACCCCTAGCCTGGGAACCTCCATATGCCGTGGGTGTGGCCCTAAAAGGATAGAAAAGACAAAACAAATAAATAAATAAAATAAATAAATAAATTTAGGATGAAATCCAAACATCTTCATGTAAGCGGTTCCTGGCCAGTCCCTCTGGTAACAACTTCTACCTCACATGCGCCAGAAAAATCTCGCACCAGCCCCGCAGTCCTTGGAGCAGTTTCTACAGTTATGTCTCCTTCTTCTCTCAGGTGTTCCCTCTGAGTTCTCTCGGGTCAGGGTCTGAGCCATGACTGGCTCTTTCTCATCATGGAGGTCTCTATCCAAATGTCATGTTTTCATTTGTAAAATGGGCATGAGCCCAGGGTCTCACTTAGGGAGTTGTTGAGAGGATCTCAATTGAAAGGCATGTGAGTGAAAAAGCAGAAACACCATGCACGTATTCAGTATTTTAAAATACATTTTTCCCATTTAAATTTAATTTTTAATTGAAGTATAGTTGCTGTACAACATTGTATGTTACAAGAATACAATACAGTGACTCACAGTTTTAAATGTTATGTTCATTAATAGTTATTATAAAATATGGGCTATATTCCCCATATTGTGCAATATATCCTTGTGGCAATTACAATTATTTCAGTTGTACATTAAGGAAGCATTCACCAAGCGCTAGGCTTATTGAGAACCTTAAGAACTGCTGAGCTGCGGAGGGAGGGCTCGTACAGTCGGCGGCCAACAGGTGTTCTGGGAGGGCACACAAGGAGAAATTTTTGGGGCCCCTCCGTTTTGCGAGGAAAGGGGCCTTGAAAGACGTGTAGGATTTGCTTACCTGGTGAGAGCATGGCGTGAGCGAAGAGCAGGAGCAAAGCCCAGGAGGTGACTCTGAGGATAAGGAGGGAGGACACCTGGCAGGCTGCCCATCTGTCGGGCAGGTGGAGTGAGCAGTCACCAGCGCTCTGCAGACAGGCAGAGGAGCGAGGTTTTATTCCAACTTCCTTCCTGTGGCCGCTAGAGGGGACGCTCTCCAGGTGAGCGCAAAGCTCCGTCGGGGAGCCGCCTCTGCCTGGCTCCGCGACCCCACGCTTCAAGCAAGCTTTGCGGTGCAGCCAATGACCGCGGAGTGTCCCGCCCACTCCCTCCTCGCAGCCATTCGTTTGCGCAAAATGTCCGCCAGATTTTGACGGGCAGGCGACCTGACAAATAAAATAGAAGCCTTTGAAAGCAAAACACTGCAGCATTCCGGCAGCTCTGAGTTGAGGAAGGAATTGAAGAGGCTGTGTCGCCGGCTTGCGAGAAAAATCCAAGTCGCTCTCAGAAACGTTTGCTAGGTGGGCCTTGGTGGAAACGCCCCCGGTAAGTAGCGATTAAGACTAAGGAGGAGGAGGGTGGCGGAGACTTGAATTCAGCCTTCGTTTCAGAAAAAGCGACTACATTTGTGATCATCCTACATTCCCTAGTATGAATACCTTCCTTCTTGCTGTCACTAGGCTTGTCACTTTGGGTCTTGTTGCCTCAGAATGCTTTTTCCATTTTCACATCGAGGAGAGGGGGCGTGGGTTTGCTTCAATAAGGGCGATGCCAGGCTTTACCAAGTCAGGAGGTGAAATGAAGTAACTTCGCCAAAATTGCCCCTGTACACGCCAGCTTGAGCTTCCTGGACATAGGAGATGGTCAAGTTAGCAGGTGGATGAGGGGAGGCATTCTTGATCCGAGCCGGCCGCTGGAAGTTGTAGTTTCCAGCATGTTGGGTGGGGACTGAAGAGTGTAACCCTTTAGTGAGCAAAAGCCAGAAAAGGGAGAGCACTCAGCGTGTAATGAACACTCAGCAGCCAGAAGCTGAATTGTCAGGTGATGGGAAAGGGCGTGTTTTATTTATTTTTTCAGATAAATAGAACCAAATTCTAATACAGACCCTACTTTTAGCAGCCATGAGCTGTGGTTCTCTCATCTGGGAAACCTACTCTGAGGGTCGGTGAAGTAATTCATTGAGATGAGGGGTTGGGGGTGAAGTGGAAGCCATCACCTAGTGAATTATCTTTCCTTTTTTTAAGTCAGTGACCCCGTGCTCACTGCTGGCTGTGAGGAGCTCAAAATTAAGGGGTGGCTGGCAACACAGAGTTGGCTGCTTGCCTCTAGGGCATATGTTAGTCCTGCAGAAGTGCTCTGAAATCAGGAAAAGAGAGTCACTAGGTAAAGAATGTGCACCTTGTAATGGAGGACAACCTGCCAAGGGTTTGGCCAAGGCTTTTAGTCCAAACTCCTACCCAGCTGAGGGAGAGTTTTCTATCTGCAGGCCATGATGCCTCAGAGGCTTGGGGGTTCCTGAGGCGGAGAGGGAGGCTGCTTTTTAAAAGTGAATTAAGTGAAAGCAACCACAGCCTCCACAAAGGAAAGCAAAAAACAGAGACCTCCCTGGGGAAACCAGAGGGCCTGGATTCCCATCACCCCCTTGGCACCTCCCTGTGGTTTCTCTGATGTGGGGTGGGTGGGGCTGGATCTGTCAGTTGTATCTCTGGAGTTTCGGTTGGTTAGGCCTGAGTAAGCCATTCTATTCTTGACTGTGAAGCAGTCACATTGCACCAGGTGCTTCAGAGGCCTCTCTATAGTCTGCTGGTAGGTATGTATGGAGGTCACTGTGCCAAGCTCTGGGCTTGATCTCAGGAAGGAGCAACTGCACAAGGGATTCAGCAAACAGTTTCCGAGAATTTGTGCTCCAGCGCCCCTTTACCTCCAGGTGGAAAGCCTCTAAGAATATCTCAGAAATCCAGAGAGCCCTGGGCTACTTTTCCTTTCTAAGGCTATGATATTAAAACATTGCTGTAGGGATACATGCATTTAACACAGTAATGCTTTTCACCCATGCATGAAAGTATAGTGAAGAAGAATCATGCTTTTCACAAGATTACAAACTCACATTCATAGGGCTTTACTGTCAGGGAGGCCCAATTATAGGCTATGAGTTATAAAGTTGTCTGATGAATATACTTCCTGTACCTATATACTGACTATATAACCTTATCTGGAGGCAGTAGCAATCATTTAAGTTTGAGGCTCTTTGACAAAGTGAGACCTGGCTTAAATAGTCTTCATGCTGCCCCTGTGCTAAGCCCTCCATCTGGTATCTCCTGGATGCTGGACATGATTCGAGTCCTGTAACACATGACTGTGCAGTTCACATCAGGGCTTAAGGCTAGATAACCTAAGGAAATGGAAGCTACAGGAAAGACGGGAGACAGCTTTCTGAAGCCTCGAAGCATGGCAGAAACGTTGCCCGTTTAACAGGCATGTGGTAAACCCTCAAATATTTGTTGCCTGAATGCATGAAAGAAAGGAAGGGATATTCATGGGTAAATTAAATAATTAAACCAGTAAGAATAAAGTCAATACAAATAATAACTGACATTCATTGACAGTTCGCTGTGCACACATTTTATATGCATTATTTCACCACATTCTCACATCAACACATGGGAGTGAATATCCAGATTTCACAGCAGAGGAAACTGGCTAAAAAATTAAATGAGGTGGCCAAGGTAAAATGGGTAGCTCATGATGGATCACAAGCAATTTAAGTTTTTTAATTGAAATAAACTTAGGCTTTAAAGTAGACTCCAAATTTGTATGTTTTTTTTTTAAATATAAGACCTCAAAAAAAAAAAAACTTTAGCATTTGTTGTAAGGTGTTTTGGCCATACTTCCTTCTCTATTTGGTAGAAAAGCTTGAGCCGCCCTGAAAATATTCGTTCAATGAAATTAGTGAGAATGACAGTCATTGATGATTTTACTTTAGGCCACATTATTAGCCCTACTTTACAGATGAGGCAACTGAGATGCCCAGAGGCAAAAAGATCTGGTCTTTTAGGTCCTCCCCCTTCAGCTCCAAGTGTTATGTCACTTGTGCTGGGCTGACCCTCAGGAGCAGGTCGGTTCTCCCATCTTCCATGGAGATAACTCTTCTCCTCCTCCTTTCTTTCCTAAGTCAGAATGCAGATGGTTCCTTTTTTATGACAGTGGGATTTTTTTTTCTTTCTTTCAAGTCCTGGAGAAGTAGCTATAGGCAGTGTTCTCTGTAGACAAGCCTATGGAAAGATAGGATTTAAGTTAGGAGATGATAGAAGGAAGCCAAGGAGACACATGCTCCCATCTGCAAAACAGAAACAGACCATGCACATGGAGAGCAGACTTGTGGTTGTCAGTGGGGAGAGGGGATGGATGTGGGGAGGAATTTGGGATTGGGAGAGGCAAACTCTTCCATTTAGAATGGATAAGCAATGAGGTCCTGCTGTGTAGCACGGGGAACTACATCCCTTCTCTTGGAATAGAACATGATGGAAGGTAGTATGAGAAAAAGAATATGTATATGTCTGACTGGGTCACTGTGCTGTACAGCAGAAATTGACACAACATTGTAAATCGACTATACTCTATTAAAAATAAATAAATAAGTAAAGCAAAAAAAAAAAAAAACTGAAAAAAAAGGAGGCGGCAAAGGAGGAGAGGAAGGGGAATTTTTAAGGGCCAAGAGAAAAGGTTTTGAGATAGATGAACCATATCTTCATTGAGGGGCCAAGGCATGACATAATTTTTACAATAGCCTCGCTTCAGGAGTTCCTTCCGTGGCACAGCGGGTTAAGGATCCGGCATTGTCTCTGCAGCCTCGGGTCGAGGAGGAGGCTCACGTTTAATCCCTGTCCCAGGAACTTCCATATGTCGTGGGTGTGGCCAAAAAAAAAAAAAGCCTCACTTGTCATAGCAGTTTGTGCTTTGTCCTAATAGTATTCTCTTCTCAGGCTTGGAGTTTCCTTGTCTGTGCATTTTTAACGTTTTTCCCCACCCCCTAGAACACCGCAAGAATTGGGAATGTATCCCTGTCTGTCTGCCTGGGAAGAGACCTAGACACTGGCCCTTCTGTGAGTGAAGATGAGGAAACAGCTGTAAATCAACCAAAGGAAGCTTGCAGCACTCTTTTGGCCTGAGAAGCGACAGCCGGTGGAAGGAGGTGAACCCCGCCAGGAAGGATGGCTTAGCAGCCGCTCCAGCTCCTGAGCAGACCTGGTGGGATGTGCCCTTAGGCCACCATGGACGGAGCCCACAGCGCAGCCCTGCAGCTGCAGCAGCTCCCACCCACGAGCAGCGCCGACCCCGTGAGTGAGGCTTCCTTCTCCTACAAGGCAAGAGCTTTTATTTGGGGGGTTTGGGCACTTTTTATTTTTCTAACAAGAAAGTAACAACTGTGCAGCCTTGGCTAACAGACATGTCCAGGGTCTGCGTGCTTATTGCTGGTAGAGACAAGCAGACCCTCCACACCAACAAGAGTGTGTGTAATAAAAATATTCATCAAAATACATCAAAATAGGGAGATCTCTGGAGTTCCCTGGTGGCCTCGTGGTTAAGGATCCAGTGTTGTCACTGTTATGGCTTGGGTCACAGCTATAGCGCAGGTTCAGTCTCTGGCCTGAGAACTTCCACATGCACGGGCATGGCCAATAAAATAAATGAAAAATCAAAATGAAAAAATAGGGAATTCTGGAGTTCCCGTCGTGGCGCAGTGGTTAACGAATCCGACTAGGAACCATGAGGTTGCGGGTTCGGTCCCCGCCCTTGCTCAGTGGGTTAACGATCTGGCATTGCCATGAGCTGTGGTGTAGGTTGCAGACACGGCTCGGATCCCGCGTTGCTGTGGCTCTGGCATAGGCCGGCGGCTACAGCTCCAATTAGACCCCTAGCCTGGGAACCTCCATATGCTGCGGGAGCGGCCCAAAAAATGGCAAAAAGACAATAAATAAATAAATAAATAAATAAATAAATAATAAGGAATTCTGATGGACTAGTGGTTAGGACTCAGCACTTCCGCCTCTGCAGCCCAGGTTCAACCCCTGGTCTGGGAACTGAGATCCCATGTCAAGCCATTGCCCAAAATACATCAAAATAGGAAAGTAGAGATCTTTAACCCACTAACTGGGGCCAGGGATGGAACCCGCATCCTTGTGGATACTAGTTGGGTTCATAACCCACGGAGCCACAACGGTAACTCCAAAGTAGAGAAATCTTTTCAAAGGAATTCATTTCTACTTAGAAGATTTGATTTTTTTAAAAAATCACCTGCTCCATTACAACATACAGTTGTTCATATTTCAGTGTATTTCCTTCCTATTCTTTTCCGGTTTTACAAATTTGGAATCAGATTGTACAGAAAGTTTTGTGTCTTGGTTGTTTTACTTAACCTCATTTGTGTACTAGTTCCCCGTGTCATTGAGTAGTGATTGCAAGCGTGCTTTCTGCATGGTTGCCCAGTAGTCCCTTGAGCTGCTGTATCAAAATTTGTTGGACTTTCCTCCCATCGTTGAATGTTTAGGTTGTTTGTAATCTGGGGTGACTGTATAGAGGGCTGCAGTGAACAGCCCAGAATGCGTGCCTCTTTGCTGTCTCTAAGAATTGGGTAGCCCCTTCCCATTGTGGTGCAGCAGAAACAAATCTGACTGGTAACCATGAGGTTGCAAGTTTGATCCCAGGCCCTGCTCAGTGGGTTAAGGATCCAGCATTGCTGTGAGTTGTGGAGTAGGTCACAGACATGCTCATATCTGATGTTGCTGTGGCTGTGGTGTAGGCCGGCAGCTGTAGCTCCGATTTGACCCCTAGCCTGGAACCTCTGTATGCCACAGGTGCAGCCCTAAAAAGCAAAAAAAAAAAAAAAAAAAAAACACCCACAAAGAATTGGGTAGCCCTGTGAGAGGCAGTCTTTCCCCAACCAGTGAGGTCACAGATGCAAGAGCATCAGGAAAATGGAACATATAGTTGGTACAATTGGCCCCGTGGTGAATGGTGCCAAATAGCCAAACACAGAATCTAAGAAAACACGGAACACTCTCCCTTATGATGTTTCTAATAAGTTTCTATGTTAATCACAGATTTCATTCAGTTACTTATTACAGAAAGATTTTTGTCCCAAAGCAAAGATAAATGAGTCAGACTGACTGTATCAAGAACTTAAGAATTGAGGTGGCAGACAGGCAGCTGAACAAAGGGTGATAAGCTGACTGCGTACCCAGGGGGATAAAGGGAAGAAGACCAGGCCTCAAATCCCTACTCTGCTGCTACCTAGCTAAGTGACCTTGGACCTAGGGCTTGGCTAACCCTCAGAGCTTCTGTTATGAGTCGGATGGTGGTAGTAAGACCTCCTTCCATCCCTTATCCCTCCAGGGATGCAGAGATCTGTGAAAAAGTGCCTAGCCCAGAGCTAGGATGCAGGAGGGGCTTGACTCACTGCTTGACTCAGAAATGTCCCATAGTTATAAACAGGAACAAATGAAGGTACCCAGAGCAGAAAGAAGCCTGAGGGTAGGGGAAGGGGGTTCTATGGGGAAGCTCTCTCCTTCCTCCTTGACTATGTTGTGGCTATTCTGGTTGCACGGAATAAAAATCCATTTCAGGGAAGCTGAAGCAGAAGGGAAAATTATCATAAGGCCACAGGACCCCAGGGGCGGGATGGGCAGTGGGGCTTGAAAGGTACTAGAACTCTAACCCTCACCTGCCAAAGAAGGAAGAGCTGATTGGCCCAGCTTGGGTCAGGTGTTGGCATTGGTCCAGTCACTGGTGGCTGGGTTGGGGTCCCGCCCCACCAACCTCTGCAAAACAGCATGGTTTCTCATTCTCCACACTATTGGCTTGTGGCTGGGCAGGCTGCCCCAAAGTCATCTCTTACCTTTGGGGAAAACCTTTAGAGGCTCCAAGACCAGCGTGGTCAGGGTGCATTTGTTAGAAATAAGCAGTTTGCTGTGAGTTGCAGGCCTGCCCTCTGCCCTACCCAGCAGGGAAGGGATTCTGGTGTTACAGCTTGGGCATTAGAAGGTACAAGAACTTTTGTATTTTGGTTGTTGGGGGAGGGTGGTCTGTGAAAGAGAGACAACAGGTTGAACTGCCCGGGAGGCAGCATCCCCAGGGGTCCCTGACACTGAAGGCTTTGCCTCAGCCTGCAAGCGTCAGGCCTCAGTTCTTCTATTTAGCAAATAGGCATGTCACCTGAGCACCTGCTGTATCACCTGCCTGTGATGGGTGGGGCAGGAACTGTATGATAATTGAGATATCTTCTCCCTGAAGAAATCTAGGAGGGAGGTGAGGAAGCCCTTTCCACAAGTGACTACCCTTCAGGACAGAATTTGGCTCCAAAAGAGAGATACAGCTGTTAAGAGCACAGCCTTTGGAATCAGAGAGACCTGGCTTCTGCTGCCAGCTCTGTCACTGCGGCGTGATAACTTGGTTTCCCTAATGCACTTCCTCTGCAGGTCAGTATTAAGTCCACCCCATGGGGTGGTCATGAGGATACCTGAATTTATAGATAAGGAAACCGAAGCTGCCAGCACCATCCCCTGTCTTGGGCCTTTGGAAATCCTACCCACCCTTCTAGCTCCAGCTCAGATATCCCCTTTTCCATGAAGCCTTTGTCAGTCTTCCTGTCAGGAAAATATAGGTCCTTTACCCACTTTTATAGCCAATTCGAAGTTGCTGTGATCATCACCATCATCATCATAGCAGCTAACAGTAGTTGTGTTTATTGCAACAGGGACTGTGTTAATCCTCGCAAAAGCCCCATAAGGTTGGTATTACGCTATCCCCATTT
Organism: Phacochoerus africanus; assembly: GCF_016906955.1. Lineage (NCBI taxonomy): Eukaryota > Metazoa > Chordata > Mammalia > Artiodactyla > Suidae > Phacochoerus > Phacochoerus africanus. The sequence continues at coordinate 81,692,314 of NC_062551.1, forward strand.
TACAAATGAGGAAACTGGCACAGAGAGGTTAATTAACTTGCCCAAGGTCACACCGTCAATGGGTAGTAAAACTGGAAGTTGAATCTAGTCTGTGCACTGCCAAAGGCCTTGGTTTTATCCACCCCTCCCTGCTGCCTACCTTGTGCCACCCTGCAGGGCCCCTTCTCTCCCCACACTGGTTAGTAAGTGTTGAAATGGCAGTCATGCAGAAGGTAATGCCTCACCTGATGAGGAAGGTAAACATCAGGGAAGCCAAGCCAGGTTACAGGTGTAGCTGAGCCTGTTAGCCAGCCTGCGGCATCCCTTGCATTTGAATATGCATAACCCTCAAAGCAAGCCAGAATGCAGTTTATACTTACCTCTTAGCCGTTTTAAGCCCAAGGGACTGTGGAAAGTCAGTTTGAAAAGCAAGCGATGCCAGTTTTGTCACCATAGAATTTAAATAGGGGGCAGTTGTTGGTAGATGTAAAGCAGACAGTAGAGCAGATCTGAGCCAGGCTTTCCCACATCCAAGCAAGGTTTCCTGCCTCTGTGACCTCTGACTGCTTTTCTGAGAATGATTTCTTTTCTCTCCATTCAGAGTTGCAGCTAGTGAAAGATCACTTTTTGGTTCAGAGAACATTGGAGCCAGAAGGGTCCTTAGAGCTGTTGCTAATAATGATGATACAAATGAAAATTAGGGGAGTTCCTGTTGTGGCTCAGGGGTAATGAGCCCAGCTAGTATCCATGAGGATGTGGGTTTGATGCCTGGCATCGCTAAGTAGGTTAAGGATCCAGCATTGCCATGAGCTGCGGTATAGGTTCCAGATGTGGCTCGGATCTGGTGATGCTGTGGCTGGCAGCTGCAACTCTGATTTAATCCCTATCCTGGGAACTTACATATGCTGCAGGTGCAGCCCTAAAAAGACCAAAAAAAAAAAAAAGGAAATTATGGAGTTCCCACTGTGGCTCAGTGGGTTGAGAGCCTGACATGGTGTCTGAGGATGCAGGTTTGATCCCTGGCCTCATTCACTGGGTTAAGGATACAGCATTGCCGCAAGTTGCCATGTAGATTGCCATGTAGATTGCAGATGTGGCTCAGATGCATTGTTGCTGAAGCTGTGGCATAAGATTGCAGCTACAACTCCAATTTGACCCCTAACCTGGGAACTTCCGTGTAACAGGTACAGCTGTAAAAAGAGGAAAAAAAAAAAGAAAATTATGAAAGTAATAATAGTAGCAGTTAGAATTGTTTTAATGTTTATTACATGTCAGGTGATATTTCAGCACGTCCCTTATTTCATATAATATGACAATCCTAGGAGGGTTTACAGTCAGCTCCATTTTTCAGAGGGGAAGCTGAGGCTCAGAGAGTTCAGGTAACCCCCTGAAGCCACACAGCAGGGAGTGGCAGAGGTAGGACCCCCAGCCCAGGTCTGCTGGTCTGCCAAGTCTATATGGCAAGCTGAAGCAGAGAGGGAAGTGACTTTGGGTTCACTGTCCCCTCCCCTTTGGTGTTTGGGTCTGTTGGCCCTGGCTAGGCCCTGCCCTTTGGTGGGAGCACCCGTATTTCCTCCTGCATCTTTTTTTTTTTTTTCCAATAAAGCAGAGAGTCACTGATCCCAAGGTCAAATCCCTCTTCTGGGTTAGTCATCCATTTGGACTTAAGAGCACTTAACACTTTTTTTTTTTTTTTTTTGCATTTTAGGGCTGCACCTGCGGCATATGGAAGTTCTGGGCCTGGGGTCGAATCGGAGCTGCAACTGCCAGCCTATACCACAGCCACAGCCATGCAGGATCCAAGCTGCGTCTGCAGCCTACAGCACAGCTCACAGCAGCACCGAATCCTTAACCTACTGAGCAAGGCCAAGGATTGAACCGGCATCCTCATGCGGATACTAGTTGGGTTCGTTATCACTGAGCCACAATGGGAACTCCAGGAGCACTTAACACTTTGAATAATGTTGATGAAAACACCAGGGATGGGTCCTCAGTGAAAAGTGGAGCGTGGTCGGATGGGAAAGCTCCCGGGGGTGTCCAGTGGTGGAGGCGCCCAGCGTCCTCCTTCTCCTCCTTCCCTGCCAGCAGACCTGGATGCTACCATCTCAGTTTCCAGTGCTGAGGAACTTGATGTTAGGAGCTCTTCAGATTGTCACTCAACTCTGAATTGCCCTCCACTGGGCACTTGAGGGGGGCTGGCAGGTGTGTGTTCGAATTGTGTAACCTCTGGGGTGCTGGCAACTTCTGTATGTAACTGAATGCTCCTAAAATTGAACCAGTCACCGCTTCACAAGGGTTTGGGGGCATAATTAGTGTTGACGAAGCCCTTTGAAGCCCTTGGATGAAAGGGCATTAAGTTCCATTGTGCTGTGACTCACCAAGTCTGTCTGTAGCCAGTTGTTACGTGTGGGGATTAATATGCTTGTGGAAGTGGCTTTCAAAAGAAACCACCTTGGCTGCCTGTGTCATTAGCGGGACTGTCACCTTTATAAGGTGGGTGTCTCTCTTTGCTAAGTTCCTAAGTTTGAAGGACACGGCAGAGAACATAGTGGGAGACAGTGTGGAGGACTGATTCCCATGAGAAAACTGGAAGTCAGACCTCTAGTTTCAGGTCCTCCCGCCCTCACCTCAGGCAGGTTATTTCACTTCTCTGAGCCTTCCCGTGTTCCTCTCTGAACTCCTTCCAATTTGTGTGCTAAACGTAGGACTTATCGTAGTACCCACTTCATAGCGTTGTTTGTAGCCCAGAGGTGATGCCTAGAAAGAGCTTACTTAGCTTAGTTAGCATCAATGTCACACACAAATATATGTATATATAAAGTGTTCCATAAATCCAGCCTTTGTGTGTGTGTGTGTGTGTGTGTGTGTGTGTGTGTGTGTGTGTGCTTTTTAGGGCTGTACCTGCACCATATGGAAGTTCCCAGGCTAAGGGTCAAATCAGAGCTACAGCTGCCAGCCTACACCACAGCCACAGCAACGCCAGATCCAAGCCAAGTCTGTGACCTACACCACAGCTCATGGCAACATCAGATCCTTAACCCAATGAGTGAGGCCAGGGATCCAACCCACATCCTCATGGATACTAGTCAGGTTCATTTCCTGACTAGTGACACGACGGGAACACCCCTGATTTCAGAATATCTTAACAAGGGCCAAAGTATCCCATTCTGATATCATGCCTTAACAGGAGTATGTATGAGAGAAGAGAAAATAATTCCTAGAATGGGCAATTTATCACTAGGGAAATCTATAAAACACTCCACCCAGTTCCCACTGTGGTGCAGTGGGTCAAGAATCCAACTGCAATGGCTCAGGTCACTGTAGAGGCACAGCTTCGATCCCTGACCCAGAGCAATGGGCTAAAATGATCTGGCATCTCTGCAGCTGTGAAATAGGTCACAGATGTGGCTTGGATTCAGTCCCTGGCCCAGAAACTTCCATATGCTGTGGGTATGGCCATAGAGATGAAATAAAACAAAAAAACTGGAGTTCCCATCATGGTGCAGCAGAAACGAATTTGACTAGGAACCATGAAGTTGTGGGTTTGATCCCTGGCCTCGCACAGTGGGTTGGGAATCCAGCGTTGCTGTGTGCTGTGATGTAGGTCACAGATTCAGCTCGGATCCCACATTGCTGTGGCTGTGGTGTAGGCAGGCAGTTGTAGCTCTGGGCCTGGGAACCTGCACATGCTGCAGGTTCGGCCTTAAAAAGACACACACACACACACACACAAAAAAAAACCCTCACTCCACCCAAGTATACTAAAATACAGATTCTTCTCAAATACACATGGAAGTTTCTGGGATAGAGCGTATGTTAGGCTACAAAACAAATGTCACCTGAAAGACTGAAGTAATACAAAGCATGTCCTGTGATCACAGTGAGACCAAATGAGAAATCAATAACAGAAGGAGGTTCACAGCAGTAAAGAGGGAAATTCACAAATATGTGAAAATTAACCCATGGGTCAATGAAGAAATCACAAAGGAAATTAGAAAATACTTGAGACAGCTAATCCTTAAATTCTGTGGAAATACAAGAGGCTCCAAAACAGTCTTGGGGAAAGAAGTATAAAGTTGGAGAATGCATACTTCTTGCTTTCAAAAAATATTACAAAGCTACAGTAATCAAAACAATGTGGTACTGGCATGAAGATAGATGTACACATCTGTGGAATAGAATAGAGATCAAAAATAAACCAATACATCTATGGTCAGTTGATTTTTGACAGAGATGCTAAGGCCACTCAATAGGGAAAGAATATAATGTCTTTTCAGAAGATGCTGCTGCAACAACTGGATCTCCACATATAAAAGGATGGAGTTGGACTCCTTCCTCACACCATGTAGGAAAAAAATAATTCAAAATGGGCCAGAGACCTCAATATAAGAGCTAAAACTCCCAGTCTTTGCAGACTGGCTGTGCTAGGTCACTACTCCAATAGACTCCAACACCAGTCTATTTACAGCTCTGCCTTGGCTTTTACTTTCAGCTTCTGCCCAGTCTGAAGTCCACCAAAGGAGAGGGTTTAGCATCTTCTCAAGCTTTTGTGGAGCATAATCCAGCCCTGCGTATATGCACGGCCTTCTTGAGTTCCCAGAATACTGGGGTGCCCTTAAAGCCACCTGCCCCCCCCACCCCCCCGCCACACAAATATCTTCTTTCCCAGCCCCCTCCTGCCCAGGCTTCTCCTTCTGTCTGTTGCTCATTCCAGTGCTGTCCCTTGCCCCAGGCTGCTGCAGCCAATACTGGTGGCTTTAAATGCTTTTGGCAGAAGCGTCTCGGAAGCTGCAACTGACCCTGGTATTGAAGCAATACCGACCCTGGTATTGCTCCAAGTCAGGCAAAACAAAGGCAAGCCCTTGTATTGTTTCTTCAGGGAGCCACCAGACAGGTCAGAATCCACAACCACAGTTTTTTAAAAATAAGGTCCTTATTGCTCCCTCTGTCCTCATGACTGCCATAGGTCTAGAGTGTAAGCAATGGTTGGCATGCAATTTATTTTTTGTTTGTTTGTTTTTTTGTTTTTTGTTTTTGTCTTTTTGCCATTTCTTGGGCCACTCCCACGGCATATGGAGGTTCCCAGGCTAGGGGTCTAATCGGAGCTGTAGCTGCTGGCCCACGCCAGAGCCACAGCAACGCGGGATCCGAGCTACATCTGCGACCTACACCACAGCTCACGGCAACGCCGGATTGTTAACCCACTGAGCAAAGGCAGGGATCGAACCCGCAACCTCATGGTTCCTAGTCGGATTCGTTAACCACTGTGCCACGACGGGAACTCTGGCATGCAGTTTAAAATGCCACTCTGCTTTCTGACCATCAAGCAACTGCTTTTTTATTCACCAAGCCTTTCCTTCATTGTTATAAGTTTTTAACTAGACTCCAGAGTTCTATAAAAGTTGATTCAGACAGTGTTAGTCAGTTCATTTATTGCTTTACTGGAGGAATGAGTCCCTGGAGTTTTCTGTTCCACCATCTTCAAGGCATCATTTATAACGTTGTGAATATACTGGAGGGAAAAAATCAAACACTGAATGGTACACTTTAAAAAGGTCAAAATGCTGACTTTTATGATTTTTTAATTTTGTCTAAATAAAAAAAAAGGTAATGACAAATTAAATGAAGATGCTCCAGGTTCATAGACTGGCCTTAAAAGGCATTTAGAGCCAGGCATTAAAATGGGAAGATATTAAAATACCTTAACTGAGCAAAAATTCAGGGAGACAACCAAGCAGTTGAGTGATGCATACTCAAATCAGATGGACAGTCAAATCCTCACTAGTAAATATATGGAATAGTGTCATGTCTTGAGTCCCAGCTAAAAATTGTTGGACCATTAAGCAACCTTGGTGCCCTAAGGAAGCACATCAGTTAGGTATTGCTGTGTAACAAACCACCTGAAAATCTAAGTAGCTAAAAACAACAACCATCTTACTACTCACAATTCTATAGGTCAAGAATCTGGACAGGATCCAAAAGAATTGATATTAAGATCTCAAAGATGAGTTCCCTTCATGGCACAGCAGAAACAAATCCAGCTAGGAACCATGAGATTGCGGGTTTGATCCCTGTCCTCAATCAGTGGGTTAAGGATCCGGCGTTGCCTTGAGCTGTGGTGTAGGTCACAGACATGGCTCAGATCTGATGTTGCTGTGGCTGTGACGTAGGCCAGCAGCTATAGCTCCAATTGAACACGTAGCCTGGGATCCTCCATATGCTGTGGGTGTGGCCCTAAAAAAAAAAAAAAAAAAGGATCTCAAAGAGATACTAGCACTCTCTTATTGATTGCAGCACTATTGACAATAGTCAAGATGTGGAAACCACCTAAATGTTCATTGATAACAGAAGAAAATGAATGTGGTATATATATATACAATGGAATATTACCCAGCCTTAAACAAGAAGGAGGTCCTATAATATGCCACCACAAGGGTAAACCTGGAAGACATTATTCTAAGTGAAATAAGGGATAGACTGAATGTGTTCCCGTCCACTAAATTCGTGTGTCGAAGCCATAATTCCCAATATGATGGTATTTGGAGATGCGGGCTTCGGGAGGTAATTAGGTCATGAGGGTGGAACCCTCATAAATGAGAACAGTGCCATAATGAGACACAAGGCAGAGCTCTCTTTCTCTACCCTGTGGGGACACAGCAGTAGGGTATCCATCTGCAAACCAGGAAAAGGCTCGACTAGGAACAGAATCAACCAGCCCCTTGATCTTAGACTTCTCAGCTTCCAGAACTGTGAGAAATAAAAGTCTGTTGAGCCATGCAATCTATAATATTTATTATAGCAACCCAAATTGACTAAGAGAATAAGCAGGTACAGAAGGACAGATACTGCGTAATTCTACTTGTATGGAGTATCTTAGGTAATCAAACTCATAGAATTAGAGAATAGAATGGTAGTTGCGGGGGCTGGCAGAGAGGGTGGCAACAGGGAGTTGCTAATCAATGGACCACAGTTATGCCAAATGAATAAATTCTAAAGATCTGTAGTTCCATATTGGCCCTACAGCTAACAACTCTGTATTGTACACTAAAGATTTGTGAAGAAGATATATCTTATGTTGTGTTTTTACCACAGTAAAATTTTTTCAAAACGAAAGAATTTGAGCCATCAAATAGCATTGATGCCTTGTCTTTGCATCTTTGCTCCATCTGGGGGTGTTCAGCTAGGACTGGAGCTGGAGCATCCTAAGGCCTCACTTATGTCCAGAACCTCAGCTGGGATGGCTCAGTTGGCCAGCAGTTGGCCGAGGTGGCTGTGCCCCTCTCTTCTCTTGGTGTTGACTGGTCCCACTCACATGTCTCTGGTCCTCCACATGGCCCTTCTCTCTCTTCTTTGGGGTAGGCCGGACTTCTTTACATGTGTCTGGGTTCCCCTTTGAACAAAAGCAGAACCGATAAGGCCTGAGCTCAGAAATCCCAGAACTTCACTTCTCACTCATTCTGCTGATCAGAGCAAGTCACAGGCCAACCCAGGTTCAAATGGTGGGAAGAAAGCCCCCACTTATTGAGGGGAGTGGTAGCAGGTGCATAGAGGGATTGGAGGAATTGTTGGCAGCCATCATTGCAGTTTACTACCAACAGGAGCCCCAAGTTTAGGACAATATAATTGTGAAAGCACAGTGGGAAGAGTCCTGCCTCTCCACTAGGCCTCCTCTGATACCACCCCAGTGGAGAGGAGAAGGGGTGCTTGATGACTGCCAGACGGACCAGAAGTCCAGTCTCCACATCATCTGTACTGACACTGGGGACTCTGGCCTCAGGCTCCCTCCTTGGCCTGCCCTGATAGTTCCAGTGGGAGAGTTGGGTGCTTTGTTACAGCCCCCAGAGGGTGGAAATCTAAGCTACTACTGGGCTTATGCTGACAGCGTAGTGTATCAGTTATTGTCTATAAGTTTTCTGTCTGACTTGGCTGTTTATCGCCTAGTTCTCCAACCAGATTGCAGGCTTTTCTTGGGGTCTTTTTTGGTTATACCTGTAGATATTGCCAGGTTTCCAGTTTATTCAGCTCCAAGTCTAAGATAAAGGAGGCAAAAAGAAACCCAAGCAACTCCCCACCACGTGGTTCCCCAGGTCCCAGGTCCCTAACCTGTCTGCCTTTTCCTCTTCACCTTTCAGTCTTCTTATGTTTGTTTTATATATAGTGTCCAGGGTTTTTTGTTGTGCGTAGCAGGAAGCATCGGAAAAAGAATGTCTACTCCATCTTACTGGAAGCAAAAGTCGTTTAAAATTAAAAGTTGTGGCGTTGCCATCATGGCTCAGCGGAAATGAGTCTGACTAGTATCCATCCATGAGGATGCAGGTTTGATATCTGACCTTGCTCAGTGGGTTAAGGATCCAGTGTTGCCATGAGCTGTGGTGCAGTTCGCAGACGTGGCTTGGATCTGGTGTTGCTGTGGTTGTGGTGTAGGCCAGTGGCTACAGCTCCAATTCAACCCCTAGCCTGGAAACCTCCATATGCCATGGGTGCAGCCCTAAAAAGGCAAAATAAATAAATAAATAAATAAATAAAATTAAAAGTTGTAAGAGAATTTTAATGTATGTGAACAGCATTGAGGTATTTAAGAGCAGTTCAGATTCCTTATATTCATAAGTGCAGTTTATTAGACCTATAAGAATTACTTAGTTCCCAGTTAAGGTTTTGTTTCCAAAGAACTGGATTCAGGAGTATGTTATTTTTATAATAAATAATAATTCTTTTAAAAATCACAGTAAATGCGTGTAACCTTTTTTGTCTGTAAAAACTACCCCTGTAAGGAAAGGGGAAGGGAGTTCCCATTGTGGCTCAGTGGTAACAAACCCAACTAGTATCCATGAAGATGCAAGTTCAATCCCTGGCCTCACTCATTGGGTTAAGGATCCAGCATCTCAGTGAGCTGTGGTGTAGGTCACAGACATGGCTTGGATCCCATATTGCTGTGGCTGTGGTGTAGGTCAGCAGCTGCAGTTCCAATTCAATTCCTACCCTGGGAACTTCCATATGCCGTGGGCGTGGCCCTAAAAAGCAAGAAAAAAAGGAGGGGGAGCCCATATTTACTAGAAGTTGGACTGATAATAATAAACATATTCCCTAGCTGTTTTCCATGAAGGTTTTTTTAAGTTTCATTTTACTTTATTTTATTTTATTTTTGTCTTTTGTCTTTTTAGGGCCGCACCCACGGCATGTAGAGGTTCCCAGGCTAGGGGTCTAATCAGAGCTACAACTGCCAGCCTACGCCAGAGCCACAGCCACACCAGATCCGAGCCGTGTCTGTGACCTACACCACAGCTCATGGCAACGCCAGATCCTTAACCCACTGAGCGAGGGCAGGGATCCAACCTGCAGCCTCATGGTTCCTAGTCGGATTCGTTTCCACTGCACCACGACGGGAACTAACTCCTCCATGAAGTCTTGACTCATGCTCTTTGGTTGCAAGTCACAGAAACTAGCTCATAAGCAAACGATAGTGGGACTGGCCCAGAACAGAAGGAAGAGCTGGAGAAGCCAGCTTCAGGACAGCAGCCAGGAAGGCGCCTGGGGTCTGCCGGGGCTAAGCCTTGCCTCAGGCAGGAGTGAACTGGCCTTTTTCAGCCTTTGTGTTGCAAGTCCAGGATTTGGATCCAAGAGCAAAGAGAGTTTCTGACCCGTCTGGCTGGAGAAGGGAGCACCTTGAATGACAGTCCCAACAGGGCTGTGGAATGAAGAGTCATGGGGGAGGGGCAGTCCTCCCCAGCAAAAGCCGGGTGCTGTGACCAGAAATAAAGCAAAGGGATTAAAACCCCAGGCCGGTGAGAATCACAGATGTTCTGCAGTGGGTGACTCCAAGGGAAGAGTTCTAGAGCCTGAGTGAGACAAGGAGAAGCTGCCTCTGGGCGCCTCCAACAGCCCTGTGGGCCCCCAAGCATTGGACAGAGGATACAGTGTTTCCCAAACTTACTTAACCAAGTGATGCATGATGCCTTCTGCCTTGGAGCCACGTTGACTCTGGCGACCCAGTTAGGGAAACCGTGGCCTGGTTGATCTCCAGTGACCCTTTTAGCTCTGAGGTTCTGTGACCCTACAGGAAGGATGTGGTTTCTGTTTAATTCTAACAGAGAAGAAACCAAAAAAAAAAGAAAGAAAAAAAAAACGTAAAACAACAGAGATGGAGAAGGACTAAGCCACTGCAGCTCAGGCTGAGGGCCATCTCAGGAAGAAGTGGAAGCCAGCTCCTTTGGGTCCCTCAAGATGCTCCCAATAACCCCCCGTTAATGAGCTATTTTGTGTGAAGTGAATTGGTCAGTTTCCTGCCTGGCCTGAGCATCACTTGGTTTCTGGGGGCAATCTGGCTGTGCCCATAAGCTTGGGTCAGGGCCGGAGGGGCCCTTAGCCGTCGTCTGGAACAGCACTTATATCATCCAGAGAGGACACACAAGCCTGAGCAGGGGAAGGGACTTGTCTATGGCTGTGCAGTGACGTGGCAGCAGAGCTGGGACCAGAACCCAGGTCTCCTGGCACCCAGCTCGTCATCCTTCCTTTATGCTGCAGCACTACTCTTTGCCAGGGACAGCCAGGGCAGTCTCCATCAGCAGGCCTCCTCCCGCCCTGTCCCACAGTGACTGCCCCTTTTCTGGAAAGGCCCCCTCTGTCTTCTGGGCACTCAGCACTCTGGGAGAGGGAAGGGAGGAGCGGGAAGGGGAGGAGGGACAGAGGGCTGGCTCTGTCCCTTAGTCCCTTACTGCTTCCTGATGATCTATCCTTCAGATGGATTAAAGGACTGACTTTGTCTTGATGTTCGCTGCTGATTCACGAGGGCCTAGTCCAGGCCTCAAGGACCAGGCAGATTTCACCGGGGAGGCGATTGATGGGAAGAACCCCTTGAGCAAAGGGGTAATCAGAAAGCCCATCCTGGGAAGAGAGGATTCATAGTTGTCTAAAATGAAGCATTCCTTTGGCGTTTCGTGGAGTAATGCTGGAGGGCGTGTTAGGAGTGTAACATACTATTAAATGCTGTTTAAACGCTGGGCCACGTACACTTTGACCCACCAGCCTACTTATAAGAATTTAGCCCCAGGGAGTAATTCTCATAAATGCACAAAAATGCATGTACTAGGATATTCAATCACAGCATTGTTTTAGAAAGAGGAAATAGTGTACATATCCAAAAACAGAGCAACGATATAAAATATGGACCATACAAATGATGAGTTATTTGACATTTATTAAAAATTATGAATTTGTGGAGTTCCCATCATGAATCAGCAGAAGCGAATCTGACTAGCATCCATGAGGATACAGGTTCCATCCCTGGCCTTGCTCAGTGGGTTAAGAATCCAGCATTGCGGTGAGCTGTGGTATAGGTCACAGACACGGCTTGAATCCCACGTTGCTGTGGCTGTGGGGCAGGCCAGCAGCTGCAGCTCCAATTCAACCCCTAGCCTGGGAACCTCCATATGCCACGGGTGAGGCACCCTCCTCCAAAAAAAGACAAAAAAAATATGAATTAGATATGCTGGACAAGGAAGTATATTTCTAATGCCTTAAGTAAAGGAACAGGTTATAAAACAAATTATAATCTTATTTTTATAAAATAAATTAACATTACCATTGACAATGTTATTTATGGACAGAAAAAAAATTTATAAAAACCAAAATGTTTTGGAGTTCCCTTTGTGGCTCAGCAATTAACGAACCGGACTAAGATCCATGAGGATGCAGGTTCAATCCCTGGTCTCAGTCAGTGGGTTAAGGATCCAGCATTTCCATGAGCTGTGGTATAGGTCGCAGCTGTGGCTCAGATCCCACGTTGCTGTGGCTGTAGCTGTGGTTTAGGCCGGCAGCTGTAGCTCTGATTCGACCCTAGCCTGGGATCCTCGGGTGTGGCCCTAAAAAGCAAAAAAAAAAAAAAAAAAGTTTACAGTAACTATTTCTGGGTTTTAGAATTAGAGGTGGTTTTTTTATCTTCTTGTTCTTTTCATTTATATTTCCTAATTATTCCACAATGAATATATGTTTGGTAATCATTGTATAAATTTTTTTTAAAAAAATGCCATGCCAAGGAGTCTGAACCTCATTCTTAAGGTGACATAAGTTAAATTTTTATAAATTAAATAATTAAAAGTGCCCTAAGCAACTTGGCCAGTTAAGAGAGTCTCATTGAGACCCCTCTGGGAACAGGAAGTCTTCACTGATAAGGTGGCAATTAATATCTGTCTGTGATTTTCTTGTAAATTCTGGTTTCAGCATGGTGCTTTTCCTTGCAAGTCAGTACGTTGAGGGGAATGGTAGAGCAGATTCAGGCCTTATCAGGCACGAAGGCTGGTGCCTTCTGGTAGAGTCCTGTTCCGGGTGGTGTTCTGTAAAGTGGCCAGGCAGCCAGATTAAGCTCAGGGATAAATATTCCAATAGAGGATCTGGGGAGGAGATGAGGCAGAGAGGGGTCATGGCTTTGTGATGGTTGTTGATTTTGTGGGTTTGTTTTGGGATGGCAAAAAAACAAACAAACAAAAAAGAACTGTTGGGTTCAAACGTATCCTGGGGCCCCTTGGCTTAGGCCCAGCTCAATCTGTTCCTGTGAACTTCCCTTACAGGAAAACTTGATCGGTGCACTCTTGGCAATTTTCGGGCACCTTGTGGTCAGCATTGCACTTAACCTTCAGGTAAGTTTCAACCACCAGCCCTACCTGAGTCCATGGTACAGCTGATCGCTGTGGTATCTTGTGCAGGCCCAGCTGCCTCCTCTCTGTGGCATGTTGCCTGCTCCATCCCTTGGCCAGGACCATACCGTGTGGGTTCTTCCAGAATCTCTCTCGATTCTTTGCCCCCATTTCGTCCCCCCATCCAGCATCCTCAACTATGAAGACAGTGCTCTCTGTTATTTAAAAGTCTCCAGGGGCGTCCTGCAGCCTCTGCTCTGGAAGCCCTGCCCTACATCCCTTCAGCCTGGTTGAGCTCCCAGGCAGCCGTGGTTTGGAGCCAGCTGATGGCACCATGGGAACTGGCTCCACTGGCTGCAGGTGCAGTGGGGAAGCCAGCTGTGTGTGTTGGGTGCTGGTGGCGGTTGTTGAAGCCCCCAGGCAGCCTTCAGCCAGCGGGGGATGGGACTCAATGGATCAATGGCCCAAGCCCCATCCTTGGGTAGGATGGTTCTGAGGGGAGCTCATAGTCTTTCTCAGGGATTCCCCAGTGGGACTGAGCCCCAGTTGCCCAAAGCACTAACTGGCCCATGAACAGTCTTCATCTGTCCTTCTCCCTTCCTGGTCTCACTTTCCCACCCCTGATTTGTGCTTCCAGGAATCACCTCCCACATCGACTGCCTGCTCCCAGCCCTTGTCTCAGGGACTGCTTCTGGGAAACCCAGGCTTAGACATGACACCCGCTGCCAAGACAAATCCCATGGCAAGCAGGCCAGCCCTTCTCTCCCAGTGCTGCCCAGCTTCCCGAGCTGCTCCCTTTCTCTGACCAGGCACATGGTCCCTCTGCTTCCCTGCACACACGTGTGTGTTTCTGGGTGTGTCTGAGGCTGCGTGGCCTCTCAGCTACTTGTCGGGTTTACCCTCTTCTCTCTACAGACCAGCACCTCTGCTTTCACATCTGCTTCTACACAGTCCCCAACATGATCCCCACGTGGCAGCCTTGACCCTCTAGGTCAACATGCCTTTCTAGCTTCCCTTAGTCATGGCTTCAGTGTCTTTGTCCCAAGTTCATATTCCTGAACCAGAAATATTGTCCATGCTTGGACCAGGTATCCACCCGAGGGAGGGCAGGGTCTACCAACACCTGCAAGTCTGCACCGCTGTGGGCATTGCTACAGAAAGGATTGCCTCTAGCGGGTGCCTGAACATGGGCACTCCTGGGCATTGTGGTTAGAAGGTCAGACTAAAGAGAGGGTCCTTGGATTGTGGCTCCCATCCAAGATTGCTTATTGCCTGGTATATGCCTCAGAAACGCACATTTTTGGAGTTCCCACTGTGACTCACAGTTAAGAACCCACCATGTGTCCGTGAGGATGCAAGTTCAATTTCTGGCTTCACTCAGTGAGTTAAAGATCTGGTGCGTAGGTTGCATGTGCAGCTCGGATCCGGTGTTGCTATGGCTGTGGTATAGGCTAGTAGCTGCAGCTCCAATTTGACTCCTAGCCTGAGAACCTCCATATGCTGCAGGTACGGTGTAAGAAGAAAAAAGAAAAAAAAAATGTGTATTTCTGGGCTTCACCTACACCTCCCCTCTGTGGATGAGGCCCAGACACATGTATTTTTTCAAAGCTTCCCAGGGAATTTAAGGCTTCCCAGCCAGTTTGAGAACTACTGTCTCAGAATAGCAATTTAAGATTTAGATCACTACTGCCTTATTCCTCTCTGAGTAACAACTCAAAAAAAAAAAAAAATCCTGATGGATCTCCCCAAACTTTTTTTTTTAACTTTGTTTTTTCTAGAAGTACTGCCACATCCGCCTCGCAGGCTCCAAGGACCCTCGGGCCTATTTCAAGACCAAGACATGGTGGCTGGGCCTGTTTCTGATGCTGCTGGGCGAGCTCGGTGTGTTTGCCTCCTATGCCTTTGCTCCGCTGTCACTGATCGTGCCGCTCAGCGCAGTCTCCGTGATCGGTAAGACCAGCTCCCATCCCACCCCTCCCCTGAGACTGCAACCAGTGTCACTGCCAGGGTCAAAAATGCTCCTTAAACACACCAGCTTTCGCTTCGATAATAAACACTTGCAAAGGGTTTCCTCCACAGCAGACCCTGCTCTAAGCACTTCCCAGATACTGATTCTTCTAATCCTCCTGGCAGCCTTTTGAGGGAGAGCCTGTTCTTATCCCTATTTTACAGATGAGGCGACTGAGGCACAGAGCAATGAAGTCACTCTCCCCAAATCACACAGCTAATGGGGGGCAGGGCTGGTGTACAAACCAGGCTGTCTGCCTCTGGAATCTCTTTAAGATTTGGAAAGTTAGTCAGAATTGCTTTTCATTTCTATGACAGAAGGAAGATAAACCTTAACCCATTCATCCTAACACTATCAAGATAAACGAAGCTTTCGTAGTTTAGGGAGCTCACACCTGAAAGAGATGCACGTTCGGCTTATTCTCTGACCTTTTTACATTAACTCTACCATTTTTAAAATGTCATTAACTTTCTCATCTGCCATTTTTTCTGCTATTTCTATAATCACTGAACCAGTGTTTCAGATCATTTGAACCAACTAAAAGTTAAAGGTTTAAAGTCCATGAGGTTATCAAAAAATAGAATTAGAAAAAAAATTTTTTTTTTTTTTGTATTTTTAGTGCCGCACCCACAGCATATGGAGGGTCCCAGGCTAGGGGTCTAATCAGAACTACAGCTGCCGACCCACATCATAGCCACAGCCACGCAGGATCCGAGCCTTGTCTGTGACCTACACCACAGCTCAAGGCAACGCCAGATCCTCAACCCACTAAGAGAGGCCAGGGATCAAACCTGCATCCTTGTGGATACTAGTCAAATTTGTTTCTGCTGAGCCAGGAAGGGAGCTCCGAAAAAACTTCTTTCCTTAAGTAAAAGATATTAGTAGATTAATGAACAGTAGCTTTTTATAAATAGAAGCAGGAACAGTGAACTTACTTTGAGTGTTTCCTTCCCTCTTGCTGGCAAGCCTTATATGGCCTAGAAGCTCTTCCCTGCTCTTGAAGGAGAAAATCATATTTCGAGTCTTAATCCTCCTGGAATTAAGAGGGCCTCTTTTTAAGGGATGTCATATGCATAGCAAATATGTGCCCTTCCTGTACCCAAGGCAGACATCACTAATCAATTATAGCATTCCTTCCTGGTAAGCCTGGATGGTCCCTCAAAATTCTTAGAGCTTCAGGCAATTGTTACCAGTTACCAGGAGAGGGCAAAGGAGCAGAAACCTATTCGCTTTCCCTGATCTTATTTATTAAAAGCCTCTCCTTCTCTTGGCCAGGGTTGGTAAACTGACAGCCCACAAGATGACTGAGGTCCTCAGGCATGCAGTGTGCTTTCCCACACAGTATCATTTCAAAACATAATTTGAGGAGTTCCCGTCGTGGCGCAGTGGTTAACGAATCCGACTAGGAACCATGAGGTTGCGGGTTCGGTCCCTGCCCTTGCTCAGTGGGTTAACGATCCGGCGTTGCCATGAGCTGTGGTGTAGGTCGCAGACGCGGCTCGGATCCCGCGTTGCTGTGGCTCTGGCGTAGGCCGGTGGCTGCAGCTCCGATTCGACCCCTAGCCTGGGAATCTCCATGTGCCACGGGAGCGGCCCAAAGAAATAGCAAAAAAAAAAAAAAAAAAAGAATCCAACTGCAGGAGCTCCCTTCATGGCTCAGTGGTTAACAAACCCAACTAGGATCCACACGGATGCGGGTTTGATCCCTGGCCTTGCTTAGTGGATTAAGGAGCTGTGGTTAGGTCGCAGATGCGGCTCAGATCTGGCATTGCTGTGGCTGTGGTGTAGGCTTGCAGTTGTAGCTCCAATTTGACCCCTAGCCTGGGAACCTTCATATGCCACAGGTGCGGCCCTAATAAGCAAAAAATAAATAAATAAATAAAACACTTAAAAAAAAAAAAAAGAATCCAGCTGCAGTGGCTTAGTGCTGTGGAGTTGGAGGTTCAGCTCCTAGCCTGGCGCGATGGGTTAAGGATCCAGTGTTGCTGCAGCTGTGGTGAAGGTCGAAACTGCAACTCAGATCCAGTCCCCAGCCCAGGAACTCCCATATGCCACAGGTGTGGCCATAAAAAAAAAAGTGTAAAATAAAATATATATGTGTGTGTATGTATGTATATAATTTATTTGCTTTTAGTTGAGGCAAGTTGTCTGCCATGGTCTCAACTTCTCCCTGTTGTCTTCCATCTGGCCCACTTTCTACATCTGTGTTATCACCCAGCCACTGTATGTATTTAGATTTGTCCTCTGCCCATGGCTGACCTATCCAAAGGGCTCTCAGAACCTTTATTCACAATGAAGAATACATGACTGAATGACTAAGTGCTTTAAATATTAGTCTCTGAATTGTTATAAAGATCAAATAACCAAATTCTTAAAATTAGGCTGAATTATAAGGATGGGACTTCAGGTATTAGCCCCTGGCAATTAAGGGGCTCTTAGAAGCTTAAGTCACCCAGTGAAAAATCATATTAAAAACCAATAAATATTAAAATAATAACCGCCATTTGTTGGGTACCTATTATTGGTCACTGTTGCAGGTACTTTGATAATAATAGCTCAGCTGTAGAGCATGTATGTGATAAATGATTTGCATATATTATTTCATTTAAATTGTCCCTATAACTCTGAGAAGTAGGTATTTTCCAATGATGTCCTGATAAACTGACTCAGAGAGAGAGAAAATGAGAGAAGGAAAAGAAAAGAAAGAAGAGGCAGAGGGAGGGAGAGAAGGAGGAAAGGGACAGAAATGTGGGAAAGAAAAGGAAGACTGGATTTGTGGGGGGGTTGGGGGGCTTGTTTGTTTGTTTGTTTTATGGCTGCACCTAAGGCATATGGAAGTTCCTCGGCCAGGAATCCACACCACTGTAATGACCAAACCCAAGCCACTAGCAGTCAGATTCTTAACCCACTGCGCCACAGCGGGAACTCCGTTTCTGATCTCAGCAGTGTAAATACCCACACTGTAGCTGATTCTAAGCTTCCGATAGTTTCCTGAATAGTAGCACTCAGCAGGCTGGTGCCGGCCGGATGCAGCACACAGGCTCATGGACAAGGAGACTGAGGGTCAGGTGAAGTGACTTGGAGGGCAGCCACCAGGATGTTGGAGTCCATCTGCGAACGTGGCAGTCAGGGAGAAAACAGAACCAGGGGAAAAACGTCAGAGGGAGGCATTGCCGTGGAAGGAGTGAAAGCCCTGGCCTCCCATAGTCCTGGGTTCAAGCCCAGCCTTTCCTCGCCAGCTCTGTGATCTGAGAGAGATCTTTTCCCTCCCTCAGCCTCAGTGTCCCCATTTTTCAAATGCCATCGTAACCTCACCCACCACAAAGAGTGAACGTGCCAGAAATAACTTCTCTAAGTTGCCTGCCACACAGCAAGTACCGAACCCCCAGTGCTCCTGGCCTTGTAGGAAATCCTCAGGGAGTCTCCAAGAGGAGCTTCTGTTTCTAAGAAGGAATCATGAGGGGCTGAGCTCTCGGGAGCCCGAGTGAGAGGTTAGGAAGCACCAAACGCTCCACCACAAGAGAGCCACCCAAAGGGCACGGTGAAGGAACTCCGTTTGACTAATGGCAGCCTTTCTTCTATTCTGTTTTTATAGCCAGCTCCATCATAGGAATCATATTCATCAAAGAAAAATGGAAACCTAAAGACTTTCTGAGTAAGTCCACAGATTTGGATTTAAGCTCCTATTCTTTATTTTATGCTTTTTTTTTTTTTTTGTCTTTTTAGGGCTACAGCCATGACATATGGAAGTTCCCAGGCTAGGGGTCTAAGCAGAGCTATAGCTGCCAGCCTTCACCACAGCCACTGCAATGCCAGATCTGTGACCTACACCATAGCTCACGGCAACACCAGATCCCTAACCCACCAAGCAAGACCAGGGATCGAACCTCAGTCCTTGTAGGTACAGTTGGGTTCGTTACTGCTAAGGCACAACGGGAACCTCTATGCTTGTGCTTTTTTTCATTATAAGACCAACTTAGAAATCACCTGTCTCCTGCTCCTTGATGTGGTTCTGTGTCCCACCCTCATCAGGCTCCTGAGAGCTGGGTTTTTAAATCAGTGGTTCCCAAACCTGGCTACATATCAGAACCATCTGTGAGACTTTTTTAAATGGGCTTTCATTCATTCCTTTCAATTTTTTCTTTTTTTTTCTTTTTTTTTTTTTTTTTTTTTTTTTTGTCCAAGACCACCACCTGTGGAAGTTCCTAGGCCAGGAATCAAACCCACACCACAGCAACATCCTGAGCCACCGCAGTGACAACGCCAGATCCTTAAGCCACTAGGCCATCAGAGAACTCCCATTCAATCAATATTGATTGAACATCTACCGTGGGGATTCTAGGAGGCCCAATAAAATGCACCTCTTTCCTTACTGAGTTCTAAAGCAGTGGGAAACAAGGAAGTCAAACACAGGAGGGCAGCTGTTATGCTTCATTACTAATAAAAACTAGATTAGAACACGCAGCTTAGGTGTGCAGCCAAGTGCACTTGCTTACAGTCTGCCCCAATGTGCCCCCACCCCCCGGCTAGACCTTGGGCCGGTCTCCCAAGGAAGTATTTGGATTTACAGAATGGAACCCTTACCCAGAATCACTGCCTCACAGAGTCTGGGGCAGAGAAGGAAGGAAAAAGAACAAAGACTGAGTCTTTAAATTCTTTCCATTGATTAGCTCTACTCAGTCAAGAAACTCAGACCAATGGGGCAAGAGGCAGAAGTGTCAGTCCATTGGAGGCCCTCCACATGGAAACCCAAGCATGGGGAAAAGTTTTCCCCAAGATACCTACCAAGTGCCACACTCTGTTGTGGCAGGGGGATATAATAGCAGGACAGATAGGATCCTACTGTCATGGAGTTACAGTCGAACATGTGTGTGTGTGTGTTGGAGGGGAGAACATACAGTAAACAAGGGAACTATATAACTAAATAAACAAAATAATTCTAGATCTTAGGGAGTGCTTCAGAGAAAATAGCATGCTTTTTGGTGGGGCATTGGGGATGGGGGGGGGGTTACTTTTCCTAGACTGGTCAGGGTTAGACTCTCAGAAAAGGTGGGGCCCAGACCTAAATGATACAGAAGGTCTGTGGGCAGAGTGTTACACGTGGAGGGAGCAGCAGGTGCAAAGGGCCCGAGGCAAGAGTAAGCTTGGCGCATCTGGTATCAGTAAGGCCAGGGTAGCCCGAAGGGTTGAGTGAAGAAGAAAGGAAGCCAGGAGAACAAGGAGGCACGGAGGCCTGGATGATGTAGGGCCTTACGAGCTACACTAAGGAGTTAAGGGGTGATACGGTGATGGGTCCAGGCTCTGTACCTGGAGATTTTGAACCAGGCCTGGGGCCTGGGCATTTGCATACAGCTCCCCAAGGTGAAGTATATTTGTCTGCAACTTGCTTTGAAATGTATCCCCAAAATAAGCTGACTTGATAAATGAGTGGAAGGATGAAGGAAATAGATGGATACGTGATAAAGCAAGTCAAATAAAATGTCACTTTAGAATCTAGGTGGTGGGATTATAGGAAGTTGCCGTATAACACTTTGAAGTGTGTCTGAAAGTTTTAAAATACAGATTGTCAGGAAAAAAAAGCTCCCAGGATGCCACAGATACACAGCCAGGTTTGGGAACTACTGTTCTGAATCACTGGTGTGGAATAAGAGCAAGATGGGGCCAGGAGGCTGACAAAGAAAAGAATCTTACACTGCAAAAAGCAGAGCTACTGCTCAGCAAACCAATGATGCCAAGATGCAAAATACTCAGAGTGATTTGCTGTAATCCCACTTGGGGGAGGAGTGGGGCTAGGCTGGTTCTGAGACCAGTGTAGAGTGACCAGTGCTTCTAGGGTCACGCTAAGTAGTCCTGGAATGAGAGGCATGCAAGTCCAGGCAGTGCTCTATGTGAGCTGCAAAAAGATATCCCTCTGGGCATCCGTATTTCTGTGGATGCATGCTTTGGTGAGCAGAGCATGGGCTAGATTTTAGCCCTTTTTACCCCTCCAGCTAGGTGCCCTTGTGCAATGAGCAACCTGCACATCTGTATGTGGCTGTCCTGCTTAAAGTTCCATTAAATTCAGCAAACATTCCCCTAATGATAGACCTGTGCTGGATAACGCAGGCCTGTTGATGAGTAAGACCTGTCCCTGCTTGCGGAAAACTTAGGATAATAGACTTGTACAGCACTTAACATATTAAGGGTAACCATGGCGTCATTCATTCATTGAGCAACTGAACAATTGCTCAGTTGTTTTTGAGCACCTTATGAGGCCTAGAATGAATATTAAAAAAAACATTTAGCACAGTGATACATTCTCTGGAGACAGTGGGATGAAAAGATATAGTTCTATTGCAGAAAAATCTAGAGGCCTATGGTCATAGTATGTGCAATTCAAAACTCACAACCTTTTTCAGCTTGCTTGGGGCTGGACATAACCTCCGGAGGCTTTTCACCAACTCCACAGGGTTCAACTGGAGTGACAAGACCTGGAAAGAGCCAGGAGACTTTTGTCCTTCACGCAGGAGCACACCTCCTGGGCCACCAACTGTCTCTGCTGGCTTTGTGGACTAGTGTGTTGATAGCATTTACACAGTTCCCATGGGAGCCAAGGGAGAGGATGAAACAATCTTTTTAAAGGTACATGATAGGCTTTGAAGGTTGGCTTTTGAAGGGTTTTGATTTTTCTTATCCTGCCCATCTAGCTTTAGAATGTTCCTTGTAAAATGCACATTAAAACCAGAGTGCAGGAGTTCTCTTGTGGCACAGCAGGTTAAGGATCTGGCATTGTCCCTGCAGTAATTTGGGTCCCTGCTGTGGTATGGGTTCAGTCCCTGGTCTGGGAGCTTCTACAGGCCACAGGCACAGCCAAAACAAAACGGAGTGCAATACCAGAATGGCCAAAATGAAGAAGGAAAAATATTCGGTTTTACTCATATTCTACCGGTAGGAGTGTAAATTGTTCCAACCACTTTGGAAAACCATTTGACAGTAACTACTAAACGAAACTTCCACACGTCCTGTTACCCAGGAATTCCACTCCACGTTTTGTACCCAACAGAAGTATATACGTGTTTTCCAAATGACATGCACAAGAATATTCATAGCAACATGATTTGTTATAACCCAAGACAGGAGACTGCTTACATGCCCATCACCAATAGAAATGATCAGTGGTTTCATAATCACACGACTGTACAGCAGTGAGAATGAAGAAACTACCACCCCACAAACACAACCTTGCCTGAACACAGCTACAAAAAAACATATGACTCGAATCCATTTATGGAAAGTACAAACCCAGGCACATGGTCTGGCTGGTAGACGTCAAAAATGTTGCCCTGGGGGTGGGGTCTAGGGATTGGAAGGGGACAAGAGGGGACCTGGGGCCTCTGCTCATGTTCCCTTTCTCAGTCTGGGTGCTGGTTACATGGCTGAGTTCACTTTGTAAGAATTCAAGCACTTTTTTGTATGCATGCTGCACCCCCATTCAACATTTTTTAACATAAAATATTATTTTTTTAAACAACATTCAGGGGAGGTCCCTGATGGCCTACGGTTAAGGATCTAGCATTGTCATTGCAGCAGCTTGAGTTACTGCTATGGCATGGGTTTGATCCCTGGCCTGGAACTTCCATATGCTGCAGGCACAGCAAAGAAAAAAAAAAGTGATATTCAGGAAGATACTCTATTGTTTTCAAGTAAAGAAAACCTGCACATTCAAACAATAGCAGGTCCTCGCGTGCTGGCCTGGAGCCTGCACCTGCCGTGAGCCCTGTAACCACCTCCGCCTCCCTGCAGGGCGCTACGTTTTATCCTTCGTTGGCTGCGGTCTGGCCATCGTGGGCACCTACTTGCTGGTGACATTCGCACCCAACAGTCACGAGAAGATGACAGGCGAGAACATCACCAGGCACCTTGTGAGCTGGCCTTTTCTCCTGTACATGGTAAGAGACGCCTCCTGTCCTTCCACCCGAGATGGTGGGTGGGGAGCGAGTCCTAGAACCGGGAAACCTGAACGCCCCACCAGGGGGGTGTCACGGGAATCGTGCCTTTCACAACGCTGAGCACCGCACTTGGCAGAGAGCGTGTGGTTCCAGGGAGGTGCTTTTCTTCACTCGTGTCCGGAGTCATTTCTAAAACTTCATGTATAGCATGAAAACTTTATTTTCTAGAGGTATTTGTCAGGCTGCCCATTATCTATAAAGGACTGGATGGAAAAACAGAAGCTGCATCACTGGTTGTCTCTGAGAGATGGAATTAGGAGTGTTATTTCCTCTTCTTTACATATCATCCACAATTTCTACCCTGAGCATTTAAAACTGTTAGGCTAAGGAAAAAAGTAACATTTTAAACAGTTAGGGAATGTTATTTATTTCTTTCTTGCCCAATATCACACAGCAGTGGAAGCCATAGAAACACCAGAGACACTGGAAACTTTGTTTCCTAAACACTCACCTAGTACCCCTTCCTCTGCCCCAGTTACATCCTGATTAGGTCTACAAATAGGCTGATCAAGGAAAACGTCCAAGGTATTTGATAAAGCTACTGGTATATTCCTGCTCCGTGCCCGACACTGTGCTCATCACTTTTTAATGTATTATCTGTCAACAAAAATAACAACAATAATAGGAATAGAAAAGAGTTTTATTTGAACTAAACTGAGAACTGTAGCCCAGAAGACAGCCTCTCAGATTACGCTGAGGAATTGCTCTGGAGAAATGTGGTTTTCAGTACAGTTTGGGGGGGGGGGGTGTTTGTTTGTTGGGGGGGTTGGTTTTGGTTTTGTTTTTTGGACCAAAGCCCCAGCATGTGGAAGTTCCTGGGCCAGGAATCGAACCCACACCACAGCAGCAACCTGAGCCACTGCAGTGACAGCACTGGATCCTTAACCTGCTAAGACACAAGGTGACTCCTTCAGTACGGTTTTATAGGTTGGCAGAACAAAAAACGCTACACATGACAGGAGTACATTCTTTCAAGGTTTAAAAAAAAAAATGAAGTTCCCATTGTGACTCAGTGGGTTAAGAACCAGACACAGTGTCCATGAGGACTCAGGTTCAATCCCTGGCCTTGTTCAGTGGGTTAAGTATCAGGCATTGCCACAAACTGCAGCATAGGTCATAGATGTGGCTCAGATCTGGCATTGCTGTGGCTGTGGTGTAGGCCGGCAGCTACAGCTCCAATTCAACCCCTAGCCTGGGAACTTCCATATGCCACAGGTGCGGCCCTAAAAAACGGAAACAAACAAACAACAACAACAACAAAAGCAGGTCAGCATGTACACAGCTAGTCAGTGGCCTTGACATCTGGAAGGGAATCGTATCATTTAAGGAGCACTAACACTGGCGTCCCAGGAAGGGAGGTTTTAATCTTTATTTTTAACATGGACATTCTTTGGTTCAATGCTCTTTTCTTAATAATTAAAGCAAATGTACATTGTATGTTTCACGGGCCACAAACAGGGTGTTTTAGTTAGCACAAAATTATTCAAGTCACGTACAAGCCACAATGACTGCCCTAGATCCCAGTATGTGAAAATGTGTTTTATCACATCTCAGATTCTCTCAACAGCCCTGTAACGTAGGTGATTTTCTCCCCATTGGATCTCAGGGTTAGCAAACTTGCTCAGAGTCCCGTGCCAGCAGAGATGGACTTAAAGCCTGCCTGCCTGGCCTGACGTGGCACCAGGGCCCGCTGGTGAAAGGGCTCACTGTTTTCTCTTGACTCAAGCAGCCTGGGACTGCTGGAGAGGCCCCGAAGTCCTGTCTTCTCGGGTTGCCTGCAAGCCAGAGGATAGATTTCCCCAAGATTGGGACTGTGTCTCCTCCCTACTGCCAGCCAGCCCCAGCATTTATCTGGTGGGTCTGGAAAAGTATGTTCCCAGCACAGCCAAAGACCCACCTGTTCAGGGAGAGCTTTACCCCAGAACACAGGCTCTTCATTCAGGGAGCTCTTGGTTCAGGGCTCCAGTCTGTTACCTACTGTGTAGGCCTAGCCAAGTTGCTTAGCCAGATGCTTTGGCTACTTCTCTGTAAGTTGGCAGAGGTCACTGGACCTGGGACAGTGGAAGGCACCCAGCACATGACCAGCACTCAGTCACCAATTCACTTTGTCCTCCTACATCGTGACTGTAAGGCAGTGCTGCCAGCTAGAGAGATTTGGCCAAATCAAAGTCAATAAATATTTATTGAGTGTCCACTATGTGCCACACACTGTGATATAAAAAAAATAAATGAGGGAGTTCCTGTTGTGGTTCAGTGGGTTACACACCCGACTAGTATCCATGAGGATGCAGGTTCAATCCTGGACTCTCTCTGGAGCCTGGAGCACCTGGAGGCCGACTGTCCAGGTTCAGATCCTGGCTCTGCCATTAGTTAAGGATCCTGCATTGCCGTGAGCTGTGGTGTAGGTTATAGACACGGCTAGGATCTGGCATTGCTGTGGCTGCGGCATAGGCCGGCAGCTGCAGCTCTGATTCAACTCCTAGCCTGGGAGCCTCCATATGCCATGGGTGCAGGCCCTAAAAAGCAAAAATAAATAAATAAAGAGAGACATGCTCACAAAACTCAGGTGCATCAGAAGGCCCCAACACATACACAGCCATCTCTCCATGGAGTGCCAAGTGCTCATCCCAGCATGCATTGAAGCGTCATGAAAAACGGCTGGGAAATTGAATCCCCGTCCCCGAATGCATGCACATTGGTTGGGAATGTTGATGAGTAACTGTACATCTGCTGGATGGAGTGTTCTGCAGCAATTAAAGACAGTTATGACAGCTCCATAAAACAAGAAAATTGTTTACGGTAACTAAAAACGTCCCAGAACAAAACTGTGTTTTCACTATAATGACAAGCGGGTAAAATATGTACTCGCTGGGACAAAGGCCGGAAGAAACAGGAAAATGAAAACAGCTGTGTTTGGTGGTCTCTAATTACGAGGAATTTAAAAAAAATTTTTTTTCTTTTTTAAAATGCCCATTAGTGCCAGTGCCTTGATTTTTATGATACATAAACTTCGGTAGGAGGTTAGGATAGGCAAATGGAGCTGAGCCAGTGTCGAATTTTTCTGCTTTAGTTTTGCTGTGTGCTGGGGCTGCCTTCCTTCCTTGGGAAAGTATTGCCAAGTGCCTGGACCCTTCAGGAATAGAAAGGACAAGTTGTCGATGCCAGGGGCAGGGAGCTTCTCAAACTGCCATTGTCTAGTAGTAAGAGTCTACTGCTTGAGCACCTTCGAAACACCAGGCACTGGGCCCCCTGTCTGCAGGCAGTGCAGCTTAGTGGGAAAGCACCTGGGGCCTGGAGGCTGACTGTCCAGGTTCAGATCCTGGCTCTGCCATCAGTGAGCTTGGGACTGTGATAGTACCTATGTCGTAAGAATTTTACTTCATGCTGATTTAATGAGTTAAGATAAAATGCTTCTGTTAGAGCTTGGCAGATTTTTGAGTTCATTAAGTGGAAGCTGTGGTTATGGCCTGGTAAGTTAAGAACTATTATCCCTATTTCACAGAGCGGGGTAACCGAGGTTTAGCAAATGTTAAGTGACTTGCCCAAGGTCACGCAGTTGTTTAGAAGGAGATCCAAGTTCAGAACTGGGCCTCCCTGCTTCCACATGTCCTCGTCTTTCGACCCCACCACGCTGCACACAGCAGGGGCTTAGTTAGGGGACAGGTGGTACGTATGCTTATATACCCAACAAAAGATCTCTTCTCCTTGGCCAACAAGCATCTCCTTCCTTGACCAACTCCCACTTTTAACGGGGGTTACCCCTGGAGCAGTGAAGTGGGAAGAAACCGGCTCAGCCTGAGGCATCTTGAGTGTCTAAGACAGGGCGGACATGAGGCCAGCACGTCACCCTCAGAGCCCTGCCCGGAGGCGACTGCCTGCTCGGTGTCCTCCAGGGATTAAAGATTCAGTCTTCCCTCCCTTTCTCCAGGGAGATCTGTCAGTGGTATGGCAGATGCTGGGTGTTTCAGTTCCCTTTCATCTCTGAGGGTCTGTGGCTAATGAAATCAGCAGGGAGAACTCAGCCCCCAGGCTCTCCTGGTCTTGCCCACGGCCCCGCCGACCTCCCCGCTTGCTGTTCGTAGCTCGTGGGGATCGTCCTCTTCTGCTCGCTGCTGTACTTCTACAAGGAGAGGAACGCCAACAACGTCGTCGTGATCCTCCTCTTGGTGGCGCTACTCGGTAAGTGAGGGTCCGGGTGACTGGAGTTCTGCCACCATGGAGTCACACCAGAAGGAAGTGTGGGCTGTGTTTACCGAGCTGTGGCCTCTGGACCCGGGAGCTGCCTGGGCTGGCTCAGGCTGCAGGAGCTGGGTCCCTGCTGACGGGACACAGCTCTGGTTGGTTCTGCAGTGCTGCTAGTGGCATCCTGTGTTCTTGCTCCAGTGCCGGGTCTCCTAAGTGCCAGGAACAGTGCTGCAAACTGGCTAGAGCAGCAAACCAGACACCCCTGCCTGCAGTGTGCCACTATTCTAAAGGGCAAAAGTGACAGATGGCATGAGTTTGGGCAGTGACAATTACCGTGAAGAGGAAGAAAGCAGAGTGGGGGTGTGGGGGTTAGAGATTGTTTCAGAGAAGTCAGGGATGGAGTGGGTTCCAACAACTGAGGCCCTAAGGGTCCATGGAAGACCTAACTGAGGGGAGGACTCAATTCTGGATTCAAGGGCAGGAGTTGATTTGACTTTGCTCTTTCTCCTTTTAGAGGCATGGGTGCAGGGGGGCGGGGGAGGCTCTCGCCCCGCATAGAGTTTGAGTTACTAAATGGAACTGTGCAAAGTACCTGTTTTCCCTGGAGAGGAAAGAGTGGGTATAGCCCTGCCGCTGCCTCCTGGGAACTTGCCCTGTGTCAGCCTCGCTGTCCTCTAAAACTGGTCCTAAGAAAACACCCAGATCTCAAGGGGAAGAGGGGATTAAACACAGGGTGCCCAATGTGGGTTATTTCCCTCTGCCCTTCCCACCACAGGTTCCCACTCCAGCAACAGGCCATAAACTACACAAATGTGTCCTCCCAGGACAAGGTTCCCCCCTTTTTTTTTTCTTTTTACAGCCGCACCTGTGGCATATGGAAGTTCCCAGGCTAGGGGTCCAGTCAGAGTTACAGCTGCTGGCCTACAGCACAGCCACAGCAACACCAGATCTGAGCCATGTCTGCAACCTATGTCCCACTTGCGGCAATGCCAGTTCCTTAACCCATTGAGCAAGGCCAGGGATTGAAGCCACATCCTCTTGGACACCATGTTAGCTTCTTAACCCACTGTGCCACAACGAGAACTCCCAAGAAATGTTTTTTAAAACTATGAATGTCAGACATTTTATTTTTATTTTTATTTTTAAAAAAATTATATATATATATTTATATATAAATATATACAGATATATATTTTGTCTTTTTAGGGCCACACATGTGGCACATGGAAGGTCCCAGGCTAGGGATCGAATCGGAGCTACAGCTCCCCACTGACACCACAGCCACAGCAACTCCAGATCCAAGCCGAGTCTGCAACCTACACCATAGCTCATAGCAACACTGGATCCTTAACCCACTGAGCAAGGCCAGGGATCAAACCCATGTCCTCTGGATACTAGTTGGGTGTATTACTGTTGAGCCACAATGGGAACTCAGAGTCAATCATTTTACTTTTTTTTTTTTTTGCCTTTTCTTGAGTCACTCCCGCGACATATGGAGGGTCCAGGCTAGGGGTCGAATTGGAGCTGTAGGCTCCGGCCTACGCCAGAGCCACAGCAATGTGGGATTCAAGCCACGTCTGCAACCTACACCACAGCTCACGGCAACGCCAGATCCTTAACCCACTGAGCAAGGCCAGGGATCAAACCCACATCCTCATGGATTCTAGTTGAGTTTGTTAACTGCTGAGCCATGACAGGAACTCCAAAAAATAAAATAATTTTTGAAAAAATAAAAATTCCTAAGGTCTTTGCATGCCACCTTTTTCCTGTGATTGCTGTGAAAATGATACTCAAAAGAAGTCCATCGGTATCGATACAGTCAAAGATCGTTTGGCCCTCGCCTTGTGTTCCAGATGCAGTGTTGCCACTCGGGTTCAGAGGGAACTCACTGCCCTTTCTCAGTGGAGTTTAGAAGGGGCATTTGGAAG
Source organism: Phacochoerus africanus (assembly GCF_016906955.1). Taxonomy (NCBI): domain Eukaryota; kingdom Metazoa; phylum Chordata; class Mammalia; order Artiodactyla; family Suidae; genus Phacochoerus; species Phacochoerus africanus. The sequence goes on from NC_062551.1 coordinate 81,721,031, forward strand.
TAGCTGTCTGGGTTTTGCCTTCCTCTCTGCTTTGACAAGAGAGGCACAGAAGATACGATGCCGACAGCATCTGCTCACTGTGTGAATCCCTGGCTTGGCTCTGCCCGCGTTCCCTCCACCTTTGTCGCCGAGCCCTTTGGGGTTGTAAACTGCCTTCAGAGGAGGCTGCCCTGTTCCACATGTCCAAGGCTCCCACACGTCCTTGTAACCTTCCGCAGGCTCGATGACCGTGGTGACAGTGAAGGCCGTGGCTGGGATGCTCATCCTGTCCATACAGGGGAACCTGCAGCTCGACTACCCCATCTTCTATGTGATGTTCGTGTGCATGGTGGCCACCGCCATCTATCAAGCCGCGTGAGTTGCGGATTCTTTTCCCGCAGGGCATCTCCACGAGGGTCTCTCCCATATTTCTGAGCCTGATTCCACTTGTGTCTGAAGCTGTAGGGAGAGCAAAACATTCAAACACAGCCTGTGGCCAGGGTTTGCCCTCCCTGAGGGGGCTTGCTAATTTGCCGAGTTATCACGCACAGGGGCTCTGTGCCACTTGAAAAGCCAGAGTGGGTGTATTTCTCCCTCTGCCTCAGAATGTGAGAACCACCCTGTCAGGGGCAGCCTCACCCCCACCTGCTCCAAGGAAGGCGTCCGTTTCAGGGACCTCAGAGGAAGCTGTGCCGTCCCCATGAAGCAGCCACTCGTCTGCCAGATGGAAGGCAGAAAGTTGTCCTTTCTTGTCCTCAAGAAATCTTTCCAAGTGGAAGAGAAGGTGGGGAGTTCCCTTGTGGTGCAGTGGGTTAGGGATTCAGCATTGTCACTGTTGTGGCTCAGGTTTGGTCCCTGGCCTGGGAACTCCCACATGCCACAGGCAAGCATGGCCCCCCAAAAAAAGCAGGTAGACCTGGTTCACATCTGAGACCTGGTGCCCACCAGGGGGCCTGGGTAGCATGTGACAATCGTGCATGGGGGCGGGAGGGTGGACAGGGCAAGTTTCAGTGTGGTGTTTGGGGCTGGTTCACCCAGGGTGGTCAGGCCCTGGACTCCAGCCCCCAAGGCTCCCTGTCCACCAGCAGCGCCTGCAGGGATCATAGGGGGTCTGCTGCTCCCCAGTGTAAGCTCGACTCTCACTGCCGTCACATGAACTTGAGTTCATTTGATCCCCACAACAATGAATCATCCTCATTTTGCACATAAGGGACTGCGGCAGAGTGAGGTTAAGAAGCCAGGAAGTGGTGAAGCTGAGATTGGAAGGCAGGCGTCTGGCTCGCACCCCATCCTACGACTCTCAGCCTCGGCTCTATGCCTCCCGCTCAGCTTCAAGACACAGATTCCTCGTCCGCAGATGAGAATAACAACAGAATCACATCAGGCCCTTAGTACAATCCCTAGGATAACATCCAACAAAGCACAGCTTCTTTTATAATTGTTACTATTATAATGTCCATTGTTAACTATTCTTGGTTGTTCTGCAGTGCCCCTGCCCAGGGCTTGGCTCTGTGCTTTGCCCTCCAGGGGTTACGCAGATGATCAGGTGCCCCACCTGCCCTGGGAGCTTCTCACTCACAGGGTCAGCACACTCTTACTGAGGCCTCTGTGTGCCAGGCCTGTGCAGGGCCTTCCGCATACAGAGCGATAGTCACTGAAGTCAAGGCGCCCACAGCCCCGGTGCAGGGACAGCCGGTAAACAGACGGACGATCACAGTTGGGAGGGAAGTGTGTTACGGTATGAGCAGCTAGACAACAATAACCAAAATGCTGTGCAGAGAATGGGCAAAGAATATATTCTGAAATGATGGGGTGTGTATCCTCGATGGAGAGACTAGGAATGATTCTAATTTTCTCTCTTTTTCCTGTATGTATTGCAGTGAGTATTGAATTAAGACTTGTTCAAAAAAAATAGTTAAAATAATTACAACACGAAGCAGAATGTGCTCTGTGCTATGAGAGTTTCTTGGCATGTTTAAGGAGCCAGGAATGGCTTTTTAGTGGGTTGAGGATGCAGGGGACACAGAGGTACAGTGAAGGGCATTTCAGGTGGTCAGAGGTGTGAAGCCAGGAAGGCATGGCCCATGTAGGGCAGGAGGATGGGCCACAGGCCACGTCTAGGAGAAGAAAGGGAGCAAAGCATGGACCCCAGCCGGGGAGACACACAAAGCTGGCATCTTTATAAGCCCAGGGGATGTTCCTTCATGCTGCATCCTCATATTTCAAACCAAGCCTGCGGTCATCAGCTTTCACCTCGGCCTTGTAACACCCCCAACAGCCCACTAACCAGAGTGCTTCTGTGTTGAAGATTTTTAGGTCAGGCCTCGCAGATGTATGACTCCTCTCTGATTGCCAGCGTGGGCTACATTCTGTCCACGACTGTGGCCATCACAGCAGGTAAGGGTGCAGCTGCTAGAGTTCTGTCTTTTTCCTCGACAGCAGGGACCTTATGCTGGTGCGGAGGGAGGGGGTGCCGCCTCTGTCAGAAGGCCAGTGCCACTGACTTGTTCTGTCCGTCACAGCTGTAGATGGTTTCATGGGGAAAGTGCAGGATTTAGAGCCAGAGAGACCTGGGTTTGCACCCCAGCACAGACAGGAGCTGTGTGGCTCTGGGAAAATCACTTCACCTCTCTGAGCTTCCGTTCCATATTCATAAAATGGGAATAACAACACCTCCAAGAACTGAAATATGTACAGTCCAAATGCCCCCTACTTGGTACTACTTGTGGGAGGTTTCTTTAACAAGTTTTGTGGGGGTTTTTGTCTTTTCTAGGGCTGCACTCATGGCATGTGGAGGTTCCCAGGCTAGGGGTCTAATCAGACCTGTAGCTGCCAGCCTACGCCACAGCCACAGCAACACTAGATCTAAGCCACATCTGCGACCTACACCACAGCTCACAGCAACGCTGGATCCTCAACCCACTGAGCGAGGCCAGGGATTGAACCCGAAACCTCACAGTTCCTAGTCAGATTTGTTTCTGCTGCTCCAGGTTGGGAACTCCTTTAACAAGTTTTACCATACTGGGCTAGCTCCACAGCCTCCACTGGCCAAATAACCACACATTTTATCTGTATCACTTATTTTATTTATTCATTTATTTTGTTTTTTTGCTTTTTAGGGCCACACCTGTGGCATATGGATGTTTCCAAGCTAGGAGTTGAATCAGAGCTACAGCTGCTGGCCTATACCACAGCCACAGCAACTCTGGATCCAAGCCGAGTCCATGACCTACTCCACAGCTGACAGCAACACCGGATTCTTAACCCACTAAGCAAGGCCAGGGATCACACCTGTATCCCCACGGTTACTAGTTGGAATCGTTTCTACTGAGCCACTGTGGGAACTCCCTATTTTATTCTATTTTTTTGCTTATTATTTTTTTTGTAGGGCTGCACCTGCATGTGGTCCCAGGCTAGGGGTAGAATCAGAGCTGCAGCTGCCAGCCTACACCACAACCACAGCAACACCTGATCCAAGCCACTTCTGCAACCTACATCACAGCTCACGGCAACACCAGATCCTTAACTCACTGAGCGAGCCCAGGGAGCCATCCCACGTCCTCATGGATACTAGTCGGGTTCTTAACCTGCTGAGCCACGGTGGGAACTCCTTGTGTGTATAATTTTTAGAGATCGTGAGAATATGCATAATAGGTGCTCAGTAAGCCAACATCATCCTTACCACATCCCCCTTTTCTTCTGCTTCACCCCTATATATTTTTTTTTTCTTTCTGAGGTAGCTGAAGCTACAAGCATATCCATTTATTTGTTTGTTTTTAAGTGGCAATGGTGACTCACATTTTCAGAGTGAAAAACCAGTAAGAACTAATGTGCCTCCCTTTGTGGAAGGCCTGGCCATTAAGCCATATGCTTTGCACTGCACTTAGGACAAGTGGTGCCCAAACCCTGCTCACAGAGGTTGGAACAAGAGGGCACTCGACCTGCCAGGGCCTGTGCTGTAAGCGGTACCAGGGGATCACGTGGAGCTTGACCCAGAGCACCCAGAAAGCTAACCTCATGCACGGTCAACAACTTTGGTCCAGACAAGGTGGAGGGGAAGAGCAAACCCTGTGGTTGAGTCAGAAGTCAGCCAGGGAATCAGGGACCTGGGGATACACACAGCAGGAAGCCCGTAGGGGCAAAGTGAGTCCAGACAGACACTGGCTGCAGGGTAAGGGCGGCAGGCCCATGGCACTCTCATGCCGTAGGGCTTGACAACTGCTGGCTGTGTGAGGTTAGAAAGCTTAAACACCAAGCCTGTTTTCCATCTTAAGAAAGATGGAGGAGTTCCCATCGTGGCGCAGTGGTTAACGAACCCGACTAGGAACCATGAGGTTGCAGGTTCGATCCCTGGCCTTGCTCAGTGGGTTAAGGATCCGGCGTTGCCGTGAGCTGTGGTGTAGTTCGCAGACATGGCTCGGATCCTGCGTTGCTGTGGCTCTGGCATAGGCTGGTGGCTACAGCTCCGATTAGACCCCTAGCCTAGGAACCTCCATATGACACGGGAGCAGCTCAAGAAAAGGCAAAAAGACAAAACAAAAAACAAAACAAAACAAAAAAAGATGGAGAGAGGAGTGTGTAAAAACTGGTGAAATAAGGTCTATAGTTTTGTTCATAGAGCCTCTTCATGGGGAACTCTGAGTAAAGGAGACATGGGAACTGCATACTGTTTTTGTGAGTCTGATATTGTCTCAAAATAAAAAGTTAAGGAAAAAAAGAAATAAGAAGGGCTGAAGTTCCCATTGTGGCTCAGTGGATTAAGAACCAGACTAGTATCCATGAGGATGCAGATTCCATCCCTGGCCCTGCTCAGTGGGTTAGGGATCCAGTGTTGCCGAAAGCTGTGATGTAGGTCCTAGATTCGGCTCTCATCTGGTCTTGCTGTGGCTCTGGTGTAGGCCGGCAGCTATAGAGCCACACCAGAGCCACAGCAACGCGGGATCCGAGCTGCATCTGCGACCTACACCACAGCTCACGGCAACTCCAGATCCTTAACCCATTGAGCAAGGCCAGGGATTGAACCCCGCAACCTCATGTTTCCTAGTCGGATTTGTTAACCACTGCGCCACGACAGGAACTCCCAGCAGCTATAGTTCTGATTTGACCTCTAACCCGGAACCTCCATATGCTTCAGGTGTGGCCGTAAAAAGAAAAGAAAAAAGCGGGGCCTAGGAGGATGAGAAAGAGAAGACAACCTATTCTCCCAAAGGGCTTTTCTTCCATTCTTCTAATATCCTACTAGGTGCAGTCAGAGTATTTTTGAATGACTTTGGTCTCCTGCAAGGATGAGAGCTTCTCCAAATCCTAGACAGGCTGGCCAGGAGGGGATGCGGAAACAGCTCACCTGTGTTTTCTGTCATTTGCTGCTGCAGGTGCCATCTTCTACCTGGACTTCCTCGGGGAGGACGTGCTGCACGTCTGCATGTTTGCACTGGGGTGAGTCCTTCCTGTTCCCCGGCCCTGAGTTCCAGGCAGGCAGCCCCTCCCTGCACCCTCCCGCCATCCCGCCACCCGCTTCAGCCTCTCAGGCAGAATCCTTTAGAGCCAGAGGAGCAGCTGGCATTGGGAGATTTGTCCCCAGAGGTGAGCATTTCACTCCCCAAAAGCTTTACTTTCCCTTCCTTCTCTTTTGGGCTTTAATCTCCTTGTCATTTCAAAAACATCCCATTTGACCCACAAAAATGCTCTCAATCCCACCTCAGATCAAAGAAATGTATATTGAAGCTACTAGAGAGGCCATCATTTTGCAAAAACTAACAGGCTGGGAGTTCCCGTCATGGTGCAGTGGTTAACGAATCCGACTAGGAACCATGAGGTTGAGGGTTCAATCCCTGGCCTTGCTCAGTGGGTTAAGGATCTGGAGTTGCCGTGAGCTGTGGTGTAGGTCGCAGACATGGCTTGGATCTGACGTTGCTGTGGCTGTGGCGAAGGCCAGCGGCTACAGCTCCGATTGGACCCCTAGCCTGGGAACCTCCATATGCTGTGGGAGCAGCCCTAGAAAAGGCAAAAAGACAAAAAAAAAAAACAAAAAACAAAAAAAAACTAACAGGCTGGGTCGTGGCCCATGTCAGCAAGAGGCTAAGGAGACAAGCTGTCTGCTGCCGTGTGAGATGTTCCTTCGTGTGGGAGCACAGTTTGGCAATATCAGGAAAACTTTTAGATGAGCATGCTTCTTTGTTTTTGTTTTTAGTCTTTTTTAGGGCTGCACACACGGCATGTGGAAGTTCCCGGGCTAGGGGTCGAATCTGGGCTACAGCTGCAGATCTACACCACAGCCACGGCAATGCAGGATCCGAGCAGCATCTGCGACCTACACCACAGCTCACTGCAATGCCAGATCCTTAACCCACTGAGCGGGGCCGGGGATCAAACCCTCATCCTCATAGATACTAGTCGGGTTCGTTATGCTGAGCCACAGCTCCTAAATGAGCATGCTTCTTGATGCAGCTTTCCATTTCTAATCATTTGTCTTAGAAAAGTAAATGATAGACATAAAGACATATGTATGAGGGTGTTAATTATTTTTTAAATTAACTGTATAAGCAAATAATTGGAAGTAACCTAAATGCCCATCAGTAAAATGCAGATAAAATAAATTATACTATCACCATACAATTAAGTGTCATACTGCCATTTTGAAACATTGAGGCTGGTCTATAGGTACTGACATAGAACCATGGATAGGATACATTTAATGAAAAAAATTACATTTTTAAAATGTACAGTGTGCCTGTGATCCAGCAATTTCACATCTAGATATAGACCCAAAAGAAATGAGTTGCATATATTAACAAAATGTCCTGCACGTGCATATTTATAGTAGCTTTACTCATAATATGCCCAAGTTGGGTACATCCTAAATATCTATCAATAAGAGAGTGGGAAGAAAATTGTGATATATTCAAATAGTGGGTTCAACACAACAATTGAAAACAATGAACTTTAAAACAGAAGCTGTCGGGAGTTCCTGTCATGGCGCAGTGGTTAACAAATCCAACTAGGAACCATGAGGTTGTGGGTTCGATCCCTGGCCTTGCTCAGTGGGTTAAGGATCCAGCATTGCCGTGAGCTGTGGTGTAGGTCGAAGACGTGGCTCAGATCCTGCGTTGCTGTGGCTCTGGTGTAGGCCAGTGGTTACAGCTCCGATTAGACCCCTAGCCAAGGAACCTCCATATGCCATGGGAGCAGCCCTAGAAAAGGCAAAAAGACTAAATAAATAAATAAATAAATAAATAAACCACAACAACAAAAAAAACAATGAACTACTCCAAGTTCCCTGGTGGCTCTGTAGGTTAAGGATCCAGTGTTGTCACTGCTGTGGTATGGGTTCATTCCCTGGCCCAGGAACTTTCACATGCCATAGGCATGGCCAAAATAATAATAATAATTATGACTTACTAATACATACAATGAAGTGGCTGAATTTTAAGAACATTTATCAGGTGAAAGAAACTAGGCAGAGAACACACTATCTAGTTTAACTTACAAGAAGTTCAAGAACAGGCAAATCAAATCTGTGGAAGTCAGCACAGTGGTTTCCTCCGGGGAAGGGTTATGGCATGAACGGGGAAGGGACACAGGAAACTTTCTGGGGTGGAAGGGGTGGAAGTGACTTCCCTAGTGACCTGGGTGGTGATCACACAAGTGTGCACACAGGTAAGAATGATTCATCGAGCTCCACATTTAGGGATTGTGCATTTTATTGCATGTAAATCATACCTCCGTTTTCAAAAAGTGTGTTTGTTTACCTAAGCTCTGGAGAAAAGAAAAAAACAAAAAAAGACTCTGGAAGAATATACATCTATGGGGGGCTAGGGCAGGGCTTGGGGGAGTACAGGGATTTTCCAATTTTCAGTTTCTCTGCTCCTGTATTGATTGAATTTAGGCCATAAAGAACTTTTTTTTTTTCAGGGTCGCACCCCCAGCATATGGGTGTTCCTAGGCTAGGGGTCGAATTAGAGCTCTAGCCGCCAGCCTACGCCATAGCCACAGCAATGCCAGATCCGAGCTGTGTCTGCAACCTACACCACAACTCATAGCAACACTGGATCCTTAACCCACTGAGTGAGGCCAGGGATTGAACTTGCGTCCTCATGGATGCTACTCAGATTTGTTTCCGCTGAGCCACAATGGGAACTCCAAGAGCTTTTGTAATTAAACAAAACAAAGCAAAACAAAACCCAAAAAACCACACATTTTGAAAGGCAAGGTTCTGAAAGGCAGGGTAAGTGGCAGGGAACACGCTGCAGGTTTGGGCCAGGAGAGCCTGACTTGTTCTGATTGAGGCTTGTGTGGGCTGCGGGGGCTGTTGCTATTCACCTCACATCTGCTCCCTGCTGACCCCAGGCCAGGCTACCTCTCAGGGCCGCTCTGCAATCAGCTCCCCTCGGCAGCCTACGACCTTCTTTTTCCTTTTTTCTCATTACCTGGATTTGAAAGTACCCCTCCCGACCTCACTCTGACTTTCTCTTCCTCTCTTTCCTGTGTTGGTCAGGTGCCTCATCGCATTCTTGGGCGTCTTCCTAATCACACGTAACAGGAAAAAGGCCATTCCCTTTGAGCCCTATATTTCCATGGATGCCATGCCAGGTAACGTTCAGATCCCACGTCTCCAGCCAGCCAGTCCATCCATGTAGAGTGACCACTACTTCCTGTTTAAAAAAACACAGCCAGCCTCCGGGTTTGGTACAGGGAAAATGTGCTGTGTCATTATGGTGTGACTATCTCTTTCTCTCTCTCTCTTTTTTTTTTTTTGTTGTTGTTGTTGTTTTTCTTTGTTTTAGTGATGGGGTTGGGGTTTTTATTTGTTTAATCTCAGTTTGCAAAAGAGGAGGCAGTGGCTGGGGCACCTCGATTGGCTTTGAGCGCACCTTGCCCGTTCTCGAGTCTCTGGGGATCTTTTAAAGACAATCCTGATTCCTACTGGATAGAATTATGATGTGCAGTGCCAGGCTTCATGCCTACCGAAGGGAAAATCCATTCGTCTCCATGGAAGGGAGATCAGAGAGGGGAAGGAAAACAGGAGGCATGAAATTCAGATACTATAACCTCACTCCTTTGGTGTCACAAGGGAGTGGATTGTTCTGTGAGGCCTAATTTCCCAGGGAGCTGAAGGTTCACACTGGGAAGCACAAGTTCAAATGGCAGAAGCATAGACGTGCAAACTGGCTGAGGGCTGCACGAAAGGGAGTGGTGGGCTCGTGGGGGCTAGAGAGTGCCCATCCAGCTTCAAGGGATTCAGACGAGAAAGCTCTGACCTTGGACCAGCCCCATCTAGGATACCAGTGAGCACTAGCTTTAACTCAAACTTAGTTTTTACCTTCTTTTTTTTTTTTTTTTTAAATGCTTTTTTCAGGGCCACACTTGCGGCATATGGAAGTTCCCAGGCTAGGGGTTGTATTGGAGCTACAGCGGCCGGCCTACACCACAGCCACAGCAACGCCGGATCCCTGACCCACTGAGCGAGGCCAGGGACTGAACCCTCATCTTCATGGATACTGGTCAGATTTGTTTACGCTGCACCACAAAGGGAGCTCCCTAATTTTTAGTTTAGATGTATAAAATGGAAAATCTCCCACCCTTCGTTAAGACAGTTTCGTGAACAAGATACATTCGCAGTGATGACGCAGAGCCCTGCCTAATAAAGTACTCAAGAGGGAGGTGTGTCCTCAGGACTGACCGAGGTGCCCCTACTTCTAACGGCCCCAGAGTTTATGTGTCTACTTTGTCTATTATTTCCTCATCTTTTGCTACAAAGCAGTTGTGTGTCATTCTTGGTGTTACCAGCCTGCCTGCATATCGCAGCTCCCTGTCCATCTTCTCACTTGACCCAAGTTGTTGGAATTGTGTGTAAAATAAAAGTAAACTCTGAGTTGGGGCCTGAAGGTTCCCCCTAGGAGTTAAGTGCATGAGCTTTAATGCATGGACTTTTGAAACATCTAATCTGGCTGCTCAGATGCCTTTTTTGCTTACTTCCTTGTTTCTCGGCTGTGTTCCGGATAGATGAGGGCGCTGGATAGCTGAATTCCAGATAGGTGAGGTGTCAACTCTGTGTGTGTGCAAGTATGTGTATGTACATGTGTGTGTTTACAAACCGTGTACGTGTATGTATCTGTATAAGTATTTGCATCTGCATATATATAGATGTATCTTCTGGTAGAAGATAGAAGGTAACCGAAGGTAATCTTAGTTATCCACGTTCTGTGATCTGTCTGTGGATGTGGCTTTCGCTTCCTCTTTGTGCCTTGTGACTGCTGGGACCTCGGATGTTGGAGAAAGGAGACCCTGCCCGCTTGCCGTGGCATGTCAGGACTTCTGAGTAGGCATGGGTTCTGTACTCTAAAGCGGAGCATGGGCTTGGGGTTCAGATGACCTGGATTCAAATCCCAGCTCCACCACCTACCTGCTGAGTGACCTTGGGCATGTGCCTGGACCTCCCAAGGCCTCTGACCCTCACTTGTAAGTTGGGATTCCCCGGGTAGTGGGATAAGATGTTAAAAGCCCCTGGCACTGTGTCTAGGACCTGGTAGATGCCTGGTTGAATTTGGCTTCACTTCCCTTTTGCTTTAAAAAAAAAAAAAAAAAAAAGGCTTTGAAAATCTCAATCACTGGCTTGATCTGATGCCAGGCAGAACAGGAAGAGGATGTTTAAACAGAATCACTTTTCCAGCTGTTTGGTTTCCCTGGTCAGCATCAGGACTTGCCTTGCTTTTGATCTACCCAGATTGGTATCTTCACAACTGACCAGTAGCCACAGTTCAAAAGGCATTCAAATTCCAAAAATTCACACATCACAGTTGGGAGAGGCTTGAAATGAACCTAGCACCTGAAAGACTTCTAAAAAATGAGAAGGATTGAAAAAACAGTAGTAATAGGGAGTTCCACTCATGGCTCAGCAGTTAACGAACCTGACTAGGATCCATGAGGATACAGGTTCGATCCCTGGCCTCAATCAGTGGGTTAAGGATCTGGCGTTGCTGTGACCTAGGGTGTAGGTCACAGACGTGGCTTGGATCCCAAGTTGCTGTGGCTGTGGTGTAGGCCGACAGCTGCAGCTCCAATTCCACCCCTAGCCTGGGAACTTCCATATGCTGCAGGTATGGCCCTAAAACTCACAACAAATTAAAACTTTTTAAAAATTATAGTAATAAAAAGGTTTTTTTTTAAGAAAATGAGAAAGAGAAAAGCAGCCCCTGACAGCTGGGAGCTGGCCTGGCTCTCACAGCCGAGCCTTGGAGTTCCTGGCTGAACATAGACCATTTCACGGAACATGAACATCAGACAAGGTCACCCTGGGACTGTGATGGATCAAGACAGACAGGACCACTCTGTCATCGTGTCCAGACACAGACAGAACATGAACATTGCACACCACAGGGAGACCAACCCTCCCCCTCACACGCGTGACTGCTGCCTCTTTACTAACCACAGCTTTCGTCCCCAACTCGTCTTTCCCTCTAGGTAACAATCATTAAGATCCCAATTATATTGGAGTTTCCGACATGGCGCAGCAGAAACGAATCTGACTAGGAACCATGAGGTTGCGGGTTCAATCCCTGGCTTCGCTTAGTGGGTTCAGGATCCAGCGTTGCCATGAGCTGTGGTGTAGGTCGCAGAAGAGGCTTGGATCTGGTGTCGCTGTGGCTCTGGCGTAGGCCAGCAGTAACAGCTCCGATTAGACCCCTAGCCTGGGAACCTCCATATGCAGCGAGTGAGGCCCTAAAAAAAGGACCGAAAGACAAAAAAAAAAAAAAAAAAAATCCCCAATTATATAGAATTATCCTCACTTCCTGACCCCATCAAATCCAAAGCAAAGCCCTGATTCCTTAAGCCCTTCCTAAAATCATCTGACACAACCCAAATCCTGTAATGAGTCTCTCTTTCTTTTTTGTTCTTGTTGGCCACACCCACAACATGCAAAGGTCCATGGGCTGGGGATCAAACCCTGCGCCAGAGCAGTGCCCCAAGCCACAACAATGGCATTACCAGATCCTTAACCACTAGGCCACCAGGGAACTCCAATAAGTCCTCTCCAGTACCCTCTTCCTGAAACCCTCCCCACTACCGTGGTGTACATCTCCTTCATTGCAATGAGTCAAGAAACTCAAGTTTATTAGACTATAGGTGTCTTCCTGGCAGGTTTGGGCTGGAGAGCCCTGATGAAGCTAAATGAGGCCAACTCTCTCCCCTGAGCAGTAGGCGTCCCCTCAACTCCTCCCACTCCCCTCCCCAAAATCCAAACCACAGACTCTTAAAAGGTACCCTTCAGACTCCCATCAGCTAAGGCTTGTGCCGTGTGGAAGCAAAGGACCTTCCACAGACTGGCTCTTCCCAAGCCATTTGCAGAATGAATAAGAGCACGGGCTTTGGTGTCCAATCCCACCTCTGTCTCTCATTAGCTGTGTGACGTTGGGCAAGTTACTTCACCTCTCTGAATCTCTGTGTTCTTATCCAGGAATGGAGGATAGTAGCATATTTGGGAGGATTAAGTACAGGCCTATAGAGAGTCCACACAGCATTCCAGTTAACTGTGAGCTTTCAAATTTAAACCACCCGAGTCTGAACCCTGGCACTGCCCCTTAGAAACATAGTGACCTCAAGCAAGTTCCTTAACCTCCAACTGCCTCATTTTCCTAATCGATATTTGTGAGAATCGGATGAGATAAAACTTTATAACCTTTGAGAGCTGTGCCTTCCACCAACTAAACATTCAATCCTCATTAGCCATTATCATTATTGCTGTTGTGGTTACTATTACTATTTAAAGCACTTAGCCCAGTGCCTAGGGCATATGAGGCAGTCAGATGTCAGCTGTTATTATCATCGGAGTCTCACGGAAAACACTTTGCATTCAATTTCTTAGGACTCAGCCAGGGGGCAAGAGAATTTGAAAGGTCTTAATTGCATACCTGGAAAAGGATTGGGCTTAGAGGAGATCAAATCCCACCTGATTTGGGGAACTGTAGAATACAATTTCAAGTTTAAAGGAAGTAACGACTAAAGTCTTTGCCCTCAAATGTGATGGAAATCCAACATGAGTGTGCACAAAAGTAATGACCAAAATTGCACCTTACCCCATCTGTGGATCAGGATTTTATTTATTTACTTATTTATTTATTTATTTTGTCTTTTGTCCTTTTAGGGCCGAATCTGAGGCATCTGGAGGTTCCCAAGCTAGGGGTCTAAGCGGAGCTGTAGCTGCCGGCCTACACCGCAGCCACAGCAACACAGGATCCAAGCCACGTCTGCGACCCACACCACAACTCACAGCAACACCAGATCCTTAACCCACTGAGCGAGGCCAGGGATCAAACCCACAACCTTATGGTTCCTAGTCGGATTTGTTTCCGCTGCGCCATGACGGGAACTCCCATTTATTTATTTTAAATGATTGCCATTTTTTCCGTTATAGCTGGTTTATAGTGTTCTGTTGGTTTTCTATGGATTGGGGGTTTTAATGTTAAAGGTCAAAACTCTCCCTTTGAGAGTCCTGATAGATGTGTCACGTATCCTTTACCCTCTTCTCTCAACAGCATAGTAAAGTTTTCTGGATCCTGATTTAATTCAGCGAAAAGTGTTGGCACCTACCACGTTCTAAGCACAGTGCTGATTCCATACCCGCTGTGACCCAGACATTCCCGCCTCATTCTAAGCCAACTAGGGGTTTCTGTTGACAATGGCTGGTCTGTGTGCATATTTCCTGAAGGTTCATCCTTTGTTGCTTAGCAACTGTAACATTTCTAGTGTATATTCATGGGTGCTCTCTTTTCAATCTAAAGCATTCTGGAAATTGACAGTACACATGATCAGCTCCTGAGCACTATGATTAGTCTGGGGGTGGGCGGGGGATGGAGGAGGAGCATGTGGTCTAATTTGACCCTCTCCCCATGTAATGATTTGGGGGAAATGGATTTCATTTCAGGTATGCAAAACATGCATGACAAGGGGATGACCGTCCAGCCTGACCTCAAAGCTTCTTTTTCCTACGGGGCCCTGGAAAACAACGACAACATCTCTGAGATCTACGCTCCCGCCACACTGCCCGTCATGCAGGAAGAACACGGCTCTCGAAGCGCCTCTGGGGTTCCCTACCGCGTCCTGGAACACACCAAGAAGGAGTGAGCCCGCCTTGAAGGAGACTCGCCTTCCCTCCATTCACAGCTGCTCCAGCCCTGCAGACCATGGTTCCACTCTAAATCCTCAAACTTGCCTTTCGAGGCGAGTCTTATTTTTTCAATCCAAGAACTTGATGGGTGGGGATCTTGAAAAGCCTTTGTCTCTGTTAAAGGGTAGATTACATAGGTCCTGGAAATTTCAAATGATGAGGGTGGGGGTCGGGGGATGAACGCAGCATTCTAGGTGGGCAGTGCAGCGTTCAGCTTCTGTCTGGTTTAGCCCAACCGAGATTTGGAAAGTCATCCTTGAGGATGGAAACTGAGCTTCCAGTCAGTGACCAAAGGCAACCCCATTCAGAGCTAAAGCAAGGCAGAGATTCTGCCCTTACTTTCCAAATCCCTTGAAAGGCTGGTCTGCCCCCCCGCCCCCCAACATGTACAGGCCTGATCCCTCCTCACCTCACTCGTGATTCTCTTCTTGTGATAACACTCGTGTCACTTTCACGCAGCATGGTGAGCCAGCCCTGGGTGTACCATTCTGTCACTCGCCTGTAAGAAATGCTCCTCTGCCTTCCGATTGTCTGTGCCTTTCCAATGAAAATGTGCTTGAGGTGTGTGTGTCGGATCCACTATGAAAACTAATTTCGCTTTAGTTCTGGGAACTACTGGATGACTTTTTTTAATTCCCCTCAAAGGAGCTGAGAAGAGAAGGGGAAGAATAAGAAGGACAGGAACAGGGGTGATGAGACTTCAGCCCAGAAGGGAAGAAAACTCCCTTTGCATTTTCCAAGAGGTGATTGCATCCGCTATAAAAGGACAGACAGACAATCTGGCTGTTTTATGTGTATTTTGCCTGCACACCAGTGCCCTCTGGGAACACTGGGGGTGCTTATTCCAGAGACCACCTCACTCACCTCTCCTCCCCCCTCTCCTTTATAGACCAGCAACCCAAGCTCAGGTCATTGGCTAACTTGCCTGGAGTTGAGAGACTCTGTGGCTCCTTGTCCGTCTTGTGCATATACTACTGGGAAAAGCAAGGATTCTCAGCAGGGTTGCTCCTGCCGTCTGGCTGCATATATACACAATTGTCTTCCCCTAGACTGACTGTATACGTTTGAGAATGACAGGTAAAGATTTGCAGACTTCAATGAAAATAAGGATGCCCTAGGTAGTTTATTTAAAATGCAGATTCCTATACCCTAGGCAAACAAACAAACTCTGATTAAGTGGGACTGGGATTGGGCCCAAGAGTCTGCATTCTCAACTGACAGCACAGGTGATTCTGAGGCAGGTAATCGAAGTATCACATACCTTGAAAGCCTCCTAATCGAGCCTAATCGAGACACGGTCTGCTGAAACCCGACACACTCCTTCCTGCTGGAAAGTTGGAATTAATGGTTCCTTGTTTCCTCTTGGGGGTTCCTTTGGCAGGCCAAGTAATCCCCATAGGATCCGTGGCATTTTTCCATTCAGTAATTACTTCTTAGAACCACACTTCCTGCTTCTCTCGGCAGCCTTGAACTAATAAGCCAGATAACAGTGTTACTAGACCAGTGTTGATAGATCATTAACTTTTATGGATTGTGCTTTGTACTGATTTAGGACCTTGACTTCAAAACCAATGTTGTTGCCTGTGATAACCACTTCTGTATTGTGTCTTAACCACTTCTGTATTGCATCTTACATACCTAAGAAGGCAACAGATGGAGACTTTTTTTCCTTTAGGAGAGGTATCAGCTCAATTCAGCAATATTTAGGAGGCGCTTACTATGGGTTCAACATTTGGACGGCGAGGACTACAAATAAAAAGACTTGGTTTCTGCCCTCCAAGCCAATGGTGAGAGACACAAAGACCCAGGAAACTATGGCAGGGCAGGCCGAGTGCCATCGCAGACTGCAGCAAATGACAGTTATGGAGGCCCTATTAATGGTCCGGTCCTGAGCCCAGATCTAGGTCTTCAGAATTGGAAATGACTTTGGCTCCACTCATTGGTGGGTGGCAAATCCAGCCAAGATTTGAGCAAAGCACAGAAAGCAGAGTGGTCACCCCCAGGCAGAGGGGCCAGCATTTGCAAAGGCACAGGGATGGGTGGTGAGGGGGGTGGCAACAGAAGAGCCAGGGTCGGTGATAGAAGACAAGCCTGGGAAGATAAGCAGTGGAGGCAGAATCATGGAGGGTCTTGAAGGCCTGGCCGAGGAGTTTAGCGTGTATCCTGGAGGGCACGGGAGTCATCGATGAGGTTCATGAGGTTGACAATGGTAGGATCAGCACTGATTGGAAAGGAGGCCTTATGCACTGTGGAGAAAGAATCTGAAGGGGTGATAAAAGTCACTTTTCAAGGTCGGGCTGCAGGCCCGCAGAAACAAAACACAGAAGCGGAATTAAAATCCAGATTTGCTGCTATTCAAAAATTTCAAATAATGTTTCTAAAGTGGGCTGGGAGGGAGTATGAGGGCAGAGTGGACAAAAGGAAGGCCATTAAAATGTGTCAAACCCAGGTGATCATTTGGCATTTTACGTGCTTCCAATCTTACTCTGTCCCTTCCCTTTGTTTTGTTGTGGGTCTTAACCTAGAGTCAGGCAACAGCAATGAGCAGGTAAAAGTGCATTATAATCAGTCTCATGTCCACTGACAGTTAGGGGTTCAGTGCTGCCCAGGAGTTGCTGCTGGGGCCTGGGCAGCTCGCCTACCGTCAGGTTTAGGGTGACAGAATTGTCCGCTGAAGCTGAGCACCAGAAGGCTGTGCAGAGCCTCATGGTGGCTGCCAGAATGGATGCCAAGACGCTGGTGTAGAGCCCCCGTCTCCAGAATTCTGACTCTGTCTTGGGATGACACCTTCCAGTCTTTGTCCCCACGTGTAAATGCACTATTGCTGGTAACAGATAAGCACTTCCCTGTTAGGACCCGGGAAGGAGGACATCAATTTTCCATGCATGGCAGTGACTCTGTTCCTCATGGCTTTCACATCCTCAAGCCTTCTTGAAGCTCAGAGTAACACTGCATATCCTTCCCCATAGCCAGTGCCTAAAACAGAGTCACCAGTCTTGGGTTTCACCTCTCCAGTTGTTCTCTGGCTTCCTTTCCCAGCCCCACTCTGTCCCCCTCTTCTAAAGGCTGGGATTCTGGGTGCCCTGATCAGACATTAAAACCAGTTCTTCACAGACAGGTTCCCTGTAGGTGGGGAATAGAGCTGAGCCCCATCCCCCACCCCACCCCACCCCACCCCACCCCCACCCCTCCCGTGAAGCTACAGATGGCATCAAGCTTCAGGTCATGGAGGGTTTTGGCGGGATGAACTCAAATGCCGGGTAGGCAGGGAAGGACTCACTTCTCCGTTGCTCTTCTGGTGGAGGCCAGGCAGCTTGAAGGCACAGTATGGAGACAAGATGTCCATCAGGGTAGCATTGGGGAGCCCCCAACCTGCAGCCTCGTGGGTTCCAAATCTGGTCCAATACTGGCCGATGGGTGAAGAATTTTTACTGTGTGTTTCTCTGAGAAGCTGTGTAAGTGAGGTCACCTCAGCATCTATTCTATGTGGATGCTTACATTTTGTTAATTTAGGCTAATATATGGCATGTCTTATTTTTCCAAAAAATGTGTGTGCTAGGTGCAGATAACATTAGCAAGTATTTGATGTAAAAAATCCATGTGCCACTCATTGAGCTTGAATCTTATGTTTGGTTAATATTTTCTAGAGCTCTCTAGAACAACACTGTCCAGTAGAACTTTGCAATAATGGAGATCTGATGTCTCTGCTGCCCAATACAGCAGCCACTATCCTCACTGGCTATTGAGTACGTTACATGTGGTGAATGTGCACTTGGAATTGGATTTTTAGTTTTATTTAAATGCGATTATCTTAAATTTAAGCATTTACATATAGCTAGTGGCCTCTGTAGTAACAGTGCAGATCTAGAAACACCCGTGATTGCAGTTAAAGCTAAATTCAGCACTTTTTTTTCTCCTGCAGTGGTGAAGAGCATAGACCCTGTGGCCACACTGCTTAGGTTTGATTCCTGGTTCCACTGCTTATTAGTTGTGTAGCATTGGACAAGCTGCTTAAACTCTCTGTGCCTCATCTGTAAAACCGGGATAGTAACAGTATCGTCCTAAGGGTTATTGTGAGGATCAAGCGAGTTAATAGGTGTAAAGTCAGAACTGTGTCCAGCATCCCATCAAGATGTTGTATTATACTGAAGCAATAGTTTCTCTGTTTACTTATTTATTTACTTATTCACTTTAAAATTATATAATGAGCACTTGTGATTTTTTTTTTCTTTTTACAGCCATACCTGTGGCATATGGAAGTTCTTCAGCCAGGGGTCAAATTGGAGCTGCAGCTGCAGCCTGGATCCACAGCAACACTGCATCTAGCCACATCTGTGACCCACGCTACAGCTTGCGGCAATGGTGGATTCATAACTCACTGAGAAAGGCCAGAGACTGGAGTTCCCATTGTGGCCCAGTGGTTAACGAATCTGATTAGGAACCATCAGGTTGCCGGTTTGATCCCTGGTCTTGCTCAGTGTGTTAAGGATCCAGGATTGCCGTGAGCTGTGGTGTAGGTCGCAGACGAGGCTCGGATCCCATGTTGCTGTGGCTGTGGTGTAGGCCGGTGGCTACAGCTCCAATTAGACTCCTAGCCTGGGAACCTCCATATGCCGAGGGTGCGGCCCTAGAAAAGACAAAAAAAAATGAAATAAATAAAAAAGAAAGGGGGAGTTCCCGTCGTGGTGCAGTGGTTACCGAATCCGACTAGGAACCATGAGGTTTTGGGTTCGATCCCTGGCCTTGCTCAGTGGGTTGAGGATCCGGCGTTGCCGTGAGCTATGGTGTAGGTCGGAGGCGCGGCTCAGATCCCACGTTGCTGTGGCTCTGGGATAGATATAGCTCCAATTTGACCCCTAGCCTGGGAACCTCCATATGCCGCGGGATCAGCCCTAGAAAAGGCAAAAAGACAAAAAAAATAAAGAAAAAAATAAAAAAGAAAGACCAGGGATTGAACCCACATCCTCATAGACACAGCATCAGGTCCTTAACCTGCTGAGCCACAACAGGAACTCCCATGATTTTTCTTTATTAAGGAATTCTAAGCACAGGTATCTCTCTTCATTTTAAGTTTTCAATCTACAAAGGCAGGTGTGGAATAGTGCCTAAATATTTATTTATTTATACACACAGAATAATTTATATATACTTATACATTTCATAAGCACTTATCATATGCCACACACTATACAAAGACTGCATGTACATCTCAAGTCTCCTTCGTAACAATTCCATGAGGTGAGTTTTAATATTATCCCCATTTTGGAGATGAAGAAACTGAGGCTCAGATCATCTAGCTGGTGAATAGCCAAACTAGGCTTTAAGCTCAGAACTGACTCCAAACTTGAGCTTGTCACCCCTCTACTTGCTGCCTTTCCTAGTGTGATTGAATTTCCATGGGATAAATTCTGCCAGGCATTATTATTATTTCACATTTATCTGGAAGAGAAAAGAAAAGGTATACCATTTCTAAGAAGGATATAAACTTAAGAGAAGCTCATCAACTGAGTCTCTAAGGACCACATTTGCTATGCCACCAACATCAGGGACACAGGAATAAAATTTAATTTATCACAGGGTGTTCCCATTGTGATAACAAGCCTGACTAGTATCCATGAGGATGCAGGTTCGATCCCCGACTTCACTCAGTGGATTAAGGATCTGGCATTGCTGTGAGCTGTGGTGTAGGTTGCAGATGAGGCTCTAATCCCACGTGGCTATGGCTGTGGGGTAGGCCAGCAGCTACAGCTCCGATGTAACCCCTAGCTTGGAAACTTCCATATGCCACCGCAGCAGTCCTAAGAAGACCAAAAAAAAAAAAAAAAAGTATGTCACAGAACTGGGGGGATTTTAGAATTATTCATGAGTCTCAGACTTTTTGATTTCGTGGAACAGTACAATTTATTTATTTGTTATTTATTTATCGGTCTTTTTTTTTGTCTTTTTTGCCATTTTCTTGGGCCACTCCCTCTGCATATGGAGGTTCCAAGGCTAGGGATCGAATCGGAGCTGCAGCTGCCAGTGTACACCACAGCAACAGCAGTGCCAGACCTGAGCCATGTCTGTGACCTATACCACATCTCATGGCAATGCCATTTCCTTAACCAACTGATCAAGGCCAGGGATTGAACCTGCATCCTCATGCATACTAATCAGATTTGTTTCCACTGTGCCATAATGAGAATTCCAACAATACAATTTAAAAATAGAGACTGAATGGCCAACAGGCACATGAAAAAATGTTCAACATCCCTGATTATTGGAGAAATGCAAATCAAAACTACCATGAGATACCACCTCACACCAGTCAGAATGGCCATTATTAATAAGTCCACAAATAACAAATGCTTGAGAGGGTACGGAGAAAAGGAAACCCTCCTACATTATTGGTGGGAAGGTAAGCTGGTGCAACCACTATGGAAAACAGTATGGAGGTACTTTAGGAAACTATATGTAGAACTACCATATGGCCCAGCAATCCCACTCTTGGGTGTATGCCTGGACAAAACCTTCCTTGAAAAAGACACATTCACCTGCATGGTCATTGCAGCACTATTCACAATAGCCAAGACATGGAAACAACCTAAATGTCCATCTACAAATGATTAGATTAGGAAGATGTGGTATATGTACACAATGGAATACTACTCGGCCATAAGAAAGAACAAAATAATGCCACTTACAGCAACATGGATGGGACTAGACACTCTCATACGAAGTGAAGTAAGTCAGGAAGAGAAAAACAAATACCATATGATATCACATATCTGGAATCTAATATATGGCACAAATGAAACTTTCCATGGAAAAGAAAATCATGGACATGGAGAACAGACTTGTGGTTGCCAAGGGGAAACAGGGAAGTGGGATGGACTGGGAATTTGGGGTTAATAGATGCAAACTATTGCCTTTGGAATGGATGAGCAGTGGAATCCTGCTGTACAGCACTGAGAACTATGTCTGGTCACTTGTGATGGAGCATGATAATGTGAGAAAAAAGAATCTATACATATGTGTGACTGGGTCACCTTTCCGTGCAGTAGAAAATTGACAGAACACTGTAGGAGTTCCCGTCGTGGCACAGTGGTTAACGAATCCGACTAGGAACCATGAGGTTGCGGGTTCGGTCCCTGCCCTTGCTCAGTGGGTTAACGATCCAGCGTTGCCGTGAGCTGTGGTGTAGGTTGCAGATGCGGCTTGGATCCCACATTGCTGTGGCTCTGGCGTAGGCCAGTGGCTACAGCTCCGATTCGACCCCTAGCCTGGGAACCTCCATATGCCGCGGGAGCGGCCCGAAGAAATAGCAAAAAGACAAAAAAAAAAAAAAAGAACACTGTAAACCAGCTATAATGGAAAAAATAAAAATCATTATTTTAAAAATATTGACAAAGGATTTTGTAGTTAATCTTGTTCTCTTTAATTTTTTATGTTTTTGTTATTTTTAGTTTTTACTTTTCAGCTTTATGGAATCACAAAATTTATTTATTTATTTATTTATTTGTCATGCCCACACAGCATGTGAAATTTCCTGAGCCAGGGATGAACAAACCCAAGCCACACCAGTGACAGCACCAGGTCCTTAACCTGCTGCACCACCAAGGAACTCCTTGAATCACAAAATTTCTAAATAGAGATTAGCAAAGGGTTACTAACTCTTCTTGTAGTTAATCATGTCCTTCTTAGTAGTTTTCATTTTCAGTTTTACTACAAAATAAATTCAGCTTGCTTTGTCCAAACAAGCAACAGAAACAAAAAAGACAAGAGGAAAACAAAGCCCAAGTCCTGTTTAAGAGAAAGACTGTGTTTGGTATAAAAGCACCAGTGTTCTTTCACAGTCTTCATAAATATAATAATGCACCAAGCATGAAGGCTGTAGATATAAACAAATGCAAGCCAAAAAAAACAAGTTTTTTTTTGTTTTTGTTTTTGTTTTACTGTGATACTATGAGAGATTCATGTAAGAACACAATTTTGTGAAGACCACCCAGGGGCTATAGACTGAATGTTTATGTTCCCCACCAGTTCATACATTGAAACCTAATCCCTAGGATTAGGATGTGGGGCCTTTAGGAAATGATTAGACCATGAGGGTGGAATCTTCATGAATGAGATCAGTGTACTCATGAATGAAAAAGGAGGAGTATGAATGAAAACCCATTTTGGCTCAGTGGTTAAGAATCCGACTAGCATCCATGAGGATGCAGGTTCAATGCCTGGCCTCTCTCAGTGGGTTAAGGATCCAGTGGTGCCACAAGCTGTGGCATAGTTCGCAGATGCGGCTCAGATCTGGCATTGTTGTGGCTATGGTAAAGACCAGCAACTGCAGCTCGGATCCGACCCCTAGCCTGGGAACTTCCATACACCACAGGTGTGGCTCTAAAAAGAAAAAAATGATAAAGTGCCCAGAGAGCACCTGCGTCCCCGACATCCAGTGAGGACACAGTAAAAAGACTATGAACTAGGGATTGGATTCTCACCAGACACTGAATCTGCTGGATCCTTGGTCTTGGACTTCTCAGCCTCCAGAACTGTGAGATGTAACTGCTTGTTATTTAAGCCACCCAGTCTGTGGCATCTTTGTCAGAGTAAACTGAATGGCTAAGACACCAGGTATAATCAGAGACAAATCCTGTGGCCAAGAGACTATTTCCTTCTGCCTTCTGTTTACACTGAAATGCGAATCTTCAGCATTGCACCCTAGAAACTTTTATGCATTTAAAAATTTAAGTTTGGTTTGTTTTGTTTTGTCTTTTTGCCTTTTCTAGGGCCGCTCCCGCAGTATATGGAGGGTCCCAGGCTAGGGGTCGAATCGGAGCTGTAGCCGCCGGCTTATACCACAGCCACAGCAACTCGGGATCTGAGCCGCATCTGCAACCCACACCACAGCTCACGGCAATGCCAGATCCTTAACCCACTGAGCAAGGCCAGGGATCGAACCCTCAACCTCATGGTTCCTAGTCAGATTCGTTTCCTCTGCGCCACAACGGGAACTCCTTAAGATTTGTTTTTTTAAAAAACATGTTTTTTTTAACAAAACTATATGTTTAAAAAAAAAAACCCACAAAGCCCATCATTAACTCTCCAACAGCCTGTTTGTCCCTAAAGCAATAGTACCAGAAAGGAGTTCCCATTGTGGCTTGGTGGTAAAGAACTTGACTAGTATCCATGAGGATGCAGGTTCCATCTCTGGCCTCACTCAGTGGGTTAAGGATCCAGCGTTGCCAGGAGCTGGGTGTGGATCGCAGACACGGCTCAGATCTAGCGTTGCTGTGGCTGTGGTATATATCAGCAACTGTATCTCTGACTCAACCCCTACCCTGGGAACTTCCATATGCTGTGGGTGTGGCCCTAAAAAAGAATAATAATAATAGTAATAGTACCAGAAGGATAACTATACAGTTGCTCTGATCTTATCAAGCCCAGCATTTCAGGATATTCAGGAAATTAGATAGCTAGGACATACATCATCATCACTTATCAAAATACTATCTTCTATCAAAATGTTCAAGTCATGAACATTTCTCTTCATGCAGTCTAAGTATCTTTGGGAGTTCCAGTTGTGGTGCAGTGGAAACAAATCTTATTGATATCCATGAGGATGCAGGTGGGATCCCTGGCCTCTCTCAGTCGGTCGGGGATCCGGCTGTGAGCTGTGGTGTAGACTGACAGCTGTGGCTCCAATTCCACCCCCTAGCCTGGGAACATCCATATGTCATGGGTGTGGCCTTAAAAAGCAAAAATACACACATATATACATACATACAAGCTATATAGGAGTTCCTATTTTGGCACAGCAGAAACAAATCCGACTAGTATCCATGAGGATGTGGGTTCCATCCTTGGCTTCACTCAGTGGGTTGAGGATCCAGAGTTAGCTGTGGTGTAAGTCACAGACGCAGCTCAGATCCTGAGTTGCTGTGGCTGTGGTATAGGCCGGCAGCTGTGGCTCGATTTATCCCCTAGCCTGGGAACTTCCATATGCTGCAGGTGGGGCCCCTAAAAAAAGAGAGCAAAAATAAAAGTAAAAAATAAGTATTTTTGCCTGTGTTTACATGTCATTTGTTTCCTTTTCTGTGAATGTCCACATTTTTGCCCCTCATTCTATGATTCTGTTGGTCTCACTGATTTTAGGTTGTTCTTTGTATTTTTCATCAATTAACGCTTTCTGATATGAACTGCAAGTATGTCCTCAGAGTTTGTTGTTTACTTTTTGATTTTGGTTTAGTTTTTTCGGATTTCTTTGGTTTTTCGTTTTGTTTTGTTTTGGTCTTTTTAGGGCCACACCCACAGCATATGGAGGTTCCCAGGCTAGGGGGTGGAATCTGAGCTACAGCTGCCAGCCTATGCCACGGCCACAGCAATGCTAGATCCGAGCCACATCTGCAGCCCACACCACAGATCATGACAACACTGAATCCTTAACCCACTGAGCAAGGCCAGGGATCAAACCTGCATCCTCACAGATGCTAGTCAGATTCATTAACCACTGAGCCACGACAGGAACTCTGTGGGCTTTTTCTCTCTCTTTTTTTTTTTTTTGCCTTAAAAAGAACTTTTTATTAATTTGCTTGGGGTGGAATTCCGTCACGGAGCAGCAGTTTAAGGACCCAGCATTGCCACTGCTGTGGCTCTAGCTACAGCTGTGGCACGGGTTTGAGCTCCGGCCTGGGAAATTCCATATGCCACGGGCACAGTGAAAAAAAAAAGAAAAGAAAGAAAAGGAAAAAAAAAGGAAAGAAAGGAAATAAAGAAAATTTCATCCTTGATGTGTCAGTAGAAAATACTTTTTTTTAACCTTTAAATTCTTTATCCATTTTTTAGTATAAAAAGAAAGTTTCTCTGAGTCTGATTTCAATCTTCGCAGTTGCCCTGGGCCAAGCCATCTTTCTTTCCCTTGTTACGTGTATATTTATATTTATTTTATATTTTAGACAACTATTGTATGAATCAGGGTCCAGTCAGGAGACAGAAACCACACCAGTTTTTAGAACAGAAAATGTAACACAAAGAATTGATAACTGGGAATAAAGTTGTTCACGAGGTGACAGAAAGTGTACAGAGTCCTGGAGGCAGCAACTGTAAAAAGCAACTCCCCCCACCCGAGGGCTGGAGGGAAAGAAGGAAGAGGCTGGGTGGTTAAACCTTAGATGCCTGGAGGAGGCGCCCTGTGGAGCTGAAACTCAGAGTTGCTGGAACTGAGGCAGGTGCTCCGTCTCTGAGCTTGGTGGAAGGCCCTGGAAAACTGGGACCCAGGCCAGCAAGCCTCTATATAAGTCCTGGAGAGCACGGATGAAGAAGCCACATTCCCTGAACTTAAGTGGGAGAAAAAAATTTTTTAATCTGTTCACCGTGGAGCCTAAGCACACACATTCACCGCCTTTCCAGACCAAAGTGGCTTTGGGCTTAGAGTTAGGAGGTACCAAGAAGAAGTGTGCTCTGGGCAGCAATCAGAGAGATTAATCGAAGTCTATTTATAGACCATATAGGTCCAGAGCAGCATAGGCCCCAGATGGAGCTTGAAGAATTACTCTAAACAGTGGAAGTGAGGCTGTACAGGACCCATGGTAAGGATATTGCGGTAGGGAGGGGGGCGAGTCAGAGCTGAAGAAATGAATGGACCTCTGCAATAACCAGGAGAGGAGAAAAGGAAAAGCAGCCCTGCACAGATGAGCTAGACACTGAAGCTCTCTATCCCGAGAGTCAGTCAAGTCTTGCTTTTTTTTTTTTGCAATTTTACCGCTGTAAATGGAAGTTCCCAGGCTAGGGGCTGAATCTGAACTGCAGCTACCAGTCTATGTCACAGCCACAGCAACACTGGATCCAAGCCACATCTGTGACCTATGTCAGCTTGCGGCAACGCCAGATCCTTAACCCACCAAGCAAAGCCAGGGATTGAACCTGCATCCTCATGGATGCTATGTTGGGTTCTTAACCTGCTGAGCCAAATGGGAACTCCAAGTCTTGCTTATTTTTGCCTGCATCCCAAGGCAGCCTGCTGGCTCCTTACTCATGCACCTGAAGGGGAAGCTGATGACGAGACCCTGCTCACTTCTTCAGAGACAAAAATTACCCCTCACCCTCAGGGGACCGAAAGCCTTTGGGTAAACAAATGCACACAACTGCCACAGAAACCCACACGTCTGCAAAGGAAACCGCCCATCTCTTTGTACTAAGCAATAAAGCTCTTAGCTCATAAATCGGAGTCATCCACCGAGAATCACAAGGCATTTGAGGAAATCCAATAGCAGGAGAGAGAAAGACTAAAGCTGAGATGAAACGAGAATGGCAGGAGAGGGCCATTGACAAAGGCAATAGTCCACACGGATTCATTCAGTTGTCATTATGCTTAAATTTTTCATAATAAAAAGTGGAGAAAAAAGGTGTTTTGAGCACTTGTTCTATGCCAAGTACATACATACAGACATAAAAGAGAAACTCCATACAAAGGAGTCAGAAAATGAAGCAAACGATATAAAGGTTGATGGTTAATATATCTGAAGGAGTGATGCTGACATTTCATGGTATTGTTGCCGGAGGGGGGACCCCAAGAATGGGCTCTTGTCTAACACTCTGAGATGAATTGTCAGAGGCGATACGACTGCTGACAAAGCAAAAGTCTTTTTGGGGAAGCGGTGCCCTGGCGGAGAGCAGCAGGGGGAGGGAACCCGGGAGAACTGCTCTGCCACGTGGCTTGCAGTCTCCGGTTTAATGGGAATGGGATTAGTTTCCATGTTGTCTCTGGCCAATCGCCTTGCTTGGCCCTTACTTGGTCTGGTCCTGGGTCCTTCTTTGGTGGCACATGCACCTTTTGGCCAAAATGGATTCCCGCACCCAGGATCCTGGGAGGTTGGTTGTCCCCTTCCTCCTAGGGGCCCCTCCCACATCCTCGCAGTTAGTCTTCAGGGGGACACCAAGGTCCTTACCAGGGCCTCCTGTTGTGAGACAGCTCATGCAAGGAGGTATTATTTTTTTTTTCTGTCTTTTTGCTATTTCTTGGGCCGCTCCCGCTGCATATGGAGGTTCCCAGGCTAGGGGTCGAATCGGAGCTGTAGCCACTGGCCTACGCCAGAGCCACAGCAATGTGGGATCCAAGCCACATCTGCAACCTACACCACAGCTCACGGCAACGCTGGATCGTTAACCCACTGAGCAAGGGCAGGGACCGAACTCGCAACCTCATAGTTCCTAGTCGGATTCGTTAACCACTGTGCCGTGACGGGAACTCCCAAGGAGATATTATTGTGCCTGGCCAAGGTGGGCAGTTTCAGTCAACGGTCCCCTAACAATGTCAGCACTGAGTAGGAAGCTGTGGACGTGGCCCCAGGTGTGGCAGAGAGCAGGCAGCCTGTCTCTGCCCCAGTGCTTGGGCTCAGCCCAACCCAGAATTCAGGAGAAGGTGGAGACAATTTTTTAATCCAAACTAGGATATCTGCAGAGCTGGCTCAGCAACAGCTCCCCCCACCCAAAAAAAGCGGGGAAAAGTGCCATTCAAGGGACAGTTTTTTTTTTTTTTACCATTCATTTTATTTCCTTCAATGCCCATTTAAAATACAACTATAAGAGCACTTAACTCATATGGAAATCACTGCTATTATACAGTTCGTATTTCATGGCTTATACCTGAATAGGTATTTTGTTCTTACCTGAACAGTGGAAATCCTGCACAAAACTAAGTCAACTGTTTTTATTTCTTAATGGACACACACTTGGCCAATCGATGTTCTCTGCCTTCAGCTTATGACGAGTAAAGAAATGAAAAGAGGAGGTGGCCTGAGCTTCCCCTTTGTCTCGGTCATCATTTTCAGCAGAAGTGACTGATAGGCTGATACCTGGAAGTAATGTGATGGAGACTCTTTTCTGTTGCCTTCTTCCTGCATTGGAAAAAAGTTTTGCTAAGAATGGGAAGTGTGGCCTCTCAGAATGCCAGTCCTTCCCCATTCCTAACCCCACCCCCACTGAATCACAGGCCTTATGTTCCCCTAGGATTTGCCTTGTGCACACCTGATGAGGCATTGGGAAGGCTACGTGCAAAGAATGCTGGACCCAGGTTGCTTTTAACTCCTCTGCTGACATGCATGTGGCACTGTCGCATCAGACCTCGCTTCCAAACAGAAAGATGCTCAGAGATAAAATTATTAAGATTTCAAGATGGCAAACATAGATGCTGCTCCCTGACCAAAGGAAGACCACATGCCCTGCCCAATAACTAAGAGAAATACAGGGCAAGACACAAGGCTGTGCCGGCAGGCTCTGGAGTTTACTTTCTCTGAGGCCTCGGGGAAATACATAACCCCTCCAACCTTCAGTTTCCGCATCTGTAAATTGGGACAATAATACCACCTTAAGGATATAATGTAGAACAATGCTTGGCACCAAGTGACGTCTCAATAACATTAGCTATTGTTACTATTTTTCTTTATGTTAGGGAGCAGTATAAGTGGAGACACAGAGCCACAAGGCCAAAGACAAAGAGCTTAGTGCTTATATGTTTGGCTTCCTGCGTTGCATTTGGGGTTTGGTCATCTACAAGGCCTTTTGGTCTTTTTTTTTGTCTTTTTTTTTTTGTTGTTGTTGTTGTTGTTGTTGTTGTTGCTATTTCTTGGGCCGCTCCCGCGGCATATGGAGGTTCCCAGGTTAGGGGTCGAATCGGAGCTGTAGCCACCGGCCTACGCCAGAGCCACAGCAACGCGGGATCCGAGCCACGTCTGCAACCTACACCACAGCTCACGGCAACGCCGGATCATTAATCCACTGAGCAAGGGCAGGGATCGAACCCGCAACCTCATGGTTCCTAGTCGGATTCGTTAACCACTGTGCCATGACGGGAACTCCTACAAGGCCTTTTGAACTGATATCTACCTCATCTGCTCATGAATGGATTTTAACAAGTTTAACCTTGTCTCCAAGTCTGTGGGTATCTTTCTGAAGACCCCCTTGCAGATAGAGTTTCTAAGAGTACGAAGCTAGCCTCCGTCCTACTGAAGGATAAAATCTTCCCGTTGCCAAGGCATGCAGATGCAATGGACTGAAACAAATGTTTGTGTAGCCCCCAAATTCACGCATTGAAACTCTAATCCCAATGTGACAGTATTAGGAAGTGGGGTCTTTGGGAGATAATTATATCATGAGGGTGCAGCCCTCATGCATGGGATTAGTGCCCTTATAAGAAGACTGGAGAGCTGGAATTCCCACTGTGGCACAGCGGTAATGAACCCAACTAGCATCCATGAGGATGTAGGTTCAACCCTGGCCTTGGTCAGTAGGTTAAGGATCTGGCATTGCTGTGAGCTGTGGTATAGGTCACAGATGGTGTAGGCTAGTAGCTACAGCTCCAATTTAACCCCTAGCCTGGGAACTTCCATATGGTGGAGGTGCAGTCCTAAGAAGACAATAAATAAATAAACACCTAAATAAATACACAAATAGGAGTTCCCGTCGTGGCGCAGTGGTTAACGAATCCGACTAGGAACCATGAGGTTGCGGGTTCGATCCCTGCCCTTGCTCAGTGGGTTAACGATCCGGCGTTGCCGTGAGCTGTGGTGTAGGTTGCAGACGCGGCTCGGATCCCGCGTTGCTGTGGCTCTGGCGTAGGCCGGTGGCTACAGCTCCGATTCAACCCCTAGCCTGGGAACCTCCATATGCCGAGAGAGCGGCCCAAGAAATAGCAACAACAACAAGAACAATAAAGACAAAAAGACAAAAAAAAAATACACAAATAAATTGGGTTGGTTTTTTTTAATATTAAAAAAAAAGGAAGAAAAAAAAAAAAAACAGAGAGCTGGCTCCCTCTCTCCCCACCCTGCAAGGATACACAAGAAGACACCCATAAACCCGGTAGAAGGCACTCCCCAGCACCTGATCATGATATGGCACAACGATCTCGGACTTCCACCCTCCAGCACTCAGAAATAAACGACTGTTGTTGATAAGGCACCCAGTTTATGGTGTTTTGTTACAGCAGCCCAAGCTGATTAAGACCTTATGTCGTTGGGCTCTTTTCTCTCAGCTCTAAAGACCCACCCTTCCAGGGAATTGCTTTGGGAGGCCAGGGCAGAAACCGCCTTTCTGCTTTGCCAGCTGCTCCCAGAGAGGGAGACTGAGGCTGCAGGAGGAAGAAGGGACTTGCTCTCTCTGTTTCCTGTTCCTGAATACATCACCCAGCATCACTGCTTCACTCCAGCACAGCAGCTGCCGGCATGGGGTTTTGCAGTTCTTTCCAACTCTTGCACAACAAGCTGCATGGCAACCCCTCAGAGACATCAGCACCCTCTCCTCAGAGGTCTGGGGCCCAGGTCTACTGTGCCCACCCTTTGCATATATATATATAGTCTTTTTTAGAGCGGCACCTGGGCATACAGAAGTTCCCAGGCTAGGGGTCAAATTGGAACTGCAGCTGCTGGCCTACACCATAGCCACAGCACCATGGGATCTGAGCTGCATCTGCATCCTGCACCGCAACTCTCCGCAACGCCCCATCCTTAACCCATTGAGCAAGGCCAGGGATCAAACCCACATCCTCATGCATACTAGTCAGGTTTGTTACTGCTGAGCCACGAGGGGAACTCCCTACATTTATTTTTAAATAGCTTTATTGGCATAATTCACATACACGTCAAGCATGTGCATTGTACAATTCAGTGGTTTTTAGTATATCCCTGGATATGTGCAACCTTCGCCACCATCGATTTTAGAACATTTTCACCACCTCAGAAAGAAACCCTGAAAAGAAAATAAGTTTTGGAGAGAATGTGGAAAAACTGGAAGCCTTTGCACTGCTAGCAGGAAAATGATGCAGCCACGATGGAAAACAGTATTGTGACTTCTCAAAAATTTAAAAATAGAGTTACCATATGATCCAAAAATGCCACTTCGGGGTGTATACAAAAAAGAATTGAAAGCAGGGCCTCAGATCTTTGAATACCTGTGTTCCCAGCAGCATCATCATAGAAGCCAAAAGAGGGAATCAACTCAAGTGTCCATTAACAAATGGAGAAACAAAATTTGGGGTATACACAAGTGTCCATTAACCTATGGAGAAACAAAATTTGGGGTATACACAACAGAATATGATCCAGCCTTCAAAGGAAGGAAATTCGGACACAGGCTGCAGCATGGTTGAAAGCTGAAACCATTATGCTAAGTAAAAAAACAGGTACAAGAGGACAAATGCTGGGCCATTCCACTTATATAAGGCACTTAGAGTAGTCAGACTCATAGAGACAGAGGGTACAGAATGCTGGTGCCAGGAGTCAGCAGGAGGGGGAACGGGGAGTTACTGCTTACTGGGCAGAGCGTTTCAACTTAGGAAGATGAAAATGTTCTGGAAATGGATGGTGATAGTTGCACATCAGCACAAATGTACTTAATGTCACTAAACTGTATACTTAAAAACGGATAGGAGTTCCCGTCGTGGCGCAGTGGTTAACGAATCCGACTAGGAACCATGAGGTTGCGGGTTCGGTCCCTGCCCTTGCTCAGTGGGTTAACGATCCGGCGTTGCCGTGAGCTGTGGTGTAGGTTACAGACGTGGCTTGGATCCTGCGTTGCTGTGGCTCTGGCGTAGGCCAGTGGCTACAGCTCCGATTCGACCCCTAGCCTGGGAACCTCCATATGCCGCAGGAGCAGGTCTAAAAAGACCAAAATTAAATTAAATTAAAAAAAGTAAAATTGTGATAGATGTCACGCAAAGTAGTACAGGGAATGGTGGGGTCACTCACAAGGTATATCAGTTGGAATCCCATTTGGCTGCAACAGACATCTAGCAGTATAGAGTATTTCTCTCCCAGGTAAATGCAGTCTGGATATAGGCAACCCAGGGCTGGTATGGCAACTCTGGTGTCACAAAGAATCCAGAATCCTCATCTTTCCGATCCCCCATCCTAGCATGTGGCCTCCATCTTCAAGGTTACCTCTTGGTCCAAAATGGCTGCTGGAGCTCCAGCTCTCATATTCACACTGCAGGCCAGAAGAAAGAGGAACAGTAAAAGAGCACAGGGTACCTCTCCCAGCTCAGTCAGCTTCCTTTTGCTTGTATCTCATTGGGAAATATTAATTCAAACCCAGCTCCAAGGGAGGCAACACATTGCTGCCTTGAATAAAATTTACTTGTAAATGGATTGTAAACTA